>NC_137889.1:132516500-133244945 GCF_963455335.1 Martes martes
CAAACAGATACTGTGTAGCCTTAACATTAGAAGCAATATGTTAGAATACTTTTTTCACTTTTTCTTAATGGATGTTGTATCTCTAACTACGCAGTTTTATAGCTAGAGAAAAATATTGACATGTGAAATAATCGCTGCAGTTCTTTATAAGCAACTGGTAAACAAAAAAGATCAGTTCCCACCTTTAAATTTTTTAGTCCCTTATATGTATATGCAGACAACTATTGATATAGAAGGAGTACAAAAAATAAGGGAAAAATTATGTGTCTTCCAGGTTTTTAAGACCATGGCAGTAAGAGGCACAAATAGTGAGAGCCATAAGAGAACAATAAATTACATTTTAAGTAGTATAATATAAAAATGATCACAATTATACTAGTATATCACAAAATACCATATACTATAGCACCAGAACAATAAATCATTCTTAGTCAAACCTATATTTTGCTCCACAACCGAAGTAACAAAAATTGTCAACTTACTCTCTCTTGCCAATTAACATTTAAATAAACGGCAATAAAGGGCATAAAGATGCCTAAGAGATTTAACACATTTAGTCACTGACTTACTTAGAATTTAACAAAATGTTAACTAGATTTTGAGGGGCAATTTCTTTTTTCTCCCTTTATTCATGAGAAACTGAGATAGAGAGAGAGGTAGAGGCAAAGGGAGAAGCAGGCTCCCCTCAGAGCAGAAAGCCCAATGCAGGACCAGATCCCAGGACGCTGGGATCGTGACCTGAGCTGAATACAGATACTCAACTGACTGAGCCACCCAGGAGCCCCAGTTGAGGGGCAATTTCATAATAAAATAACAGAGAATGTTGTTTCCCCTATCTCTTTATATAAGATAAATAACGTATTATTGTTTTATATTCCATAGAGCATATATATTATCTTTTAAGAAAAAGACATTGGTTCTTATTAATCTAATACGACAATTTTTTTTAATATTTTATTTATTTATTTGACAGACAGAGATCACAAGCAGGCAGAGAGGCAGGCAGAGAGAGAGGAGGAAGCAGGCACCCTGCTGAGCAGAAAGCCCAATGCAAGACCAGATCCCAGGACCCTGAGATCATGACCTGAGCCGAAAGCAGAGGCTTTAACCCGCTGAGCCACCCAGGCGCCCCTACAACAAACTATTTTAAACATAATAAAGATATTTGTGGTAAACAATTGGGAAAATCACAACAAATTATGTATTTATGTATATCTTTCACCAGAAGTATATAAATGACATTAATAATGCAGTGTCTTATCAAGACACCAGATAATGAGTAGTCTACCAGCAGTTACTCACCCCACCCCCACCATCCAAATGGTTAGTTTGAACTCTGATTTTTCCTTCCTAAAGCTGCTTCTTTGACAGCCAACTGAAACTTTTTTCCTCTAGGTGTGATAATTGGCCATCTACACTAATCTACACATACATAAGATTGATGATTTTGTCCTATAGTTTTCATTCTGCATTCTGCCTCTCTCTTACACTTTCATGATATATTTTGAGATAAGAACCTATCTTTATACTCTTCCTCTTTTCCCAGATAAATTAACAAGATGTGAAGGACAGGATGGATCAACAGGGACAGGACCTTCTCTTCTGAGATTAATTTGGTGGTAGCAAGCGTTTTTGTTACTGTGTCCATTGAACAAATGCTTCCCTTTTCAGAAACCTGAAATCTGAAAAACATTATCTTGAAATGTGTTTATCACAGATCTGAAGTATCATTTTCTTTATCTAACATCAAACAGTTTTGCATTTTCTTAATTGGTCTGTCTTTAACCAGTGTGAAGAACGTATTTGATGGTGGTTCTTTTGAGATCAGAGCAGTTTAATTTTTCTTTAACAGTTTGGTTACAAAGTTTTCATATGACTTCAAGGTCTTATTTCTTTTGCCATGCAGTCTATCACTTACATTGTTGACTTATTTAGTTTTTTCATTGTTGTTGTTGGCATTCTTACAGTCTCACTAGCCTTGAAAAAGCAATGATTTGTAAAAATAAAAATCAAATAAAATACCATATATAATCAGTCCAAATCTAATTAAATCCAAAACTACAATTCCAGAATTACAAAATTATTCCAAAAGTTAGCCAGTGAATGTTCTCTTCATGAAAAGATTTATAAGCACACAATAGACTCTATTTGGTCTACACTTACAATATTATCCATTAGCAGAGAGCATCACTGGATTAATTAAAGTTAGGAATTCATATTTCATGGTCTTTTGTTTTGCTTTTCTGATGCCCTTTACATTCTGCTGTATATCATTTGTTCTCAGACTGTTCAACTATGCCAACTGTGGAATATACCGTATCTGAAGTTTTCTAGGCTACTTCACCCGATATTTATTCATCCTCATCCCCAACATTCCACCAACTAACCTCAGCATATACCAGTCATATTTACTTAATTTCTGAGGGGTGTGTATTAGGTTCAGTAATAGCAAACTGGGTGCCTGGGTGGTTCAGGCAGTTAAACATCCGACTCTTGATTTTTGCTGAGGTCTTGAGTTCAGGGTTTGTGGGATTGAGCCCCATACAGGCTCTGCACTGGGCTTGGAGCTTGCTTGGGATTCTCCCTCTCTCCTTCTCCCTTCCCCTCCCCACCCTAATTAATGAAATAATGACAAACAAATCAATCAAATAATCCATATAAATATGTTTATTAATACGCACTAACACTTTTCATCATGATAATGCCTTTATGCCATAGAAGTTGTTCGAATGGTAGGAAGTCTACTACGCCTATTTTATCCCCTCTATTTCCAACTAGCTGGCCTCACAGATTTGTTTGGAAGTCTCATTTGACCTCATAAAATGAATAAATCTCCGCTGGTGTTCACTCTGTAACCCAGAGTGGCCAATGGCATGATTGAATATATGAAAAACCCTTTTATTCACATATCTAAGCCAACAATGCAATTTTTCTGTCTCTGTGATCTCGGATAGTTAAGTTCATATTTAAGGCTGTGCCTGAATCCTATCTCTAAAGTTTTGTTTCATCTTAGTTTGAGCTGCAATCATATGTTCCTTTTCTTTATTATGTTATTTTTAAGGTGCTCCCAGTGCACTCCAATGTGAATTTACATATGTGATATAAACTATATTTTAAGTCAGGCTATCTCAAAATGTACTTTATATTTTGGGAATTCCATTTCACTAATTTACACCAATGACTGAATAAATCAGGTTGTGAAGTACATTTGTATCAGAGAATGTATTCTCATGAAGTTCCTGTGTCGTAGAAAAGGAAACATACACTACCACTAAAAAAAGACAAGGTAGCAATACCTCCATCAAATAATTTCACATAGTGCCTTTTCTTCCCCCTAATCTAATTTGCTTGATTGTTCTGTACACTTAACAACCTTTCCTCTTAAAGTTAAAATGAATTTGGTTGGTAGTTTTAAAACAGTATAAAAATTTTTGTATTCTAATGTAATCTGTAACCCATTTGCATTTCATATAAAATTGGCATGTATATTTTTTCAAATACTGTCTTTTTTTTTTTAAGATTATTTATTTATTTATTTGACAGACAGAGATCACAAATAGGCAGAGAGGCAGGCAGAGGGAGAGGAGGAAGCAGGCTCCCTGCAGAGCAGAGAGCCCAATGTGGGACTCGATCCCAGGACCCTGGGATCATGACCTGAGCAGAAAGCAGAGGCTTTTACCCACTGAGCCACCCAGGTTCCCTCAAATGCTGTCTTAAAATCTGGTCTCCATTTTCACCAACCATTGCATGTTTTTAATTATTTCATTTTTTGCTCTCATTTTTATACATTTATTATACAATTTTTCATTTTTCTTGCTTGGTAGCCTTATATTTGTCCTATTCTTGAAAGGATTAATATAGATTGAAAAATATTATTTTAGGGGAGCCTGGGTGGCTCTGTGGGATAAGCCTCTGCCTTCAGCTCAGGTCATGATCTCAGGGTCCTGGGATCGAGCCCTGCATTGGGCTCTCTGCTCAGCAGGGAGCCAGCCTCCTCCTCTCCCTTTCTCTGCCTGCCTCTCTGCCTACTTGTGATCTCTCTCTGTCAAATAAATAAATAAAATCTTTTAAAAAAATTCAATTTTACTTTATCAAAATCTAATATAACTTGAATGTATTGCTATTTATCATCCTCTTGATTTTATACTGTTCTGATGAATTTTAATTCACTGTCTATTCTAAATGTGACATATGACATTTTAATATAGTCACAAATGATTTAAATTTATTCATGTATTTATGCTTCCTATAACTGTACATTTCTTTCTGTACTTCCAAGATTCTATCTAGATTTTTTTTTTGTTTTGCTTGAAGACTATCCTTTAATGTTTCCTAACAGAAAAACACTTTTGTTGATGATACATTCAATAACATTTTTGTCAGAAATATGTTCTTTCATTTTCATTTTTGAAGGAAATTTTTGTTGGATAGAGTGGTAAATTGGCATGAATTTCATTCATTTATTGGTTAAAATGTGATATTTTACCTTAATTCTTATTGTTTTGAGGATAATAATTTTTGATCTGTGTGTTTTAGAAGATTTATTTTACATTTGAATTTTAACAGTTCTGCCTTGGGCACCACAGTATGAATTTCTGTTTCCGTTGTTCTTAGGGATTGTAGGAGTTTCTTCAACTTGTTGATTATTAAGTGCTTCCCACCTGAGATATTTACTTATCATTATCTAGTCAAACATTGCTTCTTCCCCACTCTTCTTTCATCTATATTAAGGGTTTTAGGTCTTCCAACTATATCTCTGTTTTTCTTTCTTTTTTATTTTATGTTTCTTTGTCTCTCTATGATTCAGTCTGTAGTTTTCTACTGACTCATTTTCAAATTGCCAATTCCTTCTTAACTTTTTTAACCTGATATTAAACCATCCCTTAAGATCTTAATTTATTTACTGTATTTTAATTTTAAAATATCCATTCGTCAACTTTCATAGTTTACAGTTTTGTATAAAAAAATTAATCTTATATTTCATCTCAGGGAGAGTGAACTTGGTATTTTGCAATCTATGCCTGATAATCCCATCCATCACCTGGGTATCCTGTGGGTTTATCGCTATTATTTGTTATTTTTTGTTTATAATTGCATTATTTATTTTCATTTATGACTGATTAGACTTTTGAGTTTGTGATTTGGTGTGATAAATGTAATATAAAATTAGAGGTCTAAGATTATGTTGTTTCACTCCCAAGACAGCTTATGTTTACTTCTGTTCTTTGATGTGTCCCGTTTGTCCATGAAAAGTACTGCTTAGCTAATGAGCTCCTCAGAAATCCCTCCTCAGCAGTCAACCACGGAAGAGTGGTACTAAATGCTAGCCTTAACATCTTATCTTTTTTTTCCTTATCTTTTTTTCTTATCCTTTTAGGTAATAGTTTTATTTTTTTTCCTCCAGTGCCTTAAAAAAATTGATAATAGCTGTTAGCAACCCAATGATTGCTTCCAGCAGATAATTTTCATATTGTGTCTAACTTTTATAGTTTTTATTCACTAGGAGAATTTATTCAAATTTCTTTTAATGTAAATGACACCTTGATTTTATAAAAATGTATATATTTACGTATTTCATGGCTTTTTAAAAAATTAGCATATGTAGTATGACAATAGAATTAAGTAAGCAACTTATTTATTGTGTTCACATTAAAATTAAGCTCATGTGCATAGTTGTATGTATTTGCAATGGAGAGAAAATTCAGTATCAACACAAATGAAACCAAAAGTATTGTTTGTGATCTAGACTACTTGGAAATAGAAAAATTAAAAATGGTATTAACTTATTCTTGTTTCGTATTCTATTTGGTTAGGAATGATAATGAATTTATATATTTGTCAAAACATATCAGAGTTATATTTTGTGGCCTTAATGATGCTGGTAATCCAAAGATTGAAACTATCTAATGAAACAGTATTTTGTTTTGGAAAACTTACTGAAGAGGAATTAATGCCTTATTTGAAGTGTAGCAATCTCTAGAATATAAATGCATAGATTAATTTTAAATTATTTATTGATCTTAATTATAAACACCCAGCTAAGCAATATATTATTTATTTCAGCTCTCATAAATTAAAAAAGGCACAAAAATTAAAATTTGAAAATTTAAAGAAAAATATAATGCTGATAAAGTAAACTGAAATGTAAAAAAATAAAATATGCTGAGGCTATTTGTGAAGATGGGTACACTAATTGTAATATTCTGTTTCCATTAATGAATTATGATTCCTATAATTAACATTTATTCCCCAAACCTAAAATGATGTTTCATGTTTAGTATACCTTAATATTTGAGTCTCTGATTGTGAGATTTTGCCCAATGAAAAATTACAGCAATGCCAACTTTGGGGAATAAATAAATTGGAATCAGTCATGAAAAAATTGTATAATAAACACTGACATAAAGACTGAGATGAGACTTACTAATCACATCACTTAGCAACAGCTAATGAGGAGGCCATCATGCCAATTTATCCCCCAAATGATATAATTCAGCTGAAGCATCAGAAGCAAATTAGAGATTTTAATGATTATCTGAAGAGTAGCACAACAATGTAAAACTGTCCAGTCCTTCTTTAAATTGTAGTTTGGTTAAAAAAAAAAAAAAAACGTGAGCCTAAAATTTTAAATGTTGGCAGCAAAATATTATCATATAAAGCTAGTCTGAAGGCTTAGAGGGAATCAGAAGTGATGTGAATTCAATTTTTTTTTTTTTTTTTTGTTCTTGAAAACATAAGTCCTCATAAATGACCATTTTCCTCTGGTATATTTTTAAAGATTGTCTAGTATCTATAAGATAATCCTTGTTAAAATCTTAGCTATAAAATATAATTTAATGTTTTAATATCCTGTCAAATTTAGTAGCTGAGGAAGGAATTCTTAAACATTTTAAGGAACAATATTATGTATCCTCTCCTCTCACCTATTACATAAAGATCAAAAAACATTTGTATATGTGTGTCTCTAAGGACATTAAAGCTCAGAATGTAAACCAAAGACACTTCTAAAGAAAAAATTTTCATCCGTGTTACTGACCAATATTAAAGGTATATTTAGCCAGTAAGTGCTAATGATGAATAAATTGGTGCCATAACACATACTTTGAATTAGTGTAAGCATAGAAATATTTTTTTTAAAAAATGGGCGTAAATTTAACTTTTCTTTTAATTATGACCATAGAATTCATATTTATACTTTTGAAAAGTAAATAAGAAGTAGCAGCAAACAAATTAAGTTTTTATGCCCCTAAAATATTTAATGTAACTTTGTGTCTATTTATAAATAATGATTTGCACACAGTGTAAGGTGAATTTACATGTGTTGATTTACTTAAGATTAAGGAGCCAAGTATTACCTAACTGATATTAAATTATATTATAATTTTAAATCTTTCTTATTTTTTTTTAGAGATGGGAGAGAGGGGAAGGACAGAGGGAGAGGGAGAAAGAATTTAAAGCAGGCTTCATGCCCAGCACAGAGCCTGACACATTGCTCAATCTCGCAGCCCTGAGATCATGACCTGAGGTGAAATCTGGAGTTGGATATTTAACCAATTGAGGTACCCAGGAACCCCTGATTTAAAATCTTATATGGAATTAGCATTCAAACTGATGTATTGACAGAAATAGACCACTTTTGAAAAAAGGCAAAAAACTAATGGAGGTCCACTTATTGAACCAAGTTTCAGGTTTTTTATTTTTTTTAAACTTGTTTAATGATATATTTACACTGGAGAATAATTGTTTTCCAAAATACATGTTAGGTTTTAAACATAAGAGTCTCACTAAGTATATACTATGCAAATTTGAGGTTCACAGCAAGAAAGTATTGATGATTCTACAGTTTTATAAGATATAAATGTTATTTTTGTATTTAGGCATATATTCTACATTACATTTTGATGCTTTTTAGAAAGTCACTTTTCAGAAAAAAATAATGGGCATGAGCACATTTTAAATTGCATTTTTATCATGAATGTTTCTTTTGTAGAAATATGATTATGATACGAAACTAAAGGGTGAAAAGAAATCAATATTGATAATAGACTAGATGTTAAAAATAATATTAGTATGAAAATAGGAAGAGCATGAGAAAGAGGATTAGGTAGTATATAACACAGCTAAGAATATTAAAAGAAAGTCAAATTGGGTAATCAGAGAAAAACAAATCAGCATGCATCAGCATTTCATAGTTAAATGATTTTTTAAAATATTTTATTTATTTATTTGACAGAGATCACAAGTAGGCAGAGAGGCAGGCAGAGGGAGAGGGTGAAGCAGGCTCCCTGCTGAGCAGAGAGTCCGATGCGGGGCTCGATCCCAGGACCCTGAGACCATGACCTGAGCAGAAGGCAGAGGCTTAACCCACTGAGCCACCCAGGAGCCCTTTAACTGATTTTTTTTTAAAGATTTTATTTTATTTATTTGAGGGAGAGCAAGAGAAAGAAGGAAAGAGAGATCACGAGCAGGGGGAAGAGGTGGAAGCAGAGGGAGAAGCAGACTCCCCACTGAGCAGGGATCCCAAAGCAGGACTCACTCCCAAGATCCTGGGATTATGACCTGAGCCGAAGGCAGAAGCTTAACTGACGGAGCCCCCCAGGCGCCCATAGGTAAGTGATATTCTTATCAAAATAATAGAAGCTGTGGATGAAGACATACTTTACTTTCACTGGACACTATATGCTGCATGACTGAAAAAGTGCCATTTTCTCCAAAGAGAAACAAATAATATTACATATGATATATTATATATGCATTATATATATGATATATATGCATATACATGAGATATATGTGTGTCTTTGTTATCTATGCATGAATGAATATTTAGACATAGAAACTACATATTGTTTATGTGGAATGTACATATGATACAAGAGGGGATATATGTAAGCGAGAAAGAGACAGAAAGAGAGAGGTTATGTTAGCAACTATTATCTCAATATACTAAACTAGAGAGAAGGGAAAGCTAATGTTTAAAACCCACTTCATAAAAGCACTTTACCCTATTTACATAAGTTCTTCTGCAAATTTCACTGGCAAGTTCTTCCCTGAAACACTGTACTGAAAAGGGTCACTATAGAATTCTGAGTAAAGTTCAGTTGTTGTGTCTTTTTTTTTCCTGATTCAAAATCCATTAATTTCCTTTTTACTCTGTGGGTTCTCCTGACCTTTATAATAATGTGAAAAATATACCAATAATGAGGGGTAAAGAAAAAATGAGGGTCTAACCTAGAAAGAAACTCATCCAGCTTTTCTCAAGTGAAATCAAACACAGGGTTTAGCTGCTGATTAAATGTTTTTAAGAAGGAGTGTAACTCACAGGAATGATAATACTTTTTTCACCAGTGTTTTTATCATTTTTATCATTATTTCAATAAAATTCAAATGAATCTTTAATTACATTCAAGTAAAACAAAAAAATTATGTGTATTATTTACTCATTTATTTACATATGCAATTTGCATTAACATATAGTAATCATGACAGTTATTATTAGCAATATTACATAGATGAGGAAACTGAGAACCAAAAAATCTAAATCTAATGATTTCACCACAATATGACAAGAACCTTTAAATCAATATTCTTTGACTCCTACCTAATCATTCTTTCCAAGGTTAGTGATTCCTAAGCCTTTTATCACATTTTGTGTTTTATTATGATATATCAGTCTGAATATAACTCATTGATCTAAAGTTAACTTATATGTGAATTTGAAAAATCTAATTAGATGAATTTAAAGAGTCTACCTTACTAGTAATAGGCTAATATTGGAAAACTATTTCAATGTATTAGACTTATTCGGACATTATATCTTTTAAAGATATCAATTACAATGTTAAGCATTTTATTCTTTCCCAAAGAATGAGGTGGAGGCTACAAGAACAGGAGTAATTTGCCTAAATTCACACAACTGTGAGTGGGGGAGTCAAAACCATGTGTATTTGACCTCAGAAGCCTTATTCTCTCAACTACATGAGAATAAATAATGGCTAAATAAATATAGCCATCAGATAGCTAACAAAACTTCCTTTCATTCAAAAGAAATTAAATGGAAAACGTGGGCACCTGGGTGGCTCAGTGGGTTAAGTCTCTGCCTTCAGCTCAGGTCATGGGGTGTCTCAGGGTCCTGGGATGGAGCCGCACATCAGGCTCTCTGCTCAGCAAGGAGCCTGCTCCCCCCACTCTCCCTTTTTGTGATCTCTCTGTCAAATAAATAAATAAAATCTTAAAAAAAAAAAAAACTCAATGGAAAACTTTAATACATAATGGCTGCTTTCAATCTTGGTTACAAATAGTGAAAATGACTTGTACTTACTTGTGGTTAAACCAGATTTTAAAACAAAACAAAACAAAACATTGCCTGACGATAAATACTTCTTGAAGGTGGAAACATTAAAAACAAAAACAAAAACAAAAACTTCCTAGGGGCACCAGTCTGGCTTAGTCCACGTAGGGTCATGTGTTCAGGCCACATTGGGCATATAACCTAATAAATACGTAAATATATATATATATATAGAGAGAGAGAGAGAGAGAGAAGAAGAAGAAGAAGAAGAAGAAGAAGAAGAAGAAGAAGAAGAAGAGGAGGAGGAAAAAGAAGAAGAGAAAGCAGGAGAAGAAGAAAAAACCTACCCATACCTACTAATCACAAAAGTAGAAATTACTGTTTTCTCAAAAATAAGAATTTCCTTATTTTTTTTTCTAAAAATAAGCTTAAGAACAAGCCTAATGTGTCCATCACAGTCTGAAACTCAAAGCTGTAGATTAACTAGTATTCCAAATATATCCTTCAATATGCTGTGAATTGGTTTGAAGAAAAAAATTACTATATATGCAATAGTTGATCATTGATGAAAATTAGCATATAAAAATAGTTTCAAATTTAATCTATGACTTAGTTGCTTTTAGAATAACTTGAATTATTCTAAGGCAGGAATATGGGCTTAGCTATAACTAGATTTGACCTCTTTACCAAATGTCCGAGTCCTTTCAAATGCACTGGCTTCACGGGAGTCTGCTTTGTTGTCATCTTGGATGAACTATTATAGGACTTACTGCTGAGAATCAAAGTAAACTACATTTGGACCTTTAAGTTGTACCAGTAACATTGTGCTACTTATCCTGAAGTTATTTTGGATCAGGGAGATATGTTACAATGTGCTCTGAGCCCTTGGGGAGGCTCACTTTTCTACCCTTCATTTTTTTATCTCAGAGGTAATTGTGTAAGTTTTACTGTAGAAGTTCTTGAAAAGACATTTTACAAGTTTACTTAGGGCCATCTCTAAATTTATTAATGTTTGTTGTTTTATTATTACTTTTTTAAATAAGACAACCAAACAAGTCATCGTGTGTAAGAGCAGACACTCTCAAGATGTTTCTTGAGTTCAGAATTTGGGATCTACTAATTACTATGTAACCCAGGCAACTTAAATATTCTCTTTATGCTTGTGTACATATATATTTTTATAAAATTAATATACTGATAGAACAGATTTCCAAGAAATGTTGAAGTGATTAGATTAGATTCTATGTGTGAATTACTCATTCATGTGGCTGGCCAAAAAATGATATTCATACTAATAAGTGCAATTATTATTATGCAAATTATATAAATTGAGAAACACTTGATACCATTGAAAGTTCTATTGAGAGTTTATTCAATAATCATTTATATGTACGTTTTTATGACTCAGATAATAGTACTAAACCAATGACATTAAAGTCAAATGAGATTCAATATCTACCTTTAAAAGCTACCTTTTTATAGTTAGTGATGGAAAAGTTACAAAAATATTAATAATATTTTGACTGGGATTAATTTTTTTTGAGTTAAATTTTTAGTACTATGAGCACATTGGAGTATTCTCTTAGAAATAGAAAAGTATTTATTCATGTGCTTTGCTCATTTTTTTAAATTGGAGTAATTGAGGTTTTATGGAGTTTTAATATCTTTTAGATATGTGATTTGCACATATCTTCTCCCACTCCATAGATTGCATTTTCATTTGGTTGATTTTTTCTTTGCTGTGTAGAAGCTTTTTAGTTTGATGTAGTTTGTTGACTTTATAAATTTCATTCCTTGGCCTTTAGGTGTTGTATCTAAAAAATTATTGACAAGACCCATGTCATGAAGCTTTTTTCTTATGTTTTCTTCTAAGAGTTTTATGGTTTCAGGTATTAGAGATATTTACAATAGCCAAGATCTGCATACAGATCTTGTGTGCATTGGAACAGACAAATGGACAAAGAATATATGATATCTTTATACTTATATAAGTATATACTATATGATATCTATATGATATCTAAATACTTATATAATTACATAGATATATATCTTGTGATATATATGTAATAAATGTGTGTAATAAGTATACACACACACATACTATAAAGCCATTAAAAAGAAGGAAGTCCAGCTGCTTTTAGAAAGTAGATGAACCTTGAGAACTTTATGCAAATGAAATGAGGACAGAGAAAGGCAAATACAGCACAATCTCATTTATATGTGAAATATTAAAAAAACAAACACATAGAACAGAGATTAGACTTGTGATTTCAAGAGATGGGAGGTGAAGGTGGGGAGTGTGGGAATTGCGGGACGGTGGTCAAAAGGTACACACTTCCATTTATAAGGTGAATAAGTACTGGGATGTAATGTGTAGCATGGTCACTATAGGTAGCCCTGCTGTGTGGTAGATTTGAAAGTTGCTAAAAGAATAGATCCTAAAAGTCCTCATCAAAAGGGAAAAAAAAAAAATTCTAACTATATGAAGTGATGGAGTTAACTACATTGACGATGGTAATCATTTTGCAATATATGTGTGTCAAGTCATTATTATACCTTGGTGCCTGGATGGCTCAGTCGCTGGGCGTCTGCCTTCATCTCAGGTCATGATCCCAGGGTCCTGGGGTTGAGCTCCACATTTGGTTCCCTGCTCCATGGGAAGCCTGCTTCTCCCTCTCCCATTCCCCCTGCTTGTGTTCCCTCTCTTGCTGTCTCTCTGTGAAATAAATAAGTAAAATCTTTAAAAAAATATATATAGTATTGTATGTTTATTATATCTCAATACAACTAGAATAAAATAAAAAGTAAAATAAAACTAATGGCAGTAGGCAAAGTAAAAAATTAAGTACTATATAAATGCATAACAAAGTAACTAAGCTCCCACTCAGAAGAAGGAAGGTTTTAGAGAAGTTTGTTACTCCCAACAGGAAATAATCATTGAGCTGAACCTTGAAGGAAGTGTTAACAGGAAAATGACAGGTGAAGGGCATAAGTATTCTGAATATAATCAGGAGCCTCCTCAAAGACCATAAGCAAGGGACAAAGATGTGATGTAATGACTGAGTAATGTGAAGCAGGTCAGCATTTACATGTATAATCAGGCATTGACTAATAAAGAATTCTGAGATCGATTACATCTGAAGATTGAAACTTATACTAATAACTTAGGAAATATTTTAAAGGAAAAATAACATGATCAGAATTTCCTTATAAAAATTTTTCTAACCTCACCGCAAATAGCAGCGTGGAATGGGAGAAAGTTAGAGTGGGTAACCTTTAAGATAGTGTTAGAATTATGGAAGGGAAATGTGGAGGGGCTGAACCTGTAACATAGTTGATAGATTGTTAATATATGAGTAATATTAAATTCAAGGTGGATTTCAATAATAATGTTAGATCTACAGTGAGCCTTTAGTCAATAATAATACTTAGTTCTCTCATTTTATACATGAGCAGACTCTCAGGGACATTCAGTGATTTCATCAAGGTTATATCGAATTAATGGTTAAGATAGCAGGATTGCAACCAAATGTTCTAATATTGACATTAATGTTAATTTGCCTAATTTATCTGAAACTTCAAAACAATAGAAATATGAGATAGCTTCTGGATTTTATTTTTTTTTTTTTTTTTTTTTTTTTTTTTTTTAAAGATTTTATTAATTTATTTGTCAGAGAGAGAGAGGGAGAGAGAGAGAGCGAGCACAGGCAGAGGCAGAGGGAGAAGCAGGCTCCCCGCCAAGCAAGGAGCCCGATGTGGGACTCGATCCCAGGACGCTGGGATCATGACCTGAGCCGAAGGCAGCTGCTTAACCAACTGAGCCACCCAGGCATCCCTAGCTTCTGGATTTTAGAACATGAGCCAGAGGACCTGAATTCTCTCAGGATCTCAGGAGAGATAAGGAAAATCAGTTTTACTCTGTGTCATTCAATGAGATCAATTGAAAAGGCTTCTGTCAGTTTGCATTCTGAAATTCAGACCACTTTTCTTAGTTCTCTAACAGGGCCTGTTAGGGGGACCCACAAAGGATCCTCTAAGTGGGGCTGCCCTCTAATAAGTGTGTAGATCTTGGAGAGCTTCCTAATTCCGATGAACCCAGAAAACTGGAGAGAGACTAAATATGTACCAAATTGTTCTTAGTTCATATATTTGAAAGAAAACTGCTTGGCTTGTGTCCAGGGAGGCCTATGGACATAGAGGTGGCTAAAGACAGAGTTTGCAAAGTTAATCCATGCAGACACCCAAGAGTAAAAATGATGTGTCCTCTACCATTTGCTTGTTAACCACTGCTCCCAAAGTTCAACTGTCTAATTTGTTTAAATGACAGGAAATGGTATTTATTTTCAGTATTTGCAATGAACAATGAAAATTTAAATAGTGGCACTGCAGAATTTAAGGCCAATACATTAATCCATTTAAAAAGGAGGTTTATTTTTTCTTTTTTAAGATTTTATTTATTTATTTGACAGACAGAGATCACAAGTAGGCAGAGAGGCAGGCAGAGAGAAGAGGAAGCAGTCTCCATGCTGAGCAGAGAGCTGGATGTGAGGCTGGATCCCAGGATCCTGGGATCATGACCTGAGCTGAAGGCAGAGGCTTTAACCCACTGAGCCACCCAGGTGCCCCAAATAGGAGGTTTATATTAACTTTGGGAAAAAATTAATGATCAACTGAGAAAGGTGCCATGGTTCTTCAGCATTATTAGAAGGAAATGATTAAATAAAGAAGTTGCGGTTATCACAACCTAGTTGTTCAGAAAACAGAGTGCTCCAAACTTTTCCCCAGCTCTTATTTACAATACTATTCAAATCTCCACTCCCATTCTGAAACAACTCAGCTTTGACAGAGAACCATCTTCTGATTCTGACTCAAAACTGTCTTGCCGTTTGCTAGTATAAAAAGGTAGAATTTTTTTTTCCTTGTGAAAAAGTGTCAGATTTTCCAAAGGGCTGAAAAAAGAAAATCTGATTATAGTTCTTAAAATAGGTTTCTGCATAGGAACAGGTGGGAGACTGTGAACTGAATTCAGGAAAAGAGAGAATTTCCATGTGGCATTTTGTTCTTCTGAAAATTCAAGTCTTTTTTTCTCTGGTCCAGTACTAAAAAATGAGGAACTTAAAAATGACTCTCTGGGATGGGTGATTCCTTTGTGGAGGCAACTGTCTTATAACAGTTTGGGGTGAATTTAACCATGTCATTGGAAATGGATTAAGGAATGCACTTGGCATGAAAACGTCAACAAGAAGGAAAGAGGCATATGGTCCCCATTTCTTTGATTTTCCCACTGAGCGGCATGGCATTGCATGTGCAGTGTGTTGGACGTAGAGTGGGTTTTCCATTCCTGTGGATGAATACTGTTTTTCTTTTTACTTCCTTCATCTATATGTATGAGAGCAATCCCAGTAAGAGAAAAAAACAAAATAAGCCTCTTGGGTACCAGACATTTGGAGTGTAAGTCTCTGCTATATACAAAAGGTGTCTGAAAAACAGGTTCCTCTCATCTGGATAGTTGCGATTTCTCTAGCCAGGAGTGTGAAATCTTCCATCCTGTGATAATTTAGGTGTGGTCTCTTTCTAAGTTGAAGGAATAAAACTCTGATTCCTCGGTAATATAGAATCATTTTTTAAAATGTTGTTTGTCATATCACAAAAGAGTAACTTCTGCTCTTCCTATAAAATCATATCTATAAGAACTTACCTTTCTATGTACAAACACAGTCTCTCTCACACACACACACACACACACACACACACACACTTCTTTGGTATTGTACCCTTTGACTGAGTATCAGTGTACCTCATAGCATTGTTTTGGAAAATGCAATACTGAATGTAAACACATTTGAAAATCTATGAAAGGATGGAATAAATGACAGGTATTTCAAGTTCATATGACTTGCTCTTTTAGAAACCTACATCTATTTTCTCTCTCCAGATTTTACATTTTCTTATAAAAGTCAATGCTAACAAATAGCAACAGGAGAAAGAAGATGAGCAAATTCTGGAGTGCCATCAGAACCCTGAAGGTGCTTGTCTGGTTGGTGTTCTTGCCCTAGATATGTATCAAGAATATTGAATATAAAACTAATTTATAAAATCTCTATCTTGCAATACTGAAGCACCTATCTAACTTGGAAAAAAAATAACATATATTTCATGTGCACTATAATCAAATATGAAGATAAAATTCTATAGTAGGTAACATTGGCTTGAGGACAGGAGACATTCACCTAGATAGTACTCCCTTTCTGACCATTAATTCTCTAATCTTTGAAACCTGGGAGAAGCCTGGCTCAATTATTTCCAATGTGATTGACAAAAATTCATTAAACAAGCTTTCAAAAAATTACAATTTTCTGGTCCAAATTGAAATTTGCTGAACTATGATGTCTAGAAAGTGGCCTGGGTTAGCTATCTTTTCATGAAGATTTTCCATTGAATCTGATGGCTATTCATGAGCAGAAATGGCTGAATGAGATCACTGAAGATTTTTCCCATTTCTAAACATCTCTGAATCAGTCCATGTTGTTGCAGGCCAAATGAATCACATAGTTGGCTTCTTCCTGCCAACATTAGAGACCTTTTTTCAAATGAAATTATACTCAGTGTCTCATGTTATTAAGAATATATGAGGAATATTTTCTGGTTGAAAAGGGAAAGTGGAGGCCTTCTCCCATTGTAAATTTATGTCTCCTATGCACCCAGAGAAAAGGGCACATAACTAGAAAACCCAGGGCAAAGTCCAATTTAATTTTTTTTTTCTAAGATCTAACTGTGTAAACAAAGGGAAAAGAAGATTAAGTTAATGAGAGGACTTCCTTTTTTTTTTTTTAATTTTGGGAAAAAGCAGTGTCCACTCACTTTTCATTCTTGCAATTAGGCTATATTATTTTCAGATCCATATATCCTTCAAAATGGTACTTTAAATATTTAAGATTCTTAATATGTCACAGGGTATTGTGTTAAATTTCATTTTTAAAATAAATGTACTTGTAAAAAATACATAAAATAATATAAATGTACTTGTGATTTGATATTTTCCATTACCATGATGCACTAATTATAAATAAAATTTACAACACCCTCCAATCTGATATTTTGTAACATATATTTTCATGGTTTTGTTATAACATTTGAAAGAAATATACAATGTACAAAATATGTACTAAAAGTTTCATCATATGCATATAAGTATTTAGTGATATAATTGTTTATGTCATAAAGAAATTTCCCATATTTCCCTCATGTAGTATGAGAAATAATGCACTAAAGCATATTCTAAACAGAATTTTTACATTTCAAAAATCTTTTCACATTTGGGAGAGAAGGAAACATTCAAAGAACAGAAAACTAAGTTCTACAATTATCTGGGAACTATTAAAATTACTAATTGAAAAATGATCATTATTTTAAAACTACATATTAAGAGAATGTTTGACTGAGTTAAAAATTTCCAAATTTGGTACTGCTACATTTCCAAAGACCAGGAAAGAGACTGATGACCTTCAATCTAGTAATGCAGTTTATTTCCATTCCTATAAAATCAGAAATTCAATAACTTCTAATCTGAAAACAATGAAACCTCTCTTTACATTAAATTAGAATACAAGCAGCAAAGTAATTTTATTATAAGTAAGAAGTCTTAATTTGTCTTTCAGATATTTTATGTTTGATTCAGGCAGTATTCTATTTTAGTCATTTAATCAGAAGTTCTGTAATTAAATAATATTGCATAATGGATAAACAGAAGATAAAGGAATATACTGTCCTTTTCCTGTTGCAGTGTTGTATTGAAAGGAATTAACCTTGAATTGAAAGAGATATATCTATTAGTCTTAAGTCAAATTCAATAAGGTCATTTTAAATGACATATTATGATGTTTTTTCTTAGTTAATAATTAAAACCTAAATCTATGTTCATTTTAATAATTTTCAAATGGCATCATTTGTTTGTTCCCATGGTCATTCTTTTTTTTTTTTTTAAGATTTTATTTATTTATTTGACAGACAAAGATCACAAGTAGGCAGAGAGGCAGGCAGAGAGAGAGGGAGAAGCAGGCTCCCTGCTGAGCAGAGAGCCCGATGCGGGGCTCGATCCCAGGACTCTGGAATCATGATCTGAGCCGAAGGCAGAGGCTTTAACCCACTGAGCCACCCAGGTGTCCCCCCATGGTCATTCTTATGACAAAAATAGGTACAATTCCAAGGATAGCCATAAGAATTTCACATTTTATTTACAATAAACTTAGGAAAACCTAAAGCAGAGTCTCTTGTACATTTCACTACTTGGCTGTTGTCATTTTTTGAGGGATGATAATCCTCACCTAACAGGTCATTTCCTGCCTTTGGTTATTCTCTGAAGAATAACCAAAAATTATTAGAAAACACTATAGACTCGTATTCAACTTGACATTTCTCAAGCAGTATACATTTCACTGCTCAGGTGTCTCTCCATCTTGTGATGACCACTGGCAGAACTACCAAATTTTAGTTGAGATAATACTACTTAATTGTTTTACCTTGAACTCTGTAGTTGAGACATTAATGTTGCAGATCTTACAGTTTATTTGGCTCCTTTAATTTCACATTACAATTCCCTTTATAGGAAGTCCGGCTCCATTCCACAAGGACTGAGATGAGAAGTTCTTGTTTTCTACTAGCTTGTATATCATGGTGTCCCTTATTGAAGTCTGCCTCCCTACCTTCTTTGGTTTCCTAACCATTGCTTTCTCAGGTTACTAAGTGATAAGCTTCCCAGATATCCCTTTAGGTATGAAAGACTCATTTATTCAAGTGCTATTGGCAGATAGAATTCAGTCATCAGCCTGCTTTGGGGTTGGCTTTGACTGAAGAGAATTATCTAGCCCAAACTCATCTTCCCTTCCAAGGCAGTCCAAATTCAATAACCATGGATTTCAAGGAATTAAGAGGTGAGTATAGTCATGAAGGGTTCATCTCTGCCTAATTCTGGATAGCTCTGAAGGGTCATTCCAGGTTGCAAGTCCTGTGTTAGGTCAGTCAGAGCCTTCACTGACATGACATCACACATCAACTTCTTTCTCTAACCAATCCATTTTTAACCGCAGATGTTGATCCAAAGAGAATTCCCTAATAAGCATTCTAAATCCTCTCCCAAGATTCAAAAGGTAGTGTTTTTTGCCCCTCCATTCCATGCCATGAACTTGGAATCTAGAGAACTGGTCATGATTTTTTTTCTTCTTACAACTTCCCTAATATAGTCTAGAAGCTCATATAAATTGCATCTAAAGGGTATGTATTCAAATTATGACCCACCATAAATGTGACATAAAATAATGTGGATCAATATCCGCCTTAAATATGGTAATGCGGGGGTACCTGGGTGTCTCAGTGGGTTAAGCCACTGCCTTCAACTCAGGTCATGATCTCAGGGTCCTGGGATCAAACCCCACATTGGACTCTCTGCTCAGCAGGGAAACTGCTTCCCTCTCTCTGTCTGCCTGCCTCTCTGCCTACTTGTGATTTCTCTCTCTGTGTCAAATAAATAAATAAAATCTTTAAAAATATATGGTAATGTGGAGGTTTTGTACAAATTTTAAATCTGTAATGCAATGCATTTTCCATTAAGTAGTAAAAGACATCTCTTTCCCCATAGAATTCCTATATGCAAAAACATAGTGCAAGGAATTTTTATTTCATGTATGTCCTCAACTTGAATATTTGTCTTTTTTTTAATTTTTTTTTTATTTTCAGCATAACAGTATTCATTGTTTTTGCACCACACTCAGTGCTCCATGCAATACGTGTCCTCCCTAATACCCACCACCTGGTTCCCCCAACCTCCCACCCCCCGCCCCTTCAAAACCCTCAGGTTGTTTTTCAGAGTCCATAGTCTCTCATGGTTCACCTCCCCTTCCAATTTCCCTCAACTCCCTTCTCCTCTCCATCTCCCCATGTCCTCCATGTTATTTGTTATGCTCTACAAATAAATGAAACCATATGATAATTGACTCTCTCTGCTTGACTTATTTCACTCAGCATAATCTCTTCCAGTCCCGTCCATGTTGCTACAAAAGTTGGGTATTCATCCTTTCTGATGGAGGCATAATACTCCATGGTGTATATGGACCACATCTTCCTTATCCATTCGTCTGTTGAAGGGCATCTTGGTTCTTTCCACAGTTTGGCGACCATAGCTATTGCTGCTATAAACATTGGGGTACAGATGGCCCTTCTTTTCACTACATCTGTATCTTTGGGGTAAATACCCAGTAGTGCAATTGCAAAGTCATAGGGTAGCTCTATTTTTAACTTCGTGAGGAATCTCCACACTGTTCTCCAAAGTGGCTGCACCAACTTGCATTTCCACCAGCAGTGTAAGAGGGTTCGCCTTTCTCCACATCCTCTCCAACACATGTTGTTTCCTGTCTTGCTAATTTTGGCCATTCTAACTGGTGTAAGGTGGAATCTCAATGTGGTTTTAATTTGAATCTCCCTGATGGCTAGTGATGATGAATATTTTTTCATGTGTCTGATAGCCATTTGTATGTCTTCATTGGAGAAGTGTCTGTTCACATCTTCTGCCCATTTTTTGATATGATTATCTGTTTTGTGTGTGTTGAGTTTGAGGAATTCTTTATATATCCTGGATATCAACCTTTTGTCTGTACTGTCATTTGCAAATATCTTCTCCCATTCCGTGGGTTGCCTCTTTATTTTGTTGACTGTTTCCTTTGCTGTGCAGAAGCTTTTGATCTTGATGATGTCCCAAAAGTTCATTTTCACTTTTGTTTCCTTTGCCTTTGGAGACATATCTTGAAAGAAGTTGTGGTGGGTGATATCGAAGAGGTTACTGCCTATGTTCTCCTCTAGGATTCTGATAGATTCCTGTCTCATGTTGAGGTCTTTTATCCATTTCAAGTTTATCTTTGTGTATGGTGTAAGAGAATGGCCAAGTTTTGTTCTCCTACATATAGCTGTCCAGTTTTCCCACCACCATTTATTGAAGATAATGTCTTTTTTCCACTGGGTATTTTTTCCTGTTTTGTCGAAGATTATTTGACCATAAAATCTATATATGAAAGACCCACAGGAAATGTCCTCCTCAATGGGAAAAAGCCCGCAGCCTTCCCGTTGTGATCAGGAACATGACAAGGATGACAACTCTCATCACTCTTGTTCAACATAGTATTAGAAGTCCTAGCAACAGCAGTCAGACAGCAAAGAGAAATAAAAGGTATCCAAATTGGCAATGAAGAAGTCAAACTCTCTCTCTTTGCAGATGACATGATTCTTTATATGGAAAACCCAAAAGACTCCACCTCCAAACTACTAGAACTCATACAGCAATTCAGTAACGTGGCAGGATACAAAGTCAATGTACAGAAATCAGTGGCTTTCTTATACACTAACAATGAAAATACAGAAAGAGAAATTAGAGAATCAAATCCATTTACTATAGCACCAAGAACCATAAGATACCTGGGAATAAACCTAACCAAAGAGGTAAAGGATCTGTACTCGAGGAACTACAGAACACTCATGAAAGAAACTGAAGAAGACACAAGAAGATGGAAGACCATTCCATGCTCTTAGATCGGAAGAATAAACATTGTCAAAATGTCTATACTGCCCAGAGCAATCTATACTTTTAATGCCATTCCGATCAAAATTCCACCGGTATTTTTCAAAGAGCTGGAGCAAATAATCCTAAAATTTGTATGGAATCAGAAGAGACCCCGATTTGCTAAGGAAATGTTGAAAAACAAAAATAAAACTGGCGGCATCATGTTACCTGATCTCAAGCTTTACTACAAAGCTGTGATCACCAAGACAGCATGGTACTGGCATAAAAACAGATACATAGACCAGTGGAACAGAGTAGAGAGCCCAGATATGGACCCTCAACTCTATAGTCAAATATTTGTCTTTTGATATGACTGCAGTTCAGTTAACTGGAGACTAAGCAATTTTGTATCAAACTTAATAAAGCATAACTAAAAGTAGAAGCTGAGTTTATGTAACAAAGTTTTAAGAGAGGGAGATAGGTGTGGTAGGCTGTGGCTACTAGTGACAAGTTACTTGGGATGTTCTGTACACACATTGCTGGTTTTCACGTACTAGATTCCCACAGTACATGAAAACTATACATGAAGGAAAGCTACTTATTCTTTCTGGGATTTACTTTTCTAATTTGTAAAATAGTCATAGTAGTACCTAACTGATAAGGTTACAGTGAGAAATATATGTTAACAATATATAAAATATATTTTTAAATTATTAAGTGAGTCCTAGCCTAGATCGAATTTTCAGGTGTTGCTATATTTTTTTAAAATTTCATTTCTGTAGAAAATTATCATCTTCTCACTGGTGATTTCTCCAAAAATTTGGGGAGGAATATCTAGAGAGATAAAGCTGTGTTCTCCTAGGGCACATTTGCCCATCTAATAGGAAATAGCACTTGTTCTGCCTTTGCAACTTCTGATAAAGAGTTCCCATTATGTTGGAGTTTTGTTTTTGTTTTGTTTTATTTTATTTTTTTAAATTAGTCAAGATCCCTCTGAGAATGATAAGGAGCTGTTAATATATTTTAAATTCTTAATATATTTACCTCATTAGGCAAAACTCAAAAATGTCCCCTTAAAATGCTAGATCCCAGCAGATAAACCATCAATAGACTACAACATTTTCCATATCTCCTCTTCCACAATGGAAGATTTCAGATTTCAGCTGAGATGTATGCCTGGGTTCAGTGAATTAAATAGTTTAATCCATATTTAGGTTTAAAAGATTCTGTTATGCTAAAGTTAGATACTGTGAACAAATAGAAAAATGCAAGGATATAAATGGTTTAAATTGTCCACTTTTATGAGCAATGTCTGTTTTGATATGTTTTAGATACAAGTATATAGTTTGTTTTTTTTTTCTTCTTTGCATTAATATATTTAGCGAGAAGAACTACCTTTTTTTTTTTTTAAGATTTTTATTTATTTATTTGTCAGAGAGAGAGAGAGAGTGAGCACAGGCAGACAGAGTGGCAGAGGGAGAAGCAGGCTCCCTGCGGAGCAAGGAGCCCGATGTGGGACTCGATCCCAGGACGCTGGGATCATGACCTGAGCTGAAGGCAGCTGCTTAACCAACTGAGCCACCCAGGCGTCCCAAAGAGCTACCTTTTATTTAGTCCTAATATCTGTTCCCTCTCCTGCATCCAGATTTATTATACAGTTAATATGAAGTTATGGGTTGGCATTTCTAAGACATTACTACCTGATTTATAAGCTGTTTATGTGGTACTGTACCTGAACCAATTAATGAATAATGATCTGTTGTCATTTTTAGGGCAAAAATGATAAAATTAGTTCACTTTAGCTATAAAAATAGTCACAATTTTATCACCAACCTCTTGTGTTTTTCTTTTCTTTCTAACAATGTGATCTTTCCCTTCTTACATCAAAAGTTGAAATCAAATTCCCTCTTCTCAGCAGGCTTTGTGACTTTGACCAATAGAGTATGGCCAAAGTGATGGCATGAGACCAAGTCTAAGTTAGAGAAGGCCACTAATAAAATGGTATCAGTCTGCCAAATCTGCTCTATATTTTTAAATAATGTTAATTCAAGAGTGAATTTAAAATATTAACATTGAGTGGTCAGATCACCAGTGTTCTTAAAATTTACATATAGGCTTGACACCACTGTTTCTAAACAAATGAATGAGTCCTGGTCTTTGAGCCATTGGTAGCACTATACACTGTGTCCATGAGCTTGCTGGTGCAAGTTTAGAACAAAGTAGTATTTCAGAGAGTTCTGGGAGCGCCTGCATGGCTAAGTCAGTTAAGTGCCCAACTCTTGATTTCAGCTCAGGTCATGATCTCAGGGTTGTGAGATCAAGGCCCAAGTCCGGCTCCATGCTCAGCATGGAGTTAGCTTCTACCTCTCCCTCTACTCCTCCCCCTCTCACTCTTGCTCTTAATTAATTAATTAATTAATAATCTTTTAAAAAATTTGCAGAGTTCTGACAATACTAGAGTAGTCATTTTCAAACAGTTGAGAGTATACTTTTAGACCCCAAGTTTACTTAGTTCCCTAAATTTTGTAGGAGAGAGCAAGTGAAAGAAGGTAGGAATTCAAACTGGGCTCAATCTTCATTGTGGCATCACTTTCCCATCAAATTTACTGAAGTGCTGCAGAACTGACACTTGTCAAATGAATATTTCAACCCTGGTTTCATAAGGTGCTCTTGAAACCTAAGGAATCATCTGTTATATTTTTCAATACCTGCCTTCAACAGAGTTTGAGTGTCTAAATAAACCAGAATTTTCAGATAGTTTATAATCTTGGTTACGGTCTTCTTTAGCTGAGAGAGATGCTTTACAATCTAAAGCTATATTAATTTTTTCAGGATTGCTTTTGCATTGCCATAATCAAAGAGTTATAACAATCCTGGCCCTATCTTAGTGTCATTAATTAATTAATAGCATCTTAATAAATTTTATTTAATAATTGATTTCAAGCATGACCATTTTTATTGAATTCTCACTTACATGTGTGATCTAGAATCTTTTCTCAGTGAAATTTTCCTTTTAAAGAACCCACACATAGGAGAAAAGTCAGTCAGTAGCACATAGATTTTCTTCTAATAGTCTCTCATTTGACTCAGAATAAAAGCAAAATCTTTTAAATAGCTTGATAAGTAACATAGCCCATAGCTACTTTTCAAACTTCATCTTTTGGCATTAAGGACAGCAAGGATTACATGGAGCACTGTGTATTATACACAAATAATGAATCATGGAACACTACATCAAAAACTAATGATGTACTGTATGGTGACTAACTTAACACAGTAAAAAATAAAAATAAAAACCCTCTTTTGAAAGAATATGTGTAAACTGATGATTAGTCTGCATTTGTAGTTTGGATCACAAATTTTAAAAAGTGAATACTCATCACTAAGAAAAAAATAACTGAAAAAAGAATAGTGAAAATCAATGAAATCAAAAGCTAATTCTTTGAGAAAAAGAGTGTTGTTAAACTCCTAACAAGACTTCTGAGAAAAAAATAGAAGACTCAAATGCTTAATATTAGGAATGAGGAGGGTAACATCACTACAGATTATGTAAATGATAAAAGGTAAGTAAATATTATGAATACTTTTATGTCAATAAACTCAAAAATTCAGATGACGTATACAAATTTCCTGAAAAGCAAAAATTACAAAATTTCACTAAACAACAACAACAACAACAACAAAAACCCAACCCAAAAAACCAGACTACCTGAGTAACACAGTGAATATGAAAGAATTTGAATTTATAGTTAAAAAACTTTTAACAAAGAAAACTCTGAAACAGATAGCTTCACTGGTAAGTTTTAACACACATTTTAAAAAGAAATATTACCAATATTTGTCGTACACAAAATGATCCAGAGAGACAAAGAGAATAGAATAGTTTCTAATTCATTCTAAAAAAACCACAACGTTATCATGATGCCCAAAGCAGACAAAGCTATTCCAAAAAGGAAAACAATAGGTATTGGGATGTCTGAATGGCTCAGTTGGTTTGTCTGCCTTCAGCTCAGTCATGATCCCAGGGTCCTGGTGTTGAGTCCTGTATCAGGCTCCTTGCTTGATCAGCAGGAAGCCTGTTTCTCTCTCTGCCTGCTGCTCCCCCTGCTTGTGCTCACTGCCTCTCCCTCTCTTTTTCTCTGGCAAATAAATATTAAAAATCTTAAAAACACACACACATAAAAAATAGTAAGCACATATCTCTTATGAGTGCAAATACAAAAATATTAAGATTATCATTTATATATAATTGTTATACTGTACATACTGTATCATTGATGACACTAATGATTTTTAAATGTTAATATTGAAGTTGTTCTTAAGCATTTATAGCATTTTGATTCAATCTAAAGATTGGACTATAATGTATAGTATGGATTTAAGGGAAAGAGTGGGATAAAGAAATGGAAGAGATACTATATGTGATGGTTAATTTTATGTACCAACTTGACTAGCCTATGGTTTGGCCAAGTTGTTTGGCCCAGTCTAGTCTAGTCTTTGGCTAGGCCCATTGTTTGGCCAAAGTCTAGTCTAGATGTTGTAATGAAGTTATATTATATATAGATGACTTGTACAATCAGCAGGTTTTAAGTAAAACAGATTACCCTTCATAATGTGGATGAGTCTCTTCTAATTACTTGAAGGCTTTAAGAGCATCAACTCTTCTTTGGTTTTTCACCTGGCTATACTGCCACACAGATTTTGCACCTAACATCTTCCACAGTCGTGTGAGACATTTCTTTAAATAATTATCAATTTATCTTTCAGTTTATATCTATTTACCTATCTATCCATCATCTATCTATAATCTATTAATTTATCCATCCACCCATCCATCCATCCACCCATCCATTTAATTTTCTACCTTCTGTTTCTCTGCAGAATCCCAACTGATGTTTCTTTCTTTGTGAGCTATGCATCTCAAATAAATTAGATTTTGATTTTTTTTTTTAAAGCCTCAGTATAGTAGTAGTTCATTAAAATAATTGCTATAGGGGCACCTGGGTGGCTCAGTCAGTTAAAGCATCTGCCTTTGGCTCAGGTCATTATCTCAGGGTCCTGGGATTGAGCCCCACAACAGGGTCCCTGCCCAGCAGGGAGCCTACTTCTCCCTCTCCTGCTCCCCCAGCTTGTGCTGTCTCTCTCTCTCTGTGTCAAATAAACGAATAAATAACCTAAAAAATATAAAATAAAATAATTGCTATAATCCTTGGCACAGATTGGGAAAGATAAGTTATTCTTACCACATGAAGAGTACTGTTGACATATATAATGATCTTTTGTTGAGTCTATGTTTAGATACCTTGGTGAAGCTATGACCATGGAAACTCTGACCCAAACTAAGAGCTGTTACTTCAAAGGAAGTCTAATGTTGCAGTTAATCTGAACTAGAACTGTGGTTGTTGGAATAGGCAAAGTTATTTTATCATAACAAACAATCCCAAAATAATGGCGATTTTAAAAGTGTTTATGATTTATGTATACAGATCCACTATGGATTCAAAGGTACTCCATGTGATGACTCAACACTGGAACTCCTTATTAAAATGTTTCTTCACCATCAAAGACACAAAGGAAGAGTTGGTGAAGGGTTGTGCACTGGCAGTGTTTTCACTTGGAAGAGACACATATTATTCCAGCATATATTTGGTTATCCAAAGCAAGTCATATTGTCATGCTTAAACTCAAGTCAGTGGGAGCTATTTATCATCTCATACTCCCAGTAATAGATTGGAAATGGGTATTAAGGAATGTGAACGGTGGTAATAATTGCCACAAAGTAAGCAAAATTACAACAACAACAACAACAGCAACAAAAATTGAGGGTTGTCAGAGTCTTCCAGAAAACAAAACAAAGCAAAACAAAACAGATGTGAGCTTCTTTTATGCAGGAGCCTTACATTAGTTCTTCTCTATCTCATGTCCCCAGTATAGTAAACCAACTTAAGATTCATGTAAATATATTATATCCAGAGCTCCTTATGGATGGTTAACTTCTCAACCTTCAAATTTTAGTTTACTCAGCATCTCTTGATATTGGAAACTGTTTTTGATGCTTCATTATGATTAGGTGCTCCTACATAAACTGCAACACATTGTACAGTCAGTAATCACCTACTACTGGGGTCATGGAATGAAAAAGCAGGGCTCTGCAGCCAGACTATATGGTTTAGAATCTTGCCTTGGACCCTGTGACAAGGGCAAATTTCCCCATCAGTATAGTGTTCTTGTGAAGAGCAAATTAGTTAAAACATATACATTTCTCAAGAGTGTTAACTATTGAGTGAATAATGGCTATGACATTTATCATGTTTCCTTTCAGGATAAAGATAGATTTACTATCCTTCTATCAGTGGTACAGAATGCATTACTGATACATAAAATATTTTAATACATTTTTAAATAAATGTACAAAAGAATAAAGATACAATGTTCTTAATAAGGAAAAAATGAGATTTTGTTCCATTTTCTTCTCCTTTTATTAGATTCTTTGTGCTAGAATCTCAAGTAATTACTTGAAAATCTCAATCACACTTAATATAAATGACACAAAATATTTTACTGTTTTACCTTTATCAGGATGCACAACGAATTTTGAATTTTTATTTTTTTAAGTTTCACTGTTTCGTGATAAATATAAAGTTATCCAGTTCTCTTCAATAGGTAAGAAATCAAATATAAGACACTAAAAGTTGCTTCATTCTTAAAGGGAGCATTCACTACTCCCTTTAGTTGTCTCTTCCAATTTTGATGCATTGAAAGTAGACACTGGTGAGAATGGGATATATATTTAATTATCAATGAATAATGTATGTGATTATTAACTTTGGATGTCTACAAGAGAAGCTGTTAAGCTTGGAAGGAACAATTAAGTGAAGGAAGAGTATGTGGCTATGACTCCAAGTTATGAATATGATGAGACTCGGTTTTCTTAATGGCTTTTGGCAAGGGCCATGACTCTTTATGGAAACATGGAGAAAAATTGCTTTAAGCAATCATCATGTCACTGCCCATAGTAACTGTTTATGTGAACCAGTACCTCAACTGAATCTGTAGTTTACCAAAACCAGCTACCATTCAGTGATGAGTGTTTTTGCCCATTACTGTGGAAGATACTACAAGTCAATTTGCAAGGCAACTTTGTGAGTGTGGGACTGAAGACTCAGCAACTCTAGGCAGAGATTACCTGAGACCATTGCTGCACCAGGAAATGGGGAAGAAGAGAGTAGATACAATAACCACATCTCCAAAACCCAGTTTAAACCAAAGTGATAAGTAGTAGAAAGGAGTGTATAAGGAAGATGAGGATAGGATAATAAATAAAAAGGAATGCTTTTTTGGGGGGATCAGAAAATAGTCCCTACAAAACTAAAATCATACTATATATCACAATATACAAACAAACCCGGTTCTATTGAAAACTATACTAAGATAATAAAATTAAAATTATTGGGCTCCTTTAAATATTACTGTTCTTATTAGATAGTGCTATGGTAAAAGTGAATCATTATCACTGTTAATGTGCTACTAAATCAAAGCTATTGTGAATAAACTCATGTTATACCTTGACATTGTCCTTAATAAATTGTGTTGGATATATTTTATATTTTATAACTAAATTAACTACTATATTATATAATCCCTCTTAAACTTGTTTTAGTTTAAATATAAATTTTACTCATAAAGCAGGAATAGTATTTTATACTAATTAAAAAAAAACAAAAAAACAACAATAAAATAAACCACCTTACTGGATTCATTCATTGCATTTATAGGATTCATATTTTTTCTTATCATAATGTAGGAAATAATCATTTTGGTATCCTATCACACTACATTTATGTGGAAAAGATTGGGTCATTATTTAGTACACTATTTTCTCTGGACAAATTCCAATTCAAGTGAATTTCCAGCTGCTAGGATAATGATTTTCTGACATCTTGCTCAATAGGAGTGTAGCTCCTACTAATAAACAAATATCACCTACATACAAGAAAAGCACCTTGTTAAATGGAAAATACAATAAGCTTGGGTTAGCATCATTTCTTTCCACACACTCATTTTGTGTTTAAAAATGTATGTTACTTATTTATTCCTAACTAATTGCCTCTCATTGAAAATATTTACATTAAGTTGAATAGTGCACAAAATAGCTCCTTTGTTCCTATGATAAACCAACATTTATGTTGGCAAGTAAAATTTGGGGGGCCTGGTTTCTTGTTCTGGCCCCATTACAAACCATGAGCATGACCTTGGACAAGACATCATTTGTTTCTGTGAGGAACTTATAAATAGCATACATATATAGAAGGTGGGGAAAGGCAATAGAATGTGAGAGTGTAAGAGTATTTTGATTGTTTAATTTAAATTTAACCATTGAGTAGATTTGATCACTCTTGATGTATTCTTTAGTGAAACATTTTCTGACTTCCTAAGGAAGTGCTAATTACTATCTCTTTGTGCTTTATAAAAACATTATCCTGTATTATAATCATGTCACCCCTCCACAAACATGTATCATTGAACTATTCTCAAGAGTTGAGACTGTAAGGTAAAGAATATGAGAAGAGGGAAGCTTTCTTGAGAATTGTTTTTATTTTCCTTTGGAAAATCCAAAATCATATGAAGAAAACATTAAAAGAACTGAATAATGAGTTCTGATCTCCATATACATTGGCACTGATTTTATCAATGTTTTCTAGCCAACAAGTACAAATTAGCTATATCCGCTTTCCTAGAGACCCACAATTATCTGTCATCCATATAGATGATTTACCTTATTCTGTGTTTAAACTTTTTCCCATGACTGTAGTGTTTTCCTATTTTAATATATTGTATAAAACTATTTTTGGAAATACTTCCATTAAGCATGTGCAAGTAACACATCACAAATTATGAAAATACTAACTCATAAAGCAAGAAAAAAATGAATTCTCCCATCCATATGCAGGTCTAACTTTAATTTTTTTTTTTTTTAATATTTGGCCAACATTTGTATTGCTACTACTCCCCAAATAGGCCACTTTAACATTTATTGGTCAATCAATTAAGAAGAAAATTCCTAATGTCTGAATTTAAAACAACTAATAGGGTTGATATTATGGATTAGTTGGTTAGTACTCCACAAACATTCTTGCACATTTCTTTCTCAAAATAAAGGCTTATTTTTCTCAAACTTGAAACTAATTCTCCTAAAACACATTTCATATCCAATTAGCTTTTCTGTGTGTGTTGGTGCTGGGGTTGGGGTTAACAGAATTTTTAGTGTAGATACAAAAGTTGAAATCACTTTTTTCTATAACCCAAAGGCTTATCAAAGAGTACGTGTGTGAAAGAGAGTGGGATGGAGTGGGAAGAGCACTTGAGATTCATTTTAATAGATATTTTCCAAAAGTTCCCTTTGTCAAAGTAATGAACTACCTTTTCCATATATATGTGTGAGTGTTCCAGAATCTCAAATGGGGGTGGTCAGGTGGCTCCTGAGATTGTTTTGATATATTACTTCATCTTAATGCCCTTCGCCCACCAAACATCAGTGCACCAGTTGGCAAATTTTATTTCATACAGAACTTCATTCAAATTGCAAACGAATGGGGGATATATAAATGCAGGGCCTTGAACAAGCTTTCTGTAATTTCTTTGATCAATGTTTTATAGCTTTCAGAGTACAGATCTTTTACCTCTTTGATCAGGTTTATTCCTAGGTATCTTACGGTTCTGGTGAGATTGTAAATGGGATGAATTTGTTGATTTCTCTTTCTGCTGCTTCATAATTGCTGTATAGAAATGCAACAGATTTCTATACCAATGTACAGAATGTCCTCTGACTTTACTGAATTCATCTATCAGTTGTGGCAATTTCTTTGTGGAGTCTTTTGGATTTCTACATAGAGTATCATATCTATCATATCATCTGCAAATAGTGAAAGTTTTGCTTCTTTCTTGCTGATTTGGATGCCCTTTATTTCTTTTTGTTGTCTGATTGCTGAGGCTAGGACTTCCACAATGAGGTCAAATAATGGTAGTAAGAGTGAACACCACTGTCTTGTTCCTGACCTTAAAGGAAAAGCTCTGTTGTCCCCTATTGAGAATAATATTAGCTGTGTATTTCCTGTATATGGCCTTTATCGTGTTGAGGTATCTTTCCTCTAACCCTCCTTTGTTGAGGGTTTTTATCATGAATGGATATTGTGCTTTGTTAATGCTTTTTTTTTCTGCATCTATTGAAAGGATTATATGTTTCTTATCCGCTCTTTTATTAATGTGGTGTATCACACTGATTGATTTGCAAATATCAAACAACACTTGCAACCCAAGAATAAAATCTATTTGATTGCAGTTAATAATCCTTTTAATGTACAGCTGGATACAATTTGTTAGTACTTTGTGATAATATTTACATCAGGTTCATCAGGATCATGTGCCAATAGTTCTTTTTTTAGTGGAGTCTTTGTCTGGTTTTGGAATTAGGGTAATGCTGGCTTCATAGAATGAACCTGGAAGTTTCCCTTCTGTTTCTTTTATTTTTTTTTTTTTTGGAATAGCTTGAGAAGAATACATATTAACTCTTCTATAAACGTTTCGCAGAATTCCCCTGTGAAGCCATCTGCCCCTGGACTTTAGTTTGTTGGGAGATTTTTAATTACTGATTCAATTTCTTTGCTGGTTATGGGTATGTTCAATTTTTCTATTTCTTCTTGTTTCAGTTTTGATAGTTTATATATTTCTGGGAATTTATCCATTTCTTCCAGGTTTTCCAATTTGTTGTAATAATTTTTTATAATATTATCTTATAATAATTTGTACTCCTGTGGTGTGGCTGTTATTTCTCTTCTCTCCTTTGTGATTGTATTTATTTGGATCCTTCCTCTTTTTTTTTTTTTTTTTTGGATGAATCTAGTTAAGTGGTTATCAATTTTATTTTATTAAAAAACAGCTCTTGGTTTCATTTTCTATTATACTATTATTTTAGTTTCTATATTATTTGTTTCTATTCTAATCTTTATTATTTCCCTCCTTCTGCTAACTTTAGGCTTCCTTCCCCCCCCCCCCCCCAGTTCCTTTAGGTGTAAGCTTAGGTTGTGTGTTTGAGACTTTTCTTGCATCTTGAGGTAGGTCTATATTGTTATATACTGCCTCTTAGGACCACTTTTGCCGCATTCCCACAGGTTTTGGGCCACCATGTTTCATTTGCTTCCAACTATTTTTTTTTTATTTCTTCTTTGATTTCCTGGCTAATCTATTCATTTTTTAGTAACATGTTGTTTAACCTCCATGTATTTGAGGTATTTTTTTTTCCCTTGAGGTTGACTTCAAATTTCAAAGTGCTGTGGTTAGGAAATATGTATGGTATGATCTCAATCTTTTTGTATGTATTGAGGGCTGATTTGGGAGACTTACTATGTGATCTATTCTGTAGAATATCTAATGTGTACTTGAAAATAATGCGTATTCTGCTGCTTCAGGATGAAAATTTTTGAATAACTCTGTTAAGTCCATCTGGTCCAATGTGTCATTCAAAGCCATTATTTCCTGTTGATTTTCTGCCTACATAATCTGTCTAATTGATGCAAGTAGGGAGTTAAATCCCCTAATATTATTATGTTATTAACAATGAGTTCATCTATATTTGTTATTAATTGTTTTAAATTTTTAAATGTTCCCAAGTTGGGGCAAAAGCATTTTACAATTGTAGATATTCTTGATGGATAGACACCTTAATTATGATATAGTGTCCTTATTCATCTCTTGTTACAGTGTTATAGTATTTGGTTTAAAATTTAGTTTTTCTGTTATAAGTATTGTGACTTTGGCTTTCTTTTGACTTCCACTTGCATGATAAATATTTCTCCACCCTCTCACTTTCAAACTGCAGATGTCTTTAGGTCTAAAATGAGATTCTTATAGCCAACATATAAATGGGTCTTGTTTTTTTCATCCATTCTCTTTTGATTGCAAAATTTAGTATATTTACATTCAGATTAATTATTGTTAGATATGTATTTAACATCATTTTGTTATATGTTTTGTTGTTGTTTCTGGAGATTTTCTCTGTCCCTTTCTAGTCTTTGTCACTTTGGTCTTTCCTTCTCTCTCAAAGAGCCCCCTTTCATATTTCTTGCAGGGTTGGTTTAGTGGTCATGAACTCCTTTAGTTTTGTTTATCTAGAAAGCTCTTTATCTATCCTTCTATTCTGAATGATAGCTTGCTGGATATAGTATTCTTGGCTGCATATTTTTCCAGTTCAGCACGTGGAATGTATCATTTCATGCTCTTCTGGCTTGCCAAGTGTTGTGGAAAGATCTACTGCTAACATTATCGGTCTTTCCTTGTAAGTTAGGGACATCTCTTGTCTTGCTGCTTTTATGATTTTTTTTTTTTTTTAATCAGTATATGTTGCAAATTTAACTACAATAAGTCTTGGTGTTTTTTTTTGTTTTTTTTTTTGTTTTTTTTTTTTTGTTTTTTTTTTGTTTTTTAAATCAGAGTTCTCTGTGCCTCCTGGATCTGGATGTCCATATTCTTCCCCAGATTAGGGGAGTTTTCTGATATTATTTCTTAGTAAATATTCTGTTCTCTTTCTTTCTTTTCTTCCTCTGGGGTTCTCAATATAGATGTTATTACATTTGATGGAGCTACTGATCTCCCCAAATCTATTCTCATGATCTATAATTTTTCCTTTTCTCTTTTGTTCAGCTTCATCATTTTCCATAATTCTATTTTCTATATCACTTATCCTCTCCTCTAATTCTTCTATCCTTGTGGTCATTACACCCAGTCTGTTTCAAATCTCAGGTATTATTTTTCATTTCCACCTGTTTTTTTTTTTTTTTTTTCCTCCCTGGGGTCTTCCATGCTTTTCTTAGGCTCAAGATACTATCCTTATGATCATTGCTTTAAGTTCTCCATAAGGCATATCACTGTTTCTTGTTTATCTCTGGTCTGGAACTTCAGGGAGTATCTCTGGTATGTGTTGCATGCACTCTGCTCCTGTGTTTTGGCTGTTTTACCCTCAGGTCAGACCTCTACCAAGGTTTTCCCTGCCTGCAGTGTGCTATGTTTGGATCTTAGCTAGAGTGGAGTTTTAGCTGGGCATGTTCTGACTTGCTTGTTAAATGAAACCTGATGCCACCTTCACTAGAACTGAAACCTTGAAGAACTCTATGGTGAGTAGATGTGGTCTGTGCAGAGGTTTCTATTGGCTTTCTAGGAAAGGGGCCTCTTGCACTGGTCATTAGAGACACTTGCTGGAGAAAGACGGCACCAACAGACCACAGTGAGGTAGGACTTGGTGTAAGCAGGTTAGGCAGCCAGTGTGGGTACTATGCTGTTTACCAAAGGATGTTCTGTGCTTGTGCTGGGGGATGGGAGAAAGAGATGGTACCAGTCAGTTCCTTTGTTCCTGGAGTGGGGTATCAGTACTTGTTACACTTACAGAAACACTCCCAGAAGAGGAATTAGTTTTCCTTTGTGAGTCTCACATGCTTTTCTGATTGTTGTTTTCATGTTGTCTCTCTCTGGTTGTTTGTCTGCCAGTAGCAGTGCAGTGCACTTTGGGCTCTACCTCAGCTGCCTGTGGACTTGTAAAACTCTAAACTTTAGGGACATATTATTTCTGGGATCTGGTTGGTCTTCTGGCGCAGATTTTCACAGCACCGAGACAGTGCAGGTTTAACCAAGAAGGATAGTCACACCAGTGCAGGGGTTGGGTTTTGGAGCAAAGCAGACTAGTCAGCCAGTGTTTGGGTTAGTTGCCCTCAGCAGGTGTCTCCACATCTATACAGGGCAGGAGAAGAAACTGGAGACCTCTAGAAATTTTGTCCCTGAGAAAGCAACTCTGTGAAGGCCACCTCTCATGGAAGGTCATCTCACAGATGTGCTCCAGGAAATGCAAACAACCTCTCTCTGTGACCTTAGGTTATCCTCAAATTGTGCTATCAGCCCTGGGGTGTTTGCCTGCCTTTTGTTATGGAGTAGGGCAGCACTCTCAAGGTTCTAGTCAAGCCAAGGCAGAGGACATATGAAACTCCAGTCTTTAAGTCCTGCTGGTTCCAAAAACTCTTGAAAATAGGCCCCTCTCATTTTCAGAGACAATGGCTTTAGGGGAGTGCTCTCCTTGTGTATTTCCCTGTGTGGACATCTCTCCCTCTCTCTTCCCTGCCACCTAATTTCACTGCAACCAAGCCTGTTTCCCCACTGTAACACCTGTGACCTGTTTCTCCCCCAAGCCCAATCTCCACATTTCCTACCTTCTTGGATATGGTTTCTTCTTTGCCTTTAGATGTGCAGGCTGTTCTGTCAGTCCACATGTTTAATCTTTTTGGGTATTCAGTATGATTTGACAGTTACCTAGTATTGTACGAGGCAGGAGGCAAGCCTAAGGTCCTCATACTATGCTGCCATCTTAGCTTTTTCCCTGACACACAAATATTTTGAATCAGGCAAAAATTTGTAGCATGGAACTATCTAGTTGCAGAATTGATACAGAAGTATTGGCTTTGGTCATAAACTTGAAAGAGGTAAATATCATTTGTATCATTTTAGTTCCTCAAATATTGATTAATATTAGAAAATGGGGTAGTACTGTTAAATTCAGAGTTTGACATTTACAGTGTTTCTAAAACATTTGAACTAGTAGAGATTTAGAGGTCATTTTTTTTTTCCTATACATTTAATTGGTTTCAACAGTGTGGTAATTCTGCCTTGTAATTCGTGAAGAGTTTTTGTATTTTAAAAGAATTTTGGAGGGATGCCTGGGTGGCTCAGTTGGTTAAGTGTCTGCCTTTAGCTCAGATCATGATCCCAGGGTCCTGGGATCGAATCCTGCATCATCATCTTGCTCAGTGGGAAGCCTGTTTCTCCCTCTGCCTGCTGCTCTCCCTGCTTATATTCTCTCTTTCTCTCTGTCTCTGACAAATAAATAAACACAATCTTTAAAAAAAAATTAAAAAATGATATGTGGAATTGACAATGTTATTAATTCTTAAAATTATTTGAATCATTTTACATTTATCAAAAAAAAAAAACAAGTTTTATTTACAGGAATGAACTTGGAAATAGAGGGCTTATGTTTGAATTCTGGCTCTGTCATTTACTATTTCCAGGAAAGAAGCAAAACAATTTAAGCCTCTCAATCTCAGTTTCCTCATCTGTATTATGAAAATAATGTAGCCTTATATAATTCAAAAGGGAAAGGTAAATATATATTAGTACTAGCATTTTTAAGTAAGCACTGCACATATATTAGTGACTGTCATTTTACATGCTACAGACCTGCGTGTGGTTGAAGAATTATATTCCCATTGATATTATAATCTCTCTGGTATCTTCAGGCTTCATGCATCCAAGCCAATTACTGTGTTGGTATAAATCAATGATGTCCTAGGGGCGCCCAGTTGGCTCAGTAGGTTAAAGCCTCTGCCTTTGGCTCAGGTCATGATCCCATGGTCCTGGAATCAAGCCCTACATCAGGCTATCTGCTCAGCATGGAGCCTGCTTCCTCCTCTCTCTCTCTCTCTCTTTCTCTCTCTGCCTGCCTCTCTGCCTACTTGTGATCTCTGTCTGTCAAATAAATAAAGTCTTAAAAAAAATCAGTAATGTCCTCAATGTTAATTTTCTAAATTTATGACCTGTAGGGTGATGGTTCCAGGCCATGAATCGCAAGATTGGAAGATCTAACTCAACTATCCTGCCCCTGAGTCCTCAGTTTTTAAAGTGGCGTTGGCACTCAGAGAGAAGCTTTCCATTGCATTCCTGCCCTTAGCTTTAGAGCTGTGACTCAGGGAGTTTGCCTTGGGAGAGTAGCAATTCATAAAAAAGAAAACTTAAAAACTTTTCTCAAAGAAAGTGGTTTTATTTACAGTAGGGTGTGGAGCAGTTGAAACCTAATGGTTGTGTCAAAAATACTGAAGGTTGTGGTGAAAGACAATTGAAAGAAAATTGACAGATGTATTGATGATATTGGCTAAACTGTGGGTCAGCTTGTTTGCTGAAGAGAAGCAGGGAAATAAATAGTTAGGAGAAGAACTACTAGTCTTGAGAACAAATCTCAGGAACTGACACAGGGGACTACTTCTTCAAAGGAATCTGAGTTTACTGGACTTGGTTGTAAAGCAACTTGTGCCCCAAAGTATTATTTAAAGCAATAAAGCAATCTGCCATGAACTTGTAGAGTTTAACAGCTGATTGTGGCCAGGAAAAGAAAGAGTCAAGGTAAGGCTTTCCAAAACCACTTTCCTCCAGGCTGACTGCAAAACTTGAGAAAGAATGTTAGAGGCTTACTACTCCTGAGAAATGATGGGTTAGATAAACCTCATTAATAATTCAGAAAGTAGATAAAAATAAAAAGCAAATAAGAATAATAAGCCTTTAATGTAGAGGTGCCAAGAGTTGCAACAATTCATTATCTAAAATGTCTAATGGGGAATGTCTGACTGGCTCAGTCAGTAGAACATGAAACCTTTGATCTGGGAGTTGGGAGTTTAAGTGCCACACTGGGTGTAAAGATTACTTAAAAATAAAATCTTAAAAAAAATTAAAAATTGTCTAATGAAAAATTCAGAGATATTCAATAAACAGAAAAGAATTTCCCATACACGGGGTAGGGGGGACAACAAAAAACAAAACAACAACAACAAAAAACAGACAACAGACGCTACCTGTGACAGTGACCAGATATCAAAGTTAACACACAGACTTCAAAGTAAACATTATAAATATGTTCAAAAAACTAAAGGAAACCCTGATTAGAGAGGTAATGGAGAGTATGAGAACACCACCACTTCAAAAATAGAAAATATCAATAAATTTAAAAAGTTAATAAAAAATGGAAAATCTACAGTTAAAACTGAAAGGGAAAATTCACTAGCATTTTTCAGCACTAGACATAACTAGCAAAAGAAAGAACTTGAAAACAGAATAATAAGAGACTATAGAATCTGAAGAACAATGAAACAAAAGAAAAATGTACAGAGCTTCAGAGAAACAAAGGATAGCATTAAACACACCAACATATACATTAGGGTACAGAAGGAGGAAGAGAATGAAAGGAGAAAAAGAATTCAGAGAAAATGTCTATATTTAATGAAAAACATTCATCTATACATCCAGGAAGTTTGATGAACCTCAAGTAGGATGAAGACAAAGAGATACACAAAGAAAACATCATAGTAAAAATACTGAAAGCCAAAGAAAAGGAGAAATCTTGGTAGCAGGAAAAAGAAACAGCTGTCATTATAAGGGAATCCCAATAATATTATTAACCAACTTCTTAGCAAAAATAATGGAAGTCAGCAGACCAGTGAGAAAATATACTTAAAGTAACAAAATAGGGGCATTTGGGTGGAGGGGCTGACTCTTGGTTTTAGCTCAGGTTGTGATTTTAGGGTTGTGGGATCAAGCCCCACATGCAGTCTACTTGAGATTCTCTCTCCCTCCCCCTCTGCCCCTCCCATTCATGCCCTCTTCTCTCTCTCTCCTCCTTTTTTCTAAAATAAATAAACCTTTAAGAAAATAAAATAAGACAAAGTGACAAAATAAAGAACTATCAACCTAGAATCTAAATCCAACATTGTTATCTTTCAAAACTGAAGCTAAAATAAAGCCCCAAATAAACAAAAAATAAATAATAAACAAAAACTGAGTGAATTTTTTGCCACCACACCAAACTAAATCCAACATTGTTATCTTTCAAAACTGAAGCTAAAATAAAGCCCCAAATAAACAAAAAATAAACAATAAACAAAAACTGAGTGAATTTTTTGCCACCACACCAAACTACAAAAATACTACATAAATTTCTTCAGACTGGAAGCAAGTGACTCCCAACTGGAATTTCAATCTCCACCCAAAACAAACAGTAACAGTAAAGGTAATTATATAATCATAAAACAATTAAATACATATTTCTCCTCTTTTTTTGTTCTCTCAACCGATTTAAAAGGCAATCATATAAAACAACATGTATGTAATTTATTGTTGGGTCTATAACATATAGATATATAATATATTTGCCAAAAATAGCACAAAAGAGGTGGGTGAGAGCAAAGCCATTATATTTCCTCAAAATATTAAAAATAGAAATACCATATGCACCAATAATTCCACTGCTGGAAATTGCCAAAGAAAATGAAAACACTAATTCAAAAAGATATATGAACCCCTGTATTTATTGCAGCATTATTTACTTCCAAGACATGGATGCAGCTCATTGATAGATGATTGGATAAGGAAGCTGTCACATGCACACATGCACACGTGCATGTGCGTGCGCAAGCGTGCGCGTGCGCAAGCGTGCGCGTGCACGCGTGCGCGCGCGCGCACACACACACACACACACACACACACACAGAGTGGACTATTATGTAGCCCTAAAAAAGATTGAGGTTTATGCTATTTGTGACACATAAGTGGACCAAGAAGTTATTGCATAAGTAAAATATAAGTCAGACTGAGAAAGATAAATGGCATATGGTTTTGCTCATATGTAGAATCTAAAGAACAAAACAAATGAATAAACAAACAAACAAAAAGCAGAATCAGACCTATAATACAGAGATCACACTGAGGGTTGCCAGAAGGTAGAGGCATGGGGAATGGGCAAAGTGGGTGAAGGGGACTGAGAGATAGGAGTGTTCAATTATCAAATTAATAAACTGTAGGAATAAAAGCCACAACATAAGGGGTATAGTCAATGACATTTTAACAGCATTATATAAAGACAGATGATAGCTACATTTGTGGGGAGTATGTCATAACATATAAAGAAGTTAATTCACTATGTTCTATACCCAAAACTAGTGTAACATTGTGTGTCAACTCTTCAAATTAATTTTTTTTTTAAAGTGTGACTACCTCAAACTAAAATCTTTTTTTTAATGTTTTTTATTTTTTTTATTTTTTTTTAACTAAAATCTTCAAAGCAAAAGAAACCATCAACCAGAATGGGGAGGGGGAACAACAAAACAAAACCTTCAAACCATGATCTGATAAGGGCTTAATATTGAGAATATATAAATAATTTTATAGCTCAATAGCAAAAAACTCAAATAATCCAGTTAAAAATGGAAAAAGGACCTGATAAAACATTTCTCCAAAGAAGAGGTACAAGGGGTGCCTTAGTGGCTCAGTTGGCTAAGCATATGACTTTTGGTTTTAGCTCAGGTTATGATCTCATAAGTGATGAGTTTGAGTCCAGCATCAGGCTCCACACTCAATGAAGAGCCTGTCTGAGATTCTGTACTTCTCCCTCTGTGCCCCCCCACCAACCCCTGCTCTCTCTCACTTTCTCTAAAATAAATAAATAAATCTTACCTTAAAAAAAAAAAAAAAAAAAAGGAAAGAAGAGATACAAAAGACCAACAAGTATATGAAAATAGGCTCAACATCACTAGTTATTACGGAAATGCAAATGAAAACCACAATGAAATATCCTCATACCTGTTAGAATGGCCATCATAAAAAAGACAAGGTATAAAAAAATGTTGGCATGGATGTAGACAATTTTTTTTTATGTTACTTATCTTTCTTACATGAGTTTAACTATACTGAAGAAAGAAAAACATGCCAGATGAAAAACACTTGTGCATACCAGAGGATACTGCTCTCTATAATAGCAGGTCTGAGTATATATAATGAATATATATAATGAATATATATGAATATATATAATGAAGCTATAAAAAACAACCCCTCAGGGATGGAGATACACACACACACACACACACACACACACACACACATATATATATAAAATTATTTCTCCTATAATGACATTTCACAGCTAAAATTTGGTTAGAATTTAGGCTTTTTAAATATAATTATTAGTGGGGTGCCTGGGTGGCTCTTTTGTTAAGAATCTGCCTTCAGCTCATGTCATGATCCCTAGGTCCTGGGATCGAGCCCCACATTGGACTCCCTGCTCTGCAAGGAGCCTGCTTCTCCCTCTCCCACTCCCCCTGCTTGTGTTCCCTCTCTCGCTGTTTCTCTCTGTCAAATAAATAAATAAAATCTTTTTTTAATCAAATAAATAAATAAAATCATTTGTAAAATCTTTACTTGTGTGAACAGCACTCTAACTTAGATATGAATTGATATGCCAGAATTTCTAACCCAGTGCATGCTGAAAATAAGAGTTCTGGCTTTTAATTAGTTATTTTATCAATCTGGGAAATTGGTGAGTCTTTAATTTAAGACCCATTTTGTACTTTTAAATTATTTTAATTATTGCAAAGTATTCAGGTGCAATATGGTAGTCATTTACAAATAAATAAATTAAATTAAATTAAATACAAGATCATTATCATCTTGTGTAATATAGTAATTATGCAGAGCTGTATTCAGGCCAAATTTGATTACTGTGATTCTTCATTGCTATTTCCCTAGATTTAAAAGCCAAGCATTATTACAACCAATTTCTTTTAATTTTATGATGGACTCCTTTTGTTTTACTTTTTCTCTCTGTTGCATGAGAAAATACAAAATTGTACTGTGAATAAAACTATACTTTTTCTCCTACTTTGAGATAATTAGGATGTGTCCTTGTTTGTCTTTGAATTTAAAATACATAATCCAATGTCTTTATGTGAAAAGTGAATACCTAATATTACATTACTAGCTTATATAAGGCATCTTGTAGGAAAGAATAATTATTTCGTATATGTAGTCCTCTTAACTGTAGAGTACAGAATAAAGACAATATTAAATATTTAAAAGAAGGAAAAATGCTAAGATTCAAAGATGGAAGTAACTAACTAGATTGATTATCAGAGCTCAGAATACACAATCCATGTATATTAAAAATAGCTTTGTATAGTACTGGTATGTTTTGAAAGACCCAACATGGGTTAAATCCTCAGAGTGTATTTAATACTGAGCTTATATAAACTTTATACGACAGTCTGAAAAATGTTTTAGCTTTTAAAAAAATAAGATAAAAACAATTATTATCTATTGACACATACTATATGATAGCTTTTAACATTAGTTGACTTACATGTACTATCATCTAAATCTTACAACAACCCTCTGGATACACATCAGTATCCCAGTTAGAGAAGAGAAAGCAGAAATATATGCAGTTTAAAGTAGTTCTTGAAAGTAACAATGAACATGCCAGGGCATGGGTTTGAGCCACAGCTACCTAACTACAAAACCTAATTTCTCTCTATGAAAAGATTGTGAACCAAAGGGTAGAATACAGGATGAGTTCTGTTTTAAGGATGTTTCACTGGACTCTGGGGGAAAAGAAATAAGTATGGATCATAAAATTTTAGGACACAAGATTAATGAGTTAATATCACTTTTTAAAGCACCTCCTTAAGTCCTGAGACCATAATATAATATCAGAAACAAAACATCCTTCACCCTCTAATAACAACAAAAGTGTAATCCGGTGATCCAGATGTGTTTAGAAATTTTCACGAACACACAATAACAATAGCCCAGAAAACTATCAAATTACTCTTCTTGAAGCCAAAAGGAGAAAGTGTTTCCATCCATAGGAAAAAGTTAATATATCATTGAAAAGCATAGATAATTTAAAATATTTCAATAATTTTTAATTGTTTTCAGTTATTTCATTCAGGTACTTAGTAGCCCCATTATCCTTACTGTGTGTATAGTACAACTGTGATTTCCTTTAAGAGATAATGTCCCTTTAATTTTTAATTTTTAATTTTATGCAAAGAGATTATTTACATTTTAAATATTAAAGTCTTTAAAATCTTTCCTTCTAAATGTATGGTCAGTGTTGATCTTACCTTGATGAATGAAAATGTGAGCAGCAAATTAATCAGTGTTCTCAAGTGTTGATGCTGCTTTTTTTTGTGAAAAGCAAAGAAAACTAGGGTTTGTTAGCAATCGTTAATTGCAAATATGTATATTTATCTTGATGATTCTATACATTTCTTTGGCGAAGAGGTCAAAAACAGATAAGCATATGAGAAGTAAAATTTAACTTTGACTACAGATATCGAACTCTTGGTATGGACTTGTTCAGACACATCTGGTACCAGAACTTTCTACTGGATTAGACTTGCACCAGAAACCCAGGACACTCAGGTTACGATCTATAGTGAGACTTGCCAGAAGACACACAGCCACCATTTTTAGGTGCTTAGCATTATTATTGAGTGCATTTCTTGGGAATTAGCCTCAAGGGGAGTGAGGATGGCATGCGAAATTCTTTAGCAACACTTTAAATTTCCTGGAACTACTAGCTAAGATGCTTCAATAAATAGGTTTTTCTACCCAATGTTGTAGAGTTGACTTTGCTGACAATAGAGATTAAGAATAATTTATCTAGTACATTCATTCAGTGGAATTTATCCAGCACCTATTATGTGTTGGTTGCTGGGGATAAAGTTGTCAAAATGATAGGCACAATTTTTGCCCAGCGAGAGTATACGTGCTGGTTGTGGAGACATATAAACAAGTAACACAAATATATATTTATATAATTGCCCTTTCTGAAGTGAATGTGCAGGAAATGTGTGAAGGAAAAGGACAAAATTATATGAGAAAAAAACAGCAGGAGATATTTTTAAACAAGGATTTAATTAGATCAGATTTACATTTCTGCAAAACTGATATAGCTGAATGAAAAGGATTGCAGAGGGGCCAGAGTGGCTATGGGGACCAACTAATAAAACTAATGTGGAAGTCTAGGTGACACATGAGCATCATCTGATTTAATATGGCAATAGACAATATAAATAGAAATGGATGGATAAAGTATCACCAATATTACACCAATAAGACCACCCTATGAATTTAATCACATGAGCTGAATTTTGATCTATAGGGAAAAAAATAATAAAACAGAAGAACATGTAATTTGGGTAGTAGTTAAATGACCCCTAAAGATCTGTACACCTAGAACCACATGGAATCATATGTATGGTCTGTATTTTTATAGAAACCAAGCTATATTCTACCATGACTACTTACTAGAATATTTTGCTTAAACTAAAGCTGTGTCCCCAGAGTTAGGTACCAACTCAATAATTTACTGCTGATATATAACTCAGGACTATATAAAATAAATATCTTTTAAAATCTATCCTTTCCAATTAATGGTATTCAGAAAATATTTATTAACCACCACAATTTATCGGGAATTGTGTTAAATGTTGGAAATCAATGATGATAAAATAAAAGCACATATTATTTTTATGCCTCTCTTAGTTTAATGGTAAATCAGACAAACAATACTAATAAAATGTAATGTGCATTGTTATTAATCTGTTATGATACTTGGTGTAGTAAAATAGTTTCAGATGGCATAGGAAAGATGAAGAAAGAATAGACATGTAAAAGTCATGACAACCATGTCAAGCTGACAGGAAGTGTGAAACCAAGAGTAACGATCTTCCATGGAGATGGAAGACAACTTAAAAAGTTTCTAAATGGACAGATAAATATAAAATGTTGGAGGAACTGAAAATGATTCAGTGATTTCTGCAGTGAAGTATGGTAGGTTGTTGGGAATAGAATGAAGATTTTAAATATTCAAAGAGGTTATAAAACAATGAAAGAGAGTGCAGCTAATTAAAAACCAAATAAGCCACAATAGAGAGTTTGGGTTTGTCCTAAAGTGAAAAAAATACTACTGAGATATTCTAGAGAGGAATATCAGTACTTGCATTTCAGAAATATAACTGGAGCTATAATGATGATAGTAGACATTAGAAGATAAAAGTTGGAATCAATAAAACTGATTAAGAGGCTGTTAGGAAAAAAAGGACAAAAGGTGATGGGTATTATCCATTAGGATGTACAAAATTGGATTATGTTTAGAAATATTTAAAGTAAAATCAGAAGCCTTGTAACAGTTTTGACTGCCTGGGTTGGTTGAGCTACTGGGAGAGAAGAAAGTAATTCTCAGTCAAACATACTCCACAATTTCTGCCATCCACTCTGTGACTGGATGTGGATAAGACAATGGACTTGATTGGCTAGGGAAAAATAACATGAAGCAAATTCAATGCATATTAAACACCTGATGTGTATCTTTTTTATACCCAGCATATGAAGGATCATGATTTAGGCAGAATCAGACCTAACAGACTACAAAACAGTATTCCCTCCTACACACAAAACCCTGATTCAACCAAATACTAGTTGGCTATTTTTACTGCACATGTCAGAAAAGAGTGTTGGGTTTTTTTTGTTTGTTTGTTTGTTTGTTTTTTGTTTTGTTTTGTTTAGTTGGAGGGATTGATTAACAAAGGATATGATATTTATAGGAAGTTCACAGAAAAAAGGAAAAAATATCAAGACATTAAGAGTAAAATTGAATACTGGTAAAAACTGAAGAATGCTAAAATGTAGTTTTGAGTACTAGGGCAATTATGCAAATATAAGCAGTTCACAAAAGCCGATTACATTTAACTGCAAAATAAATTAAAGAATATTAAATAGGTCAGGATTATTAATCTATCATCTTTTCAGGTTCATGAAGTAACAAAGGTGAAAAGTTGAGGCTAACTCGTTAAGCTCTAAATCTTCAAAGAGGAATTAATTAACAATATTGAGATTATTGTTTCTTGAGTACAATGAAAGCACTGAAACCATTCTCTCTTTTTTTTTTCATTTACCCATTAATTCACTAAAACGTCTACAAGGTTAAACATATAAAATCTTTAAAATATAGATTGAAAATCGAGTAAGAGTTAGTAAATATAGTTTCCAATTTCATCTCCTGGTTATTTGTGTGCTTAGACCCTCTGATTTAAGTCAGAAGTATATAAAAACCAAAGTTCAACAGGCAAGTAGTGGCTTCCCCCCAAAAAAATCAAAGGAAATAAGTTACCTAGAAATCATAGAGAAGGAGTAAAAAACTTTCAGAGCAAACAGGAAAATTTGTCTAAAATGTATATCTTTTGTTCGAGCCAGCAAAATCAAATCTCGCTGGAGGAAATTCCAGAGAAATGACATGCTTGAACTTCAAGATGCAGCAAACACCTCATTAATCATATTTGTAATTTTTTTTCTGTTCTAGTAGGTGCTAAAACAACTAAAAACAATGATAAAGTATATAAAGTCTGGAAATGAAGCATATTTAGATTAAGTTATTTAGATGAGTTTTTAGAAGAATAAATAGCATCCATGGATGGGGTATGGGACCATTTATTCTCACTTTAGCCCTCACATGGACTTGCAGCTCTTCCAGAGTGCTTACTTACTATCCTATGCCTAAAGCTTTCCCCTTCTTTCCTAAAGACCTCTCTTGCTTTCAGTGAACAGCTGGTGAAGTGTTCTGCTTCTTACACATTGCTAGCACATTTGTTATATGACACTGACACAGATGAAATCAAGGTTATATTCTAAAGTAATATCCTGTTTTATCTGTTGGCACTACTGGTATATGGGTCCAGATACTATTTAGTGTGTTTTTAGGAACCTCATGCATTTGAAAACAATTAGGAAGTACCAGCATAATTATAACCATATGGCAAGAATAAGTTAATATTTTCACCTCTAGATTAATATTCATATTCATATTTACTGAAGTGAATCATTTATTGTGTCCCCAATTAGTTTAGCAAGGTCAATTACTTTAGATTTTACTCATCAAAACTTATCCTTGATCAATTTATTCATTTTTTTTTCTGATATACCTGAGATCTCTGTGTTATGACTATAGCAGATTCTATGCAGATAGTTTGCGAAATTCAGAATTTCCCAGTTAATTTATGAAATATAGTAAACTGAAAATAGACTATCAAAGCTCATTATTTTTTTTTTTTCTGAGAGGAGAAAAGAGAAGGGACAATTAATAAAACAATATACAGCTTTGCCTACACTGTGAAGATCATCAACTAATTTTATAATACTACTTAAATAATTTTATATGTAATATAATGTAATATGTAACTATATTTAGATACTACTTACATAAAACTACTTACATAATTTTCTCCCTGAAAAATTAGTTATATACAAAGTTTAGTGTACTTGCCTAATGATGTTTTACTATGTTCTTTACAATGAACATTTAATTGGACAGATAATTCTCACAATTCATATAATATTATTTCACTGAATTACATTCAGTGGTGTGCAAAGATAATAATTTTCCACTTCAAGAAAATCATTAAATGTAAGAATTATTTTTTTGTTTAATGAAATTAATGTGATTGGGAATTTTGACCTCTTTGAGAAAACTAATTAATTATACTGTTACTTAATTATCAAATAACAGCAAACTTTGATTAACTACTGTTTAAGACTTTTGGTCCTCTATTGACTTGGTGCCAAATAAGTCTCTCTCTATCCCCTCAATGTTTTATTTGATAGTTTGTCTTTTTTAATAGATTTTTGAGAATTCTCTGTATATTTTAAATTAATTATTTATCAAGAATATCCATTGAATATATAACTTATATCTATATATAAGTATATATCTTATATCTAAACTTATAACTTGATTTTTTTTTACTTCATTTGTCTTTTTTTAAGATTTTATTTATTTACTTGAGAAAGAGAGAGAGACTGAGAGAGACAGCATTAGAGGGGAGAAGGTCAGAGGGAGAAACAGACTCACTGCTGAGCAGGGAGCCCAATGCAGGACTGGAACTCCAGGATCATGACCTGAGCCAAAGACAGTCACTTAACTAACTGAGTCACCCAGGTGCCCTTGATTTGTCTTTTGATAAACAGATGTTTTTAATCTTAACAAAGTCAAGTTGATCAAATTTTATTTACACTGATGTACCTTGTGTCGTGTTTAAGAAATCCTTTGCTATAGTAAGGTCAGAAGGAATGGAAATCTGAAGGGAGAGAAATCAGAGAAGGAGATGAACCATAAGAGACTATGGACCCCAGGAAACAAACTGAAGGTTTCAGAGGGGAGTGGGGTGGGGGATTAGGTAACAGGGTCAATGGGTATTAAGGAGACTACCTGTTGTGGTGAGCAATGGGTGTTATACACAGATAATGAATCACTGAACACTACATCAAAAACAAATGATATACTTACTATACTAACTGAACATAATAATAAAAAAAGAAAAAATCTAAATTTCCTTTCTCATTTTTCACAGTTTTGCCTTTCATAATTAAATGTTTAAAACATCTGGAATGGATTTTGGATATGTAAGAGTCCATGACGAAATATCATTTCTGTCAGAGTTAAGCAATCATTTTTCCATTATCCATCTAATGATTCCTCTTTTCCCAACTAATGTGAAAGGCCTACTCTGACAGAACTGAGGATCCTTTTTTTTTTTTTTTTTTATTTCTAGGCTATTTTCTTTTATTGATCCATTAACTTACTCTTCTGTGACTAAACTAACATTATTGTTCTAGAATTAATCCCGCATTGTTTTTTTTTTTATAACTTTATTTTTTTTTAATTTTTTTAAAGATTTTATTTATTTATTTGACAGACAGATCACAAGTAGGCAGAGAGGCAGGCAGAGAGAGAGGAAGGGAAGCAGGCTCCCCACTGAGCAGAGAGTCCGATGCGGGGCTCGATCCCAGGACCCTGAGATCATGACCTGAGCCGAAGGCAGTGGCTCAACCCACTGAGCCACCCAGGCGCCCCCCATTGTTTTTTATATCTTGGACAAATCCATCTACCACCAAATCATTTCTTGGTAATATTGCTTTAACTAGTCTTGGTTCTTTGAATGTCCATTTCAAATTTTATTAATCAAATAATATGGGAAAAGATGGTAACAGCTTTGTAATATAGTTTGAAGTCTAGAATTGCGATGCCACCAGCTTTGCTTTTCTTTTTCAACATTCCTTTGTCTATTCAAGGTCTTTTCTGGTTCCATACAAATTTTAGGATTATTTGTTCCAGCTCTCTGAAAAAAGTTGATGGTACTTTGATAGGAATTTTACTGAATGTATATATTGCTCTAAGTAGCATAAACATTTTAACAATATTTTTTCTTCCAATCTATGAGCATGGAAAGTTTTTCCATTTCTTTTTTGCTTCCTCAATTTCTTTCATGAGTGCTCTATAGTTTTCTAAGTACAGATCCTTTGCCTCTTTGAGTAAGTTTATACCTAGGTATCTTACAGTTTTTGATACAATTATAAATGGGATTGACTCCTTAAATTCTCGTTCTTCTGTCTCATTGTTAATGTATAAAAATGCAACTGATTTCTGTGCATTGCTTTATATCCTGCCACATTGCTAAATTCCTGAATGAGTACTAGTAATTTTGGGGTGGAGTGTATTGGGATTTCAACATAGAGTATTATGTCATCTGTGAAGGGGGGTGACTTCTTCTTTGCTCATTTGGATGCATTTTATTTATTTGTGTTGTCTGATTGCTGAGGCTAGGACTTCTAGTACTACGTTGAACAACAGTGGTGATAGAGGACATTCCTGTCTTATTTCTGCCCTTAGGGAAAAACTCTCAGTTTTTTCCCATTGAGAATGATTTTTGCTGTAGGCTTTTTATATATGGCTTTTATGATATTGAAGTATGTTCCCTTTATTCCAACACTATGAAGAGTTTTAATCAAGAAAGGATGTTGTACTTTGTCAAATGCTTTTTCTGTATCTATTGAAAGGGTCACATGATTCTCTTCCTTTCTTGTATAAATGTAGTGTTTCACATTGATTTGTGTATGTTGAACCACACTTGAAGCCCAAGAATAAATCCCAACTTGGTCATGGTGAATAATCCTTTTAATGTACTGTTGGTACTGGCACAAAACAATAGACACATAGATCAATGGAACAGAATGGAGATTGACCCTCAAATCTATGATCACTTAATCTTTGACAAAGCAGGAAATAACATCCAATGGAAAAAAGATAGTCTTTTCAACAAATGGTCCTGGGAAAATCACACACAGAAGAATGAAACTGGACCATCTTCTTACACCATACAGGAAAATAGACTCAAAATGGATAAAATACCTAAATGTGAGACAGGAATCCATCAAAATCCTACCAGAGAACACAGACAGCAACCCCTTTGATCTTGGCCATAGCAACTTCTTGCTAGACATTTCTCTAAAGGCAATGGAAACAAAGGCAAAAATGAACTATTGACACTTCATCAAGATAAAAATCTTTTGCACAGGAAAGAAAATAGTCAACAAAACCAAAAGACAATCAGCAGAATGAGAGACGATATTTGCAAATGTCTTAGTAGATAAAGCACTAGTATCCAAAATCTATAAAGAACTTACCAAACTCAACACTCAAAGAACAACTAATCCAATCAAGAAATGGACAGAAGACATGAACAGACATTTCTCCAAAGAAGACATACAAATGGCCAACAGACACATGAAAAAATACTCAACATCCTTCAGCATAACAGAAATGTAAATCAAAACCACAATGAGATACCACCTCTCACCAGTCAAAATGGCCAACTCTAAGACCATGACCTGAGCTGAAATCAAGAGTCAGACATTTAACAAACTGAGACTTATAGGCACCCTGACAGAGATCTTTTAGACTTGTATTCCAATTATCTATTACTGTGTGTTTCCTATGTATCAAGTCATATTGCATTTCATTAGCCAACTATAAATGGAATGATTCAAATAATAACATAACATAAATCAAATTAAAATTACTTAAAAAAAAAGAAAAGTAATTACTGTGATTCTCTGTGCTATCAGGTTAATGGCCATTAAATGTTCAAGTGAAGATGTTATGAATATGCAGTTAGATATTCCAGATTTTGGGAGAATGTGTCAGGCTGGAGATATAATCTTAGGATTCACCAACGAAGATTCTTTTCTTTTTTTTTTTTTTAAGACTTTGTTTATTTATTTGATAGAGAGATAGAGAGAGAATACAAGTAGACAGAGAGACAGGCAGAGAAAGAAGGAAAAGCAGGCTCTCTGCTGAGCAGGGAGCCCAATGTGGGGTTGATTCCAGGACTCTGGGATTGTGATCTGAGCCAAAGGCAGCCACTGAACTGACTGAGCCACCCAGGTGCCCCAAGATTCTTTTTTTAAACCATGAGACTGAATAAGATTATGGAAAGAATGTGTGTATGTGTGTGTGTGTGTGTGTGTGTGTGTGTGTGTGTGTATATATATATATATATATACATATTTATACAAATAAAATAGAAGTCAATGAGGATTGTGCTTTGGTACTAGGCCATGCCTAACCATCCTGGTGCTTAACCCCCCCCCCCAAAAAAAAGAATAATATTGATCCTGTTTTAATTACATATTTTGTTTATTATGGATTTTTGCATGATTTTTAAAAATATTTTGTACCCAGTTTTTGACTCTCCCTTAATTTCTGTACCCAAATTGAGTTGGTGACTTGCATCACCATGGTCTCAATGTTGGCCTAAGCTCTTCAACACTTAAATTTTGGAGAAATCTGAATGAACCAGCAAAAGAGACAGATGTAGAGTGGCCAGAAATGTAGGAAAACCAGATGAGTGTAGTGTCTAGAATCAAAGAAAATGAAACATTTCAAAGAGGAATTAACTGGGTTAAATGCTGCCCAAAAGTAGTGTAAAATAAAGACAGAGAAATGGCCAAGGGCTTTAGCAACAAGGTTATTAATGGGAAGAATAGTATTAGTGAAGTAGTGGATATGATAGTCTAATTATAATACACTCAAAGAGAGAGAGAGGAAAGAAAATGGAGGGAGTGATTATAGACAATTCTTTACAGGATATTTTCTGCAGGGAGTGATTATAGACAATTCTTTACGGGATATTTTCTGCAGAGGAGAGAAAAATTAAATGGCCTGTGATCAAATGAGATCATAAGTTTTTCTCATTTGGGGGATGGGAGAAAAATAAGATCATTTATTTAAGATGGCCAAATGTACTTTTATTCTAAAAGGAATGATACAATAAGAGGGAAAAATTATGATGTAAGAGAAAGAGATGGGGAGACAACATTAAGAAATGTCCTTCAGCAATTAGCAGGAAGGTGACCCTGTGAATAGCTGTTGAGACTGGTCTTAGATAAGAACATAGTAATCCATTTTAAATGGGAGAAAAATGTGGAGTATATAGGAGCAAAAATGGGACATGATTTGATATAGTAGTACAAGTTAATCTATGAACCTCTGCTGGTTTCCATTTTCTTAATGAAATATAAAGTGAAGTGGGAATTAGGAATTCAGATTGTGGAGGAAGTGTCAAAAAATGAAGAGGAGAAATGACAGGGGACAAATATATGAAGTAATTATCTGGGTGCCTAGGAAAATGGAAGAGACAATGGGTTAAGGGAATCTAAAATGTTACATTGAGCTGCATGGGTGTAACCACAGACTAATCATCCAAGGGATGCCCCATAAAACTCTTATTTTAGGAGGTAATTGGATGGCTCAGATGAATAAATGTCTGCCTTCAGCTCAGGCCATCATCTCTTGTTCCTGGGATCAAGCCCCACATCTGGCTCTTGCCTCCTAACTCCTGGCTCCTGGCTCCTGGCTCAGGGGGAATCTGTTTCTCTTTCTGCTTCTCCCCCCTGCTCATGAGCTTGCTCTCTCCCTCTCTCTCTCTCCCCCAAATGAATAAATAAAATCTTTATTTTTAAAATTAAAAAAAAAAGTCTCTTACTTTAACAACCAAAAATCTGTATTTCAGAGAATAGAATAGATCCCTCCATGGTATTATTGCCAAATAGAAATAAACAACATTACATTTATATTTCTACTTCAGAAAGTCTCCCTTTTCCCAATAAATGCCAACATCTGCCAAGCCAACTAAAATGTTTGTGAAACTTACTCTGATTTCCAGGTAGAATTAAATTCTCTTCCAAAGGAGTCCCATATCACTTTATCACACTAAATTAAAAATAAATAAATAAAAGACTGATCAACTCTATCATTCTGTCTGACTCCTTGGACAAAAAAGTTTTAGTAGTTTAGGGTGTGTGGGTGGCTCCGTCGGTTAACTGTCTGCCTTTGGCTCAGGTGATGATCCTAGGATCCTTGGATTGGGCCCCGCATTGAGTTCTCTGCTCAGCAGTGAGTCTGCTTCTCCCTCTCCCTCTGTGATCTCCCTTGCTTTCACCCTCTTTCAAATAAACAAGTCAAATCTTAAAAAAAAAAAAAAAAAAAATATATATATATATATATATATATATACACACACACACACATATATGTGTGTGTGTGTGTGTGTGTGTGTGTGTGTGTGTGTGTGTATATATAGTAGGAATGAGTTTTACTCATTGACACTAGAAAATAAACTAATGAAGAATGGGCCATGTTCATTCCTATTCAGAAAATGTGAAAGCCAGAATGTTACATGACCTTTGGAAGTTCCTGGTAGCCATATAACTATACATTTATATTTTGTAGAAAAATAAACAGAATAGATTTCAAACTGTTTCCAAAATGGGTTGATAGATCATTTTGTGGATTATTTTGAATGTTGCTCCAGCAGGCAGAATATATTAGCATTCATCTTGGAAAGGAAGTGGCAGCAGATCTATTTCTGTGATTCCAATGAAAGTAATCAGTTCATTGGGGGGAATAACAAGACTTCAAACAAGCTTAAGTTAAACTGTCTAGCCTCATGTTTAGTTGAAAAATTCCCTAAAAATGGTTTGTTTGTTCCTGCTTAGAGATTTTGCTCTGAAAAATAAGTTTTTGCTAACTCTTGCATTGAGTACTGTTGTATAACACTTCTAAAGACCAAATTTAGAGGGGTTGGTACATAGAGCATATGACTCCTTATTTCCGGGTCATGAGTTTGAGCCCTGTGTTGGTTATAGAGATTACTTAAAACACACACACGTGCGCACGCACACACACACACACACACACACACACACAGATTCAGAGATAGATTTGCTTAATAAAGGAGAAGCATTTTGTTTTCTTATATAACTACTGTCCTCTCCATTTTTGAAAAAAAAAAAAAATGCCTGTTAGTTATTTGTTGTTTACACATTTTAGAAGACCCCCAGTGGGATCCAAAATTTTTCACCTGCATACAGTTTATTCATTTTCTACAGAAACTACTATAACTTTACTCTCCAGCGACTTGGACCACAATCAGTTTCTGTAAAAGCCCATTTATATCACTCCCTTACTCTGTTACAGGTATAAAACACTATAATGTACAGTTTTAACCCAAGGGCAAACATGTTCAGTTTGATTAACAGCAGATTCTGACTAAAGAATTTATTGACAATATCACATATTCAGATCTCTCTTGCTCAAATTTTCAGTGATAAATACATCCATTATTATTTTCAGTATGGTTCTGAAAACTTTAATGTTTTTCTTCCTGCTCAAAGAGCCATGCTTCTAAATAGGATATGTGTAAGTTTCTGTTCTGGTTATTGTTCAGTTCACTGCAGACGGTACAAAAGGGAAGGCTTAAAAAACCAATCTGATGATAATTGTTCTATGAAAGATAATATATTAAATTATTTTAATATCTCTATTCATAAGCATAAAAGTAATTTGAGTGTATCATTTACATAACTTAATTACTTCTCTAACAGAAATGCAGCAAAAGGAAATAAATAACAAATACATGCTTATTTGTGGAGATATGTTTATTTATTTTCTTAGATACCCACTATCATAAATATAGGAAGTTTATCTCAACTGATCTTTTTCTTCTTCTAAACATTAATGGATTTAAAGCAGCTAAAGTTTAGAGTTGCTAAATCAATAGGATTTTTTTTTAATCAATAGGATTTTTTTAAGATTGTCATTACTCTTTCTCATTTTCTAATAAAATATAAATCTCTAAAATTTTAATTTATTGAAAATAAACAGAATATTATTAGAATAACAATAAATACTTTTGTCCATAGGAGGGACAAATAACTGATAGGCATATCTGGGGAGAATATGCTAGATAGCTCTCAAATTTCTTAATTTGAAAAAAAATTGAGTCTCTTATTTTAGGATTAATACTTGATTGTAGCAGGTTAGCATTTTTGCAGTGAAATAATAGATCTGGTTTTTGAGAAATATGAAAAAGTGATGGATGGCAGTGATAATTCTTTCTCAAGCATCAGTAAGTATTCCATTTTATTGAAATTGGCAAATACTACAAGCATATGGTATTTCACTTTATATAGTCTTACATTATGATGAAGTTAAAATCATCAGTAAAATGAAAAAGAAAAAAAATTAAAAGAACAAGCAAAAGGAGGAGCAAAGGAATTGAAAAATCTGCAGCCTAGAAAATTGACATGTGCTAAAGATTTGTCTATATCTTACCCTTAGTGTTTATTCAAACAATAACTCTTACTTTATATCTGATAAATTTGAAGATTCAAGCATCAATTTCTTGATTTCACTGCTTATATGTAAAACACATTTTTTAAAGATCTTATTAAGATTTTTCAAGATTTTATTTATTTGAGAGAGAGAGAAAGAATACAAGCAGGGGGAGCAATGGAGGCAGAGGAAGAAGCAGGGTCCCTGCTGAGCAAGGAATCCAAAGATCCCTGGACCCTGGGATCACAACCCAAGCTGAAGGCAGATGCTTAACAGACTGAGCCACTCAGGTGTCCCTACAGATAATTTTTTAACTCATAAAACTAATATATCATATACTATCACAGGAAGAATCAGTACAACAATACTGTGTAAATGTGACATACTTACATAGAAATGAATTCCTAGTGTCCTTTGAACACTCAAGTATCTGCTTAATCCAAATACATTGCCCAAGAATGTTCATAAGTAAAGTTATTCATTGTTATGCTGAAATAATAAGTTGAGTAAAAAATTGAGTATGTACTTTCTGATGATGGAACTCAGCACCACACATTCATATGTCTTTTGCTCATATTGTTAAGTTATATTAATGAATTAAATGTAGAATGCTGAGATAAATGCATACTACTCAAATTTGGTTACAGTTTTTGAAAAGTTGGATTGCTCAATAAACCCCAAAAGTCTTCAGTAAAGGAAAATGCTTCAATATATTTTTATCAAGATATATACACATATGTGTGCATACTTATGTCCACAAACATATTTATATCCACTCAATTTAAAATGAATCTAACTTACTGATTTCTCTGTCAAATAATCAAACGTACTATTGCTAGACACATACAATTTTCTTTCCTTTTTCCTTTTATCTCATAATCTATGGGTGAATTTTTCATTGTAGATACATCATCTGTCATATTTACACCAAAGCAAAACTTCCTAGTAACTTTAGGTGACACCTGCCTTTTGTTAAAAATTGTGTGACAATTGTTCCTCCAAATCAGGCAGGCTGCAATTTATCAGTGAATTCCATGCTGAATACTTTGCTGATTTAGAGAATAGACTTATGTTAAAGTTTCCATGAATATTATATAATTGAATTTCAAGCAAGGTGATTGATAGAATACCAATTAGGACTAAGGCAACAGCATATTTAAACTTATTAAGCATTTATTAATTGAAAACCATTTGCATGGATGAATGATTGAGTTTACAAATACCCTGACTATTTATGTTAAGAAGGTAGTGTTCCTTATGGTTTGTCTCCCTCTGGATCCCAATTTGTTTCATTTTTCTCTTTCTACCCCCTTGAAATCTTGCCATTTGCAATCCCATGGGTGGAACTAGAGGATATTATGCTAAGCAAAATTAGTCAGTCAGAGAAAGATAATTATCATATGATCTCTCTGATATGAGGAATTTGGGAGGCAGGTTGGGGGGTCATGGAGGGAAGGGAGGGAAAACTGAAACAAGATGGGACTGGTGGGAGAGAAACCATAAAAGACTTTAATCTCAGGAAAGAAACTGAGGGTTGCTGTGGGGTGGCGGGGAGGGAGAGAGTAACTGGGTTATGGACATTGGGGAGGGTGTGTGCTATGGTGAGTGCTGTGAAATGTGTAAGCCTGATGATGCACAGACCTGAACTGCTGAAGCAAATAATACATTATATGTTAATTAAAAAAAAAAAAAGAATGGAATGTTCCACTGATTAAATAAATTGAAGATGACACAAAGAAATGGAAAGACATTCCATGCTCATGGATTAGAAGAACAAATACTGTTAAAATGTTAGTATTACTGAAAGTAATCTACACATTTAATGTAATCTCTATCAAAATGCCAATGGCATTTTTCATAGAGCTAGAACAATCCTAAAATTTGTATGGAACAAGAAAAGACCCTGAATAGGTAAAGCAAACCTGGATACATCATAATTCCAGACTTCAACTTATACTCCAAAGTTGTATTGATCAAGACATTAGGGTACTGGCACAAAAACAGACAGATCGATCAATGGAACAGAATAGAGAGCCCAGAAATGAACCCACAATTATATGGTTGATTAATCTTTGACAAAATAGGAAAGAATATCCAATAGAGAAAAGACAGTCTCTTCAACAAGTAGTTTTGGGAAAATTGGATGGCAACATTCAGAAGAATGTTCTTACACCATACACAAATGTTGGTGTAATGTTACTTTACACCATACACAAAAATAAATTCAAAATGAAGGAAAGATCTAAAGTGAGACAGGAAACCATGAAAATCCTACAGGAGAACATAGGAAGTAACCTCTTGAACCTTGGCTGTAGCAAGCATGTCTTACTAGACATGTTATTGAAGACAAGGTAAATAAAAGCAAAAAATAAACTATTGGAACTTCATTCACATAAAAATCTTCTGCACAGAGAAGGAAACAATCAACAAAACTAAAAGGTAGCCTACAGAATGGGAGAATTTATTTGCAAATGCCATATCTAACTAAGTGTTAGTACCCAAAATTTATAAAGAACTTATCAAAATCAACACCCAAAAAACAAACCAGTTTAGAAATGGGCAGAAGACATGAAGAGACATTTTTACAAAGACCTACAGATGGCTAACGGACACATGAAAAGATGCTCAACATCATTTCTCATCATGAAATTACAAATAAAAACCACAATGAGATACCACCTCACACCTGTCAGAATAGTTAAAATTAACAGCACAGGAAACAACAGATGTTGATGAAGATGCAGAGAAATGGGAAACCTCTTACACTGTTGGTGGGAATGTAAACTAGTGCAGCCACCCTGGAGAACTGCAAAGAGGTGCCCCAAAAAGTTGAAAATAGAGCTACCCTATGACCCAGCAATTGCACTGCTAGGTATTTACCCAAAGAATACAAAAATACTGATTTGAAGGAATACATGCTCCCTGATGTCTGTAGCAGCATTATGAACAATGGACAAATTATAGAAAGAACCCAACTGTCTATGGACTGATGAATAAAGAAGAGGTGATCACATATAGATATAGATGATATATATCCAGATAATGATGTAGATATACATAGATATAGATATATATTAGATATAGTTATAAGTAGATAATGAAATTTTATTCAATCATAAAAAAATGAAATCTTGCCATTTGCAACCACATGGATGGAGTTAGAGAGTATTATGCTAAATGAAATGTCAGTCAGAGGAAGAAAACCATATGATTTCACTCATATGTGGAATTTTAAAAATAAAACAAATGAACATGGGGGAAAAAGAGAGGCACACCAATAAACAGACTCTTAACTATAGGGAAAAAAATGATGGCACTAGAAGGGAGGGGCCTACTGATGGGCATTAAGGAGGGCATTTGTAGTGATGAGCACTGAGTGTTATATGTAAGCAATGAATCACAATTATACATCAGAAACCAGGTTGCACCTTAACTAACCAGAAATTAAATAAAAATTTGGAAGAAAAAACAAAAAAAGATGGGAAAAATGTTAATTAATTAATTAATTAAAATTAAAGAAAAGAATATACTGTTCCAGGTAAATACTAAAGACACAAGCCATTTTAAGTATACCCCATGCCCAAGATAAGGCTGACAAAAATACAGATATGGTTCTTAAATCACTGCCCTTCTCAATTTTGACATACAACTTAATAGAAAGTAATGCAAAAACTATCAAAGTGAATATTTAATTAATTAGACTACTTTAGAAAAGAAGAAAGAATGTTTCAGTTTATAGAAGCTTTCATAAATCTGAGACCAGACTTCCCATATATCCACCATTGCTTATCATTTAAATTTTAGAAGTGTTTAGATAAGCATACATACCACTTTTGGGAATCTCCTCACCACCTAAATCACAACTAGATCTGTATCATGTACTGGAGATTTATGCCTAAATCCCAAGATGCAAATACACACACACACACACACACACACACACACACACGTATACATATACACACACACACACATATACATATACACACACATGCATATGTATGAATATATGCGTGGTTATGCATATGTAGATGTATATATATATACATGTGTGTATACACATATTTAATATTAATAGAAATATAAAACATCAAAATAGCTTTTATGATATTATAAAGTGCTCCACTAAGTGCTCAACTAACTCAACCAACTAATGTGTAATTTTAAGGACTGGAAATCTGTAAAATAATACTTTATCTATCTTGAAAAGACATCTACTTTTTACATTAACATCATCGAAACAATCACAGACACTAGAAGAGTTGGAATCTTTATTTCCATTAAAAATATTCTTTCAATACAACATAAAACAAATTGACAAATTAAAGCTTTCAGAGGAATAAGAGGAATATGAAACCAGAAATATTCTTCCCTTTTATTTCCATTTATAGTTAAACCTTGACCAACGCCAACCTGAGTTCCCTGCTCTCAGGCCTAAAAGCAGTCTATCTGTCTATCTACCCATTAATCATCTATCTATCTATCATCTATCTATCTATCATCTATCTATCTCTATCTCTTGAGTTTATATTCATACATTGCTCTATCTTCAGTAGAATACTCTGAAATTTATCATATGTAAGAACCCATAGGTGAATGAAGTATATTTATAATTGTTATGTTTCTCAAGCTGTTCAGAAAAGGGTATGTATTTGTAATAACAAACATTTGCTTTCTCAATCTCTATCCATTATTAAGATGAGTTATTAAAATAGCTCCTACTCAGAATTGGCATAGAGTAAGGGCAAAGAAATTGATTGAAGAGACACATTTTAAGCTCTGGAATAAAAGAAGACTAAATATGTACAATATTATTCATGATTAATTTTATATTTTTTATTAATTTGTAGTTTTATTAGTTTTATAGTTTGTATATTTGCACACAATTTATTTCAAGCAATGAATTGAAAATAGAGTAAGTATTGAAATATAGTGGTCAGTTATTCCTTGCATAATTTACCTAAATACCTATTATTTATTGCCAAATCAAAGCAAAATAAAGAGCTATCATGTCAATAACTTACCTTACACTTCACTGTTAATTAAAGGTGTGCACAGAACTAGCCTCAGGATCTCCTGATTTTTAATGGCATCAATAGCTCTAGAAAGGGATAAGGAAGCATATTCTATTCTCAGTGTGCTCAGGGTTGTTATTCATAGCACAGGTTATACAATATACTCTGCCTTTATAGTGTTCTTTATATTAGCTTTTTATGTGCTTTGGAACTCCTTTTTCACATCTATTTCACTATTTGTTTTCTGTCCTAAACAATCTGTAGTTCTTCTGAGTGAGCTAAGAAGTGAATATTTTTAAACCTCTTTTGACTATCAGGAAAAGCAGAAAGAAATCAATGTTAAAGAGAAAAATAATCTGCATTTACTTGCTGCTTTACATACATATGAAAGACGGTTTAAGAGACTGTACACTCAATGAAGACTTTGTGATTTTTTTTTTCATTATCTTCTGTCAGGAATACTAAGTGTTCAACTGTGTGTGTCCAGTCTTTCTGAGAAAGAGGAAGGTGCTACAAAAGTAACCAAGGCCTGTGCCGTTCTTTTAAGAGATTATTTATTTTACATTAGAACTTCAGAAAGATTTAAAGTTCCTTAAAGTGCAGAAATGAACATAAACCATATCGTGAAGAATACAAATTACCAACTTTGAAGCATAATGTACCATGATGTATATTTGTGATTCTTGTGTTAACTATGATTCTGTAAGGCCTCAGCTAGGACTGAAATATTTAAACGTTTGATCCTAGATAATTTCTTTTGTTTGACTACACACCTGACGTTGCTTGTGCATTCAATGTTGGGAGCCAATGTTGAATTTTGACTATCTATAACAAGTTAGCACTATGAATGAAATTCATTGATGCAGACTACCACAACGTAATAGTTTGAAAGCTAATCTCAGTCCTGTTTTAGTTAAGAAGAATGTTACCTGTTTGGGAATGTACTGGATAGGGAATGGGGAAGAGCATTATCAAAAATAAATCTATCAAATATCAAATATTATAAATATTATAAAATATATCAAATATTGTGTCAAAATAAATAAACTCAGAAAATCTTTCTGAGTTAATCCCTGTGCCCTTCAACAACGAGTTACCATAACAAACTACCATAAATTGGGTGGATGGATGTGAATTTTGGGGTACACTAATCCACTGTAGGTCATCCTCTGTTCCTCCAAAATTTGCATTCATTCCACATGCAAAACAAGTTCAATCCACCCCAACATTCTCAAAAGTCTTAACTCATTCCAGTATCAACTCTAAGTTCAAAATCTCATCTAAATATCATCAACTCAAAAACTCCTGAAACACATTATCTAAATCAGTTATGGGTGAAACTCGAGGTACAATCCATTTGCAGCATTTTCCTGGCTTGACATTCTTGAGAACCATGCCTTTTACCTGTATTTGTCAAGGGGATCCATCCCATTAGACACAAGGGTTCTCCATGGAGTTCTCCCTCTCCAAGTGTTCTCTGGGCAACTTCATCTCTACTTCTGGCTCTGCTGAGATGATTTATTGGATCCATGAGTCACATACCTAATATCTCCAACAACAGATTGCCCTCCTCACTCTTGGCATCCTCTCCAAAGTAAGTTTTAGCATTTTTTTAAAATAAAAATAAGCTGAGAATTTTCCACAACATCAATTTCTGATTCTATTTTGTTTAACAGATTCTTCCTTATTTTATCTCATTCTCTTCACATTTTACTATAGCAGCAGGAGAAACCAGGCTACAACTTCAACACTTGGTTTGGAAGTGTCCTCAGCTAAATATTCAAGTTCATTGCTTACATGTTCTACTTTCTGCCCAACAGTAGTATACCGTTCAGCCAAGAATTTTTTTTTTTTTAATAACACAGATTGCTTTTTTTTTTCCACCAGTGTCCAACAATGTGTTCTCCTTTACTCATTTTTTTCTCCTTTACTTCTGAGAGCTCAACGGAAGCACCTTTTATGTCCATATTTCCACCAGTAGTCTCTTTAAAGAGACCTAGTCTTTTTCTATCATAAGTTTTAATATTTGCTGTCTACTCATTACTCAATTCCAAAGAAACTTTCATATTTTCAAATATATGATACAAAAGCACACCATTTCTGAGTACCAAAATGTAATTACTTCTCTAGACTTGCCATAACAGTGTATAACAAGCTGAGTGCCCTAAAACAACAGAAATTTATTTTTTCATAATTCTGTAGGATAAAATTCTAAAATGCAGACTTCAGCAAGACAATGCTCCCTTTGAAGACTCTAGGGAGGAACACTTTCTTATCTCTTCCAACTTCTGCAGCCCCATTTGTTTTTAGATTTTGATAGCATAATTCCAATCTCTGCCTACTTCCATCTTAAAACGATCTTCTCTGCATGGCTGTGTTCTCTTCTCTCTTATAAGTCTTCAGACTTAGTATTCACCTTTAATCCAGTGTGATATCATCTCAATTAAATGCGTCTTCAAAGATTCTATTCCTAAATAAAATCACACTATAAAGGAGAGTAAGAAGTAGAGGCTTTCAGTTATGGAATGAATAAGTCATAAGAATGAAGGGCATGGCATAGGGAATATAGTCAATGGTGCTAATAAGAGCATTGTATGCTCACCGTTGTGGTGAGCAAAGCATTTGGTCAGAGTTGCTGCATCACTATACTGTACATCTGAAGCTAACATCATTCCATGTGTCAACTATACTCCAAAAAAAATTTAAAACAGAACTATTATATTATCTGGCAATTCTACTTGTATGTATTCATTCAAGGAAAATGAAAACACCAATTTAAAAAGACATATATACATCTGTGTTCATCACAGCATTATCTGCTATAGCCAAGGCAAAGAAGCAATCTAAATGTCCATCATTAATGAATGAATAAAAAAGAGGTAATATATAAAATGAAATATTACTCAGCCATAGAAAACAGAATCTTGCCATTTGTGACAACATGGATATACCGAGAGGTACTATGTTAAGTGAAATAAGTCAGACAAAGACAAATACTATATCATTTCACTTGCATGTGGAATCTGAAAAACAAAAACAAAACAAAACAAAATATAAACAGACTCTTATAGAGAATAAGTTGATGTTACCAGAGGGGGGAAGTGTGAGGAGATGTATGAAATAGGTGGAAGGGATTAAAAGGTACAATGTTCCAGTTATAAAATAAATAAGACACAGGGAGGTAATGTACAGCACACGGAATTCAGTCAATAATATTGTGATAACTTTGTATGGTAACAAATGGTAACAAGACTTCTTATGGTGACCATTTCATAATGCCTATGAATATCAAATCATTATGATGTACACTTGAAGCTAATATAATGTTGTATGCTAATTATTCTTCAAAAAAAAAAGAAAGGAAAAAGAAGGAAAGGAAGAAAGAAAAAAAAAGAAAGAAAGCCTAAAAGAAAAAAAAAAAAAAAGTCACAGCTGAGGTTCCATCTGGATGAGGAGTGAAGCAAAAGAAAAACTAGCCAAAATACTGTACCTTCTTTTCATAATGACAGTAAAATCAAATAAAGCCAGAAGCTGTTGGATTTGCTATGAAAATGCGGTCTTCCAATGTTCTTTTTCTATTTTAATCCAAAATGCACACTACTGCCTCAATGCACCCGCATGAACAGATAACTGTCAAGAATCTAGAGAAGGACAGACTAGGGAAGCTCTAAAAAGTCATGGCTTTTTTGGATTTGGTCTCTTCAGAATGGAGATGAGTTATCTTGAAGTATCCTATAAGTTTCTATCCCAAGTTAGTCTAATTTTCCTATTAGATATGACCCTTTATCTACACTACCAATTTAAAAACTTTAACTTAAAATTATCACATAGTTTAAAAATATTTGCACTGTGACTGGAAAATCGAGGGTTTTTTGTTTGTTTGTTTGTTTTGTTTTTAGAAGATTTTATTCATTTATTTGAGAGAGAGAAAGTGAGAGCATGAGCAGGACAGAGGGGCAGAGGCAGAGAGAGAAGCAGACTTCCCTCTCAGCAGGGAACCCCTGTTGGGCTTCATCAGAGGACCCTAGGATCATTACCTGAGGGAAAGGCAGAAGATTTACCCACTGAGCCACCCAGGCACCCTCAAGTTTTGTTTAAAACCAGAAAGTATACGTACATTTTTAAAATCATCAGACCTTAAAGAGTTGTAGGAAATTAACACACACACACACACACACACCATACACATATACTTTGTTCTAAGTTATACAACTTATACATGATCATTGTGAAACAAATATCACCCTCTCCAAGTGAATTCCAAATGAGTGATTTACAAAAACAGAAATTGCTTTATAAAACTGGCAAGGATGTTAGAAATGTTCTATTCCAACCTTATAGTTCAAGAAAATGAGAACAAAGATATTGAATTTCCCCAAATCACATTGCTAATTAGTGACAAGGTTGGAGTTGTAAATACTCAATTTTATAGATTAAATCCTCTGTTATTTTTTTTTTCCATTTGCCGTATAAACCCTTTGCTTGCTACTGATAGAGTCTCATAAAAATGGCAACGACTTTAACATTCTCAGCTTCTCTGCAATGTTTGTTATTGGGTCCTGTGAGACATATGTTGATCTGCCTTTCTTCCTGAAAATCTCACTTCTGCAGCATGATGAAAATCCTGCACAATGTGAGTTGATGCTGAGGTTCAGACTGTTTAACCAGACCCAGCTATTCAAAAGATATGTAGACAAGAATGATCAGCTCATTTCTTTGCCAAGGAAAACCAAACCATTATTTCTAAGTCCAATATTATAGAATGATTTAATTATATACAAGAAGGGTAGAAGCAGTATTATTGCCAATTTTAATATATAGTTTCAAAGATAAAGTGCATCAACATATGTGAAATTGCCTAACACATAGTAGGAAATCAGTGAACCTTAATGCATTCCTTACTTTTCAACAGAATATTTAGACCACACAAAAAATGAAGTAACACAGGAGTTGAGCCTAAAAGAGATCAGGAATAAACAGAAACTGAGAGATTATGAAATATTTATTCAGGCAAAAAAAAAAAAAAAAGAAGAAGAAGAAGAAGAAAAAAAAAAGAAAAAAAGAAATCCAAGTCTTAGAACATTAACATTTTCTCAAATGTGTCCTATTTGGTGCACTGGGCGCATAACTAATTTTATATTCACTGAAATTTACAGCTGGAATAGCTATATGAACCTTAATATGTACTTCCTATTGACATTTTGGCCTGGGGTATTTTGTGGCTATGAGGCTGTCCTTGCCCTGCAGATTGTTCAGCTGCAACTCTGGCCTCTATTTACTAGAGGTCAGTAGCACTCCCACGCCCCAAGGTGTGTCAATCAAACGTGTTGCCAAATGTGCCCTTTGGGGGTGGAAGTACAATCAGTCAAGAACTCCTAGTCTGAACTGACCATTTTACTTATGAGAAGAAGAAATGTCAAGAATTTGTCTGGTGTCTTCAATGCAGTGAGATGGAGATGAAATTCCAATGACCCAAGGAATCATGTATATTTAGTTTTGGTTTTTCCTCTTCTCTCAATTTCCGTGTGACTTGGAATAAGTCATTTATCTACTATAATCACATTTTTCCTTATTTAAAATGGGAAAAAAATTAACCAACGTTAATCACTGAATTGTAGGTGGATAAAATAGGATAGTGATTTAAAGGTTTGGAGGCAACCCACATGTGTACACAGATACACTTGTGTATTACTGTCCTCACTACTCTTAGTTAGGAGTCAGATTTCAAACCCAGCTCCCTTCATATTTAATTTGATCCACAGAAACAACATTCAAGTCTGCCTCTAAAGCAGTATTGTCAAAGTACATTTCAGCAACCACCTACCCAGGAATAACCTGGCAGTGCTTGCTAAAATAAAGATACCTAGGTCCATAGCCAGTTAATATAATTTCAAAGTCTAGAGTAGACTTTCAAGTGTTATACTTCCTCAATTCAAAAATCTATGCATCTCTTGCCTGTCAAAAAATCTAATTGATGTACAGTCTTTTACTAAGTCACTCTCCACTAAATTTCTTCAACATGTCTTTCTTCTCAACTGTATAAAATGCAAACACTGTACCATGATAGGAGATCCTTCTATGATCTGTTCTCTTTTCTATTGATCAAGGGAAGCTCCTCTTTCTTTTCTTCATCTCCTTCTTCCTTTCTGACTTTTGTTTTGCCATACGTAGATCACCACCTGAAATATGTATCCCATTACTCTAATTTAAGGCTTCCTTATAATATTAAACTGCCTGTAATTCCCAAATACAGGTGATTCTTACGATGCCATGCTTTGCAAATTTTTGTCCTCTATTGTCCGCAACATAAAATCCTATCCACCTTTCTAATCTTATGTGAAGCACTCTGCAGCTGGATACCCTTATCTGACTTCCACAGGGTTATTCCCATACACATTCCCCAATACTTCTCCTCTTAAATACATTAAACATTGGTCATGTATAGTATGTGTGTGTGTGTGTGTACACGCACACGTGTGTGTGCACTTTCACACACATGCACATCCCCATGGAACACAAGACAGAAGAAACAGTGTATTTCCACTCAATTATAAAGTGTACATAACAATGTAATTGTCACATAGCAAAGATTTGATAAATATTTTTTGAAAGAATCAATGGTGTTGTGGGCAATAAAATACAACTGAGACAAAGTTATAACTCAAAAAGCTTATAAAGTAGTGAATGAAGTGACTATACAATAGATAAATCTGAAGAAGAATGTAATGAGTACTCCACCATCCCAATAAGGTGTATCCAATATTATGGGAGCACAAAAATAGGACAGATCACCTTTGTTCATTCATATTTCTGTTTGTTTCCGACTAGAAGCAAGAATTCTTTGTAAAGTAATTGTATGATCTCATTAATCTGTGAATAACTATTTTCTGAAGAGAATGGGTTGCAAATCAACTTTGATTATATTTTTAAAATACTGAGATCAGGATTATCTCAGCCATAGGAGTGGCCTTTTCTTAAAAAAGTTTTTTTTTTTTTTTATACTTCTCCTACCACTAAAGTTTATTTTATACTGTGATAATATTATATCTTCTTGCTGTAATGGTCTGCATTATTCTTATTCCAAACTTTAACCTCTCTTAACTGAGTACTACATAATCACAGCATAATCACAGCAGAACTAATCTCACATTTTCCCTAAAGTAGAAACACCATATAAATCTGATCTTCCTCTTAGGCCAGTGCAACTTTTAATTAACAAGGTTTACTTACCACCTACTCTCTGTTGAACAATGAGTTGATATAAAAGTAATTAGAGAGACAGCTTTTGAACAATTAGAGTGTATACCTATGCATAAGTTCTTCAAATGAAAGAAAATTACCTCCAGACTGATGTGGTTAATATCTCTAATTATCTCCAATTCAGATATGTTTTCAATTCTTATGCAAGAGTCCTTTTTTAGGTCTTTACTCAATGGAATCACCAGTTTCCAGTGCAATCCTAATGTTTTCTAACCTCATATAAGAAATAACTCTTACCCATTCTATATGAAATTGAATGTTACAGAAATAAGTGTGTGTTACTATTTACACAACATAAGTAAGTGGGAAATACATTAAAATTATCTAAATAGCCTATACTATCATTTTATCTAATGTATTCACCTAGCAGACTTTTTCTTTTTATTTTCCTTAATGGATGATAAGGTTTGTTAAAGATGAATCATTTATCTTTATTCATTTATCAAAAAGTTACACATGACCCTTTTCAAATATCCCCAAGCAAAATAAATGTCTCAAAAAGTGAAAAATAATAGATGTTTTGGTTTTGGTTGATATTCATAAGAGAAAAATAATCATCTTATTATATTTAATACAGTTATTGAGAAGCAACAAGGAGCATTGGCACTCACAGAAAGAAACTTCAAGTGCTTGTTTAAAACTTTTTTTTTTTTTTTTATCAAAGATGCTGGTCAATACTTTATAGCTTTTCTGAACTTATGCATTCTGATCAAACTTCGGAATATAAAAGATTAAACTTCTCAGCTAATTACATGCCTGAAGGCACATTAACAATGCAAGTGTCAATGCTCCGTTAAAAATTCATTTTGCATTTTTAACACAGTCCTGATAGCAAAACTTTGAAGGCAACAAAGTGGAAAGAGTTATATTCTTATTTTAAAAGATAGCCTAAGAACCTTGAGAAATTGGAACTTCATTATTTTGTATTATGGAAAATATCAGAAGTAGTATGAAATCAAAATGAATTTTTATGTATTTAAAAATTTCATGGATCATTGAACTTTAGTGAGAAGGACCTTAAGAGTCTTTTGGTCCCACCTTTTCATTTCGCTATTGAGATTATCAAAGCATAGAAAGATTTTTGACTTGTACAAGAGTAGACAGGGATAGGTCTAATACTCAGAACTATTAACTCTTAAACCAGAGAGCTTTCCACAGTGTCAGTGTTTCATCACACTGCAGAACCTATTCCTTAATATGTTTGAAATATATGCTGCCTGTTAGGGCTGAACTGTGTTCCCTGCAAAATGTGTATGTTGAAGATCTAATGCCCCCTAATACCTCAGAGTCTGATTGTAATGAGAAACAGGGCATTGAAAGAGGTGATTATATAAAATGAGGCCTCAGAGTAGGCCCTAATCCAAACTCGCCGGTGTCCTTATAAAAAAGTTTACACACAAAGAGATACCAGGGGTGGGGCACACAGAGAGACCATGTAAGGGCAGACAAGAAGGGAGTCATCTGCCAGCCAATGAAGAGGACAGCCTCAGAAGAAACCAAACCTTGATCTCTGACTTCTAGTCTCTAGAACTATGAGAAAATAAACATGTGTTGTTTAAGTCACCAACCCAGTCCACAGTACTTTTTTAGGGCAACCCTAACAAATTAATTCACTCCCTAAATTATACAAACTAGAGTATTGTAACTGTTCCTTAGAACAATGTACTGTTTAAAATACAACCTATGAGAAATTATGTTAGTTACCAAGCATGCTTAGATATAGCCTTAAGAAAAACATGTACTGGCAACAGGTCTCTGGGGGAAAAGATGATAGATGTCCTTGAAGCCGAGCAGCTGGGAATGCCTGGACCACTCGGAATGGAGCTCAACCTGTTCCATTTTTCCGTTATCTCCCCTTCCCTGGAGAGCATCAGCGGCTAGTCAGACAATCCTTTCATTTGGGCTTCCTCACTATAGGTCAAGTACTACATAACCAGAAATATTTTGTCTTTCTTCTTATGTATCTGCAAGACTCATGGTCAATGTATAATCTACTCCAACTTCTCTGTTGGTTGTTTCTCACTTCCTAATAAATATAAAACTAAAAAGTTGTTCAGGGCGACAATCTTTTCTACTGTTGTTCCCTACTCCCATTCTCTTTAAGCTAACTTGTTTGTGCCTCATTCTTCTCTACTGCGCCACCAAAAGGCGACAGAGTATACATTATATGATAGACTTCTACACATAAGTTTTTTTTTTTTTTTTTTTAAGTTCAACCTTTCCATAGAATTCTACATTTGAATCAGCACATTCAATCTGACATGAATGGAGTTTGTTGTCTTAGAAAAAGGGAAATTCAGGTATACCTCATTTTATTTTGCTTAACTTTACTTTGCTTTCTGGATACTGAGTTTTTTACAAACTGAACATTTCTGGCATCCCTGCATCGAGCGAGGCAATCGGCACCATTTTTCCAACACCATTTGCTCATTTCATATCTCTGTGTCACATTTTAGTAACCCTTACAGTATTTTAGATGTTTTATTACTATTATATTTGTTTTGGTGATTTGTAACCTGTGATTATGACTCGCTGAAAGCTGAGATGATGATTGGCATTTTTTAACAATAAAGTATTTCATAATTAAGGGATACATTGTTTCTTTAGTGAAAATGCTAGTGCACGCTTAATAGACTACAGTATAGTGTGAATATAACATCTTATATGCCCTGGGGAACCAAAAAAATGCATTATGTAAGGAAACCTTGTCAGGTGCAAGCTGGGGGCATGGGAGGTAAAAGAATTCACCCAAGGCAGAACATAGGAGATAGAAGTTTACTGAATACATGGCAAGGGAGTAACAGGCAGGACAGCGAACGGGAAACTGTCTGTCAGGAGACTGTGTTGGGGAGCCATAGTTATGGGGGAGAGGGAAGAGAAATGAGAACATATGGAATTTTCCTTTTTGGGGCTATCTGTGCCTGGTTGCAAGTAGCCTTATTGATCAGCTAGGGCCTTTGGATATTTTGAGGGAAGTCATGTAATGAATCTGTTTGCATTCAGTCTGGTGACTGCTGTGGGCCCTTTTACCTTATTCAGTTTTCACTGCTCAAGCCCGTTTGCCTAAAAACATTTGACTTGTTTTATTGTGATATTTGATCTGGTATGGAACCCAACCCCCAAGAGCTCCTATAATTTCTAGGTTACATGGAAGAATGCTATACATAAAACAACCAACAAAATAAAACTTTACTTAGTGTGTGGGGAAGATCAAACTTGAAAACTACAAATGAATCATAATTGACTACATGACAAAAGTAGAAATCATCATGAGATAGAAGGATAAAATGAACTCCACCTATTTTCTTTTTCACATTTTTGAGTAATATCCAACTTTAAGAAATGTGTGGTTTATCCTACTTTAAGAACCACTGATGCATTTATTTCTCATTTTCATATTGACATCAATCAAACACGATGTTATCTAAATTTTAGATTTTTTTCAATAAAAATCCTTAAAGAGTATGACAATTTTGTTTTTATGAAATGAAAGAAGCTAATACAATGAAAATAAATTTAGGTTTCAAGTCAGGAACTAATGTTATTCTAGCCCTTAATTAGTATGATCAAGAGCACATGGCTTACCTTCCCTGAGCTTCAATTACCATATATCTAAAGGAAGGATTATTCTAAAGGATCTCAATATTTATTTATTTTTTGTCATAAAATTCATTCCATGGTGAAGATAACTGCTTCATTAGAAAAGCTGATTGATTGTTTCGACTGGTTGAATAAAACAAAATCCATTAGTCCACCTTGGGAAAAAAAGAATCTTAGGAGAAAAAAGCAAACCTCTTTAAGTTCTATAATCTGTAATCTTCTTATGAATCAGAAAGAAAAGGGTGAGAAATTGGCAGGTGTTTAATTCTTTAAGACCTTTGCACCAATAATTCTTTCAAGACATTTCACGAGTTTGCTGTGACAGAGCCAAAGTGCGCCTCAGCACTGTCTAATCAGACTGCTGTTCACCAAACTGAGAAACGTATTTTGCACTTTTTTTTTTTTTTTTTTTTTTTTTTTTTTGCCCCTATAGTTTCCTACAGATGTGACACCAAGTTAGGGAAGACTTAAAAACAGTTGCTGTAGAAAATCACAGAGCGATAAAACAAAAGTAAAGGTTTTCTTAAGCAGTTTCTCTTTATGCACTTAGTTTTCCTGGCTAAAGTTTTTCTTGGTCAAAATACTCATAGTTATAAATAGACGTTGGTATGACACAGAGAAGTTGAAGGAGAAAGCAACTGATTCTCAGTGGACATAATTCAAAATGATGAGAGATTTGACCTAACAGGCAGGAGCCATGTCTTCAGTTTGCAAGTAATTTAATAACCATGCGTCCCTTAATCCATAGGAGCTGCAATTTAATATGTGTGATTGTTCAGTAAGTAACTGTTGAGGACACAGAGGTACCACACACCTGTACTAGTTTCCTGAGATTACAAAAATGAAAGAAAGTTGCAATTCAGTAAAGTTTTACAATAGAGTGAGGACAGTGACTGTTGCAAGCCGTGGGAAGGACTGTTATGATAGAGGTAAGCATGCTATTCTGTGGAAGTAAGTGGCAAGCATCTAACCTAGCCTGGAGGAAAATGTTTTTGTTTGCTTATTTGTTTGTTTGTTTGTTTATTGCTGAGTTTTTTGTTTGTTTTGGTTTTGGTTTTGCTTTGTGTGTTTTTTTGTTTGTTTGTTTTTGGGGGGTTTTTTTGATTGGCATTTTGCTGAGTCTAGAAATATATGCATGGCCTATCTGACAGAAACCTCAAAGGAAAGCAGATTAGTGCACAGAGTAACTGCCGGGAAAGTCTGAGGTGATGCTGGGGTTCATATTTGTGTCCTCTGAGATTTCATTTCAAAACTAACGTCATATTTTAAACATTGCCAAATATGTATTTAAAGAAAAGAAACAAAACCCCAGAAGTATCTAGTCTATGAATACTTAGTTAAAAGAAAGGAGAGCAGTATTAGATAAAGATCTCCCCAGCTAGGCATTGGAAAGAATGCATTTTCTAGCCCTGGGCCCTTCCCGGAGTGAAGGGGGAGTACACTGTGCCAAATCTCATTGTGTTCTGTGTTTACCTCGCACCACTAAATTTTCTGGTAAATGGACATAAATATTAGAAGGTACAGAACTCTCCCAGTTTTCTCTGATGTTCTACCAAACCTCTATCTGTACCATGTGGCCCACACCTTGATCTTCTCTACTCTGCCTGCTTTACTTTTCCCTATATAAACATTGGATGCGACCGGTTCACTCTTGGTAAGAGGACAGAGACAATGGAATGTTCTAGGGCTGTAGAGAGTAGTATTTTTCAATGGGGAAGTGAATGAAGAGCACTATTGAAATGGTTGCCACTTACTTTGAGAAATGGATGGTAGCAGCACGAGGAAAGGGTATCCAGGAAGGATAAGGCAACTCCATCAGAGTAGGTATGACATGAAGCCACCTGTGCTTCTGCCTCAGAAGTTTTGGCAAAACCTCATGACTTTCTGAGAGAGATTTGAGTTTGAGTTTGGTGAATACATCTACCTTGGGGCGCCTGGGTGGCTCAGTGGGTTAAAGCCTCTGCCTTCGGCTCAGGTCATGATCCCAGGGTCCTGGGATCGAGCCCCATATTGGGTTCTCCGCTCAGCGGGGGGCCTGCTTCCTTCTCTCTCTCCCTCTGTCTGCCTCTCTGCCTACTTGTGATTTCTGTCTGTCAAATAAATAAATAAATAAAATCTTTAAAAAAAAATACATCTACCTTCACAAGGATAGAGTATTTATTGTTTGTAAAACATGAGAAATATTACTGGCTGGGGTCACCAGCTGAGTAGAATTTTTTTTAAGGGGGGCAAGGGACAGAAGAAGCAGGAGAGAGAATCTCAAGTGGGCTCCCCACTGAGTGAGGAGCCCCATGCAGGGCTCAATCCCAAGACCCTGAGCTCGTAACCTTAGCAGAAATCAAATCGGTTGCCTAACCAACTGACCCATCCCCCCAGGTGCCCTGAGAGACACATATTTTAATAGGGCTTCTAACCTGGCATAAATGGTTGGAAGTTGTCCTGTTCAGATTCCTAGCAGAAGGACTGAGTAAACAGGTTGGGGAGAATCTTCTTACCTGTGTTTGCACATAAGATCAATTAAACAGGTGTTTATTTCAAATGAAAACCATTATCATTGGTGAAACCTAATTGATACAGATGAAGGGTGCCTTCTTTCTGTGTGAGGAGAGGGGGAGGGAGGTGGGAGGAGGAATAGTCAGGTAGATGGCTGATTTTTAAATTATTAGCCAATTATCTCCCTCCCAAACTTACATATCATGCCACATTATAAAGAATCCTCTGAATTCTAAGTCCTAAATTAGGCTTTAATTAAAATCACTCTAAAAATGCTCATGCTTGATTTTGAAATAAGCATTTAAAATAATTTCCATGTAATGCTATTAGTATTCCTTTGTATAGTATATTAAAATCGTTTTTATTCTTAATTCAAATATTTGATCACAGCAATTCAGTTACATAGTGAACATCAAATATATCATTTGGATGTCACATGTAAATTAAATGATATTTTTTCCTGGGCGCCTGGGTGGCTCAGTGGGTTGAGCCGCTGCCTTCGGCTCGGGTCATGATCTCAGAGTCCTGGAATCGAGTCCCGCATCGGGCTCTCTGCTCAGCAGGGAGCCTGCTTCCCTCTCTCTCTCTCTGCCTCTGCCTGCCTCTGTCTACTGGGATCTCTCTCTGTCAAATAAATAATAAATAAAATCTTTAAAAACAAAATGATATTTTTTCCTTAAAAATCAGGGTGTAACTGACTCGATATTTATACAGACAATAAAACACCAATTATTTTAAGGAAGGGGAAATATACTTAATTAATTTGAGGATAAAAACAGCTATAGGTCCACTGTGAATATAGGAAATATGTTTTCTTAAGCCCAGAATTATTTTCCTCTTCCGAAATTTATTTTTATCTCCTTAAACAAAAGGATAATGCATCACAGTGAGATTTAGATGTCCTTGGAACAAGGGTGTTTTCTCAAATATTAACTTGTCTTCTTTACAAGAAGTTATTCTGTATGTATATTTGAGAATAACATTGACCTTTTTTCACAGTGGCACTTTACTACCACTTCCCATTTAATTAATTACCACCTCTTGCCTTTCCCTGATTCCTATTTTTTTTAAAGGTTTCCACCCTTTAATTTGAAACCATGTCTTTTTGTTTAAGAAATTGTCTGAAGCAGTGATCTACATTAACTTTTCAGCAGGTATGTGATTTCCAGTCTGAATTTTCTATTTTCTTTTCTCTTGGGGGAAAAAAAAAAACCCCACAAAGCAATAAATTTGACTAAAAATAATTTCCAATGTTGACATACACTTCTGAATTCTCAAGAGGTCAGTGTCATTTGTTTCACATAATATCCAGGTACATAATTCAACAAATGTTTATATAGTTTGTTATTTAGTGAGCTATTGTCTTGTTGTAAAGAACATAACCTACAAAGATGCAGCACAAATACAATAGAATTATATGTATTGGTCTCTTACACAACACATTGTGGTGGCGTTTAGTTAAGGTAGATGCTTCCAAACCACAGGTGCACTGGTGATGCTGCCCTCACTGTCCTGTTTATACACCTGTCAGAAAAGAGAAAGGAAGGAAGTAGAAGGCAAACAATATCCTTAGAGATGTACATCACTGTCATTTTCATTTCCTTTGTTATAATTAGTAGCATGGCCACATCACACTACAAAGAGACTTAGAAATAAAGTCTTCAACATCATAGCTCCATGCCCAACTACAAAGAAGAAGTGGAATGAGTAATTGTGGAAAGCTGTCAGTCTCTGTTGCAGCACATAATCTCATGTGGCCCAGTGATTACAGGCTTTATAAAGAATTGCTAGAAACTTGAAAACAAGCTGTATTTTTAAACTAGAATTCTGAGTCTCCTTGGGCTGCTATAAGAGGGTGCCATGGACAAGGTGACTTATAAACAATGGAAATGTATTCCTCAGAGTTCTGGAATCTGGGAAGTCCAAAATCAAGGAGACAACATATTTGGTATCCGATGACAACCTGCTTCCTAATTCATAGATGGTCTCCTTTGTCCTGTAACCTCACATGATGAAAGGGATAAGGAAGCTCTCTTGGGCTTCTCATATGAGGGCACTAATCCCATTTATTAGGACTCTATCTTAATGATTTAATCACCTGCCAAAGACCACCCTTCCTCATACCATCACCTAGGGGTTAGGTTTCAATATATGAATTTTGCAAGTACACAAATATTCCATCCATAGCACATAGGACAGCAGATTTTGATTAGTTATTTACAGTGGAAGTTTCCAAATAGTCAATGTTATTTTAATTAAAATATCACTAAAATAAAAATTAGCATAAATAATCTTGAAATAATGTTTAATTTCTACAGACTATATTGCTAAATTCATGTAACTACAAGTCAAATTATATGGATAAATCTTGAGATAGTATTTTTCTCACTTATCTGAAAAAAACTTTGTTTTGCTATATACATTATTTCTATCTCATTTTTTCTTTAGTATTTTTTCATGAAGAAACAATGAAGGAAATTATAGAAAATATTCACTTTTGTCTGTATTTACCTTCAAATAAAAAAGAAACTTGTACTTCTTCAATTAAAAAAAAAAGTTTTTTTTCTTAATAAGCCAATCAGAAAAAGACAATTATCATATGGTCTCTCTGATAGGAGAAATTTGAGAGTCAGAGCTGGGGTTGTGGGGGTAGGGAAGGAAAAAAATGAAACAAGATAGGATCAGGAGGGAGATAAACCATAAGAGACTCTTCATCTCATGAAACAAACTGAGGGTTGCTGGCGGGTAGGGGGTAAGGATATGGTGGTTGGGTTATGGACATTGGGGAGGGTATGTGCTATGGCAAGTGGCTGTGAAATGTGTAAGCCTGATGATTCACAGCTCTGTACCCCTGGGGCAAATAATACATTATACATTAATAAAAAAATAAAGAAAGAAAACTGTCTTTCTTAAAAAAATATTTTCTTGCAAATTGTACCAATATATAAAAATACCTGAGAATTTATGGATAATAGGCTTATCCTCACAGCAACACTAAAGATAGGAATAAGTTAAATGAATTTTTTCTCTAGAAAAATTACAGTCCAAGAGAGATTGATATATAAATTCAAAAATGAAATAATTATAATAAAAATATATTCTAAGTAAGAATAGAATTGAACCATAAATAATAACTAACTATAAACTGCTCAGTCTTTAGTTTCTTTTCCCCATATTTCACACAGCAAAAAGCTTCCTTCTCTGGTTTAATGCCAAGGTGTCAGGCAAGTAACTGAGACTGAACACATATGCTTTCACAAACATTAAATAGAATTGTATTACTTTCCCAGGGCTGCTGGAACACACATACACACACACACACACACACACACACACACATGCACACATTGCATGACATAAAATAAAAGAAATGTATTCTCTCATAGTTCTGGGAGCCAGAATTTCAAACCCAAATTGTTGTCAGGTCTGGTTCTTTCTGGGGACTCTGAGGCAGAACGTGTGTTACGTTTTCTCTTAGCTCCTGCTGGCTGCCAACAACCCTTGAGATTCTTTGACTTGTAGCTGTATGGCAGCAATCACTGTCTTCATCTTCACATGGCTTTCCTTTCTGTGCCTTCTTTCCTGGCTCTTATAAGGATACCCTTCTTTGGACATCCTAACCCAGGATGGTTGCATTTAGGGATCCTTCCTTAATTACATCTGAAAATATTCTATTTCTAAATAATCTTACTCACAGAGACCAAGGGTTAAGACTTGGTCATATATTTTGGGGGGACACTATTTAACCCACTACAGAGGGAAAGTTTATTTAAGATGAGATACCTCAGTTATTCCCCTGCCCTTATAAACCTATCTACAACACATCTACCCTAGTTAATTTAAAAGAATGGATGTAAATTTTCTCCAGGTTTCAATGCATAACCTAGATTTAGGTTGACATCCTTCTAAAAACCAGATTTAACTATCCACAACCTCTCCCACAGTTACTGTCTCTATTCCCTTGGGCTTTGCCTCTAATCCCTCACTTTAACATAAATAAATTATCAGCCCCAGAATTCATTTGGCTGATCATTTTCTACCCCCATCCCCTTGTACTTATACTTCCGAGGATTTCACATGTCATGGGCACTTCCTTAAATTGTCATGTGTCTCTCAGTCCGTCCACTGAGACTTTAACCTTGCCATTTCACTGAAGCTACTACTGCCAAAATTAGCAGTGTCCTTCAAATTGCCCAATTCACAGATTACTTTAAGTGCTGATTTTAAATTGATCCACTAATGCTTATGAGCTCCTTTTCTACACTTTCCTTTCTTGGTTTCAGGGATACTACTCTTCTGCTTTCTTCATGCTTTCCTCCTCAGTTTATCTGTGGATTTCTCTCCCTTTTTCCCTTCTTAATTGCTACTTTACACTAACAGTTTTTGGGATTCAGCTTTTGTTATTTGTACTCATGGATACCATTACCACTCCTATACTGTCCAATTACAGATATTTAGCTCCAGCCCAATCTTATAGTCTAAGGTTCCGGTCTACTGTTGATCTTTCCCTGGATAAATTCCAGGCAACTGAAAACACTCTGTTAAAAACAGAACTCAAATGCAAAGAGTGAGAGTTTGACTTCTTCTTTGCAGATTTGGTTGCCTTTTATTTCTTTTTGTTGTCTAATTGCCCAGGCTAGGACTTCTAGTACTATGTTGAATAGCAGTGGTGATAGTGGACAGCCCTGCCGTGTTCCTGACCTTAGGGGAAAAGCTCTCATTTTTTTCCTATTGAGAACGATATTCTCTGTGGGGTTTTCATAGATGGCTTTTATGATATTGAGATATGTACCCTCTATCCCTACACTGTGAAGAGTTTTGATCAAGAAATGATGCTGTACTTTGTCAAATGCTTTTTCAGCATCTATTAAGAGTATCACATGGTTGTTATTCTTTCTTTTTTTTAGTGCATTGTATCACATTGATTGATTTGCAGATGTTGAACCAATCTTGTAGCCCAGGAATAAATCCCTACCTAAAGCAATCTACACATTTAATGCAATCCCTCTCAAAATACCATCAACTTTTTTTTCAAAGAAATGGAACAAATAATCCTAAAATTTATGTGGAACCAGAAAAGACACCAAATTGCCAGAAGAATATTGAAAAAGAAAACCAAAGTTGGTGGCATCACAATTCCAGACTTTAAGCTCTATTACAAAGCTGTAGTCATCCAGACAGTGTGGTACTGGCACAAAAACAGACACATAGATCAATGGAACAGAATAGAGAGCCCAGAAATGGACTCTCAACTCTATGGTCAACTAATCTTCAACAAAGCAGGAAAGAATGTCTAATGGAAAAAGATAGTCTTTTCATCAAATGATGTTGGGAAAATTAAACAGTCAACATGCAGAAGAATGAAACTGGATCATTTCCTTACACCACACACAAATATAGACTCAAAATGGATGGAAGACCTCAATGTGAGACAAGAGTCCATCTAAATCCTTGAGGAGAACGCAGGTGGCAACCTCTTCGACCTCAGCCACAGAAACGTCTTCCTAGAAACATTGCCAAAGGCAAGGGAAGTTAAGGGCAAAAATGAACTATTGGGACTTCATCAAGATCAAAAGCTTTTGCACAGCAAAGGAAACAGTCAACAAAACTAAAAGACAATCAACAGTATGAGAGAAGATATTTGCAAACTACATATCAGATAAAGGGCTAGTATCCAAAATCTATAAAGAACTTATCAAACTCAACACCCAAAGAACAAATAATCCAATCAAGAAATGGACAGAGGACATGAACAGACATTTCTGCAAAGAAGACATCCAAATGGCCAACAGACACAGGAAAAAATACTCAACATCCCTTGGCATCAGGGAAATACAAATCAAAACCACAATGAGATACCACCTCACACCAGTCAGAATGGCTAAAATTAACAAGTCAGGAAATGACAGGTGTTGCGGAAGATGCGAAGAAAGGGGAATGCTCCTACACTCTTGGTATGCAAGCTGATGTAGCCACTTTGGAAAGAGTATGGAGGTTCCTTGAAAAGTTGAAAATAGAGCTACCCTATAACCCAGCAATCACACTACTAGGTATTTACCCTGAGGATACAAATGTAGTGATCCAAAGGGGCATATGCACCTGAATATTTATAGCAGCAATGTCCACAATAGCCAAACTATGGAAAGAGCCTAGATGTCTGACTTCTGCAAATTCCCAAACCACAGAATTGTGATTTTTTTAAAAAAAGGTTGTATTCTGGCCATTAAGTTTATAATGGTTGGCTAGGCAATAATATGTAAGTGATGTGATTACAAAAGAAGATTTAGTAATGTCCTAAATTATTTGCTTACGACTATGGTCAAAATGAAAACTACATTCTAACACATTTTAAGAATACTTTAACGTATTCACTTCAAACAAGAAAAAAAAGCAAGTGATGAAACATATCTACAATCCAAATATTAGCAAAATGATACTCCACTTATATCTATATGGACTAATACGATAGTGCAAAATGAATGACCAGGGAACAATTCATTTTCATAGTGTATGTCTAGTATACTGGTATATATTGATGATCAGTACATTAGAAGAACATAAGTGTCTATTTCTCAGCCTAAGAAATTTCAATATTTTCATAAGGCAAAATAAGACTATCTACCTATCTATCTACATTTATCTTTCATCTCCATCATCTCTAAATGGACAGCATTGATACTGATTATTCATGGAAAAAGACAAAAATAGCTTTCAAGTAACATGAAAAGCACTAAAAAAAATTCAGATCCGGGGTGCCTCGGTGGCTCGTCTGCCCTTGGGCTCAGGTCATGATCCCAGGATCCTGGGATCGAGTCCCGCTTCAGGCTCCCTGCTCAGCAGGAAGCCTGATTCTCCCTCTCCCACTCCCCTTGCTTGTGTTCCCTCTCTCACTGTCTCCCTCTCTCTCTGTGTTAAATAAAGTCTTAAAAAAAATTCTGATCCATTTTGCCTTTTCAGTGCCTAGAATGTTCAGTAACCTTTCAATAAATATTAGTTATCATTATCAAGAATATTATTACACTATCAAAATTTCCAAATGTGCTATAAACTATTTTAGTCAATTTCATCTGTACCTAATTCTAATTCTATTCCAAATGTAATTGACTCTTTTATTTATTTTATTCATTCTTTGGCAATCAGAATATGTGTCTGATGATGGTCCTTAAAAACAGGACTATTTTTGTAAAAGCACTCTGCAAAGTATGTAAAATGCATTGACAATAATAACTTCATAATGGTGCTTCATTATAATTAATTTGCAACTCAGAAATGCTTTAAAGACAGCTTTTTAGTGATAAATCTCAAAGCATGGCAAGCTTACAATACAGTTTCTATGCTCGTCAAATAAAAACTGAGTCGATTGTTGTGATGGTAGTTTTGAAATAAAGTACACCTGTGTGAAGCACTATTATAATGGTCTATATCTAATTTGCATAATGCCAATCATTTAACATTCAATGGAATGTATTTATTTTAAATTGAAGTATGTTTCTCAAACTTTAAAATAAGTAAGGTTGTGATTAAACTGGTATTTCCTGATCTGCAGAGCCTTTTTTATCCTTTTCAAAAGTCACTCATGCACATAGCTGCTTCACATATTTAATGTTAGGCATGCGATCATAAAAAGACACTTTTATTTGAAATGTGGGTAAACACAGTGTTATGTTTCATATGAGGAGGTTAAATCAACAGTTTCTTGTTCTGATTTAACAGTCACAATTTTAACAATATTAAACCAATGCTATTATTTGATCATTGTCCCTTCCAGGGTGACCCACTTTGTTTCCATTCAAAATCTGCTAAACTTTTGCCATATTGGCTATAAGCTATGAAGATTGTTTGTATAGGATAATGCAAAATATAGCTTATATTATAGAAGCATTATTATTGCTAAATTCAAAGAAAGGCTTAGATATTACCATAGTATATGTCCTATTTAAGTATACTGATATTTAAGCTAATTCATAAAAGAAGCCCTGATTTTAAATAAATAAATAAATAAATAAATAAATTTAATCTAACCCAAACTGCTAAGAAGCATTAGGATTATTAGTAAAATTTGGAAAAGACAAGGAGACGAGAATATATGACCACTGTTGTATAGAAACTGTTCTATTGGTTACACCTAAGAAACTGTTTCCACTAGTTCATCTCTCCAGTCCTCAAATGTATTCCATCTACATAATAGTTTGTTTCATGTTGAGAGTGGATAAATAGGACATAATTCCCATATTCAAAGCTACTGTAATCAAAAACTTTATGATCACAGTTCAAAGTAATGATGGCTCGTAATGGATATATGAATGAGCGCTATGGATTCTTAGAGGAAAAGACTCTTTCTCTGACTCTGCGATCAAGCCAGCTTTCCAGAGAAAGTAATGCTTGGACTGCAGTTTTGGAGAACTGGTAAAACGGTCGAAGGGGAGTAAAATCCCTCAGGCAATGGTGGGAGAGTAGCACTGTGAATGCATGAAGTTATCCAGTTGATCCTAGTTAGGACTTCCTCTATGTGAAACCAAAGGTGTTTAAGGAGATGGAACACAATATTTTTATTACTCATGTTATCCTTGCATATCTTGTGCAGTTTTTATTTCAGTATATGTGATTAAATACATTGGAATTGAGAGAGAACAAAACATGTTACTTATTTTATTTCGTCACATTAATAATCAGTGATGACAAATGAAATACATTATGCAAATTGATACAGGGTAAGAAGACAGGATTTGATAGGGGGTCTGGAGAGAATTCAGAAGAATAAGGGAGAAATGGGCAAATCACAAGGGGTCACATGATTTAAAATGTGATGCTGCTTTTATTCAGGTGTGTCCCTGGAGAGATTTTGCTGGCTTTAACACTCTGCGTATGTTTCTTGAGTGAGCAGACATCCAGACAAAAGCATTTACACTATCTAATATTTTATATTTTAATAATGCCTCATTTTTCACCCAAGTAATCTGTTTCCATTTGGTTGGTATTCATGATTATTTCTGCAAACTAACAGATTCCTTCCATAAAGTGGGTTGTCTTATTTAAAGAATTACATTTGTCCTCCCAGTATAGATAAATATCCTGTGTGAGTCTTCTCTTCTTGACTGCTTCAGGTGATTTGCAGATACTCAGAAAGTGACAAATACAGCTAAGAAACTTCATTACAGTGAATTCCTTTAATAAACTATCCCCCCCAATATGTTCTATATTCTACATGATAGGGGTAACATATCAGGTCTTCTGTCATTATAATAGATTAATGATATTCAGTAGCTTGATGCAATTTGTATAAGGTTCAAAAACAAGCAAAATTAAACAAGTAGACAGATACAGATATGGTAAGCATTAAAAAAAAAAAACAACAAGGTGTTAGTAAAATGCAAGATAGTGAAGCTGTTTATCAGGGAGGAAGGGGGTAACTTCAGTATTATTGAACATACTCTTTTCAAAATTTGGTCATGAATCACTGGTATTCATTTTCAATTTATTATGATAGTTCAGAAACCACATATATGTTACATGCTTTCTCTTAATTGTTTCAATGTAACATCATTTTAAAGTACTAAACTGGGAGTTAAAAGCCCTAATTTCTGGTTTCAATTCATCCATTAGCCAATTCTGTGATATTTGACATGGAACTGAATATTTTCTTGCTCTAATGTTCTCATGTGTAAAGTAGCAGCTAAGCTTCCTATACATCCAACTGTATCTTTGCATAAAAATTCTGACTTTATGTATTATAGTTAAAATATAATAGAAAATCTATTTCATTAATAATGAGTTCCTGGAAGAAAAATGCAATGTTTAAAATAAGGATTCTGAAGTCAGAGAGATAAAATTTTAGTCATGTTATCTTTTACCTTTGTGGAAATGAACAAATAATATAATTATGCAAAATCTTGGCTTTGTATATGATATTAATGAATAACATTTGCTGGGACCTAGGCATATACCAAATATTATGCTAAATGTGTAGATTTCTGGGGCACCTGGGGGCCTCAGTCGGTTAAGCCACTGACTTTTGATTTTGCCTCAGGTTATGATCTCAGGACCTTGAGACTGAGCCCTGCATTGGGCTCCATGCTGGGCATTGAGCCTGCTTAAATCTCTTTCTCCCTCTTCTTATTTCTCTCCCTGCCCCTGTCACACTCTCTTTCTGTCTCTAAAATAAATATACACATAAATACATAATAAATTAAAAAATTAGTTAATTAATTAATTCTGGTTTTCATTTAAATATCACAAGACAAATAAATAAATATCATTATGAGGCAATGGAATAAGAGCTACAATAATTTCCACATAAAAATAAAAACTTAGAATGGTAAGCTCCCATCAGGAGGAAAAATTCAAACCCAAATTTTTCTTCTTCCAGAAACCTTAATTAATATAATGGTTCTTTCTCAATGATAGTAAGATGCTTAGAAAAGTGTGTGGCACATAGCACTCAGAAATATTTGATATTAGGTTTGCCAATTATTTTGATTGTAACTGATGACAGTGAAGCATTGTCTGCAGGCAGTGGCACTAGAGGTCATCACAGGAGCAATCATGGAAGTATGACATCATCCCGTGCGATGTAATTACTCACCCATGCATGTAATTACTGTGTGTTTGGCCAAATAAACAATTACATGACAAGATATGTTTAGGAAACTAAAAACAAGGTGAGCAGAAAAGGGAACAACAAATCAGCATTGTAGTGGACATTAACTGTTTTGTTTTCCCAGGATAGTATTTTCCCACTTTGGGAGTAAGATTGATTCTATATTTCGATGGAGTTTAACCTGCCTGACCCCTTAGTTTCAGCTGTGCACACATGACTGCGATGGGGCCATTCATTGTACTCCACGACTCAGGGGGGACCACGTGTGAGCCAAGATTGTCTAGGCATATTTCTCAGAGACACTTGGCATTTGAAACAGTCTTTGTCATCACCATAGTACTCATAAAACTCATTTAATAAGATAGAACAAATGAATAAAAAAACAAAAAGCAGAATCAGACCTATAAATACGGAGAACAAACTGATGGTTGCCAGATGGGATGAGGTGGGGCAATGGGCAAAATGAGTGAAGGGAAGAGAGAGATACAGGTTTCCAGTTATGGAATCAATAAGTCATGGAAATGAAAGGCACAGCATAAGGAATGCAGTCATTGATATCGTAATAACCATGTAGTGGGACAGAGAGCAATTAAACTTTTGGTGAACATAGCATAAGGTATAAACTTGTCAAATCACTAAGTTGGATACCTGAAACTAATATAAGATTGTATGTCAACTATACTCAAAAAAATAAGTAGAGAGAGGAGATAAATGATAGATATAGATAAAATTGTATTTAGGAATTCCTAGTGTGTTTTGTTTTGTTTTGTTTTGTTTTTAATTTATGTTAGTGTCCCTAAAATTGCCCACACAATCAAAAGACTGGATCAACAAATTAGGCTTGAGGAATACAGTTGACTCTTAAACAATACAGGGATTAGGGGTGCCTACTCCTTTGCAGTCAAAAATAAATTTTGACTCCCCCAAAGGTTAACTATTAATATCCTACTTTTGACTGGAAATGTTAAAAAAAATCTGCATATAAGTGGACCTGCACAGTTCAAACCCAAGTTTTCAAGTGTCAGCTATAATTAAATTTAACTGCAAATAATGAAACTAAGGTTAAGTAGCCATCAAACAGAGCACACCTCTCAGAAATACTACAGAACTAAACTTCCACCACTAAGACCCAACCATTTTATTTAATAATCAGAATTTAAGGTGCACATTACCAGCCTTAGAAATGTGAATTAAAATGGCTGTTCATATTTGCAAATACTTAAAATTGTGCTGAGAGATAACATTTACTATCGGGTATATGAAACCTGATAAATCATTTGCTTTTCCAATCTTAAATGACCTGATGTATTGAGAGAATTTTATAAAATCTTCACTTGCTTTCTTTTTAGACATTTGCATTAAAAATTAAAACTAGCTTTAAAAAAATAATAAACTAGACTGAAAAATATTTTTTTTCAAAGTCATTTTGTGGCCAATATCTATCTTCTCTTTATAATGATATCTGGCAATTCTGGAAATTCAATGTTAGTTTTCTACTAATAGATCCCAATCAGTAGAGATTTCTCAAACAGATATGAAATACCAAACTTTGTCAAAGAAGTTGCACCCTTGCCTGAGATTTATGGGTGATGTGGTGAGGAGGGTGGGCACCTGCCAGGATTTACTTTTTAATTATATGACCCTTTGCTACAAGTGCCTGCAATGAAGAGCACCCCTGACTCCTGTTCTCTGTCCTTCAGCTACGGTTGACTTATTATATTTCTTTCCTACATGACTATTGGCAGGAATAGACATAATATTTTAACATGCATTGAGCCTGCTTCAAACATTTTAATTGGTTTAAAACTGTTAGTACCATCTTTTACTGTATTAATTTATTGCTTCAGCATCAGTCAACTGAAACCTTTGGCAGATGGTAATGCAGCCACTGCATACAGACCAGAAGAGTGAAGGTATCTATATGATGTAAATACCTTTCGTTAAGTATTCATGAACTTTCTCTTAATGATTACATTGTAAAAGTACCACAAAGGTTGAGACTCATGCCTTGGGAAAATTAATAACCTAATTTTGCAAAATGACAGTTTTGTTTAAGTATGATGGAAGAGAGCTTTTTGAGCAGATACTGACAATTATAAAGGAAGACTATCACTCCAGTGGTGTTGTTTTGTTCGGATTCAGTGAAATTCAAAAGTGGCAACCTTAAAAATAAATGCCCCTCATAGCATAGATTAAGAGACTATAATGTTTGTTTATGCCATTACTTTAAAGCATTGCATGTTTATTTATTTGTTTTTGGCAAACACACTGTGTAGTAGTTACATAATAGTCTGTGTGTTTCACAACAGTATTCACAGGTAGAATGTGATACTCTAAAATCACACATGCACATGCATACTCACACACAAAGGACACCAAAATAACATCAAAGCTATTTTCAATTTCAATCAAAAACTTGTAGCTTTTAGAACCTATTGTTCAAGGCCACATACGCAACTTAAACGCAAATTTTATTGGCAGCCCTTAAGGGAAGTAGAATGTGTACTTTTTTTTTTTTTTAAGATTTTATTTATTTATTTGACAGAGATCACAAGTAGGCAGAGAGGTAGGCAGAGAGAGAGGAGGAAGCAGGCTCCCCACTGAGCAGAGAGCCTGATGCAGGGCTAGATCCCAGGACCCTGAGATCATGACTCGAGCTGAAGGCAGAGGCTTTAACCCACTGAGCCACCCAGGCACCCCGAATGTGTACTTTTGACTACCTTTCCTGCTGAAAGCAGATCTACCTAGCATCACAAAAGCAAAAATATGTATTCAAAACTGATCTATGTACAGATTTATACACTGTACCCAGATGGCCAGGGTCAAAACACACCTGACTAAACTCTACCTAAATGCTGCAAACATTCATGTATCCATCAGTTCTTATCGTCTACCAATACATATTTTTATGATATGGTCCATTAACTGTACATAGAGCAACACTGCCAGGATCTCTGCCTAGAGGGAGAAACTTAGCATGAGGTATTTGCTTACAGGTACTTCTACCTGTAAGCCTTGCCTTGTCAGGGAGAAAAGTAAGACAAAATTCTTAGTAATAGAAATTAACTTCCAGGGACCAAAAGAAACAAGAAAAGTTTTAATTTGTAACAATGGTTCATTTTTTTATTTAAAAATAACAGCAGCATGTTATATATAAATTGCATTAAAATGAGAACACAGGGGACAATCCAACTTACTCACAAAAAATTATGTTATTAATAAAAAGAGGAAGAAAGGGAGAAAGAGCAAAAGAAGGAGAAGGAGATATATCTGAGGGGAGATGTTTTACAAAATTCATAATTTTCACAGGGCCATAATTTCAAGCTAAACTTGATCTTGTTGCTAGAGAGTTCACTTATTCTTAGTCAAGCATGACATGTTTTGAAGTAAAAAACTTGTCTGGCTTTCTCTTATTACTCCAAAGGTCTAGCTATTCTTATTAAGATTATTTGTATGTTTTCAAATCCAAAGTGATTCATAAAGCAAACAAAAGATAAAGCCTATTAATCTGTGTATCTCCGTTTTTCCTTCTGCCTCTGCTATCTGCCAATAGTGGCATCCTAAAAGCCTCAAGCTTCCAAAACTCTTCGATCAATTACAATATGTGAAAATAATTTTTAAAATTTTTATAAACTATGAAGTGTGTAAAAGCGTTTGGTTCCCCACTAACATAATTGTTTTCAAGCTTCCCAATTTCTTTAGGATTTGTAAGATCACTTTGGGCTACTATGTGACAAGGAATTATAGCTCTGTACTTCACAAAGTCTGTTTTTTAAGATTGTTTGTCTGTTTTTTTGTAATCCATTCATTGAGCTGATTTTCATAAAATAAAATACACAGATTTAAGTTTACAGATCAATATGTACTGACAGATATAAGCCTAGTTTAAGTACCACCTCAACAAGATACATATTCCGTCATCCCCAAAAGTTTCCTATACCCCATTGAATTTTCTCTCTCTGCTCCTCAACCCCAGGCAACCACTGACTTTGATACTTTTCTTCAAATCTTAATTCTGCTGACTGAGAACTTAACATATTTTTGAAGATTTTATTTATTTATTTGACAGAGAGAAGAAAAAGAGGGAGGTCTAAGCAGAGGGAGGGGGAGGAAGCAGGATTCCCGTTGAGCAGGGACCCTGACACACTACTCCATCCCAGGAACCCGGGATCATGACCTGAGCTGAAGGCAGACCCTTAACCAAGTGTCTGAGCCACCTGGACACCCTGAGAACTTAATATTAACTGTAAATATGTAGGGCACATTTTAGTTGTGTTGGGTTTCTTTTACTCAACAAAATTATACTCTTTCTTCATGCTTTTAGAAAAGCTTTGGTTTGTTCCTTTTAATTGCTAGGTGATATTCTATTATATAAATGTATATCCACTTACCTAAAGATGGACAGTCTTTCACCAATTTTTGTTTTTTATGATTAAAACTTCTGTGAACATTTCTGTACATTTTTTTCATTTCATTAAGGTATATACTTGGAAATGGAATTACTGGGTTAATTGCTGGTATATATTTAACTTTGTAAGGAAATGTCAACTATTTTCCAAATTTTTATGATTTCATACTCTTACATCCTTTAAAACACTTGGTATTATCAAAACCCTTTGATTTTAGACACCCTTAGGGGTGTGAAGTATAATCTCATTATGGTCTTAATTTTAATTTCCCTCTAGACTAATTGTGTCAAGTGTCTTTTCACTGGTCATTTATACATTTCCTTTTTTGAAGTCTTTCTTTTTCCAAGTAATCCTCTGTGCTATTGGATTATAATTTTGTTGATGATTTTCAAGATATCTATATCTATCTATCATCTATCTATCTCTCTCTATATATACATATTATTCTGGATATAAATATATCATTAGGGATATAAGTTTTAATTAGATATTTATATGGTAAATATCATGCTATATCCTAGTACATGGTTTTTATTTTCTTTTTATTAACAGTGACTTTTAAAAAACAAATGTTTAGTTTTGATGAAATTTGATGCATTATTTCTGTTTCTATTGTTAGTACTTTTTATATCATATCTAAGGTACTGCTTTTCAGTTTCCTGTGGGACCTTTATAATTTACATTTACCTATATGATCCATCTGAACTTAATTTTTTGCATAATATGGAAAATTTGTCCATATTCTTTTTTTTTTTTTAACATATTGTAGATATCCAGTTTACTTATCACCATTTGATGGGAAGTCTATCCTTTCCGCATTAAGTTAGCTTGCCACATTTGTTTTTAAGAAAATGACCATATATGGTGAGTTTATTTGAGTGCCCTTATGTTCCATTAGTAGATCTGTCAGTCCTTTCACCATTAGTAAACTGTAGCTTTACAGGAAGTCTTGAAATCTGGGAGCATAATCCTTCAACTGTATTATTTGTCAAACTTTTCTTAGCTATCATTTTCATATATGTTTTAGAATCATTTTGTCAACTTCTAAAAAAGAAAAAGCCTGCTGAGGATTTTGACTGAGAGATGGAAGGAAACAAATCTGTTCCTGGGGCATACTCACTCAAAAATTCAGGGAGGTTCAACTGAACATGCTCAGTCCATTAACATATATATATATATATATGTATTAGATGTGACTCTTCTCACGATTTTTTTTTCTTTGAAATCTGTCAAAAATAAATAGAATCCCTGGAATTTCTTTAGGTCAGACTACTCTTTAGTCTTTTAGTGGCTCTGAGCTCTTTAGCACTTCTGACTTTCCTCCCTCTTTTGATTCCACACATTCATTCTCATTTTATCTTTATGCGGAAAATGAATAACACATTTCTGGACTTGCTAGCTCAACCCCACTTTAGATTATGACCCACAACTCTATGTTCATGCACTTCAAGGATAGGGAAGTAGTGTTTAATTCAGTTCTTCAGCCCTGCTCTAATTCCATGACATTTTCTAATATAGTTGATTATTTAAACATTTTACACTGGCCCTTATAAAACCATTCTTGATTCTATATGTATTCCAAAATATGTATCCCTATTATTTTGTTGCAACTTGTTTATACCTAAATATCTTAGTGGGGGAGTAGTGGGAGTCAGGAGGGAATATCATATTTTATTGAAATATGTGTGCTTATTTTTGATGCCCAGTTGAATCAAACATTTTTTTTTTCCTCTTTCTGCCTGGTTCACTTTTCATCTGTTCTACAAGTCTCAGTGTACTGTCAGTGTTTCATATAAAGTATCAAATATTCATAAACATGTTCTTAAAAATAACACGTCCTTTACAAAATTCTGACAGCACCAGCAACTGAGATACACAATATTTTCAATTACATTATTTTCTTTTTTCTTTTTCTTTCTCATCTATATCTTCCCAGTTCTTTACAGAAACAATATCCCATTATTCAAGCAAGTTCTCAAGGATTTTAGCTGTAACACTGCAACCAAATCTCACCCATAATTTATCCCAATTTCATGGCTCACTTTGTCTCTCTGACTGAGAAACAGATACAAAATATCCAGCATATCTCAACACAACAATCACTTTTCAATGACCTCCTTATAAAAACAACACTCAGTTGGTTACGCAGAATTAACTTCACCTTCATTTTCAAGAATGATGTGGAACCCCAGTCACTCGGATTCTGAGCCAGTCAGATTATTATGGTAACCGGACCAATCTAATTATCCCATTATCATTTCACAGATAACAAGCATTGAATAAATAGTTTGGTAAATGCAAAGCCTTGAAACTTCTTTCCATGCTAGTGAGGATGGATGATTTCTCTAGTCATCTTCAACTTTAAGGGATCCAGACTGAACATGAAGCCAATATCCAAACAGAGGCAGATACATGAGAATTGGAGAAAAACAAAGCTAGATTCCAGATCAAATCAAGTCTGTTTTCTGAATTAGATCTAGCTCTTTCAGTTGAATGACCCAATAACTCTTGATTCTTTCAGATGATTAACTTGCATTTTCTGTTACTTACAACTAAAAGCAATCTAATTGACAATAAACTGCAAATCAAAACACAGATAGTATTGCTTCGCCCCCTCCATTGTCTTTTGGAGGAAATGTAACTCTTCATTTGTTTTGTTTTATCTATAAACATCAAACTGCTTCAGTACTATTTGTTGAAAAAAATTACTCTTTCTTCTCTAATGAACTGTGTTTTAGGACCTTTGTCAGAAATCACTTGGGCTTATTTGTGAGTTCTACTTCTGGGTTCTCTTTTCTTCCACTGATCTATAAATAAAGTAATAAGAGTATTTTTTGAATACTCTTATTTTGAATAGCTACTCTTATTTTGAATTTGAATATTCCTCAAAATTATCTTTTGGGATTTCTTCCAGACACCAAATGTTTAATATGCCAAGATCATTGGTCTCAGTGTCATTTTTGTTTGTTTGTATTCAGAATTGTGCTCTACCATGTTCCAGATACTATGCTTATAATCTGGTATTTCCTCAGAAGTAAGAATACCAAAGGAGTTGGCAAATACATTTAAAGGCTGTTGTAATTTTAACAGTTTTGTCATACAAACTGTTGTTAGAAACCTATTTTAGTTTTATAATTATTGGTTCCCATACCTATGTGTTCTTGAATTCTTATCATTAATGTAGATCAGGAGACTGAAAGCTGAAGATCAAGGAAGAGAGCCAGGAAAGAAAACAGTATGTCTCACCTGAAACAAAAATAATTTCATTTCTTCTCCTTTTTTTTATTCATACACAATTTTTTACATCTGATTCATTTACTCATAAATTGTATTTGATGTATGTGTGTAAAATTAAATTCAAAAGTAGTGGGAAACTATTTTAATACTTTTCTTAAGAGCACATTATAAATTTAATAGGTCAAATTCTCTTGGGACTTCTGTGGTTCTATTATCTTGGATTAAATTTAAGAGTTACATATATGAGGGGCACCTGGGTGGCTCAGTGGGTTAAAACCTCTGCCTTCGGCTCAGGTCATGATCCCAAGGTCCAGGGATTGAGCCCCGCATCTGGCTCTCTGCTCAGCAGGGAGCCTGCTTCCCCCTTTCTCTCTGCTTGCCTCTCTGCCTACTTGTGATTTCTGTCTATCAAATAAATAAATAAAATCTTAAAAAAAAAAAGAGTTACATATATGGTACTAAATTTCAATCTGTACTGAGCAGTATCACAATGGTGAATCAGTTTAAAATTTGTTGTATATCTTTATTATTATAATTTAAAAATTATTTATTATTATTCATTTTATAAATAAATAAATTTAAAATTTATTCATTGTTATTTATTATTTGTTTAATAAATAATGAAATTATTTACTATTATTTGTTATTAAAATTTGATGCATGTCTTCATTATAATTTAATATCAACTTATTTTTTGAAAATTTTTTAACATTTCATTAATTTATTTGACAGAGAAAATGAGAGAGAGCACAAGCAGGCTGAGCTGCAGGCAGAGGGAAAAAGCAGGTTCCCTACTGAGCAGAGAGCCAAATGCAGGGCTCTACCCCAGGACCCTGACATGATGACCTGAGCTGAAGGCAGATGCTTAACTGACTGAGCCACCAGCAGCCTCTCTTTTGAATTTGAAATATATAAATGGTGTCCTATAGCCTCATGACAGAGCCTGCAATGAGAAATTTTGGACAATTTCACTAGATGAAATCAGAGATAAAATAACAAAAAAGAAAGTGAATTTAAAGACATTAGTGCAGAGTATACTTAGAAGATATAATTAATCTTCTCTAGTATTTTAAAGCTTTCTGACTGCATAAATTAAAAGTTTCATCTGTAATGGGAGAATTATCTCTACCTGACTTCAAGATATACTATAAATCTACAAAAATCATGAGTGTAGTACTGTTTAGGGAACCCACACATAGATTAATAGAATAGAGTTAGAAAGTTATAAGATAAACTCAAATAGAATGTGGGAAAGTATGTTATTTTAATTGATACATTTTTCTTGATTGTACAGTGAAACAATATTTGGCCTGTTGGATTAAATATTAAATTAATTTCATGTTTTAATTTTGCAATGTTTCTTTTTAGAATAATTATAGATACACAGGAAATTTCAGAGACCCAATATCAAAACTGGGAAATTGACATTAGTACAATGTCTCTGAATAATTCCAAGTCATTATATCAGATATGTAAAATATTATCAGCCCTGCAATCAAAATGCAGAATAATTTCATCACCACAAAGATCTCTTTCCTTATATTCTTCACAGTCATATCTATCTTACCCCACGATACTTGAACCCCAGCATTGACTAATTTGTTCTTCATCTTTATAATTTTGGCATTTAGAAAATATTTCATGAATGAGCTCATATAGAATTATTTTCCTTTTAATCTTTACTTTTCTCCTTGAAAGATAATTTAGGACTTTAAGTTTGCTATGTTTATAAGACAATATTTCAGTAGCAGCTCATGTTTTATTGATTGATTTATTTATTTATTGAGCAACCCAGTTTTATTGAGAAATAATTGATATACATAACTGTATACATTTAAGGTGTATAGCACACTGGTTTGATTCACATGTATTGTGAAATGATTGCACAATAGGTTTAGTTAGCATCCATCATCTCATACAGATAAAATAAAAGAAATTTAAAAAATTCTCCTTGTGATCAGAACTCTTAGCATCTACTCTCTTAACAGCTTTTCCATGTACCATGCAGTAATGTTAACTATCGTCATCATATTGTACATTATATCCCTAGCACTAGAAGTTTGTACCTTCCTCCAGTTCTGCCTGAAGTCCAGGATTGCGGGGGGAAGGGGGGTGGTAAGAAGGGTGGGACATATACTTAGGTTGTTGTCATCACTTGGTCATTGTAAATAATGCTTGGATGTATCTCAAGGGAATTTTATACTAGGATAAAAAGTCAGTGTCAAAGGTTGCCCCCAAAATTAAAAACAGAACCACCATATGATCTGACAATCCCACTTCTAGGAATATATCCAAAGGAAATGACAGTTAACTTAGAAAAGATATCTGCGATCCCATGTTCATAGAAGCATTATTTATAATAACCAAGTGAGGGCAACAATCTAAATATGTGATGAGAGATGAAAAGATAGTGATGCGGTATCCATATACATAAGGGAATATTATTCAGCACGCCCCCCACCAGCCCTGGCCTTCAGGCAGAACTGGAAGAAGGTACAAAGAGAGTAGATCCTAAGAATTCCCACCACAAGGAGAATTTTGTTCTATCTGTATGAGACGATGGATGCTAACTAAACCTATTCTGTAATCATTTCACAATATGTGTAAAACAAACCATCATGCCATATATCTTAAACTTATGCAGTGATGCTTGTCTGAAGCTCTCTGTACTTTACACTCAATTTTTCTGTGAACCTAAAACTGCTCTAAAAACTAAGTTTATTAAAACAAGAAGTTGAGGGACATCTGGGTGGCTCAGTTGGTTGACTGTCTGCCCTTGGCTCAGGTCATGATCCCAGTGTCCTGGGATTGAGCCTCACATTGGGCTGTCTACTCAGTGAGGAGCCTGCTTCTCCCTCTGCCTGCTGCTCCCCCTGTTGTACTCTCTTTTTTTCTCATATAAATATATAAAATCCTTTTAAAAAATAAGTTGAGCATATCTGTGTGGTTCTATTTCTGGATTCTCTATTCTGTTCTATTGATCTATTTCATTGGCAAAAATGACATACTCTAAATTACTTTAGCTATGTAATAAATCTTAGAATCTTGAATCTCAATTAAGATATAGCCAATACTTTCACCAAATGTTTCATGGATATTATGTCTATCAAACTTATAGTTATCCAAAATAATATACCTAAACAGTGCATAAATAAAGACAACTTAGTATTGTCAGGTCTAATATTAATCAATATTGTCAGCATATTTCATGTCATGTCATTTGACAGATTTACCCACAAGTAATAAGATACCCAGATTTTAAGGTGGGCTTTTTATAACTTAATCATAAGAAAAATTGCAACTTTTTGAGCAATATAAGCCAATATAGTATGGAAGTAAATGTCCAAAGATTTCACATGTTTTTATCAGTCTCTGTGATTTTATTAGTCTTAATACTACTTACCTTAGAAAAAGAACATTAGTATAAAGAAATAATACTAATTTTCTTCAATCACATGTCTCATATAATCAAATCTCATTAAAACATAAGACTCTTGACTTCATCATAAAACTCTATTTACTCTAGAAGAGAAAACTGCTTATCTAGATATTTACTGAATACCCAATATTCTCATTAAATACTCCCAATTGCCAGCTTCCCAATGTCTTCATTATTACTATTGTTTCAGTTTCCCAGCCATTTTTGGCTCACATCTCCCAATGATATAATTTCCTCTGTCCAATATTTGCAATGTTGCTGATAAGTATTATATCTTACAAGAGAATGTTGCTGAATTTTTACAGGAAGTCTTTTAAAAACTGGTTGTTCTTTCTAGGAACTCTGTGCTCATAATTTGGCGATAAAAGTACTCCTGTGGCAATTTGTTTTCTATACCAAGTATTTATCTACCACTTTATTACAGTTACTTTACTAAAGTTACTCTCCAATGTTATCAGTCATGCTTTGTCATTTTGTACCCAGTGCTCAGCTGTGAGGAAACACACTTCAAAGGTTTATTAAGTAAAGAATGAAAGAAACTGAGTACAGACAAGGAAAGATCTGATTCATCAGGTATATTATTGACTTCTAAAGGTGCCTTTTTTGTAGAATTGCCAACTGTATTGTTTTTCTCAAAACAAAATATTGGAGAGAAAATTAATATTCATTAATTTACATATACATATGCAATGTATTATAATATATATGTATTATATACATATATAGGACAACACCATAATAAATGTCTCAAATAATATTTTCAAGATTAAAGAAATTTCTGTGGAACCTTTGCACAAGTTATTTCCTTCGATTCCCCACCAAGTTTAAACCACATTATGTACAAGTTCATCTCTGGTCTCTTCAAAGTTCATGAACATTTTTTTCTGTTCTCACATGTCATTACATGAAGCCTTGTCAAGTCTACTCAACATATTGATATATAAGGCATAATAGTTTTTCTAGGTGTCCCCATCACTAGCAGCTGTTAATACTATGTGACCCAAAGAATACTGTTAATAGTACTAGGCATCCAGTTAGTTATGCTACATTCTCTGGTCTTATCAATGTACTGAAATACACTGGGTCTTTCTCATATTGGGTCATTTTCAAGAGCTTGACCACTAACCCATCACAGTACATTATTCTGATAACAGTGATACTTCCTTACACTTCCACCTGTAGTTCTCTGTTTAGAAGAAAAAAAATAAGATTAAGAATATAGTTTGGTCCATATAAATACATCCTGAAACAGATTCCCCAAACACCTTTGTATTTTTTTCTGTTTCTCTTCTTATAAACATTGTCTTCTTTCCTCATATTCTATTTGGCATAAAAGCTGTTTACCTGAGGGAAATTGGGTTACAATGAGGAAATATTATGGTACCACTATATTTTATTTTAGGATCTTTGTCAGAACTGGGTTAGGAACATCTATCAGAGAGATTCATAATTTAATATAAGGATGATTTGAGAGGTTGACTGAAGCTTAGTCATTAGAAAATACCACAGACTTTCCTGCTTATATTCTTTATTCTGATTCCAGCATCATTACTTAAAATGAGATTACATGAATAAAACCAAAAGCAGCTCCTTAGTTCATCCTTTTATTGTAGCACCTAATAATAATCCTCATTTTCTTTTTATGACAAAATGCTTTTTTAGGTTGAAAGAAAATATGTATGTTATATAATGTTCATAATGTGTTTTTCTAAAATGAAGCTCCAGTGAGAGGCTGAACACTTTTGTGTGCTTTTACCAAGAATAAAGTGGTAATCAAACAAGATGTCCCAAACCTTTTTTTTTTTTAAGATTTTATTTATTTATTTGACAGATAAAGATCACAAGTAGGCAGAGAGGCAGGCAGAGAGGGGGAAGCAGGCTTCCCTCTGAGCAGAGAGCCCAATGTGGGGCTTGATCCCAGGACCCTGAGATCATGACCTGAGCCAAAGGCAGAGGCTTAACCCACTGAGCCACCCAGGCACCCCCAAACCTGTTTTTAAAATTATTAATTTTAAATAATTTTAAAATAAAATAAAATAAGATTTTAAAATTAAATTAAATTAAATTAAATTTTAACTTTAATTTTTAAAATTATTGCAATTGCAAAAAGCCTCCACTACAGATACCCCCACCCAACTGACTGTTATAAATTTATAACTAATATAGATCATATAAAAAAGAGGAAATTAAAATCAATACTTTTTTCCTCCTTAACACTAACAAAATAATAAAAGAGAAGTCCACTAACCACTTATACAAACTATTATATGCATGTTTATTTTGTTTCATTCATGATATTTTAACATACGAAATTAAAACCTCAAGGTATGAAAGAAATAAAGAAATTATGGTTTTGTTTTGCTTTGTTTTGTTTTTGTTGCTGTTTTTTGTTACTGTTTGTTTGTTTTGCTGTTTTATTCATTTATTTGTCAGAGAGAGCACAAGGAGGGGGAACAGCAGGCAGAGGGAGAAGCCAGATCCCTGCTGAGCAGGGAGTCCCACGCAGGACTCAATGCCAGGACTCTAGGATCATGACCTGACCCAAAGACAGAGGCTTAACCAACTGAGCCACTCAGGTGCCCAGAAATTATGTTTTTGACGTGATTTAGTTTCACCAGGAGTTAAGATTCCTATTTCCCCAATGTGAAAACACAATGAACAGCACACTTTTTCCTTTCCCTTTGTAGCCTTTCTGTCATACAAATGTCCTTTTTGAGTTTTTTGTTTTGTTTTGTTTTGTTTTTTTCTTTTTCCATGCTGGAGAGGATGCATCCCGCAGGCAGAAGACACTCAAAGCTGGCTGACAGGAAAAAGTTTATGTTTATTGAAGGATATAGAAAACAGCTCAGTAGAGCTGAAGGCATATATATTTTTTTTGAATGTTAAAAAAATAGTAATTTTTTTTATTGTGTTATGTTAGTCACCATACAGTACATCTTTAGTTTTTGATGTAGCATTCCGTGAGTCATTGTTTGCATATAACACCCAGTGCTCCATGCAATACATGCCCTCCTTAATACCCACCACCAGACTCACCCATCCCCCCACCCCTCCTTCCTTTTAAAACTTTCCGTTTGATTCCGGGAGTCCATAATCTCTCATGGTTCATCCCCTACTCCAATTTCTCCTTCATTTTTCCCTTCTCCTAATGTCCTCTATGCTATTCCTTCTGTTCCACAAATAAGTGAAACCATATGTTAATTGACTTCCTCTGTTTGACTTATTTCACTTCGCATAATCTCCTCCAGTCCCATCCAAGTTGATGCAAAAGTTGGGTATTCATCCTTTCCAGTGACTGAGTAATATTCCATTGTGTATATGGACCACATCTTCTTTATCCATTCATCTGTTAAAGGACATCTTGACTTTTACCACATTTTAGCTATTGTGGAGATTTCTGCTATGAATATTAGGCATGCATGTGGCCTTTTTTTTCACTACATCTGTATCTTTGGGGAAAATAACCAGTAGTGCAATTGCTGGGTCATAGGGTAGCTCTATTTTTAATTTTTTGAAGAACCTCCACATTGTTTTCCAAAGTGACTGTACCAATTTGCATTCTCACCAACAGTGTAAGAGGGATCCTCTTTCTCAACATCCTCTCTAATGCATGTTATTTACTGTCTTGTTAATTTTGGCTGTTCTAACTGGTGTAAGGTGGTATCTCAATGGGGTTTTGATTTGAATTTCCCTGATGGCTAATGGTGATGAATACTTTTTCATGTGTTTGTTAGCCATTTGTATGCCTTCTTTGGAGAAGTATCTGCTCATGTCGTCTGCCAATTGATTGATTGTTTTGACTTGATTGTTTTTTGTGTATTAAGTTTGAGAAGTTCTTTATAGATCTTGGATATCAACCCTTTGTCTGTAGTGTCATTTGCAAATATCTTCTCCTATTCTGTAGGTTGCCTCATCATTTAGTTGACAGTTTCTTTTGCTGTGCAGAAGATTTTATCTTGAGGAAGTCCCAAAAGTTCATTTTCATTTTTGTTTCCCTTGCCTTTGGAGACATGTCTTGAAAGAAGTTGTTGTGGCCAATGTTGAAGAGGTTATTGCTTATGCTCTAGGATTTTGATGGATTCCTGTTTTATACTGAGGTCTTTCATTTAGAGTTTATCTTTGTGTATGGTGTAAGAGAATGGTCGAGTTTCATTCTTCTGTATATAGCTGTCCAATTTTCCCAGCACCATTTATTGAAGAGACTGTCTTTCTTCCATTGGACATTTTTTTTTTTTTTCCTGCTTTACCAAAGATTAGTTGACCATAGAGTTGAGACTCTATATCTGGGCTCTCTATTCTGTTCCATTGGCCTATGTGTCTCTTTTTGTGCCAGTACCATGCTGTCTTGGTGATCACAGCTTTGTAATATATCTTGAAATCAGGCAACGTGATGCTCCCAGCTTTGATTTTCTTTTTCAACATTTCCGTGGTGATTTAGGGTCTTTCCTGGTTCCATACAAATTTTAGGATTGTTTGTCCCAGCATTTTGAAAAATGCCATTGGCATTTTGATTGGGATGGCATTGACAGTATAGATTGCTCTGGGCAGTGTAGTCATTTTAACAGTTTATTCTTCTGATCCATGAGCATGAAATGCTTTTCCATCATTTTGTGCCTTCTTCAAATTCTTTCATGAGTGTTTTGTAGTTCCTAGAGTATAGATCCTTTGGTTAGGTTTATAAATCTTTGGTTAGGTTTATCCAAGGTATCTTATGGGTTTTGGTGCTATTGTAAATGAAATCGATTCTCTGATTTCTCTTTCTACAGTTTCATTGTTACTGTATAAGAAAGCAACTGATTTCTGTGCATTGATTTTGTATCCTGCCACATTACTGAATTTCTGCATGAGTTCTAGTAATTTGTGGGAAGAGTCTTTTGTGTTTTCCACATACAGTACCATGTCATCTGCGAAGAGAGAGAGTTTGACTTCTTCTTTGCCAATTTGAATACCTTTTATTTATTCTTGTCTGATTTCTGTTGCTAGGAATTTTAGTAATACATTAACAATAATGGTGGGAGTGGACATCCTCATCATGTTCCTGATCTCAGTGTGAAGGCTTTCAGCTTTTCCCCATTGAGAATGATATTAGCTGTAGGTATTTCATAGGTGGATTTTATGAAGTTGAAGAATGCCCCCTCTATCCCAAACTCTGAAGAGTTTTAATCACGAAAGATGCAGTATTTTGTCAAATGCTTTTTCTGCATCAATTGAGAGGACCATGTAGTTCTTGTCTCTCCTCTTAATTTATGTGTTCTATTACATTGATTGATTTGCAAATGTTGAACCACCCTTGCATCCCAGGGATATGAAGGCATATTTTGATTTAATCAGAAGCAGAAGAGAAACACAAATTTTTCATCTTCTAACCACATCTGTTATCACATCACTTTTAGCTAACCATCTTAAATAACTAAATTAACATATTAACTCTTCTTCAATAAAATTATTTACTGATACTTATCAAAATAGCATAATATTTTATAAAACTTTAATAAACCAACTCCATATTTAGACCATATTAGGGTTTCCTTTTTGCAATATCACAGTGATATTAAGTCATACTGACTTTCTAAGTGGTTTAGAATAATAAATATAAAGGATATAATGAATCTTTTGATTTACATACATTACATTTCCATTGCACATGTCCACTGAACATGTCAGATGAACATATTTTTTATCACAATATATACTTGTTACATTAATCATTTGTATATGCTTGCTGATGTTGTTTAATGGAAAGAGGCAGAGGCAGTTTCAAGTGGTTTTAAAGGATTAAAAACTAATCAAAAAGCATACTTTCAAATTCCCTTGGTAATAAATATTGAAAATTAATCAGGATAAACTAGGCACCAAGAAAATTATGTAGATTATCATAATACTATTGTGAAGTAGTGCCATTATTATCTCCATTATACAGATGAAACAGCTGTAGCTTAAAAAAACTAATAAATAATACTAGGTCACACAATTCCTCAAAGGTACTAGGATTTGAACATAAGTAGTCCAAATGGACCTCCCAATAAGAGTGTACCCATGCATCTCATTTTAATTAAAAATAATGCCTTTAAAATAATGAATGATCATCATTGTAAACAAATGTTTTTAAAGGACATTTTGGTTATTTGAACCAAACGGTATGTTCACTGTGGTTTTAATTTTCATTTCCTGAAATGTGATGCCAAGAATTTTTCAAATGCTCACTTGCTACCTGTATATCTTCTTCAGTGAGGTGTCTGTTAAGGTGTTTAGTGCATTGTTTAATTGTTTTTGTTGTTGTTGTTCTCTTATCATTGAGTTTTTTTGTTTTTTGTTTTTTTAAAGATTTTATTTATTTGACAGACAGAGATCACAAGTAGGCAGAGAAGCAGGCAGAGAGAGAGGAGGAAGCAGGCTCCCCGCTGAGCAGAGAGCCCGATGCGGGGCTCGATCCCAGGACCCTGAGATCATGACCTGAGCCGAAGGCAGAGGCTTTAACCCACTGAGCCACCCAGGCGCCCCTTATCATTGAGTTTTAAGTGTTCTTTGTATATTTTGTATAACAGTCCTTTGTCAAATGTATTTTGTTGCAAATATTTTCTCCCAGTCTGTGGTTTGTCTTATTCTCTTGATATTGTCTTTTGCAGAATTGAGGGATGTTGTTGTTGTTGTTGTTGTTTTAAGTTTAATGAACTCTATCCAATAATTATTTCTTCCACAGATTATGTCTTTGGTGCTATATCTAAATATCATTTTTATATTCAAGGTCATCTAAGTGTTTTCCTGTTATCTTCTAGGAGTTCTATACTTTTGCATTTACATTTAAAGCTTTGATGTATTTTGAGTTAATATTTATGAAGGGTGTAATGTCTTTGTCTAGATTCACTTTTTTGCAAGTGGATGTCCAGTTGTTCCAGCAACATTTGTTTAAGAGATTGTCTTTGTTCCATTGTATTGCTTTTGCTCCTTTATCTAAGTTCAGTTGACTATATTTATGTGGTTCTGTTTTTAGGCTCTCTATTCTGTTCTGTTGACCTACTCATCTAAACTTTCACCAATACCATGCTGACTTGATTACCATAACTTTATAGCAAGTCTTGAATTTAGGTAGCATTACCCCTCCTACTTTGTTCTTCAATATGGTGTTGGCTCTTCTGGTTGTTTTTTTGTTTGTTTGTTTTTGTTTGTTTGTTTGTTTGTTTGTTTTCATTTAAACTTTAGCATCAGTTTGCCAATACCCATAAAATACAAAGACTATTCTTGAAATTTAAATAAAAAAAAAATATTCCCCAGGTAAGTTTTCCAAAAATCCTTTTATTTTGGGGTGTCTTGGAGGATCAGTTAGTTAAGTGTGTGTCATCAGCTCAGGTCATGATTGCAGGGCCCTGGCATTGGGTGCCATAATGGGGGGGGGTCCCTGCTCAGTAGGGGGTATGCTTCTCCCTCCCCCTGTTCTTGGGCTCTAACTCTCTTTCTCAAATAAATAAATAAAATCTTTAAAAATTTTTATCAGATAATTGAATACTATAAAAATAAAATAAGATAATCTATAATTGAAAAATATTATGACTCAAAATACAATAGAAGCATTTACTGGCATATTAAACATAGGAAAAAAGAAAGTAGGCAAAGGGTGCCTAGATTACTCATTCTTAACCGACTGACAGTCTTAACCATCTCTTGGTTTTGGCCCAGGTCCTAATCTCATGGGTTGTGGAATCAAGCCACACATCAGGCTCTGTACTCATCCAGGAATCTCCTTGAAGATTCTCTTCCTTTGCCCCTCCCCCTTATCATTCTTTCTCACACACAAGTAAATAAATAAATCTTTAAAAAAAAGAGAGAGAGAGAGAGAAAAGTAGGCAATTTGGATGAGAGGTCAGAAAATTTGCCAAAAAAATGACATGTCAGAAATTCACAGAGAAATAAAACTTGAAAGTTCTTAAGAGATAGAAAGAGATACAGAGTATAGTAAAATATCAAGCATATTTTACTTCCAGAGATGATCAAAGTAAACAAATTGAAATCAACATTTTATGTTACTTTCAAAGAATTTTCCAAACTGAAGAAACAATGAAATATATATATATATATATATATATATATATATATATATATATATACAAAAATAAAGCAAACAGTCCTCCTCAAACACTATGAACCCCTACTGGAAGTTCTAGTCCTATTCAAAATCTAACTTTAGAATAAGATTATTGCATCCAACACAGTATTACATATTTTATAGATGCTTTCTTATGTATGAAGTAAGTATTTGGTGAATTAATTTCTAGAATTATTTAGGTTAAATATTCTATCATATACACACACACACACACACACACACACACACACACACACATATATATACACACATATATATAACTGCATTTTAGCAGTTATTTTTTTCCTCAATATTGTATGTTGACTTCTGCTTCTACATTTACCCTCTTATGTGAAACACCTAAAAAATTTTATAAAATAAATAAACTAACAGCTCCATCAATCAGTGAAAATTAGTGATTCCTAAGGGGCAGGAAACAAATTAAATGAGCTCTACAACTGCTTAAGCTTACACCATGAATTTTTAAGCCAAGTTTCTAGAATAAGAAACTAAGGAAGGACTAGAAGGTGGATTCTCTGGGATGAGGAAATGCAGATGAGAATTATAGGAGATGAAGGTGGCTAGAGATCACATAGAAGAATATAGAGAGATGTTAGAGAGGTTAGAGATGTACAGAGAACTGGCTAGCTCTAGATCTAAGTGGATGAGTAAAGATAATTTGAAAAGATATACACACTCCTATGTTTATTGCAATATCATTTACAATAGCCAAGATATAGAAATAGCCAAAGTGTCCATCAGTAGATGAATGGATAAAGAAGATATGGTATGTATACACAATGGAATATTATTTCACCATAAAAAAGAATGAAACCTTGCCACCTGCAATGACATAGATGAATCTGGAGGGTATTACATTAAGTTAAATAAGTCAGTCTGAGAAACATGAAAACAATATGATTTCACTCACATGTGGAATTTAAGAAACAAAACAAAGAAAACAACAACAACAACAAAGAAAACAAACAAACAAATAAAAAACCAGACTCTTAAATATAGAGAACAAATTGGTGGTTAACAGAGGAGATGGGTAGAGAGATGGGTCAAAAATACATGGAGGGGATTAAGAATACACAGTACCCATGGGGCCCCTGGGTGGCTCAGTGGGTTAAGCCTCTGCCTTCAGCTCAGGTCATGATCTCAGGGTCCTGGGATCGAGCCCTACATCAGTCTCTCTGCTCTGCAGGGAGCCTGCTTCCCCCCCCCCTCTCTGCCTGCTTCTCTGCCTACTTGTGATCTCTCTCTCTGTCAAATAAATAAATAAAATCTTTAAAAAAAAATAAAAAAGAATACACAGTACCCTTGTCATGATGAGTACCAACTAATGTATGCAATTGTTGAATCATTATACAACTGAAACTAATATAACTCTATAAATAAATAAATAAACCATATCCTGAACTTAACACAAGATGAAAGCAGTGATTACTGACACCAGCCAGACTGGAAAAACTGGATCGTATATACAGTACTCAAAAGTCTTCTCTCCCTATTGAGGAACAATTAACTCTAGAAAAAACATTACCCAGTCTGCCTATAAACCTTAAAACAAAATCCAAAAAAAAAAAAAAATCAAACTGTTTCCAATTTTCTTAATTTCATGCCAGAACAAAAATTAAAGAATATAGGAATATATAATCTACCCGGTACTAAACAAGCAAACATTAGTAATCATAGAATCCAATAAAAATTACCAGGAAGGCAAAGAAGCAGGAAAATATGCCCATAATGGGGGGGAGGAGTGGAATCAGTAATTTAAAACCAATCTAGAATTGATACTAATGTTACTATTAGGAGACAAATACAATAAAATTATTATAACTGAACCCCATATGCTGATGAATCTAGAGGAAGATCAAATATGTTAAATATAGACACAGAAAATATTAAAAACATCTCATGATCAAACTTATTGAAATGAGATTTGTAATGTCTCTATATAAGGAATGGAAGTAACAATCAGACATTGCTGAAAAAAACTCATGAACTTGGAGACATAGCAATAGAAACTATCAAAAAACAAAGACAGAATAAAGACCACCTCCAAAAAGAATTTTAACTGAGTTTCAATAAACTGGAAATGACACCAAACAAGTTATCTACATAAGTAATTTGAGTACCTAAGAGAGAAGGAAGGGCAAAATACAGAAAAAAATAATGCTTAAGATTTTTCCTAATTAGATTAAAACTATAAACCCAGAGATCCAAGAATCTCAACAATCTTAAGCACTAGAAACACACACACAAAAATTACATCAAGCCATATCATAACTAGAACCAGGTTGCACAAAATTAGTGATAAAAAAATCCTAAAGGAAATAAAAACAATGAGGTATTCAAGAATAAATAAAAAGATGACAGTGTATTTCTTGTCAGGAACAATGCAAGTGAAAAGACAGAGGCACAATGTCTTTAAAATACTGAGAGAAAAAATAAAAAAACAAACTGTGATTCTATATCCAGCAAAAATATCTTTCAAAAATGATAAAATAAAAACCCCTCCATTTCTAATAAACATTAAGCAAACTAGAAAAATATTTAATTCTGATGCCATGATATAAGTGTGGACTTCTCTAAAGAGCCTGTAATTTTCCCAGGTTATATCCTAAAAAAGTACAGTTCTCATTGACTATAGTAAAATCCACAACTCTTTAGTGTAGTCATTGGTTAATATTTACATGTACAGATGTTCATGTAACAGATCAAGATATAGAATATTTACATTCCCTGGAGGTCTTCTTTACATATGCTAGTGTTAGTCCTTAGTAAACACTTGACTATCATCATAGGTCTGTATGACCTCTTTCTGACTCTGTATAGCTAGAATCATACAGAATAGATTCTCAGGTGTTTGATTTCTTTAACTAAAATACTATGAATGTGAGTTTTCTCTTTGCTTTTATGCGTACCTGTATGGCTGTATGGCTGTATAGTATTCCTTTGTGAAAGAAAAAGAGAGAGAGAAAGAAACAGAGGAGAGAGAAGGGAGAGAGAGAGAAAGGAAGAGAAAAAGAAAGAGAAAGGAAAGAAGGAGGGAGGGAGGGAAGGAAGTTTACCTATCCTAATGTTGATAGATTCGGGGCTGTTTGCCAAATAATCACCTATGAACTTTTTATACATTGTTTTGATAGACATAAGCACTTCCTTTTATTTTTAGTTGCATTCCTTTTTTTTTTCTTTAATTATATACCAAGAAGCAGGTCAGTTGGTTTGTAGATATAACTGTCGTTACTTTTTGTAAGTACTTTCAAACATTTTTCCTAAGTGGTTATTTCCAAAGTATGCTTTCACCAACAATGTCACAGAGCCTTAGTTGTTTTCCATCCTTGATATAAAACTGCATAAAGTTATTTTAAACTTTTCCAGAGAGATAGAGACATTAAGAGACACAGAGACATAGAGAGAAACAGAGGGAGAGAGATTTAAAAAAATGATAATTTTATACTCTATGTAAGATAAAGAGTTCTATAAACCTTACACTAAGATAAGAAAACATGTTATGGATCTTACACATATTGTTTCATGTATGGTGAAAAACAGATTTCCTATAAAATAAGGCAAGAATTCCACAAACCACCTCAGTGTTTTTTATATACATTAATCCCCTTTCCTCCATTTTGACTGTCATCCAATACTTTACTAGAAGTCAGATTTTTGCATTTTTTAGTTTGTCCCAAGAACATCCAGACAGATTATCATTAATATATTACCTATCCTTTTATTTTCCAAGCTAATGCTTTCCTTATAACCAGTAATTTTTTTTCTATTAATGAAAACCCTTATATTATGAGAAATATTGGCTCCCTTTGGCAACACAACACTTTGTATGCTGGAGTAAGCAGATCTCAGTAAACAGATATGAAACACTAAGAAAAGTAATTTCCAAAATTATACTTTGAGGAATATGGGAGTGGAAATGTGCACATGTTGATCCAGATTATAGTTGAGTGTTGAAGAACCTGCATAAATAATAAAAGGCTGAACAAATATTCTTGTCCCAACTCTATTTAATGAAATATTTTTAAGATAGTATTATTTAAGTTCATTTAATTTCCCCATACTTTTCTCAAATTATATAGCAAAAATAAATAAGCAATTACCAACTACTGCCACAAGAAAAAAATAATTGAAAGTGAGCATGACATCATCAATTCTAATCTTTGCTTAGCCAACAATAACCATATGCTCTCTATTTTTGTACCTATATTTTTATAATGAAAAGATTAAAAAAGTCTTCATCATGTGTCATTTCTAAGCAATGGTCTTTTAAAATTCTTGGGGATAGCTAAGAGGCAGTTCCCTATACTTGGAATAATTTTGAGATCCATATGTAGCAAATTGGAGAGGAAATAGCAAACACAATTTTTTAAAAAAATGTACTTATTTATTTCAGAGAGAGAAAGAGCTTGTGAGTTGGGGGAGGGACTGAGGGAAAGAATCCACAAGCCAAATCCTGATAAGTCAAAGAGCCCCACCCAGGCTTGATCTCAAGATCCATGAGATCATGACCTGAGCTGACACCAAGAGTCAGATGCTTAACCAACTGAGCCACCCACGAGCCCCAACAAACTTAATTTTAAGTAAGCATTTTTAATATGGAGCATTATAATCTAGCAAGTAATTCTTCTAAGCATGTGGCTTAATATCAAGATATTAAAGAGAGAAAATTATGACTAAAATGTACCATATCCGGTTGTTTTTCTTTCTAAGAAAGTAATATTTCTTTATTTTCCATCTTAATTTTATTGTTTCCATAGTTTCTAACAAGATGCCTTTTATCATATTTCCATAAAAACATGTATTATAACTTATTACTTATAAAGAAATTATAAATTAAAACCCATATTGCCATAAATGTGTACATCATCAGGTTTTGTGTGTGTGTGTTTGTGTGTGTGTGTGTGTATGTGTGTTTAAATTTAATTTTTTAATTTTTTTATAAACATATAATGTATTTTTGTCACCAGGGGTACAGGTCTGTGAATCACCAGGTTTACACACTTCACAGCACTCACCATAGAACCTACCCTCCCCAATGTCCATAACCCCAAAACCCTCTCCCAACACCCCGCCCCCCAGCAACCCTCAGTTTGTTCTGCGAGATTAAGAGTCTCTTATGGTTTGTCTCCCTCCCGATCCCATCTTCTTTCATTTATTCTTTTCCTACCCCCCAAGCACCCCACATTGCATCTCTACTTCCTCATATCAGGGAGATCATATGATAGTTGTCTTTCTCCAATTGACTTATTTCACTAAGCATAATACCCTCTAGTTCCATCCACATCATTGCAAATGGCAAGATTCCATTTCTTTTGATGGCTGCATAGTATTCCGTTGTGTGTGTGTGTGTGTGTGTGTATATATATATATATATATACACACCACCTCTTCTTTATCCAGCATAATACCATCTAGTTCCATCCACATCATCTCAAATGGCAAGATTCCATTTCTTTTGATGGCTGCATAGTATTCCATGGTGTGTGTATATATATATACATATATATATATACACACACACACACACACACACACACACATATATATATATATATATATATATATATATGTATATATACCACCTCTTCTTTATCCATTCATCTGTTCATGGACATCTAGGTTCTCTCCATAGTTTGGCTATTGTGGACATTGCTGCTATAAACATTCGGGTGCACGTGCCCCTTCAGATCACTACGTTTTTATCTTTAGGGTAAATACCCAGTAGTCCAATTGCTGGGTTGTAAGGTAGCTCTATTTTCAACTTTTTGAGGAACCACCATGCTGTTTTCCAGAGTAGTTGCACCAGCTTGCATTCCCACCAACAGTGTAGGAGGGTTCCCCTTTCTCCACATCCTCGCCAGCATCTGTCATTTCCTGACTTGTTAATTTTAGCCATTCTGACTGGTGTGAGGTGGTATCTCATTGTGGTTTTGATTTGTATTTCCCTGATGCCAAGTGATGTGGAGCATTTTTTCATGCGTCTGTTGGCCACCTGGATGTCTTCTTTGCAGAAATGTCTGTTCATGTCCTCTGCCCATTTCTTAATTGGATTATTTGTTCTTTGGGTGTTGAGTTTGCTAAGCTCGTTACAGATTTTGGTTACTAGCCCTTTATCTGATATGTCGTTTGCAAATACCTTCTCCCATTCTGTCAGTTGTCTTTTGGTTTTGTTAACTGTTTCCTTTGCTGTGCAAAAGCTTTTGATCTTGAAGAAATATCAAGAAGAAATGTCTTCTTGAAGAAATCCCAATAGTTCATTTTTGCCCTTGCTTCCCTTGCCTTTGGCAATATTCCTAGGAAGAAGTTGCTGTGCCTGAGGTGCAAGAGGTTGCTGCCTGTGTTCTCCTCAAGGATTTTGATGGATTCCTTTCTCACATTGAGGTCCTTCATCCATTTTGAGTCTATTTTCATGTGTGGTGGAAGGAAATGGTCCAATTTCATTTTTCTGTGTGTGGCTGTCCAATTTTCCCAACACCATTTGTTGAAGAAGCTGTCTTTTTTCCATTGGACATTCTTTCCTGCTTTGTCGAAGATTAGTTGACCATAGAGTTGAAAGTCTATTTCTGGGCTCTCTATACTGTTCCATTGATCTATGTGTCTGTTTTTTTGCCAGTTCCATACTGTCTTGATGATTACAGCTTTGTAATAGAGCTTGAAGTCTGGAATTGTGTTGCCACCAACTTGGGTTTCTTTATCAATATTCCTTTGGCTATTCAATGTCTTTTCTGGTTCCATATACATTTATAGGATTATTTGTTCCATTTCTTTGAAAAAATGGATGGTATTTTGGTAAGGATTGCATTAAATGTGTAGATTGCTTTAGTTAGCATAGACATTTTCACAATATTTGTTCTTCCAATCCAGGAGTATGGAACATTTTTCCATTTCTTTATGTCTTCCTCAATTTCTTTCATGAGTACCTTATAGTTTTCTGAGTATAGATTCTTTGCCTCTTTGATTAGGCTTATTCCTAGGTATCTTATGGTTTTGGGTGCAATTGTAAATGCGATTGACTCCTTAATTTCCCTTTCTTCTGTCTTGTTGTTGGTATAAAGAAATGCAACTGATTTCTGGGCATTGATTTTATATCCTGACACTTTACCAAATTCCTGTATAAGTTCTCACAGTTTTGGAGTGGAGTCTTTTGGGTTTTCCACATATAGTATCATATCATCTGCTCAGAGTGATAGTTTGACTTCTTCTTTGCCGATTTGGATGCCTTTCATTTCTTTTTGTTGTCTGATTGCTGAGGCTAGGACTTCTAATACTATGTTGAGTAGCAGTGGTGATAATGGACATCCCTGCCGTGTTCCTGACCTTAGCAGAAAAGCTTTCAGTTTTCCTCCATTGAGAATAATATTTGCGTTGGGTTTTTCATAGATGGCTTTGATAATATTGAGGTATGTGCCCTCTATCCCTACACTTTGAAGAGTTTTGATCAGGAAGGGATGCGGTACATTGTCAAATACTTTTTCACAATCTATTGCGAGTATCCTATGGTTCTTGTTCTTTCTTTTATTAATGTATTGTATCACATTGATGGATTTGAGGATGTTGAACCAACCTTGCAGCCCTGGAATAAATCCTACTTGGTCATGGTGAATAATCCTTTCAATGTACTGTTGGATCCTATTGGCTAGTGTTTTGGTGAGGATTTTCACATCTGTGTTCATCAAGGATATTGGTCTGTAATTCTCTTTTTTGATGGGATCCTTGTCTGGTTTTGGGATCAAGGTGATGCTGGCCTCATAAAATGAGTTTGGAAGTTTTCCTTCCATTTCTATTTTTTTGGAACATTTTCAGGAGAACAGGAATTAATTCTTCTTTAAATGTTTGGTAGAATTCCCCTGGGAAGCCGTCTGGCCCTGGGCTTTTGTTTGTTTGGAGATTTTTGATGACTGTTTCAATCTCCTTACTGGTTATGGGCTTGTCAGGTTTTCTTTTTTTTTCCTGGTTCAGTTGTGGTAGTTTATATGTCTTTAGGAATGCATCCATTTCTTCCAGATTGTCAAATTTGTTGGCATAGAGTTGCTCATAGTATGTTTTTATAATTGTTTTTCTTTGGTGTTGGTTGTGATCTCTCCTCTTTCATTCATGATTTTATTTATTTGGGTCCTTTCTCTTTTCTTTTTTGATAATTCTGGCCAGGGGTTTATCAATCTTATTAATTCTTTCAAGAAACACCTCCTAGTTTTGTTGATTTGTTCTATTGTATTTTGGTTTCTATTTCATTGATTTCCGCTCTGATCTTTATGATTTCTCTTCTCCTGCTGGGTTTAGGCTTTCTTTGTTGTTCTTTCTCCAGCTCCTTTAGGTGTAGGGTTAGGTTGTGTATTTGAGACCTTGCTGGACTCTTGAGAAAGGCTTGTATCTCTCTCTCTCTCTCTCTCTCTCTCTCTCTCTATATATATATATATATATATATAAAGGCAGTTCAGGACTGCCTTTGCTGTGTCCCACAGATTTTGAACCATTATGTTTTTATTATCATTTGTTTCCATGATTTTTTTTCAATTATTCTTTAATTTCTTGGTTGACCCATTCATTCTTTAGAAGGATCCTGTTTAGTCTCCATGTGTTTGGGTTCTTTCCAAATTTCCTCTTGTGATTGAGTTCTAGCTTCAGAGCATTGTGGTCTGAAAATATGCAGAGAATGATCCCAATCTTTTGATACTGGTTGAGACCTGGTTTATGACCCAGAATGGGATCTATTCTGGAGAATGTTCCATGCACACTAGAGAAGAATGTGTATTCTGCTGCTTTGAGATGGAATGTTCTTAATATATCAGTGATGTCCATCTGGTCCAGTGTGCCATTTAACATCTTTATTTCCTTGTTAATCTTTTGCTTGGATGATCTGTCCATTTCAGTGAGGGAAGTGTTAAAGTCCCCTACTATTACTGTATTATTGTCGTTGTGTTTCTTTGATTTTGTTATTAATTGGTTTATATAGTTGTCTGCTCCCATGTTAGGGGCATAGATATTTAAAATTGTTAGATCTTCTTGTTGGACAGACCCTTTGAGTATGATATAGTGTCCTTCCTCATCTCTTATTATAAACTTTGGCTTAAAATCTAATTGATCTAAGGATTGCCACCCCAGCTTTCTTCTGATGTCCATTAGCATGGTAAATTGTTTTCTACCCCCTCACTTAAAATCTGGAAGTGTCTTCTGGTCTAAAATGAGTTTCTTGTAGGCAGCATATTAATGTTTGTTTGTTTGTTTGTTTGTTTCCATTCTGATACCCTGTGTCTTTTGATTGGGACATTTAGCTCATTTACATTCAGGGTAACTATTGAGAGATATGAATTTATTGTCATTGTATTGCCTGTAAGGTGACTATTACTGTATATTTTTTCTGTTCCTTTCTGATCTACTACTTTTAGGGTCTCCCTTTGCTTAGAGGACCCCTTTCAATATTTCCTATAGAACTGGTTTGGTGTTTGCAAATTCTTTCAGTTTTTGCTTGTCCTGGAAGCTTTTTATCTCTTCTTCTATTTTCAATGATAGCCTAGCTGGATATAGTATTCTTGGCTGCATGTTTTTCTCATTTAGTGCTCTGAATATATCATGCCAGTTCTTTCTGGCCTGCCAGGTCTCTGTGGATAAGTCCATTGCCAATCTAATATTTTACCATGTATGTTACAGACTTCTTGTCCTGGGCTGCTTTCAGGACTTTCTCTTTGTCGCTAATACTTATAAATTGTACTACTAGGTGACGGGGTGTGGACCTATTCTTAATGATTTTGGGGGGGGTTCTCTGCACCTCCTGGACTTTGATGCTTGTTCCCTTTGCCATATTAGGGAAATTCTTTACAATAATTTTCTCCAATATACCTTCTAGAAAAAAATATTTATTTATTTCTAGAATAAAATATATTTTAATGTTTTTTCGTCTTATGGTTTCACTTATCTCTCAAATTCTCCCCTCATGGTCCAGTATTTGCTTGTCTCTTTTTTGCTCATCTTCTTTATTCTCTGTCATTTGGTCTCTATATCACTAATTCTTTCTTCTGCCTCATTTATCCTAGCAGTAAGAGCCTCTATTTTTGATTGCACCTCATTAATAGCTTTTTTTTTTTATTTCAACTTGGTTAGATTTTAGTTCTTTTATTTCTCCAGAAAGGGCTTTTATCTCTCTGCAGAGGGTTTCTCTAATATTTTCCATGCCTTTTTCGAGCCTGGCTAGAACCTTGAGAATTTTCAGTCTGAACTCTAGATCTGACATATTACCAATGTCCATATTGATTAGGTCCCTAGCCTTCAGTACAGCCTCTTATCCTTTGTGTATGTGTGTGTGTGTGTGTGTGTGTGGTGTGAGTTTTTCCACCTTGTCATTTTGTCCAAATAAGAATATATGAAGGATCACATAAAATACTAAATGGGTGGCAAAGACCCCAGGAAAATGTGCTTTAACCAAATCAGAAGAGACCCCAAATCATGGGGGAGGGGGGGAGAAAGGGGATAAAAAGTTCAGAAAAAGAAAATTAAAAAAGAAAACAAATAAAGAAAAAATATTAAAAAGAAAAAAAATATATATATATATGTATATTAGACTTTGGTCTAGAACAGGGTACCCCACTTAATTTTGGGAGTGTTTTGGTCTCTTAGAAGAAATTACCTTCCAAAATGTTAAAGAATGAAAAACATATATATAGGTAAACACAATGAAGGGATGGAATATGCCTATAAAGATGAAAAAAAACCTTCATTTCTAAAAAAGGAGTTGATAAAGTAAGTTGGTTGGGAGAATAAAGGAAAAGAAAGTGGAGAGAATTTGCTTGGGCTGAAGACTAGAACAATCCCAAAGATAGATTTAGGGTATATTTTGATCTATTAGAAGTTGTACCCCAAATTTTTTAGAAGAAAAAACCCTATGTGTGTACAATAGATAAGGTTAGATACAATGAAGGATAAAATATGACTATAGTAATGAAAATTCAAAAAATGTTATTTTTTTATGAAAGGTATTGTTAAGATAAACTTGTTAAAAAATGTTAAAAGAGGAAAGGGTAAAAGTTAAAAAAAATTGGCAGAAGAAAAAAAATAAAATTAAAAAAATTAATTAACTGCAAGACTAAAGAATCATGGGGAGAAAGCCATGAAATCCATGCTCTGCTTTCTCCTCCTCTGGAATTCCACTGTTCTCCTTGGTAAATGAATTTGGCCTTGGCTGGATTTCGTGTTGATCTTCTGGGGGAGGGGCCTGTTGCAGTGATTCTCAAGTGTCTTTGCCCGAGGTGCAATTGCACTGCCCTAACCAAGGGCCAGGCTAAGTAATCCACTTGGGTTCGCTTTCGGGAGCTTTTGTTTCCTGAACGCTTTTCATAGAGTTCCGGAGGACAGGAATGAAAATGGCAGCCTCCCAATCTCCGGCCCGGAAGAGCCGAGAGTTTGGGGCCCCACTCCTCAGTGCACCCTCGGAGAAAAGCACTCAATCACTCCTGTCTCCCTGGCCTCTGGCTGCACTCCAGCTCACCCAGCCTGTGACCTGTTCAAGGTAACCCTGAGTTGAGAGCTCCCTCCTCATCTCTGTCTCTGTAGCCAGCTTCCCTGCTCTAATACCTGCGAGGGCTGCAACACTCAGATACCCCTGATCATTCTGTGACCCTGTGGGACCTGGGGCCATGCTAACCCCACATGGGCTTCACCCCAGTTTAGCCTCTAGAGTGATGCCCCTCAGTGGAGCAGACTTTTAAAAGTTCTGATTTTATGCTCCTTCATTCCGCTGCTTGCTGGGATCCAGCCCCTCCCACCACAGTCTATCTTCCCGTTGCTTTGGATTCACTTCTCTATTGGTCCTACCTTTCAGAAAGTAGTCAATTTTCTGTTTCTAGCATTGTTGCTCTTCTTCTCTTTGATCTCCTATTGGAGCTGTAGGTGTTCGCAATAGTTTGATAAGCTATCTAGCTGATCTCCTGTTACCTGATATAGTCTCAGCCTGCTACTTCTCCGCCATCTTGACTCCTCCCCCAACAGGTTTTCTTTAATCCCACTTTTTCCCCTCAAAAGAAAAATAATCTCTTTTATTCTGGAACTGGGAATGATGAGCAATGAATGAAAATATTAATATCAAATAAATTGAGATTAATAAATTTTGAAATTCATTAAATTAAACAATTGTTATCTATTGGTACTATACAATGCATATAATTTTAGATCATATAATACTATAATGATGGCCAGAAATAATAATTAATTAAAAAAGAAACAGTCTTTTAATGTTTAAATTATCAATGTTCTCTTTATTTTGAAACTATAAGATTTTCTGTGATTTACTTTCCATCTAGGAAATATTAAGATGATATGAAAAACCCTGTTCAAAAAAGTCATAAATTGAAAATTATTCCTAAATAAGTCAGCTATGAATTTTCAATTTGCAAAAAAGCTATAATAAATATGAGAATGATGGGATGCCTGGGTGGCTCAATCGGTTAAGCCACTACCTTCGGCTCAGGTGGTGATCCCATGGTCCTGGGATCAAGTACTGCATCAGGTTCCTTGCCTGGTTCTCTCTCCGCCTCTGCCTGCCTCTGCCTGCTGCTCTGCTTACTTGTGCTCTGTATCTCTCTGTCAAATAAATAAATAAATATTTTTTAAAAATTAATAATACATAAATAAATAAATATGAGAATGACATCAGGAAATAGCAAATTTGAAAGTATAGTAAAATGGAGTTATATGAATTCCATTTATGCAAAGGTTTATTTGGTAGATTAGAAATTTATTCATTTAAGCACAATTGAGGTACTCTCTCCAGGATAATATTTCACAATATTTATATCTAGATCTCCCCACAATTATATATGTGTCCCATGAGAAAAGAGGCTAAACTAGTACACTACTTTTTAACTTAAAGGAAATTACTTATATTATTATAATTTATAAATGTATTAATACACGGAATATCAATTACTACATTTTTTACATTATACAATTTATTTTACTGCTATTTTATATTATTTTACTATTATTTTATTATTATGTTTGTTTTTGTCTTCCCAACATTACCTGATAAAGTTGACTAGGCTATCATTTCACTATATTTTCAGGACTCCATGCTTTGTGAACACCTGAATAGGTTCATTCTTTTGCCCTCTGTTGACATATCTTTATAATAAGTCCCTTGGAGAATTTGTGCATTCTGAGAACACACCTACCAAGAGACAATTCCAAAACCTGCCTCCAGTACAGATATCCTTCTGTCATAATTTTATATTCAGTTCCATCTGTGACTTATCTAAGAAGTAAACTCATAATTTTCACTCCAAAATATGTTTCTTTTTCTTGCCTACCACATTAATACCTCAAATATGCCAAGAACTTTTGTCCTCCCAAATTTCTTTTCAATTTATAGTTTCCACTTCTACAGCCAATTATCCTTGGCAGATACTAATCTTCTCATGGCCAGACAATCACAGTAGAGTTCTTTGTAGTGTTTCTGTTGCTTCTGTTTCTAGTATAGTCCCCACCAAACAGGATTTCTCAGATATGATTTATACAAATATCACTAAATGTACATCTCATAAAGTATAAAACATAAAAATTGGATTTCATACATTTAAGCTTTTCTGTAGGTTTTTGTTTTGTTTTGTTTTGTTTTGTTTTGTTTTGTTTTTTTCCCACCATCCCGATCCCCACACATGTTTGGCTTGCCTTTTTCCACATTCCTATCTTGGTTTTGTTTAGCAAACCAGTCATTTCTCACAATCCATTATATTTGTTTTTCTTTCAAGAAATTTTGTTCATTCAATTTTCCCATATACAAATGTCTCCTAGGTTTTGCACTTTCGGCTAGTGCTTCTGTTGGAATTTTTGCTGGTTATTTTGCTTTTTGGAATAATTCTGTGCCCATCTCTGCAGTACACTGAACCTATGAAACTGGTCCCTCCAGTGGCTTCAAGTGGACCATCTTCTCCTCAGCTAAAAGAAAGCCATGGCAGGAAATCAGCTGTCAGCATGGGAGAGGTCAGGGTTTCAGTCTCCCCCACTTTCTCTCTGCCATGATGTAGAGTGAACATTGGCTGTGTTCTTTTTTCTCATAGACACTACTCTTGTCAGAAAGCTCTTCTCACACAAATACAGATTTTGCCAGTTTCTAATGGTACCATTCCCTCTGTTGGTACATAGATGGGGGTAGTGATGCTCACTGGGCCCTTCCTTATTCCTTCTTGTCATCTTTTTGTCCTGAAGAATCATAGTTTAAATCAAAACTTACCTTCTTGGGTCGCCTGGGTGGCTCAGTCGTTGGTTGTCTGCCTTAGGCTCGGGTCATGATCCCAGGGTCCTGGGATTGGGCCCTGCAGCGGTCTCCCTGCTCAGTGGGAAACCTGCTTCTCCCTCTCCCACTCCCCCGCTTCTGTTCCCTCTCTCGCTGTGTCTCTTTCTGTCAAATAAATAAATAAAATCTTAAAAAAAAAACCAACTTCCCTTCTTATTTTAACTTTTAGCTTCTTTTTGTAATAGTCTTTTTCTTTTTTCCCTGCCTGTGTTTATGTAGTTTGTAAGAGCTTCGAGTTCTGTCATGTAAACTTCACACTATTTCACATCATATACCAAAACCAATTTCAGGTGAACACTGGAATTAAATAATGATAATGCAGGAGAATGGATATCTTCATCACTCTGGATAGGGAGAATTCTTAAACAGACCCCAAGAAACAGACCCTAAGAAAAGAAAAAAAAAAAAAATGACTGCAATAAAAGAGTATGTTTTGTATGCTTCATTTGTTTAAAAGTCAACATCAGGTGAAACTACACTGGAGTGATAGGACTTAGGAAAGCAGCTGCCTTTGGGGAAGAGGCATGAACACTGATTGCTGGTCTGACATGCTGGCAGTGTTCTCTGTCTCTTTATCTGGTGGTTATGCAATTGTTACCTTTGTATCAATCTCAATGGTTTACAAATACTCTTTGCATGCTTTTCTTTCTTTTTTATGCCTCAACTGAAGGAAAAACTTAAAATCTATCTATTATAACTACTGATAAGACAGAGGGGATAATAAAACCATGTCCCTGGAAATGTTAAAGAGAATGCAGTCAAAGCAAGAACAGAAACAAACAAATGAACAAACTGGCTATAAATACAGGTAAATATTTTCGGAGGCAGGATGATTAAGATCTTTGTAGAGTCCTCATCTGGTAACTATTTTCTAAATTAGGAGTAAGTTGAAAATTCAGATAAAGGATAATGAAATTGGGAAAGTTCTGACCATTATGGGAAATAGAAAATTAAGCAGATAGTAGCAAGTGACAATAGTCAATGTAACAAAGAGTCTGACTTGTTTTTGATGTTTCGCCACTGACACTTTTAAGCCACCACTCCTCCCTCTTTCCCTTCTGCTCCACATCTACCAAGCTAATAAGGATCCTGAGTATTCCCTCCTTTGACTTTGTGCAGAAGTTTAATCATGCAAGCTCTGTCTAAAGTACATATGTGGAAGTGTCACCCTGGGCCTCTTTAACCACCATGAAAACCTCAGTCCAGTTTCCTTTCCCTGACTTCCTGAAACATTTTCAGACCAACTTCAGAGACCTGCAGCATTTTGTGAGTAATGAAACTTTCATACTCTCATGGTGCCTGTCAGGCATCATCCACTTCAACATCCAAACCAAATTTTGGATGTGGGAGTGGGAACTGATCCCATCTCTGTGGGGAGATTATTACCATAGGATTGATGAGTAGCACTGACAGCCCATGTAACATACAACCATACAGTGACAGTGGTCCCAATGGTACCAATTTACTGTATGGAACAAGAGTCATCTGTCTAGATTTGGGTAGGAAGGCAGTTGAATACACCTGCAGTTGAGACTGTATACCTAAAGGACAAGTAGCCCTCTGGAAGGTTAACCTAAACTTATATTTAATAACATCTAAAGGTTGAGTAGAGTGAGTATAGAAATTGACTGATGGGGGTGCCTGGGTGGCTCAGTCTGTTAAGCACCCTTTTCTTGATTTTGGCTCGGGTCATGAGATTGAGCACTGAGTTAGGCTCCTCACTGAGCATGGAGCCTGCTTGAGGTTCTCATACTCCCTCTCCCTCTGTTCCTCACCTGACTCATACACACTGTCATTCTCTCTCTCTTTCTCAAAAAATAAAAAATAAATAAAAAATAAAAATAAATAAAAATAAAACTTGATTGATGAACACAGAGAAAGTAGAGCATCAGTGGAATGAAAATCCCATGAGACAGAAAGCTGAACACTGGAGTATGTGCTGTAGCTAACAACTTCAAACAATATGCTACAGCTACCATCATCCTGAAATATTTCTCTAAAATGTTAAATATAGGGACACCTGGGTGGCTCGGTCATTAAGCATCTGCCTTTGGCTCAGGTCATGATTTCCAGGTCCTGGAATGGAGCCCTGCATTGTGTTCCTGCTCAGCGAGAAGCCTGCTTCTCCCTCTCCCGGTCCCCCTGCTTGTGTTCCCTCTCTTGCTGTGTCTCTCTTTGTCAAATTAATAAAAAAAAATCTTTAAACATAAATAAATTGTTAAATTTAGACATCTGAATGTATATTGGCAAGACATGATGACGTAATATTCTACAGATGAAATATTTGTAGATATTGGCAGCTATAGCAGCACAGAAGAGGTCATAGGAGTTGAGAAAGAAGAAGCTGAGAGATGAGAATTTTAGTAGATCATTATTTTGGACTTTGATGTCATATGGCATGATAGCATATTTACAAAACAGATCCTTAAGTCTTTCTATGTATGAAATGAGCAAACAAAAATATGGCACATGAGAGTGGCCCACTTGAAGGACAAAGGTCTTCAAAACAGCGGGTTATGTGAAAATGGTGAGGTAATGTGTCTTTGGAAAAGATACATGTGAAGCTGAAATTTGGGGAAAATAGTTTTCATTTGTGTTTAGGAATATTACAGAAGATTGTAAGAAGTGTTGAGAACATAGGGGAGTTATTAGTTGGTGATGGGTAGTTGTAGAGGGCATTAAAAAGGATTATGGAAGGTAAAAATGATTTGAAGGATAGGTCACAGGTGTGAGAAACACAAAGCAGTGTGGGAATGGCTTGTAACTAATTACAGAGGCTTACATGTGAAAGCAGATTGAAGAATCCAAGCATGTAAGCCATGAAAGGTTTAAGTGGTGAGTTACAATATGATTTATATAAGTAATCCTTTTTCCTAGGGGATAGGAACTTGAGTGCTATTGAGAATTGTAGAGTGGCCACGCAATGTGCTTTGCAATGTGACACAGTGGTGTCATGACATGGCATTCCTTAATATCCAACATAATGAACGTTCTCAGAGAGTCAGGGCATATGCCATTATTTCCGGGATTGTATCAGGAAAAAAACTCCACCTTATTTGAAGGGATTATCAGTAGCATGTAGAGGCACTTCAGCCTGGGGGTTTATTGTGAAGCTGAGACTTGTTTTTTTGCTTTACAGGATGGGCTCCTTGCCATGTGACATTAAGACAGGGTGGGAGAACAATAGATACATTGGAGGTAAAGGAGAGGCTTGACTGATCTACTTGTATTGCCAGAACCCAGCACAGGTCCATTTGGTAAACAAACGATTGGAGAATTCTAAGACACCTACAGATTAAAGAAATAAAGGAATGTGTATATCAGGTTTATGTTGATTACATTATAACAGGAAAGCTTTATTTGTATTTCAGGTTTGAAAAAAGAAAACAGTTAATTTTTTTTTTAATTTTTAAACTTCAGTAGAAAGAAGAAAAGGGAGTAGACTGTAGTCTCAAACAGCAACTATCATGCTAAGATTTATTTTTATTTTATATATACACACATGAGAGTGTATATGTATGTATGTGTGTATATGCCTGCACACACATATATGCATATGGTTCAGAAAACGATAAAATAACATAATCACTAAACAGTTTAAGAAATATTCTATAATCAGGGGTGCCTGGGTGGCTCAGTGGGTTAAAGCCTCTGCCTTCATTCAGCTCAGGTCATGATCTCAGGGTCCTGGAATCGGGCCCCGCATCGGGCTCTCTGCTCTGCAGGGAGCCTGTTTCCCCCTCTCTCTCTCTGCCTGCCTCTGCCTACTTGTGATCTCTATCTGTCAAATAAATAAATAAAATCTTAAAAAAAATAGAAATATTCTATAATCAGTGTCTTTGGGCTCCAAACTGTGCCTCAATCAGATCTTATTCCTCTCACTTTTCTGTTCTGAATAATGTGTGAATGATTCCAACTTGGTTCTAGCTGGCATCTTAGTTTTACATGAAAAAGTAGCAGCTGTTCCTTTAGGAGAAACTTGTCCCCCACTAAATTGCCTGAACCAAAGCCCATGATTCAATAAGTTTTCTCCTAAATGCCTGGTCCTGGTTATCTGAAAAATTGAATTTTGAATGTGTCCACTAGGCTGCTGTGGCCAGCTAGGCAGATCTGAAAGAAATGTAGTTGCTTTGCTTTATGGGCATAACTCAAGCACATTCTCATAGCACTGGCCTATGTTCCTCTCGCTGAATCTGGTTATACTTTCATTGGATCTCAAAATGTTGCCAGTAACCTAGCTAACTATTGGGTCTGCTTTTCGGAAAACAACAGAGTAATGATTAAAAACATCCTTTTTTTTTGGATCACGTGAACTGTGGGGGGTAAAAATCAGCAGATACTGATTGAACCACATGAATCTCTCATGTAGATGCTCACAGAATGGACCTTTCCTATGAAAGCATCAACTGGACTCAAGCTGTGGATGGAAACTGAATGACTCATACTGCTTCCACAACAGCCTGAATCTATCTTTGTAAGGTATACGGCAACATATCTACTATCACAGACTGGGCACAGAGTAAAGGACTGTTGGTTTCAAATGTATAGGTTACCACTGCATGCCAGATTTAGGATTCCTGCCAAGTTGACCTGGGTGTCCTGAAGTGAGGGAGGCTTCATTGCACAGTGTCTTATCCTTGCCTGCTTCTGACAGATTGACCTTTGATCATTTCTCAGAATTATCAGTAGTATGTCACTGCTGTTGACAGCTTTTTTGATTAGTGCTGCCGTTCTAGTCTGATTAGTCAAATTGATAGGGAATACTTACAGGAATGATTTTTGATAGGTATTATTTTAGATAAATTTTATCAGTAATAACTTCCCTTTGAGTCCAGGTACACTAAGGGTAAAACGACTCCTTCATGTCAATCTGTATTGCCAGTTATACTACTTATCAGTCTGCTAAAGGAAAGATTTGGATAAGGATTATGTGTACAACCAAGAAACATATATTTTACTCTACATATATTAAAAACTTCATTAACTTTTCATATGTAATTTTATTTTTGCCTTTACTTTTATTCCCCTTTATTTTAATAATTTAATTTACTCTGCTTATACTTTATAAGCAGAGGCCATATTTCAAGTGATTTCCCCTCTACTCAGAAAAAAGCTCTATTGGATTGGGGTGTTCATGGGTCTCCTTTGTACTAAGTTCTCCTTTGCTAAGGTAAATCAGCAAATAGTAACATCCTACTATCTGATTTTACAAGGATGAAATTCAGACTCAAAATCCTGATTTTGACTGCTACTCACCTGTGGTCATAAGAGTGGCTCCAAGTAGAATGATCTTCTTTAACAGCTATCTCTTCCTAAAATAATGATGCAAATAAAATTACCATTAACTTTTGCTGACATAAAACAACAGAAAGTTATTTAGTTCATGAGTCAGTAAGATTCAGTAGATCTGGGTTAGACTTTTCTAACCTGATCTGTGCTTTCCCATAATCAGCAATAGTCCATTAAGGCAGATACACTGATATTAACTGGGTTTATTCACATATATAAAGCCAACTATCTCTTGCTTGACATAGGATGGCTTTGACTGTAATACTTCTATTCCACATGTTTTCATCCTTCACCAAGATAGCTCAGACATGTTATCATGGAAAAGGCAGAAAGCTGGAGTGAAAGCAAATCCAATCACTGAAGTGCTTTGTAAATGTTGCTTGTGTAAAAATCTACTAACATCCTATTGACCAAAGCAATTTCTAAATAGCAATATTCATAAATTCGGAGTCAGAATTGTAGGCACTCAAAATTACACTGCGACGGTGAATATAGATGGTGGTAAAGCGTCAGAGCTGCTTCTGAACTCCATTACACTACCCCTCAGACATAAATGTATATTCTTAAGAATCTGTGTTATAGATTGATTGACCAAATACATATGCATTTATTTATTCATTCACTCCGTGAACATTTATTGAGCTATTAGCATCTACTAGACATCTTCCCAGGAAATTACATATAGTAATGAAAAAAAGATTTCTAAAAACCAAAAATATTATAGTACATAAATTTTATTAGGTTGTCACAGATAATAAATTACTATGAGAAAAATAAAATAGAACAAAAAGTTTGTGTGGGAGAGTTGGAACTAAAGTAGTGTCAGTTGTTCTTACCTATGCAAAGCAGTACAGAAAATGAAGAAGTGAAAATTGAATTTGGGAGAATGAAAATGTTATTTACAGAAATGTGAAAAACTTGTCAAGAAGGAGGTTGTCCATTCTTCTAATGGCCACAGCATTCTGATTTCAAAGTCTTAAAATGCCAAGAGTTAATGACAGCAAATTTTATATATTGCATGTAGGCATGTAGGCATGCATTTGTATAATAACCTTGGAAAATATTCTGGCACCTATCAAAGCTGAAATTGTTTATAACTGACAACATACTAAGTCCATTCCTGGGTTAATCCCAGGAGATATCTTGTATATGTGTCCTAGGAGCAGGGTCAGCTTCTAGAGTGTTGTTGGTTCACAACGTATGGAATTCTCTGACTTACATATGAAATTGGCCTCCTCGCACAGAGGGCAAGAAGAGAATCAAGAAAGAGGTAGTCCACTCTGGATAAGAGAAAGAAAGGAAGGGACAAGAAGGAAAGGAAAAGAAGAAAAGAAAAGAAAGGAAAAGACCTTAAGCCAAATTGGAAAATGGTGTATCTCCTATAACAAGCTTCTATTCCTCTTCAAACCAGTTTGAATTTCTGCCTTCATTCTTGTCTATTCACTGCCCCCTTCCACGTGCTGGGCAAATCTCCATCACCTGTGAGCTATATCCTAGCATTTTATACTGATATACTAGTGTTAAGCGTATAATCATATAGCACTTTCCCTTGGAATTTACAATAAGCTCCAGCATTCAAAGCTTTTAAGAGTATGCTTCTTAAACAAATTGTTGCTAGTTGATTTAGAAATCAGAGCTCGCCGTTTAATATGACTATTATTTTGCAACTAGCTTTCTACAAAACATAGTTTCCATTTTCCTGAACTGAGTACAGTAAAAATCTCTTCACAGGTTTGCTCTAAGAATTAAACAAGACAATGAAAGTTTATTTCCTGGAATATTCTAAGGTAATATGTAAATGCAGTGACTATCTATGGGAGTTTTATGACTGTGGATGTATATGTAGGTTATATGTGGAGGATGTAAGCATGTGGAGTATATGATCATGATGTGAAATGAGAATTTCACTGTGAATTTGTAGATCTATATTTCATAAAATATAAACAGAGAAATGCATAAAGATGTTTTTGGGTGATGTGATTTTTTTTAAATTATCACTTGAAAGTCCTTTGGAGAAATATAGGGTTAAAGAACTCAGTAAAAAAAAAAAATACATAAATGCTAAAACTGAGTCAATATTTAGATATAATAGTGTTTGGGTGGTATGAAAATAATGACTTAGTCTTATGAAAGTATTTCATAGAGAGTCAAATCCCCGACTTACAGTTAAGCTGTCTATTCTGAAGTCATAAGTAAAAGTGTTACCACCTTAACCAACCCTTTAAGCAGAAAAGTTGTTGTTCTGTTCTTTTATCTTTTGTTTCTCTTTCTTTCTCTTAGAAAGAGGTTTTACAGAATTTGGGTACCTTAAAAATTAGTTATTTTGGGGGGATATCAGTATTCCAGCAGACATTAAATGCTAAAAATGTAACTCATAATCCTAAAGAAAAGTCCTAAGCAAAATAAACAAGCACAAAATATCTACTTCTCTAACTTTTATGCAAAGTGACTTATTATTAATTTATATTTAGTATCATTATTTGTGTTTCCCCTTGATTATCCCAACTTATACACAGTCTGGTCTAATTTACTGATATTGGCCTTTAGCAGAAAATCTTGCTAATGCATTCCCATCTGTAGGTACATATGCTTTCAGACATTTCTTTCAGACTACAGAAGGTTAATATATACCGCTAGAAAAAAAAATTGCCTTATTTTTTTTTTTTTCATTTTCAGGGAAGACAGGGAGATAAACACTTATAGGCAGATCTCTACCTACAGGCATGAATATGTTTTAAGAGAAAATCTCTTAAGTTTTGCAAGATGCTTTCAGAAGAAATTCTTTAGTGTGTTAGCTAATTACTATTCTGCTCTGAAAAAATGTTTACTTTGAATATACTTGGAGGTTTTCCAATTCCTTTACTGTATTGCAGTCTGTTTGCTCACATTTTCAAGAGATAAAAGGAATAAACGGAACATATTTTTAAAAACACTATTCTAAGGTTTTATTAAAAACAGTATCTATACTCTTGGTTTTAAATTTCAATTGATGGTTGGGATAAATGTGAGTTTTTAAAATCTCAGTGCAATCTGTTCAAAATAATGATCGAATAAAAAGTAACTACATGGCTTTTATTTCAGAATGTTTTTAAAAATTTGTTATTGAAGGAATAAATATTTATAGTAAAAATAGTTTATTTTGACTCACATGGAAAAAATCACAGAAATCATGAGAAAAAAACTGAGTCTTACCATTAGTCCAAAATATTGGTATGATCAAGACTCAACTGTTTTTAAACAATTCAACTAATAAAAAAAAAAATGGTGGAAATATTAGAGGTAGGCCAAAACATACACTTAACATTTAAAAATTATAATTGCATTTTTATCCTTCAATTATCTGATGATTTCAATTTAGAGGTAAAAGTAGATAAGTGAGAAAAATAAATAATCCATTTCCAATATTATGGTTCTATTCAACCTTAAAATAGAACTCTGATCCATACTCTCTGAATCTCAATACCAGATTGACTTACAATGGATTAAAATATGCAAGCATTTTACTTTTTTTTTTTTTTTTTCACTTGAATATGACTCTCATTTTGACAACATAGATTGGCTGGATTTCTCATTTGTAATGCAGCATTCCCCCCCGCAACACCCCCCAAAAAAGCTCCTCCTATCAAAAGTCAGAATGTTCTAATACTCTCTAAGTACATTGTATTTTAATTTAGAATGTTGTTACAATCCTAAAAAGTAATACTTTCAAGTATTTTTATAAGTAATTAACATACATAGTGGTATTGTTAGCCTCAGTCAGGAAACTTAACTAGCTCACAAAGATTACTTTGTAACTACTGTATGTCCTTGGAAAGACTGTTTCCTCTTATTTTTGAAGCAAACCATTAATATGTTTATTCATATATAATACTCCAGTGACATTAGGAACATTTTCACTATTGGCTGGGGCATACAAAGTGTGATATGTCTTAGTATATTTAGGCTTCTATAAAAAAATAGCACAGCGTAAAATACTGTTTCTTTTTCTAAAAATAATAGAAATTTATTGCTCACAGTTCAAGAGGCTGAAAGTCTGAAATCAGGTTATCAGTGTGGTTGAGTGAGGACCATCTTGTGGGTCATATACTTCTCATTGTATCTTCACATGACACAGGGATTAAGGATGTCTCTGGAGCCTCTTTTATAAGTCATAAACGAATCACATTCATCAGTGCTCTACCCTTATGATTTAAGCATGCCCAAAGACCCCACCTCCTAATGCCATAACCTTTGGAAGTTAGGATTTTGCCATATGAATTCTGAGGAATCACACTCAGACCACAACAGTAATACAAACTGCAGGGGTAAGAGGTTACAAAAGTGAAAAGTTAAAGGATTTCCTAAAATCTCTAGCCAACTTTGTCCTAAATGACCTTATAGTAAAGAACCTTTCAGTGAGTTAGAGTACTAAATCTTAAATTCTAAGCATTGTTGAGTTTTATCTTTTAAGTAGAGATCAGATGAATAGTACTATAAATTCATAAGTATTTAACTATTTGTAAATGAAATAGAAGACCCCAGATAAGAAAACCCTGACCATATGGTACTAGGAAGGAGAAGTAAGATTAGTACCCTGGGGCCAGGGGTAGATGGAAGTAGTGCCAACCTACTCTAAAAGTAATTGAATATAACTAAGTCATTTATTCTCAGCTTTTGATTTCTTTATTTCATTTGTTTTTCATGTATTAATCTTGCTAAAGTCTCAACTAAAGAACAGAAATAACAAAAACACACTTTGGAGGCATTGTGACTAGTTGGCCAAGATCCTAGAAGTACTTCAAATGAGAAGATAGCAAACAAATGTAAGTTATAATAGCAGATTCATATGTTCTTTAGAAACAATAAAGGTACTTCCCTGGTATCCCACCAAGCAAGAAGTGGTTGTCATTCAAGGAGCTATCAGTATACCAAAAATGAAGCTTCAGTGTGAATTATTATCATTATTCCCATGCATTTGCAGGAAGATTGTACTATGAAAAAATAATTAAGATCAGAATCTAGAAGACTTTAGGCACTATTAAGAAAAAGGAGGGAAGGGGGGAGGTGGAAAGGAGGAAAAAAGGAGAGAGTGAAAGTAAAAAGAGAAAGAAAAGCTCAAACATAGACTATCTCAATATAGACTCCCCCTTAGAATCTCTGTGGATTTAAAGTGGCATGGGAGAAACAAACAAACAAACAAACAAAAAAGTACAGATCTTGGTAATCCTTAGATGATGGGTAATAAGAGACTGTTTTCAGCTTAATCTCTGGTGAATAAATGATGCAATTATATTTGCAAAGAGTAAAGGATCCAGCTGTAGTGACTTAAGATACAGAGGCCACGGATCTTGTAAGGTGAATATATTGGAAGTTTCCTGGGAGATTTTAGGATCATGAAAAAGGCAGACATATGTCCAGGGCATGGCAGTATGTCAGAAATGTCAGTACTGATAAGAATAAATTTGAGTCTTTTAAAAGTTCTAGGCCACTACTGTCTACTACTAAAATGCAACACATATCTAGTATCTAAGAATACCAGTACCAGTGAGAGTGTTTAAGGAGTCATAATGAACAAACCCTATTCACAGGATTAGAGAAAGCTTCCTTTCCCTCACCCTCACATCACTGTCACTATCAATAAGCCTTTCCTATGATAAAAGGAATGACAGGTAAAAGAATTTCAAGCCCCAAATCCTATTTAAGGAGCATCCAAGGACAACTAAAACCAATGGTATGGGTAGGGGAGACAAGACACTAGAGGAAATTTTAGCCTTTGACACCATAGCAATAGCAAACAGTAACCACAGAGGAATTCCTAGCCCAATGACATAAAACATCACAGCAAAGATCCGTCTATCTAATATATGTCTGATTTTCAACAAAAAATTATAAATCATGCTAAAAGGCAATAGTCACAGTCTGAGGAGACAAACCAAGTATCAAAACCAGACACAGATATGACAAAAATTCTGGAGTTATCAGACCAGGAACTTAAAAGAACTATGATCAATATTCTACAGGTTCTAATGGATAAGGTAGACAATATGCCAGAACATATGGGCAAGGTAAATGGAAGGTTAGAAATGTGAAAAAAAAAAAAAAAAAAAAAAAGGGAAATACCAGAAATAAAAAAATGTTGTAGTAGAAATTAAGAATTCCTTGGATGTGGGGTGCCTGGGTGGCTCAGTGAATTAAGTCTCTGCCTTCAGCTCAGGTCATGATCTCAGGGTCCTGGGATCAAGTCCCGCATTGGGCTCTCTGCTCAGCGGGGAGCCTGCTTCTCCCTCTCTCTGTCTGCCTCTCTACCTACTTGTGATCTCTCTCTGTCAAATAAATGAATAAAATCTTAAAAAAAAAAAAAAAAAAGAATTCCTTGGATAGGTTTGCTGGACATGGCAAGATAAAGAATCAGTAAGCACCAAGATATAGTAACAGAAATTTCCAAAAATAAAATATGAAGAGAAAAAATAATGAAAAATACATAATACCCAAGAACTGTGGGAAAATTTTAAAATGTTTATAAATATAGGTGATAGAAATAGCAAAAAGAGAAGAAAGACAGTCAGGAATATGATAGGCACCAAACCATAGAATTATGAAGCTCAGAAAGCCCCAAGCAAAATACCCACAGCTAGGCAAATATATTCAAATATATTTAAAGTGAAAAAAAAAAAAAAAAAACAAAGACAGGGCAAATTTTGGAAAAAAAAGAGATTAAGGTCTGAAATTCAGATCTACATTAAGAGAGGAAGAGCTATACACAGGATACATAAAGTTAAAATAAAATGCTTTATTTTTTCCTGATAATTAACTGAAGAGATAGCAGTTTGCTAAAAAATAATAGTAGTGATGTATTTGGAATTATAGTTTATGGACAACTGAAATGAATAACAGCAAGATTGTAAGGAATAAGTAGGAGAAACTTGACATACTCTGTTATAAGGGATCTACACTACTCGTTAAGTGGTATGGTATTATTCAAAAGTGGACTTGGATTAGTTAAAATGTATATTAGTTAAAAATGTATATTACAAATGTTAGGACAACAATTATCTTTTTTTTTAAAGAAGTATAATGGATATGTTAAGAGAACAGCAAAATAGAATGACATAGAATGTTCATTTAAAAGTGAATGAAAGAACAACAAAAGAAAGAAAAATAAAGGCAATTAATTAAAAATATGGATTTTTTTTTCTTGTCTCTATTGAGAGAGTAAAAGGATCAATTTTCAGGGGTTGTGGGGGAAAGAAGAAGGATGAATAGGTGGGAAACAGGATTTTTGCTATACATATAGATATATACGGATACATTGATAATAGCTATGCTAACAGATGGCATCTTATGATTTTGATTTACATTCCCCTGATGATTAAGGAATTTGAGGATGTATTCATGTGCCTTTTGGCAACTTGTATGTCTTCTTTGTAAGAATGTCTACTTTTTTTTTTTTAATTTAAAGTTTAGGTAGTTAACATAGAGTGAAATATTCATTTCTGGAGTGGAATTCAGTGATTCATCACTCACATGCAACACCCAATTGTCTTCATAACAAATGTCTTCCTTAATACCTATCACTATTTTTACCCATCTCCCACCTACCTCCCTCCATCGACCCTATTTGTTTTCTATCATTAACAGTCTCAATTTGTTTCTCTTTCTCTTTTTCTGTCTTTTCCTCCTTCCCATATTTTCATCTGTTTTCTTTCTTAAATTCCACATATGAATGAGATCATATGGTATTTGTCTTTCTCTGACTGATTCATGTCACTTAGCATACTACAATCCAGCTCCATCCATTCATTACAAATGGCAAGGTTTCATTATTTTTGATGGATAATAATATTTCACTGTGTATGTGTGTGTATACACAGACACACATACACGAATATATAGCATACTATACTATACATATATATATGTATATTATATAGTGTGTGTGTGTGTGTGTGTGTGTATCCACACACACACACACACACGTATGACATCTTTATCCATTCATCAGTCAATGGACATTTCGGCTCCCTGAATAGTTTGATTATTGATAATGCTGCTATAAACACTGAGGTGCATGTATCCTTCTGAATCTGTATTTTTATGTCCTATGGGCAAATACCTAATAGTGCCATTGCTGAGTCATTAACTTTTTTGAGAAATTTCCATACTGTTCTCCAGAGTGGTTGCATCAGTTTGCATTCTCACCAACAGTGCAAGAGAGTTCGCCTTTCTCAATATCCTTGCCAACACCTGTTGTTTCTTGTGTTGTTAATTTTACCCATCCTGATAGGTGTGAGATGGTATCTCATCATGGTTTGACTTGTATTTCTCTGATGATGAGGGATGTTGAACATATTTTCATGTATCTGTTACTCTTCTAGATGTATTTTCTGGGAAAGTGTCTAGTCATGTCTTCTGCCCAGTGCATTATGGACATTGGGGAGGGTATGTGTTGTAATGAGCACTGGGTATTACATAAGACTCATGAATCACAGATTTGTACCCCTGAAACAAATAATATATTATATGTTAATCAATTGAATTTAAATTTAAAGAAAATTGATTAAAAAGAAAAAAAATATTCACCACGATCAAGTGAGATTTATTCCTGGGCTACAGGGGTGGTTCAATATTCACAAATCATGATACACCACATTAATAAAAGAAAGGATAAAAACTATATGATCCTGTCAATAGATGCAGAAAAAGCATTTGATAAAATATAGCGTTCTTTCCTGATAAAAACCCTCATCAAAGTAGGGATAGATGGAACATACCTCAACATCATAAAGGCCATATACAAAAGACCTACAGCTAATGTCATCTTCAATGGGGTAAAACTGAAAGTTTGTTCCCTATGGTCAGGAACATGACAAGAAGGTTCACTCTCACCATTACTATTTAACATAGTACTGGAAGTCTTAGTCTCCACAGTCAGACCACAAAAATAAATAAAAGTTATCCAAATTGGCAAAAAGAAGTCAAGCATTCACTATTTGCAGACAACATGACATTCTATTTAGAGAACCTGAAAGACTCTACCAAAAAATTGCTAGAACTCGTATATGAATTCAGCAAAGTCACAGGATATAAAATCAATGTACAAAATCTGTTGCCTTTTTATACACTGATAACTAAAGAGCAGAAAAAGAAATCAAGGAATCAATTGCATTTGCAATTGTACTAAAAACAATAAGATATCTAGGAATAAATCTAACTAAAGAAGTAAAAGATATATACTCTGAAGACTATAGAACAATTATGAAAGACATTGAAGAGGACACAAAGAAATGGAAAAACATTCCACGCTCATGGATTGGAAGAAAAAACATTGTTAAAATGCTTATACCAGCCAAAACAATCTATACATTTAATGCAAACTCCATCATAAGAGTACCAGCATTTTTTCACAGAGCGAGAACCAACAATCCTAAAATTTTTTGAACCACAAAAAACTCTGAATAGCCAAAGCAATTCTGAAAAAGAAAAAAAGAAAAAAATATATATATGTATGGATGGAGGCATTACAATTCTGGGTTTCAAGCTCTATTACAAAGCTGTACTCACCAATACAGTATGGTACTGGCACAAAAACGGACACATAGAACAAAGGAACAGAATATAGAACCCAGAAATGGACCCACAACTATATGGTCAACTAATCTTCAACAGAACAGGAAAGAATGTCCAAGGGAAAAAGAGACAGTCTCTTCAACAAATGGTGTTGGGAAAACTGGACAGCAAAATGCAGAAGAATGAAACTGGACCACTTTCTTAAACCATACTCACAAATAAATTCAAAATGGATGAAAGACCTTAATGTAGGACAGGAAACTGTCAAAATCCTGGAGGAGAACACAGGCAGAAACTTCTTTAACCTTAGCCGTAGCAACTTCTTATTAGACACATCACCACAGGGAAAGGAAACAAAGCAAAAATGAACTATTGAGAATTCATCAAGATAAAAACCTTTTGCACAGCAAAGGAAACAATCAGCAAAACTAAAAGGCGGCCTGTGGAATGGGAGAAGATATTTTCAAATGACATATCTGATAATGGGTTAGTATCCAAAATTTACAAAGAATTTATCAAACTCAATACCCAAGAAACAAATAACCCAGTTAAGAAATGAGCAAAGTCTATTTAGATTCTCTGTCCATTTTTAAATCAGATTGATGTATTTTGTTTGTTGTTTTGGTATTGTATGAATTCTTCATAGATTTTGGATATTAAATCCTTAACAGATATATTATTTGCAAATACTTTCTCCCATTCAGTAGATTGTCTTTTTGTTTTGTTGGAAGTTCCTATTGTCATTCAGGAGGCTTTTGTCTGATATAGTCCCACCCGATTATTTTTGCTCTGTTACTTTTGCTTTTGGAATCATATCCAAAAAAATCATCACTAAGACCTGTGTCAAGGAGTTTACCAGCTGATTTCTTCTAGAGATTTTATGGTTTCAAGTCATACATTCTACTTAACCCATTTTTTGTTTCAAGTTTATATTTAAATTCTAGTTAGTTAATATACAGTGTAATATTGATTTCGGGAGTAGAATTTAATGATTCATCATTTGCATAGAACACCCAGTGCTCATTACAATAAGTGACCTCTAGTGCCTTTCTTAATACCTATTACCCATCTATCACATTATTGGCTCACATGCCTTGCATCAACCTTTTGTTCTCTATACTTAAGAGACTCTTATGGTTTGCTTCCCTCTTTCTTTTTTCCCCCTTCCCCTATGTTCATTTGTTTTACCATTTAATCCATTTTGAATTAGTTTTTGTGTATGGTATAAGACAGTGGTCCAGTTTCATTCTTTTGCATGTAACTGTTCAGTTTTTACAGTAATATTTATTAAAAAAAACTGTCTTTTCCCATGGCATATCCTTTCTTCTTTTATCATAAATTGATTAACCATATTAACATTGGTTTATCTCTGGGCTCTCTATTCTGTTCCATTTATCTATGTGTCTGTTTTTATGTTAATACCATACTGTTTTGATTACTATAACTTTATAATATACTTTGGAATGAGGGAGAGCGATGCTTCTAGTTTTGTTCTTCTTTCTCAATATTGCTTTGACTATGTGGTATCTTCTGTGTTTCCATACAAATGTTAGAGTAATTTGTTCTTTTTCTGTGAAAAATGCCTTTGGGATTTTAATAGGGATTACATTTAATCTCTAGTGTGAAGATTTCAACAATATTAATTCTTCTAATCCATAAATGTGGAATATATTTTTGTTTATTTCTGTCTAATTTCTTTCATCACTGTCTTATAGTTTTCAGTGTACAGGTCTTTCACCTCCTTGCTCAAGTTTTTTCCTAGACATTTTATTCTTTTTGATGCAATTATAAATTATTTTATTTTCTTAATTTCTCTAATAGCTCACTGTAAGTTTATAGAAATGTAACAGATTTTTGTATGTTAATTGTGTACTTTGAAACTTTACTGAATTCATTTATTAGTTCTAATAGTTTTTGGTGAAATTTTTAGAGCTTTCTATGTATAAAAATATGTCTTACTTTGCTAACCTCCAGACCAGGCAATCTGGGTGACAGTTGCAATTACTGGGGTTTCAGATGAGTGTTAAGCTCCTTTCTGGAAAGTACCAACCAACTAGTGATGCTTAGGGATGGCGCAAAGATGGCCCCCCTTGCGTATGTTCCCTAAGAACTCTGAGGCCTGTAGATATATGGCAAACCTAATGTCTTCCCCTCAGGCTAAAGCTCCAGGGCAAGTAAATAGGCTTTTATTTTTACAGAAAGATCAAAAATATGTCTTGGTCTTTAGAGTGCCCTGAGGTTAGTAGCCTGCCAAAAACTGTTTCTCTGATAGGTACAGTTCTGTGGGATCCAGAATATAAGCTCCATGGCTGCTGGAACCAGGCAATCAAGGAATGTCCCCTATATACACTGCACTCTCCCATAGGCTTTCACAAGGCAAGGGAGAGCACAGAGTTGGAGTGTGCCCACTGGTTTTTGTGGAGTTATGGGAGAGTGCAGGGTCAGGGTTTGTCTCATAGCACTATCAAAGTAGACAAAAAGTGCAAAAAAGAGCCCCTGCCAGCACCTCTGTTCCTGGAGACACCAAACAGGTCCCTGCCCCTCCAGCAGATGCTTTAAGATTAGCAAATTAGTCTCCCTCACGATAGTCTAGGTGCTTTTCAAACTGCTACTTTTGAGACCATCCCCAGGAAGAGTGAGTCTGCCAGTGAGCCTTCCAAAAGAAGTATCTCAGTACCCTTCAGCCCTTGAGGTTTTATGATCCCCATGTATCTTCTAAGCTACATACTTTGTTGGTTCATCTCTCTATTGCAGATCTCAAGTTGCAGTGCTTGATGTGGTCATCAACCTTTCACTCCTCAGGGGGAAACCCTGTATTTGTGAGATCTTTCCTGATTGTGTGTGGTCATGCCGATGGTGTGGTGGTTGGCAAAACCAAATCTTTGCTTCTCCATTGTGGCCTCCTTACCATTTGTTGTGAAGGAGGTACTTAGTTGTTTTTCAGGCCTTTTCACAAGGAATTATTCCATAGCCATAGAATTCGTGTGTCTGTGGAAGGAGCTAATTTCAGGATCTTCCTATACTACCATCTTGGACCACACTCCAACACATATCCCTTTAAAAAGCAGAAAATCACAGAAACAGATAAGCTTACATTATTTTTCCTGTTTGGGAATCAGGGCTCTGTCAATGTTCCAATAATATTCTACTTAATAAGATATTCAATGGTAAGTGTAAAATAGGATAGCTAAAAATAAACTCTTCTACAATTGTATTCATACATCATTTAATCAGTAATATACTCAATGATGTCAAGCTCTGTTCTAGCCTTTATGATTTACCATTGAGCAAAACAGACAAAATAATCCTTGCCCTAGTGAAGCTCACATTCTAGTGTATAATGTCAGATACAGAACCATAAACACAATAAATTAACAAATTATATGCATAAGGTGATAGTGCCAGGAAAACTAGATCATATTTATGAGCATGATGTGTTGTAGAGAGATTGCAACTTGAAAAGAGATAGAAAAAAGCTTCATTGAGAAAGTAATATTTAAGAAAAGTCTAAAAAGAAGAGCGAAAGTGATCCATCAGGAATATCTGATATAAGAGCACTTCAGGTAGAGGAACGAGCCAGTACGAAGCCTCAGAGTTGGGAGCATGCCTGCCATGTCACAAGTATGATGAAAAAGGAGATGACTATAGCTGGAGTAGAGTGAACTAGACAAATAGTAGAAAGGAGTAAGATCAGAGAGGGAATGGGGCTCAGATCACATTGGGCCTTGGATGTCATAGTAAGAAATTTGTCTTTTATTTGGAAAGAAATGAGAAATCATAGATGGGTTTCGGTCAGAAGAGTGATAAGACTTGTTTTCCCTTATATCAGAGTGTTCTGACTACACTTTTAAGAATAGACCAGGTAGAGGTATGGGTTCCACTTAGGAGTTCATACTAGTTATAATAGTCTAGATTATGCTGATGTACCAAACAATCCCATAACTTCACTAAATCACCCCAATAAATTTTGATTCTTACACATTCATGCCCAACACAGGTTTACAGGGCTCCTCTGCTCATCATGGCCACTAAGAAGTTCAAACCAGAAAGAGCTCTGTCTTGGTGGTTTCTGCAAGATATAAGATAGAAAAGCGTACGTGGCAAAACATGCATCAGTTCTCAAACCTTCTCGTGTCACTGCCATTTACATTTCACTAACCAAAACAAGTCACACTGCCATGTCTAACTTCAAAAGGAATAGAGAAGAGCAATCTTATCATTGACTTAGAAGAAGAAAAATATCACAAAGAATATTACAAAAACTCCACAATAGGTAATGGTGTCTTGGACTAGGGTGAGAGTGGTTGAAGTGCTGAGAAGTCACTGGATTTTGGACATTCTTGGAATACATAGCCACAGTATTTCCTGACAAATGGGATATTAAATGTAAGAGAAAGAGAAGAGACAGGAGTAATGGCTTTGGGGGTAAACAACTAGAAAGAAAGAGCTGCTATAACTGAAATCAAGGAAACGGAACATTAAGAAGAATTGGAGGAACTAAAGTATTAAGTTTAGACATTTAAGTGGAGAACTCAAGTCACTGAACACGTGAGCTGAGGAGTGCAAAAGAAATAGATGTCTGCATTGGAGATGAAAAAAGCAGTGTGTAGGTAACGTTTACAGCTAGAAGATTGGATGAGAACACCAAGGGAGTTGATAGAGGTCCAAAGACCGAGCCGTTTAAACAGACGATACAAGATTGTAGATTTTAATATCTGAATTCAGAACTTAATAGTATTTTTCTAGATAAACTTGATATAGATAAGTCTACACTGGTATCCATGGACTATTTTTATCAGACTTGAGTGCACTTGGAAATATCCACACATTTCCTGTAAGAAAGTGATATATTTGAAGTGTACAGGAATTATTACTATGTGGGCACTGATCAAGCACAAAGAATGTTTGCTAGTAGACAGCCAGTTATAACATTAATTTCTACCTTCCATTCCAGAGCCTCACTATCTAAATGTGAAACTCAACTTCACTTCTATAGGCAGCATTAATTATTATTGCTTTCTCATTTTATATCACACTGTACCAAAAACATATTATAGAATTTGTTATTTTATGCATTTTATTTTTTCTCCAAAGTTTTATTTATATTCTAGTTATATGCTTATGTTTTAAATGTCTTTTTTCTTCATAAGACACTAAGTTCAGAGCATCTTTATAATATTTTTGTAAGATCGTGAAGCAGAGGTCTTGAAATAGAGAAGAACTGTAAAATAAGAATATTGGAAAATAAATTTAAAATATAATAACTATATAAGTTAGGACTTAATCCTACTTGACTTAATAATTCATTATATACCAAATAATTCTTTTAATTTTTATTTTTATCTTAAGATTTTATTTATTCATCTGGGAGACAGTTATAAAGAGCACAAGCAGGGAAAGAGGCAGAGGGAGAGGGGGAAACAGATTCCTGGCTGAGCCAGGAGCCCAACATGGGGCCTGATCCCAAGATCCAGAGATTATGACCTGAGCTGAGGTCAGGCTCTTAACTATATGAGCCACCCAGGTACCCCAGTTCTTCAAGATTTTTAAAGAAAAACTGAAACAACTTGATAGTGTTTTACTAGGTTAAAATTTTAAGTACAATAAAAAGAGGAAAGTATATAATTAATTGTTTTGGATCAGGATACCCGGCTAGGTATGAGCTCCTTCAGGAACCATATGTCATTTACTCATAAAATAAGCATATAGCTCAGAACATGTGACAGGAAGCATATTATTATTTTATTCAACAAATATTTTTGAGAATCTATTTTGTGACAGGTCTTGTCCAAAGATAGGAGAATAAAGGAATAAACTGGCAGATTATGTGTTATTGTTTATAGTTCATATTCCAGTAGAAGGTACAGGAGATAAACACACACTTAAGTTATAGTTTCAGGTTAATGCTAAATGGTATACACAAAATTAAAGCCAGATGCAGGAATGCAGGGTGAGGGGAAGGGAGAAATTAGGTGGTAGGGGTGCTGAGGGATGACATCACCTTTCTGAGATGATAAAAAAGGAAAATAGACAAGAATAATATAAAGGAACTAGCTAATAGAGATTAGGGGAAAACCATTCCTAATTAAAAACAACAACAACAAAGAGGCCTGTGAACAGGAATGACCCTTGTAGGTTCAAGGATAGTAAGGCCAGAGGAAGTGAATCAGAATCAGGAGGTGAACAAAAGGTAGGAGATAGTGTCAGAGACTTTGGCAAATAAAATCTTGAATAAAAAAAAAAAAAAATCTTAAGTAGAGCCTTATAACCTAGAGAATCTAGATTTTGCTCTGTGATAGAAAGTCCCTGAATGGTTTTGAGCAAGACAGAGATATAATTTGATCTACGTTTCCAAAAGATTACTTTGGTTCTGTGTAAGATATAGGTAGTGAATCAGGTTAAATTTCAGAGCCCAGTTTGTTAATAGGTTTTAAAAGTAATTTGGGGGGCACCTGGCTGGCTCAGTGGGTTAAGCCTTTGCTTTGGCTCAGGTCATGATCTCAGGCTTCTGGGATCGAGCTCCACATTGGGGTCTCTGCTCAACAGAGAGCCTGCTTCCCCCTCTTTCTCTGCCTGCCTGCTGTGATCTCTCTGTCCCAAAAAAAGTAATTTGGGAAAGATATGATGTTTAGACTAGTGGCAGTAGAAGGAATTAGAAGTCCTATTTGAAAGCTATGGTTAAGCTACAGACAGTCAGCAACCAGCTCAAAGAAGGCTCAGCAACCAGTTGGTTGATAGATTGCATGTGCAATTTCAGAGAATGATACAGCGAGGATAAATCCTGGGGTTTTGGTATCACCCACTGATAACAGAGAGTATTAGAGGAGCAGGCTTTTGAGCCAGGAAATCAACTTTGACTATGTTAAGCTTGACATGCCAAATTCATTAAGATGTTTAGAACTGGAAATATCAAATTAAGCCTCAATATATACATTTAAGTGTTGTCAGTGTAAAAAATGAATTCAAACCCATGGGAATGTGTATAGTCAACACAAAAGAGAGAAGAAAAGATCTAACAGTGAACACACAAATTTTGGGAATTGGAGAATAAGTGATTAATTTGAATGAATAGGATTCATTAAAAAGGAAAATAGCCAGTAGAGGTTTTTATTTGGGAATCCACAGAAGAAAACTTCTCATGAAAGAAGGGATAGTGTATTGTATAAAAAGATTCTTAACATCATGTATGTTGGTTAACATTAATCACTGGGGTTAACCAGTGAAGGTTCTGATAACATTAGCAATAGCAATTACTTACTAGTATTTAATTTATCATTCAAAATTAGTATTTTGTTAAAAATAGTGTTAGAAAAGGAAAAGCAGATGTGAAGGTGGTAGCAACCAGTTATGTGAGGGCACAGAGTATCAAAGAGGTTTTTGTTAGTTTGTTTTAAGTTGGAAATATTTCTATAGATCTGATTGTTTGTAACATCGAAAAGGAGGATATGTGAGGGCAGACACACTGACAGATTTGTTCATGGAAAGATGAGCAGCTCTGTTTTTATTTCTTCTATTTTCTCAGTGGGAAAAAAAAAAAAAGTCACCAGCATTAAGAGAGAAAGGAAAGATGTGAGGAGAAAGAAAATTGAGTAAAACAGTCTTTTGAGGAATGATAAGCAATGTGACTATAGAAATGTGAACTTCTATACAAACTAATTTACATGATTAGGAAATGAATCTGTAGAAAGGACTGAGAGTGACATTATTGGATGTGATGGGGGTCTCCAAACAAACACGATAGGGATTTAAAAAAACAGCAATTAACCTCATTTGAAACAACAACAACACCTGATTTTTAAAAAATAAATCGAGAATGTGAAGTATATAGTCCAATGGAGCTTTCCCTAAACACATGCACAAAACGATATTTTGATATTTTGATGAAATATAAGTTTCCATGAAGAGCTATCAATGGTCACATAAGTTTGAGATGTGGACAAACTGACACAAAGTTTAGTTGATGGTTTGTTTTGCTTTATTTTATATTTTAATTCAGGACCCATCAGAGCCTGTAATAAGCCATTGGACATTGTGAATCTGGTGATTTTGAATGCTGTATTTGAGGATAGCCTTTTTTTTTTTTTTTTAAGATTTTATCCATTTATTTGACAGACAGAGATCACAGTAGGCAGAGAGGCAGGCAGAGAGAGAGAGAGGGAGAAGCAGGCTCCCCGCTGAGCAGAAAGCCTGATGTGGGGCTCGATTGCAGGACCCTGGGATCATGACCTGAGCTGAAGGCAGAGGCTTTAACCCACTGAGCCCCCAGGCGCCCCGAGGATATCTCTTTTTGTAGAGGGAGGGGAACACTGGAAAAATCTGATTATTTTCCTTTCTCCAATGCACAGTCACCCTGATAAATATCTACAGATCCCTTGAGGGAAGGCTAGGATAAAGATTAAGGTATGTATTCCAGTGTTATTTTGAGAATACAGTTTGGGACGATCTGCCCTATTTCTTCTGAATTTCAAATATTTTAACACATTGCCTTTACATTTTACTTCCCCTTCATGATGGTTTCACATCATACTTTACACCCTCTCTTATTTTGCCTTAAGATTAATAAAATGTTACAAAATTTATATTGTGAGATATACACAGCTACATATCACTTTTCCTATGAGAGTCAGGCACTAACCACCTGTTGTTTTATTGATTGTAATATTATACTTAACTATGGAAAAAGTAGAAACAGCTTGTCTATTTGAATATGATCTTAGATTTCAAAGAATGCTTTCCTCTGAAGAGTGCTACAATTTAAGTAAACACAAGTTTAAAAAAAAAAAAAAAAGCAAAACAGCCAAAATTTCCAGTTGCTTCAAGGTGTTGCTAAAGACAAGGAATAAAATGCACCACATTGTTGATGGTAGCAGGTGAGAAAATGTGAGAATGTTATTTTCATAATTTAGAGGCAGACAAAGACAAAAAGAAAATCTAATTGCATCATTTTGAGAGATGACTAAACAAAACCCTCCTGTGCATTCCTAAGATTTTTCTCCTATTTTAGTGCATACAACTGAGGTTGCTGAAATTTCCTTTGCTACTAACTTAATTAGCAATTCAGTGTACTTGGGTCTGCAGCCTCATGCCATAGTTAGAACTGACTTTGGGAATGAAGACAGCCCCATTTTGTTGAGTGATTTTCATCTTTACCAACTGGCCTGTGAAAGTAGAAGCTTGACCTGGGCTTCCCCTTGGTAACTGAAAGTATATCACAAGACTCAGACTGATGTCTAAGGCCCCTTTGCTCTCTGCCCACACAGTGGCTATAATCACATTCTGAGCATAGGGAGTTTGTTTTTATCTAAATGCTCCAAATCCACTGTCTCAAAAAAGGATGCCACAGAACAGAAATGTCTTTTATTGAAATGAGCTGAAAGCATTTACATCCATGAGAAAAGCTGTGCTTTGCTAAGGATACTCAGAAATGACTAATTGTGTCTGGTGCCAGGTGCACAAAGCAAATCATTTGGTTTTGCTTTCACGGTTTTTAAGGGGAAAAAGGTATGTTGTATACAAAGAATTAGCATATTGCTTTTCAAGATGTATTTATTGTTTCTGAGGATGATACCTGCTTTCTCTCTATTTATTATTCTAGTTCAATTTCCTTATATCCTTTTCTTTTTCTTTTTTTTAAATTTCCATATTGAATTGTGATCAGAAAAGCAACTGGAATTGCATTTTATAAAATCCTCTGTTGATTCATATATAAATTCCAAAAAAATGTAGAGATTGACTGTCAGGAGATTAGCATTTCTTTCTCAAGATGCTCTTGTATGATATCCTTAAAGTGAGATTAATGAGTATAAGTATATCAGACCTCATGAACATACAAATTTTACCACATAAGTTCTTTTATTAATGCACATTCTATAAATACTTACAATGCTGTTTGTGTTATTCTTCTTTTTAGTTCTAATTTTTATTCTCTTGTTATGTCTTTTTTAAAAAAAAATCTCAGTTGTGCTATATATTATCTATAAACTCATTCTAATGTTTAGTCTATGAAATATTTTTTGGACACACTTATATATTCCTCTGCTTTTTCTACCCCTGTGGTCATCACATCCTAGTCAACCCCAAAATCTGTGGAGTAAATTGTCAGGAAGGGAAGAGTAAAAGCTCTCAGGCATTAGTCAAAGATGCAGTACACAGATAGAATTTCTCCTTTTTCCAGGAATCCTTAGTTCTTTTCTAAGGGCTTTAAACTAATTGAATCAGGCCCACACAGGGTGGGGTGAGATAAGATGATGGCATAGTAGGAGGACCCTAGGCTTGCCTCATTCCTTGAACACAACTAAAAAAATATCAGATCATTTTGAAGAATCAAGAAATTCACCTGAGGGCTAAAAGAACAACCTGCACAAGTGGAGGGAGATAAGGGGCAACACTGAAAGAGCAGAGATATGGTTTGGAGGAGAAAGAAATTATCCATGCTTTAGAAAGGAGGCAGCTGTGGTCACAGAGAGAAGAGAGTGGTATGCACAAGGGAAACACTTCCCCAAAGCCATTGACTTGGAAAATGAGATTTTCATAAATTTTTGCAACCATAGGTCTCAAAGACTGGGGTTTTAGAAGTCATTGGCTTGGCTGGAATAGAGCTCTCAGGACACTGTCCTACTCCTGAAGAGAAGTTAGGCAAGCAACCAGGGGATGGCCCAATCTTAAGACTGCATAAGCTGTGAAGGGAGAGGCTGCATGCTCTTTTTCTAGCACATCTGTGAGAAGCGAGACCTAACTCTGGGAACAAAGGATCTGGCTGACACCATTCCCCTATCCCACCCCTCAGCATAAGCACAGAACCACTATTGGTATCCAGCATAGTGCTCACCCTGACTCCTAACCTGCTATACCAAATCCTTACCCTGTGCTCTGTTGCTTCTGCTTTTCTCCAGCCAGTGTTCCTAAGAACCCATGTATGGGACCATTCCCCAGAAGGCCAGCCAAAACATCTGCACACACCACATCTACTGACCATACAGTTCTGCAAGACTTCAGTTCTAGTGGAAGTAGCGTCAGGTGACATTTAGCAAGACACCTTAGCATGCCTAGTTAAAACTTGTTCCACTCTGGCTAAGGCACAAACACTGCCCACTGCAGGCAAGGAGAGCCTCTGAAGAGGAATAAAGGAATAAAGCAGCCAAAACACAGAAGCAGAGGGCATGCAGCACACATCAGAGGCATTCCCTGAAGTGTCAGGCCCTGGACACTATAACACTATATGCCCTCTTCTTCATAAAGCCATCAGTCTCAGGACCAAAAAACATAAAAATCTTTTTTTTTTTTTTTTTTTTTAGATTTTATTTATTTATTTGTTTGATGGAGAGAAAAGCACAAGCAGAGGGAGTGGCAAGCAGAGGGAGAGGGAGAAGCAGGCTCCTTACTGAGAAAAAAAAAAGCCCAACATGGAGCTTGATCCCAGGGCACCCCAATCATGATCTTAGCTGAGACCAGACACTTAACTGACTGAGCCACCTAAGAGCCCCCATAACAGCTTTCCTAACACAGAGAAGAAGACAGAAACATAGACAAAATATCAAGACAGAGGAACTCATTCCAAAAGAAAGAACAATAAGAGGTTATGGCTAGCGATTAAAGTGAAACAAATATAAGTAATATGCCTGATGGAGAATTTAAAACAACAGTCACAAGGATACTGGCTGGGCTTGAGAAAAGCATAGAAGACATCAGGAAAACCCTTGCCACAGAAGTAAAAGTGTTGACCAAAAAAAGCAGGTGGAAATGAAAAATATAATAGCTGAGATCTGAAACAGAGTAGATGTAATGACCATAAGGATGGAAGAAATAGAGGAAGAAATAAGTGATATGGAAGATAAAATTATGGAAAATAAGGAAGCTGAACAAAAGAGAGAAGGAAAAACTACAGATCACGAGAATAGATTTAGGGAACTCAGTGGCTCCATCAAATGTAATAACATTTGTATCAGGAATCCCAGAGGGAAAGGTAGCAAAAAGGGATAGAATATTTATTTCAAGAAGTAATACTAGAAAACTTCTCTAATTTAGGGAAATAAACAGATATTCAGAGCTAGGAGGCAAAGAGAACTGCCATCAAAATCAACAAAAGCAGGACAACACCAAGACATACTGTAGTTAAACTTGCAACATATAATGATTAAAAAAACAAAACAAACAAACAAACAAACAAAAAAAAAAACTTAAAGGTAGCAAGACAAAAGATGTCCCTAATTTATAAGGGAAGACCGATAAGGTTAATAGTAGATTTCTCCACAATAACGTGGCAAGCCAGAAGAGCATGAAATGATACATTCCACATGCTGAATCAGAAAATATGCAGCCAAGAATATTCTATCCAGCAAGGCTATCATTCAGGACAGATAAAGAGTTTTCCAGACAAACAAAAACTAAAGGAATTCATGGCTACCAAGACACCCCTGCAAAAAAATATTAAAGGGTGTTCTTTGAGGGGGAAGGAAAGACCAAAATGATGAAGACTGGAAAAGAACAGAGAAGAACTCAGAAACAATGGCAAAACAAGTAATAAAATGGTGTTAAATACATCTAACAAGAATTACTCTAAATGTAAGTGGACTGGGGCGCCTGGGTAGCTCAGTGGGTTAAAGCCTCTGCCTTTGGCTCAGGTCATGATCCCCGAGTCCTGGGATTGAGCTCCACATCAGGCTCTCTGGTCACCAGGGAGCCTGCATCTCCCCTCTCTCTCCGCCTGCCTCTCTGCCTACTTGAGATCTCTCTCTCTCTGAAAAAAAAAAAAAAAAAAAAAAAAAAAAAAAAAAAACAACAACAAAAAAACCAACCAACCAAACAAACAAACAAAAAAAAAACCTTAAAAAAATAAATGTAAGTGGACTAAATACTCCAATCAAAAGACATAGAGTGTCAGAATGGATTTAAAAAAATCCATCTATCTACTGCCTAAAACAGACTCATTTTAGACTTACAGACATCTGCAGTTTGAAAGTGAGGATGGAGAAATATTTATTATGCATATGGAAGTCAAAAGAATACCAGAATCACAAAACTTATATAGACAAACTGGATTTTAAACCAAAGAGTGTAACAAGAGATGAAAGGGCACTTCATCATAATAAAGGAGACCGACCATCCAACAAGAAGGTATGACAATTGTAAATATTTATGCTTGCAACTTGGGACCACCCATATATAAAACAATTAATAACAAACATTAAAGAACTCATTGATAACAATACAAAAACAGTAGATGATTTAACTCCTCACTTACAGAAATGGACAGATCATCTAAGCATAAAATCAACATGGAAACAGTGCTTTTGAAAGATACACTGGACCAGATGGACTTAACATATATATTTAGAACATTTCATCCTCAAGCAGCAGAATAAAAATTCTTTTTAAATGCATGTGGGATAGTCTTCAGAATATATCATATACTAAGCCAAAATCAGGTCTCAACAAGTACAAAAAGATTGAGATCATACCATGCATATTTTCTGACCACAATACGAGGAAACTTGAAGTCAACCACAAGAAAAAATTTGGAAAGACCACAAATGGAAGTTAAACAACATGCTACTAAAGAATAAATGTGTCAGCCAGGAAATCAAAGAAGAAATAAAGAAATCCTTGGAAGCAAATCAAATTGAAAACACGGGGTCCAAAACCTTTAGGATATAGCAAAATCAGTCCTCAGAAAGAAATATATAGCAATACACACCTATCTCAAAAAGCAAGAAAAATCTCAAATATACAACCTAACCTTACACCTAAAGAAGCTAGAAAAGAATAACAAAGGAAGCCTAAAGTTAGCAGAAGAAGGGAAAAAATAAAGATTAGAACAGAAATAAATGATAGAGAAACTAAAAAAACAGTATAACACATGAATGAAACCAGAAGTTGGTTCTTCGAAAAAATTAATAAAATTGATAAACTCCTAGGCAGACTTATCAAAGAGAGAGAGAGAGAGAGAGAGAGAGAGAAAGTCCCCAAATAAATAAAATCATGAAAGAGAGAGAAGACATCACAATCAACATGAAAGAAATACAAATTATAAGAGAATATTATAAAAAAACTATGCCAACAAATGGGACAACCTGGAAAAAATGAATAAATGCCTAGAAACATAAACTACCAAAACTGAAACAGGAAGAAATAGAAAACTTGAACAGACTGGTAACCTGCAAGGAAATTGAGTCAGTAATCAAAAATCTCCTGACAAACAGAAGTCCAGGATCAGATGGCTTCACAGGGGAATAGGCATCTGCCTCAGGCTCAGGTCATGATCCTAGGGTCCTGGGATCAATCCCCACATCAGGCTCCCTGCTTTCTGGGAAGCCTGCTTCTTCTCCCTCTCCCACTCCCCCTGCTTGTGTTCCCTCTCTCACTGTGTCTCTCTCTGTGTAATAAGTAAATAAAATCTAAAAAAAAAAAAAAAAAAAAAAAAGAAGAAGAAGAAGAAGAAGAAGAAAGAAGAGATAATACCTATTCTTCTCAAACTATTTAAAAAAATAGAAATAGAAAAACTTCCAATTTCATTGTATGAGGTCAGCATTACCCTGATACCAAAATCAGAAAAAGATTCCACTGGACAAGAGAATTACCAGCAATATTCTTGATGAACATGGATGCAAAAATTCTCAACAAAATATTATCAAGTTGAATCCAACAGTACATTAAAAGAATCAGTCACCACTACCAAGGGGATTTATTCCTGGGTTGCAAGCATTGTTTGACATTTGCAAATCAAACAAAGTGATACATCGCGTTGATAAAAGGAAGAATAACAACTATATGATCCTCTTAGTAGATGCAGAAAAGGCATTTGACAAAGTACAACATCCATTCATGATAAGAATCCTCAACAAAATAGGGATAGAGGGAAGATACCTCAACATAATAAAAGCCGTATAAAGTAAATCCACAGCTAATATCACCCTCAATGAGAAAAAAGTGAGAGATTTTCCTCTAAGGTCAGGAACAAGACAGGGATGTCCACTCATACCACTGTTATTTGACATAGCACTGGAAGTCCTAACCTCAGCAATCAAAAAACAAACAGAAATAAGTCATCCAAATCAACAAAAAAGTAAAAAATTCACTATTTTCAGATGACATCATGCACTATGTAGAAAATCCAAAAGATTCCACTGAAACATTGCTAGAACTGATACCCAAAATTAGTAGTCACAGGATACAAAATCAACATACAGAACTCTGTTGCAGTTCTATACACCAACACTGAAGCAGCAGAAAGAGAAATGAAAGAATCAATCCCATTTACAATCACACCAAAACCATAAGATAGCTGAAAATAATACCTGGAAATAAACTTGACCAAAGAGGTAAAAGTTCTGTACTCTGAAAACTACTAAACACTTATGATAGAATTTGGAGATGACACAAACAAATGGAAAAGCATTCCATGCTAATAGAGTGAAAGAACAAATACTGTTAAATTCCTATACTAACCAAAGCAACCTACATATTTAATGCCATCACTATCAAAACATCGATGGCATTTCTCACAAAGCTAGAACAAACAATCCTGAAATTTGTGTGGAACCACAAAAGACCCTGAATAGCCCAAGTAACCTTGAACAAGAAAAGCAAAGCTGGAGGCATCATAATTCCATATTTCACTTTATACTACAAGGTTGTAGTGGTCAAGACAGCATGGTACTGGTACAAAAACAGACAGATAGATCAATGGAACAGAATAGAAAATCCAGAAATGAACCCACAACTATATAGTTAACTAATCTTTGATGAAGAAGAAAAGAATATCCAGTGGAGAAAAGATAGTCTCTTCAACAAACGGTTTGGGGAAGGTTGGACAGCAACATGCAGAAGAATGAAATTGGATCAAAAATAAATTCAAAATGGATGAAAGACCTTAATGTGAGACAGGAAATCATCAAAATCTTAAATGACTTTGTAATCTCTTTGACATAGGCCATAGCAACTTCTTACTAGATAATGTCTCCTGAGTCAAAAGAAACAAAGGCAAAAATAAACTATTGGGACTACATAAAAATAAAAGCTTCTGAACAGAGAAGGAAACAATCAACAAAACTAAAAGGCAACCTACAGAATGTGAGAACATATTTGCAAATAACATATCTGATAAATAGTATCCATAATGTATTAAAAACTTGTCAAACTCAACACCCCCCCAAAAAAAAAAAAACTAGCTTAAAAATGGGCAGAAGACATGAATAGACATTTTTTCAAAGAAGATGTACAGAGGCTAACAGACAAATGAAAATATTCTCAAGAGCACTTACCATCAGGGAAATACAAATCGAAACTACAATGAGATATCACCTCACAACAGTGAGAATGGCTAAAATTAACAACAGAGTAAGCAACAGGTGTTGGCAAGGATGCTGAGAAAGGGGAACCCTTTCACACTGCTGATGGGAGCATGAACTTGTGCAGCCACTCTGGAAAACAATATGGAGGTTCCTCAAAAATTTAAAAATGGAACTAACTACCCTACAATTCAGCAATTTCACTACTAGCTATTTACCCAAAGGATACAAAAATAGTGATTACTGATTTGAGAAGATACTTGCCCCCGATGTTTATAGTCAAATTATGGAAACAGCCCAAGTGTCCATGGACTGATGAATGGATAAAGAAGTGAGATATATATATAGAGATATATATATATATATATATAGAGAGAGAGAGATATCTCTCTCTATATATATATATATATATATTTGATATATATCTCAGAAGTCTATGCATATGTATTGTGTGTTTTTATTACACACACAAACACACACACACATAGATATATAATGGAATATTATTCAGCCATAAAAAAGAATGAAACCTTGCCATTTCCAAAGACATGGATATGGATCTAGAGAACATTATGCTAAGCAAAAGCAAAATAAGTCAGTTAAAGACAGACAAATACCATACAATTTCACTCATATGTGGAATTCAAGAAACAAAACGGGATGAACATATGGGGAAAAAAGAGAAAGGCAAACTAGGAAAGAGATTCTTAACTGTAGAGAACAAACTGAAGGTTGCTGGACAGGAGGAGTTTGGTGGGCAGGGGGGTTAAATGGATGAGGGTATTAAGGAGGGTACTGAAGTGATGAGCACTGGGTGTTGTATTTAAGTGGTGAATCACTAAATCCTTCATCTGAAATGAGTATTACATTGTATTTTAACTAAGTGGAATTTACATTAAAAACTCAACAACAACAAAAAATCAGGCTCACACAGATTATCTAAAATAACCACCCTGGCTTAAAGTCAATAGACAATGAATTTAATCACAGCTATAAATATCTTCATAGCAACATATAGATTAGCATGTGATCAACTGACCAGTACTATAGCCTAGCCAAACTGACCATTAAAGTCCAGCATTTGTCCAGTTGGCATCCATATGTATCTCTTTAAACTATGTTTACTCCCGGTAAAAATAATAACAAAGTTATACTTTCTATCTAATATGATATGACTATACTGCACACAACCAAAAATGCACTAGTTACCTCCCTGGAGGAGAATGCTGTTTTGTGTGATGTTTGCTATTTCCTTTAGTATCTTAGAACTTATATACTGTGATGTAAAGTTAATTGTTATCAATACTTCTTATGGTAGATGATAAAGGGATGACTGAGAAGAAAATGAGAAAAAAATGCTTAATCTATAAACATATATATTTATGTTTATAAATACATATATATATATAAATACATATTTTTAAAAGTAAGAAATACATTCTCAAAGTTATTACAGTCCTTATTTCTGCAACAGGTCATGAGTTCACAGCTAATGTTTATAACCACATTTCCACTATCATTCCAGCACCTCAGCTGGTCACATTTCTTTGCCTGATGAAGTGACCTAAAACTTGATTCCTCATGATGCCATTAGTGCTCCTACCTTATTTGGTTTGTAACTTTTCATTGCTTTAATCAAAAAACGTGGCAATACTAGAAAATGAATTGCAGAATCTCCTCTATTCCAGTCATATTCTTCCTTACTTCTACTGTGTAATAGAAATTGTGTAGTGGAAATTGTACAAACCAATTTCCCCTTGATGGTCAGGATCAATCATCACAGTCAGTATAGGAGCTCATTTGCCTGCTGATTCAAAGATATGAGACCAAAATAGCCAGTGACACTCTCAACTTCTAGTTTAATGGGATCTTTGTTGTGCCTAGTGGTGGAAGCATTCCTCCCTTTGGACTAAGACTTCTAAATGAGCAGAGCATAAAGTCACAGGGACAGAAGTAAAATGTTTGCTAGTGGCAGTAGTGAGTGGTACCACTCCCATTTCCTACCTCTTGATTCCTAGCCATGAATACTGGCTATGGGGAAAACAGCCCTATTTCTCATCACTAATTTAAAATATATAGAGCCTCATGGAGAAAACTGCCATTGTAAGGGAGTCTTCAAAGGGCCATAGCTCTGTTCTATCAAGGCAACCAATACTGAATGATGGGAAATGTGATGACACCTGTAAATTCAACGGGCATGGGCCCACTGCTAATCTTAATCTGCTATTTAAGAAGTGCTCATTACTTCATTGAACAGAAACAATGCTCTCTGGAATACCATGATGGTAGATAGGCATTCTGTAAGTCCATAGATGGTAGTTTTCATAGGACCATCATGTGCAGAACAGATAAATTCATATCCAGATAACTTTCACACGGAACATCATGAGGCTCCTTCCATTATAGAGATGGCTCATGTAATCAATTTTCCAATAGGTAGCTGACTGGTCACCCTGGGGAATGGTGCCATATTAGGGATTCATTTTTGGTCTGTGCTGCTGGCAGGTTGGGCACTCAGCAGTGGCTCTAACCAGTTATCTTTGGTGAGTTTAAGTCCGTGTTGCTGAGCCTATTAATAGCCTCCATCAATGCCACTATGCCCACTTTGTTCATGAACTCATTGAGCAATGATAGGAGTGACTGAGAAAAGAAGCTAATATCCACTGATATGTAGTCTTATCCATTTGATTATTAAAATTATCTTCTGCCCCAATCACTTTTTGATGAACAGTCACATGGATAACAATTATGTTCACAGTCTTTGCTCATATTCTGTGAGTCCTTCCACATATATCTTCCCAAGATCTTCCTGTTACCAATTTTCCTATTAACTTCCTTCCAAGTCCCTTACTGTTTGCCAAAGCATGGACCATACCCCATAAATGAATATATACTCATACTTCTGGCAGATGTTCCTTCCAAGAAGAATGCAGAACCAGATATACTGTTTGAAGTTCTACCAACTGAGAGGATTTCCCTTTACTTCTGTCCTTCAGAGATGTCTTGGGGAGGATCTAACATGCTACCACTGTCCACTTTCAGATGGTGCCTGCATGTTAGGCAAAGCCCTCTGTAAATCATGCTGAAGTTTTCCATAGAAAACTACCTAAGAGGTCATATGTGTGGACTGAGAAAGAGAAGGTAATAAAGCAAGAGCAGGGGCTATGTGCATTAGGACCACTGTGCCTTCAGGACTTGCTGTAGTCTGATATCATAGGTTTCACTTCCATTTACAAGTATTCCCTATAAGTTATTTCTCCTCCTCCTCCTCCTTCTCCTCCTTCTTTTTCTTCTTCTTTCTTCCTTTCCTCCTTCCTCCTTTTTCCTTATTCTTCCTTCTTCTTTCTTCCTCCTCCTCCTTCTTTTTCATTATTATTATTGTTAAGTTCCACTTACAATATAGTTGAGGACACCCAACACTATTGGTTAGTGAACCAGAAAATACACAGTTGATGGTAGGCATTTCAGGTTGAATTGTAATTTGGTGGCTGAGGGTTAAACATTCAGTCTTTACTAAAACCCAGGAATAAATCAAGAGCTATTTTTCAAAAGGAGAGTAGTTATCTGTGGAAGATGACGGTGCTGTTCTCCAAAATCCTAAGGATCTTTTCTTCAATTCACGTGTAAGTGCCCGTCAAAGGCTTGAGTCAGCATTTCTACCTACCACTGACATTTAAAACACCATTGCATCCAGGGGATCATATGCCCCAAGTGGCAGATCAGCATACACGGAAGCTTGCCAAAGTCACAAAGCCTTGTCTTCTCGACTCTAGTCTAAAGTAGCAGCTCTTCAGGCCACTCTGTATTGGGCCAGAGTTACTGAGGAATATGTTGCCTCCACAATCTAGAAACACATAAGGCACTTTGTCTCTTTTTTATGTTGGGCCAAATGCAACAACACAACTCATATTTTATATTGCAAGGATACATCTCATGCTTTACAGTACCTAGCCCCTAGAATTTCATGAAGGTGAAAGGTCCTTGAGTTTTTCTCTTACCCAGTGCATGCAAAGTGACTTACTGGAGGAAGCTGCCTTATATGATTGTGAAGGCAAGTCCAAAATCAATAGGGTAGGCTATCAGGAAGGGTAAGATGAAACTCTCAGTGTGATTTGAAGCTACTGTTTAATTCCTTAGGACTTTCGATTGGTTGCATAAAGACAATTCAGATTATCTAGGATAATCTCCTTCATTTAAAGTAAACTACTCATGAACTTTAAGGACATCTACAAAACATCTTCACAACAACACTTAGATTAGTATTTGATTGAAGAACCAAGACTATAGCTTATTCAAATTGATGAGCACAACTGATATTCACTGTAATTTTTGCACAAAAATTTATATACCTCTGGAAAATTTTCCAAATTTTTAAAAATTATGCAAAGTGTGTATGATCCCTAAACCATACCTAGCTCTGCATCACTTCAGAAATTCCACAGGATATTCCACTGATTTCCAATAGGTTAGAAATAACATGGAACAGCAAGTGTAATCAACTATTTGAAGTAAAATTCGTAAGATCAGTTTGTCCTAACTTTTCACTCCCATTTTTTTCAGCCTAAATTTAACTACCTTTCTAGTTTCACCATATTTGTAGTTTATTATTTTCAAACTGCTTCTTTTGATGCACCAATGAATATGTATTATGTCAAGGGGAGAAGAAATTTAGGTTTACCAGGCATAATGGCATAGAATACTAGACAGTTTAGGGTAGAAAAATCTTGCTTGAAAACTAACTAGGTTTCTAGAATTAGGAGAAAAAAATAGAGTTCTAGTAAAAATCATAACCAAAAAATAAAAGAAAAATGGAAAAGTAGAGAAAATGCATTTTTAGCCTCTTTACAATTTTGATTTTGAGGGGAACTTCTTCATAAGCATACAGGAATTATGCTATAATCACTAGATCTTTGGATATAATTGGATTTGAATTATTATAGAAGTGAAGGGCATTGCTGTTAACCCTCAGGTTAGCTATGTTTGGTGCTAGTGGTGTGAGATTTAGTTTGCTGCCTTATGTGGAGTCTCAAAACTGAGACTTTTCTCCAGCTTATGTTTCTTAGTTGCCTGTGGTATGAATAAAAAGATTCCTTCTTAACATTTTTTTTTTTTTCACCACAGGAAGAAATGGGACTCTCAATTGAAGTTAGTGTACCTTAATCTAACCCAAATTACCCCCAAAGGGCTAAACATCCCTATTACCCAACAGTATATCTTTTTGATGTCTCCTGAAATAGCTGTTTAGACTTGGAAAATAAGAATAGAAGAGAGTTCCTCTGGGTTTAGTGTCAAAGGAAGATTTGCTCTGTTAAGCCCCATGAATGCAAAAACTATTGCTAACTTTTGAAGTAATTTTCCTCATCCATGAGATGATACACATGAATGTAGAGAATTCATTTTATTATAGCAACTAATTCTCAGAGATATGAATTTAGTTTTGAGTTCAACTCATACATAGGCATGGATTTATATGCAAAACAAATCAGTGAAAAAGTTAAAGGTAGGTCATTGATACTCAATATCAAAGCAATAGTATGAATAAAAATATAGAAAAAACATTTCTTCCAATTTGTATAGTAACCACATGATCTATTATGGGATTTAAATTTGATATAAAATTTTGTTATCTTATTTTTGAAAATTTAAATTTAGTTATTCTTCCTTAAAATGATTAAAAATCACTAAAGAATGTCTTGTACCACTTTTATTACAATAGTAGTTATTACCCAGGCAAATGAAGCAAAGGAATTTTAGAAAGAAATCTTCTTTGTGTACTTTACTCCTAAAGAGGCTTAATTTTTTTGTTAAGATCTTATTTTATTTGTCAGAGAGAGAGAACAGGCGCAAACAGGAGAAGCAGCAGGCAAAGGCCAAGGAAGACACAGGCTCCCTGCCGAGCAAAGAGCCCAAACCAGGACTCAATCCCAGGACCCCGGGGGATCATGACCTCAGCTGAAGGCAGAAATTAACGGACTGAGCCACCTGGGCTTCCCATCCTAAAGAGGCACTAAAGCATATTTTTCAAATAGATATTTTTTTTTCCCTCAAAAACATTTGGCAACATAAGAAGATGTGTTTGACTGTCACAACTGTGGTAGGAGTGTTGGGAAGAGGTGAGTATGATGCTGTTGGCATCTAGCAGGTAGAGGACAAGGAGGGTATACACCATTTCATAGAGCACACTAAAGTCCCCTCCCAACAAAGAATCATCCACCCAAAATATCAATATTGCTGAGATAATTTCTTTAAAAGCAATGAAATGAAGGTAAATGATGTTTATTTGAATTCCCCAAAATTATGATCATACTAATGACAGAATGCTGTATGCAAAACTGCTTCATAAGGTCTGACTAAATGGCAATTACATGCATAAAAGTTTCTTCCAAATAGGTTCTGCTTATTTTAATTATTCTGTCCTCATAATAACCTTCCTTACCCCTCTTTGATTTATTAAGAAGTACTTCACATGCTATGGCTTTCTAAGTGTTTATTGCCATGAAAACCAGAACATCTCTATACTCTGCCTTTGCTTATTTTTCCTTTACTTTTACCTCGGTCATTTTATAGACGATTTTATATCATAAAGGCTAATTTTATATCTTGAAAATCTTATATACATACATTCAGTACCCATTTATTAGACATATTTTATGGTCCTGAAGTTCTCTGTATCTATATATTTCTTTTTTTTTTTTAAAGATTTATTTATTTATTTATTTGACAGATAGAGATCACAAGCAGGCAGAGAGGCAGGCAGAGAAAGAGGAAGGGAAGCAAGCTCCCTGCTGAGCAGAGAGCCCGACGCGGGGCTTGATCCTAGGACCCTGGGATAATGACCTGAGCCGAAGGCAGAGGGTTTAACCCACTGAGCCACCCAGGCGACCCGAGAAGTTCTCTGTATCTATATATTTCTATATTCTGAACTATAATTTATGGTTCAGAAGTTACATATATATATATATATATGTGTGTGTGTGTGTGTGTATATATATATATATAGAGAGAGAGAGAGAGAAATAAGAAGAGGATATCATAAAGAAGTTGATAACTTGTGAAGATTTCAAAGGATATCAACTGTGAATTAGGACTTGAAGTTAAGGTTAAAAAATGGAAATGCCAAGGAGGGCAAATATGAAATGAGAAGGAAAGTGGAGACAAAGGAGGAGAATGGTAAATGAGTGAGGTAAATTTGAAGACTAGGAATAAGTCAGCTTGAATGAATTAGCATTTTTTTGTAAATCATATGGAAAGATCAATGTGCATATCCGGACACTGGCCACATCAAATATGATTTTGAATGTGAAACTAAGAACTCTGGGTTTTTTATTTTGATTTTTTAAACAAATGGAAGATGGTGGACATCATTTGATCTGGAGAGGCATCATAGTCAAGAAATGTTCTAGAATTACATATCTGTTTTTAATACGTCAAATGAACTTTGCATGGGAAAAGAGGTTGGGAACAAATTACACAATGGAGAATTAATTTTAAGAGGAATAGTAACTCCAGAGATAAATATGGGAAGTCAGGTAGATTTTAACTGTGGAGAAATATAGATCAACCAAGGAAAAAACTTTAATGACTGAATATTGATGTATATTACACTTAGGAATTAGAAGGAAGATAGAATTGTAAGAAATTGATCCAAGCAGTTAACAATAATACAGAGAAAATAAAATACAGTGTAAAATCAGTTAACTACATCTAAGATGATGTTGTATTAACTATTGCAATGGCATGCTGTCGTGATTCACAATTATTTTATTTAGAACTGCTGTTTCTCAGCTGACAAGCCAGATTGGCTCAGGATTTTCTATTGGTTATAGACTATCTGTTTATATAATACCAAGAGAGAATGGATTGGGAGATTTTGTAACTTTTATTTCAGCATTGGAAGTTTCCAGGAGCAAAGAAATAATTTTGTCCTTTATTTTACTTCAGTTTTTACAGAAAATCTTCATGCAAATGTATTTGCTGGTTAAAACAGTAAGGGGGCTTGGACATTTTTAAATGTTTTTCTGTTTGTTTAGCTTTTTTTGCTGTTACGTATGTATTGACCAATTTAGTCCTTCTAAGACAATTTTATACATATTTCAATAATTCATTTATTCCCTCAAAACTCTATTTCATATAGATTTCCAAAATAATTTGTATATAAATGAACATAATATCCTTCAAACTGAGTCAGATTAATGGGCACTGATATATTGGAGTTCATGAGTATGCATTTTACAATCTGTCAGTTCTTTTGTTAATGCAAGTGCTACAGATATAGACCATAATAGTTTCATTAATATGGCTATCTTCTTTGTAATTCCGTTATGGTCACTTTGCCAAAAAAGCATATCCAAGTGCTGTTATTATGTATCTATGCATCCTTTTTTTTTTTTTTTTTCCTTTTCCTTTAATATCCTTATTTAATACTCAGTGGAACATTTTCATCTCAAACCTTAAGATTTTCTTCAGCTCAGAGAAATTGTCTTGGTTTTGTTTTTTAAGATTTTATTCATTTATTTGACAGAGAGAGATCACAAGTAGGCAGAGAGGCAGGCAGAGAGAGAGAGAGAGAGAGAAAGAGAGAGAGAGAAGCCACCCCTCCCCCAAGCAGAGAGCCTGATGGGAGGCTCCATCCCTGGACCCTGAGATCATGACCTGAGCCAAAGGCAGAGGCTTAATCCACTGAGCCACCCAGGTGCTCCTAAATTGTCTTTGTTTCTGTAGTGGCCATTTTCCCTCTTGTTTCTTTCATATTTTTAAAAAAAAATTTATTAAATGATTTCCCAATTTTATCTTATAATTTACATTTTTATGTGCTTGATCAATAGAGCTAAAGGAGTACAGCAGCAAGCACCCTAACTGATGGAAAAATATTTACCACACAAATGAAAGTGAAAAGAAAGCTGAGGTAGCGATACTTCTTTTGGACAAAATAGGCTTTAAAGCAAAACTGTAACAAGAGAAAAGTGCACCATATAAGCATAAACAGAACAATCCAACAAGAGGATATAACAAATGTAAACATTCATGCACCCAACGTGGGAGCACCCAAACACATAAAGCGACTGTTAACAAACATAAAGAATTTGGAAATAATTCAATAGTAGTGGGGGACTTTAACACCCCACCTACACAATGGAAAGATAATCCAGACCTAAAATCAACAGGGAAACAGTGGCTTTGAATGGCACACTCGACCAGATGGACCGAGTAGATACATTCAGAACATGCCATCCCAAAACAGAGGAATATACATGAATATACATTCTTTTCAATTGTAGGTGGAACATTCTCCAGAATAGAATACCTGTTAGACCACAAAACAAGTCTCAACAAATTAAAAAAGACTGAAATCATTTCATGCATATTTTCTGACCACAACAGTATGAAACTAGAAATTAATCACACACACACACACACACACACACACACACACACACACCCCTGGAAAGAACACAAATAGATGGAGGATAAATAACCTGTTACTGAACAATGAAGGGTTCAGCCAAGAAATCAAAGAGGAATTTAAAAAAAAAATACATGAAGACAAATAAAGGTGAAAACACCACTTCTGAAAATTAATAAAACTTGGGGTTTTATTTTTTGCTTTTGTGAGACATCTGGTAGGAAATGAAACCAACAGAGTGCACACACCAATTATTTTATCAAAAAGATGATTATTTAGTTGTGGGAGGGGGAACATATACAAAATAATAGTTCTTTTTACTCTGAGGTGTAGATACAGCCCTGCTATTTAATAAATGATGGCCTTTTGATAAACAGCTCAAAATCTTGGCATCTTGTAAAATGAAGGGATAGAGTCTGTATATTCTGGATAGGATAACTAGGAAGATAAAAAAACAGTTATATAAATCAGTTTTAAATATGTCAAGATATCATACCAACGTGTATATTATTTACTAAATGAATATATTATTATCTGACCAGAAAATTTCTGATTCTGATCTTATCTTGCATCAGAGAGCATCTGACACTGGAGAGGGAAAGCGGCACCAACAGTGTGAATACCTAAGAGAATGAAAAGTATTATCTGGTTGCTGAGAGTCAGGGAGTTAGACAGAAGTTCCCACATTAATAATACCAAGCACATGGACATAGAAGCGTACTTTTGCTTCCTTTATTAATAAACCTAACGTTCTGACATGTGCATGCCTATGGGTGTACAATGAACATTTTATATGCTTTAGGCAAGCAGAGAAATGACATTCAGGTACTGATACCTTCAATCTTACCTTTCCATCAAAAGTAGCAGATGCAAGTTGGAAAAGTATAGACAAAAATATTGAAAAGTGATTGTCTGAATACTTCTAAAAAGACAAGTTCTTTTCCCCAAACCATCTGCCATGTAATCAGATTCTCTGGTCATCACAGACAAACTCAGTCAAATCAAAGTACAGATGGTCGTTTATTACAAAACAACACAGGAGGCTTAGAATAGATGATACATTTGGTCATTTTTGCACATAAAGTCTCTGATTAAGTATGAAAAATGTGAACATTTGTTTATCTTGGAAAAACTGCTATTACTTGTCAGGCATGACCAATTAGTTATTTCTAAACTGTTATCCATATAATTAAGAAAAACAGCCATCTGTAAAGTCAGAAGTTTGTGTCTCTTTTCTGATCCACATGTAAATGTAATTTCTGTAAACTGCTTTACTTAAAAGAGAATTATCAAACAGGATACAAGAGATGCTAGAAACGGATGAATTCTATAATTTCTTTCTCTGTTTATTTTCCCACTTATGAAAGCAATGCTATTGTGGCCGAAGTAAGGAAAATTGATAGAGCATTATAAGGAATTTTAGTAGGATGTATGTTTTTTTCAGATATAAGGTATGATTGCTATAAAGAAATGTGAAAATGTTGCAAAAGAAAGTTTATTTTTTTAAATCACACTTCAGCATTTTATATACTTAAAATGGGAAAAAAGAAAATATGATCAAATCCCTGAATATAACTTCATTGGAATTCAATTTTAATGAACATCTATATGTTACCAGGTACCAGCATGCTCTTGATAGTAATAAATATAATAAAATATTAATAAATATTATGTGTTAAATGTATCTTACATATTTAGCTAATCAATGCAATACTTATAAAACGCTTATTTATATTCCATTTTTATCAACCAGCACTCTTTATATCAAGAATTATTCCTACCTCATAGTATTTAAAATCAAATTGTGAGTGAATGAGCTAGTCATATAAAATGCAATTTCGTGTTTGTTTGTTTTTTCAGTCATATTCAACACTTTTCCTGAAGTCCCAGAATGGCCATGGAGGATGTCACAAAAAAAGAATTCACGCATCACTTACCAACTCCAGATGTCCCAACACCTACTGTTCTTGCTGTGTAATCATATACCCAGCTGTCTTTTCTTTGTTTCACCTAGGCTTTTTAATGTTAAACATTTCAAAGACTATAAATTCTATTTTAATTGAAATTATTAATGCATTAAGAAAAAGTACTTAGATTATAGCTCTCAGAACCAATTACTCTTTCATTTAGTACTCAAATTTGAAAGGGCCAGTAAAAAATGAAATTCCACAGGAGGTTGTCAGCAGAATCAATTGCTTATTTAATGACTTCCAATTACTTTTAATTAGTCACAAAATAAGGAAATTCAAAATCCTGGTAACATGTCATTTATAGTATATGTGTGAGTAGCAAGTATTTCTGCTATGTATGAATAATCAGTAGTGAATATTTCACATTTTAAACTTGTAAAATATAATTGGAATATTTAGGTCACTTTCTACATCTAATTTTGTATGCTATATCTGAAGTTTGTTAATTATATAGAAGCACTTCTTAAAAATTGAAACTGTCTTCTATTCTTTGAACAGAAAATATTTAATAGTGGAAACATTAATATAACAGAAAAAACTGAATTCTCATGTTCATTATAAAGACAGGTGCTGTGGAAACAGATTGTTAGACATTTGTCATAAACTAGACTTCATTCTTGCAACACTTGTCAAATGATTTCCACAGCCGACCTCAAATCCATGAGGCAGTGTTCTATGTGCTTCCTGACTCGGTCAAATCCTGGGATAAGCAAGAAAAAATATTCATAAACTGCCATGGGATCATGTGCAAGAGTTGTAAAATGTGTTTCTCAATATAAAAAGTTACTATGTGAAGGAAAAATTCAATGAGATAAAATAAGTAAGTATTTGAATGATGTGAACAGATAAAGAGCAGGTTGTTGTTACTCTTATTAGTAGTATTGGTAGTTTTTAGGTATTAAAAGGAAACTGAAATTTAAAAATAATCCTTTTCCATTGGCACCTTCTAGGTTGGCTTCTTTGAAATCTTTTGATGCCAAGGGAGCTTTCTTTATGTAGCTAATTATTTATTAGTTAATAGCATTAAAAACAACAATAACAAACCTACTACAATTTAGTGAAAAATAACTATAATATTCTAGACAATAAAGATATGCAAATAAAGATATGGCCTTATGGTTTTGGTCATCTTCAATGCCAGGTTTAAGAGAAGACAGCTGAATGCTCACCTTTACTTTTGCATTCAAACTACTGTGATACCACATATGATGTAGCACCTGAAAACAAAGAGTTGTAAGAGAATTGAGAGTGAAAAAAGCAAATAATATCAAGGTATTATTATGAAACTGAGAGTTTTGGCAGCACTTAACCACAAAGGGTTTGAGAACTCCTACGTGGCCTCAGAAAACACTGTGAGAAACATTGTTATAAAGCACATATAACATACAAATGCCTTCAAACCAAAAGAAAGTGTTCCAGACTTGATAACCCTGTATAATATATGTTGTATTATTCATACCTGATTTTATGTATCAGATTAAAGTTATATTCATGAATGTGTTAGTATCCATTATATCTATCATCTATATAACCATTTACAACTGAATAGACAAAGATATAATGCTGAAAATATTTTAAGTTGAACAATGATGAAAAATAATGTTTTAATTGTATGATATTACTGGAAACAAAGAAGATATTAAGTTGAACATTATAATATTTATCTAAATTAAAAAATAGAGCATTATGCTTTTGGTTTCACGAACTGATACAATAGTTTACAAGATATCATCTGGATTACAAAGCAAACCCTCTAGTTTAATGCCTTAGCTTAAAACACAAATCCTGTTTCTTATTTTTTTTTTTTTGGCAACACTAGGCAATATTGATGCATTTTATACTCATTCCTTGGCATAACATTGAAGACGAGTTTGTAAAACTCTCAGATGTAATCAGCTATGGTAAACAACATCGTAGAGCATTTAGAATCCTACTACTCACAATGCTAAATTCTAATGAACCATAGGCACCACATCAATGTTCATTCACGTTATTTTCACCGCCTGCTAGCCTGCCAAAAAGCAAAGGAAATTTGCCATCAGGTTTTAAACGGGATGAATTAATTCTTCAGTGAGTAATGCAACTAGAAAATAGCATGCATTATTAAATGATTTGCGTAGAAATCCCATAGGATAATTCTTATACTAAAACTGTGCAATAATGCCATGCTCATCAGATCAGAGTAATGATGTTTCATAAAATAAATAATTAGTGAATAAAGTGGTGAACAGAAGAAAGACAAATATGAATTTGCTGACTAGATCTGGAACAAGTTGATGATTAAGTGAGAACTGAACCAGTGTCAGGAACAAATGTGAAGCAGTTCTTGTGATGGCATCCAGAAGAGAGGAAACTGTGCTAAACTAAGAAACACTGACTTGGTGAGACCTTTCTTAGCCAGCCAAGGCCAGCAGAAGGCTCCCAAATGGAACGTCCACTTAACAGGTGAGATCTTGCTTTCTAATGTGAACTAAAACTCACAGTCAGCACCAGTTAGTTTTTAAATATTAAATTTCTTTTCCCTGTTATCCAATCTTTTACTATAGATATGTTCCTTTGGGATGACCATTGCAGGTTAATATAGCAAAATACCACAATGATCTATGATTTTTGCCACATAAAAACTAAATTGACTAACCAACACACTCATTCACTTTAAAATTTTCAGAAGTTAAATTTTAAAATTGACAATTAAAGTGATTGGATTGATTAACTTTAAAAGTGAGAAGGAAAAGCTATTAATTCTCTACATGTTAGAACTTATTTCTTTTCATCTGATTATTATTTAGTTACTTTATACTCATCATTGTTATTAGAAACAAGAGGGAAATCATACTTTAAATATACATTTTAATATGGCAATATATAATTTGTTATGATTTACTGCTATTAACCATAATTTTATTGTTAAAACACACACATATACACTTAGATAAATGGTGAGTTAAAAAGCTGAAAATTAAAATATGCATAAAAAGTACCTCACTGAAATGATAACAAAAGACCAGTAAGTGTCAGTGTCTGACTATAGTGATTTCTTGACAAAATCACAGGTAAATTTGGGTTTATATATTCCAGAACATTTATTATAAAGGGATCAAATTTCAGATTAGCCTAGTGGCAATGGACTTTCGTTATTACTTCTTCTAACTAAAATTTCAATTGACACCCTTTTTTTTTTTTTTTTTTTTTTCTGCCTAGGTATTAAGGAAGTCAGAAATTAGGTAATCTGCTACCCTCTATATTTGAAACAAGGACACCAGAAGGACTGAGAACTGCAGAAGTCTGGGCACCTAACGACATTGTCCAAGCCCTACACTAAAAGATGTGTCCATACTCTAGCATGGCTTCTAACATCATAAGGCCTTGTCCTTCAGATGGTACACAGCCCACCCCCCAAAACTTGCCTGCTTGAGAAAGATTAGTGCTGCAGTAAAATTTACCATTTGTTCTAGCAATACCTATGACAGGCCCCTGACCTCCTTTTCTTAGAGCATTTATTAAAAAGAGCTTACAATTGTGAATATGTGTCTCTTGCAGAAGAATCTCTGTCAAGGACCCGAGAACCATTTCTTTGAAATGTAGTCATTTAGAAGGATAAGGCCTCTCTCTCCCAGGCTGTGTGGGAAGATGGAATCCTAACTCAGGTAACTGTCAGCTAGCAGACACAGCTTGCCTAATCACATTTACACTGACCAACCCATTGTACTTTTACAATTCTATGACTCTATGGAGCTCACATTCCCTCTCACTCATTCTCCCTTGAAAACAGTCAGTCACCACTGCACAAATCAAAATGGATCTCAGCTCTTTCCCCTACTGTCAGTAGTTACTGAATAAAAGCTGTTTCTACCACTTTAATGAATGTCTGGCTGCGTTTACCACTGAAAGTATTATAGGGAATGTGTCATCATAGGTAGGAATAAATACATGGAAAGGATGGATAGAAAGGAAGAAGGGAAAGCACATGTGAGTCATTTAGGAAAAAGATGAAATCTTGTTTCTATTTCCTCTCTAAAGTGTGTGCACCTTGGCTTTATAGTCAGTCAAACACCAGGGAAGTATTCCTGTCTGTGCACTGAATCTCAGACATTCTCATCATCTAACTAATCCTGGAACCCAGTCTTTCCCCACTCATGTTTCTCCCATACCAAACATCTTTTATTTTCAAAGTCACAATTAAATGTGCTGCTCCTGCCTTCCAGTCTTCACAACTCTTCACAACTCTTCACAACTCTTCACAACCCTGCCAACAGCCCACAATGGTCATTTTTGTTGACTTCCTTTTATGAGGTAGCAGAGCTCCCTGAATTAAAACAGTAAGGCCTCTTAGTGATTTGGATTTGGTCGTTGGAAACATTGGATTTCTAGTCATATCTGAGATGTGAAAATTGATAGTATGTCACAGAAAAAGGTCATGACAGATCTCTCTAAAATTAAATTTTTAAAAGGCTTTTATGCCTTTAGGTGAAATTTACCTAGACATTCAAATCCTTAAGACAGATAGAAATTATCAAATATCCCAGAATGATAGAGGAATAGTGGAAGTAATTGGGTTGAAATATCTTCAAATTTCTATTTCACATTTCACATAAAAAGTAGAAAGTTGTAACATAATATAGGGTTTATTTTAATAAGTATTGTTATTAGCTCAAGAGTTAAATAAAGTGAAAAAGAAATCAAATCGGAGTATTTTCTCAATTTCTATAAAATACACTAATTCAGCCCTTATAATAATGGTCAATATTAATTACAGAATAATTTTTTGCTCTATTTATCTATGAATATATTTGTTTTGGACTAGTTAGGCAACTGGACATTACAAATATAATAATCTACAGAAAGCATATAATTTAATAACATTTAAGGATTCGTTTCTCCTTTGACTATCACACATTTCAAAGGAGTATTGTAAAAAGATTCACTTTGTCAAAAAGGAGATACAAAATTCCAAATACGGTTACCTGGAAAATATTTTATACTGACATAAAAGACAAATATTAATACTGGATGCATTTTTCTATGCCAATTCTATTAAGAAAGCAGTTGTTCCATTACTAGACACTGTTGGTATTATGAATAGATAAGTGTGTGCATAATGTGATTTCAAAAGCCCCCAAAAGACTCCCATTTGCAATCTATAAAAAAAGAATCATAAATCTATTCACCCTATTCATCAATGCCTCATGTTCTATGAACAATTTTTGGAAAGAATTCTGGACTCATTAAATGTAGCTACCGTGGGTGATAGCAAAAATTTATACTGATTAGTCATTCATACTTTAAGTGAATTTACAAACTCTGTGAAGAGCATATTTGCATTTAGATGCTGTAAAAATTGAAATTAATAATAATCTTTATTTGTTTCAAGGTTCTTTTCCCTCCATTATACATGTTTTCTTTGGGTAAAACGTCTAGAAATTGTAAATGCTAATTTCACTTAAATCCAAGGCAAGATAGAGACAAGACAGAGTGGATATCACTTTTCTTCTCTTCTCTTCTCTTTTCTTTTCTTTTTTATTTTTTATTTAAAGAGAGAGAAAGTGAACAGGGTTGGAGGGAGGGAGGGAAAGAGAGAGAAATAATCTTTTTTTTTTTTTTAAGATTTTTTTCTCTTTTCAGTGTAACAGTATTCATTGTTTTTGCACCACACCCAGTGCTCCATGCAATACGTGCCCTCCTCAACACCCACCACCTGGCTCCCCCAACTTCCCACCCCCCACCCCTTCAAAACCCTCAGGTTGTTTTTCAGAGTCCATAGTCTCTCATGGTTCACCTCCCCTTCCAATTTCCCTCAACTCCCTTCTCCTCTCCATCCCCCCATGTCCTCCATGTTATTTGTTATGCTCCACAAATAAGTGAAACCATATGATAATTGACTCTCTCTGCTTGACTTATTTCACTCAGCATAATCTCTTCCAGTCCCGTCCATGTTGCTACAAAAGTTGGGTATTCATCCTTTCTGATGGAGGCATAATACTCCATAGTGTATATGCACCACATCTTCCTTATCCATTTGTCCGCTGAAGGGCATCTTGGTCCTTTCCACAGTTTGGCGACCGTGGCTATGGCTGCTATAAACTTTGGGGTACAGATGGCCCTTCTTTTCACTACATCTGTATCTTTGGGGTAAATACCCAGTAGTGCAATTGCAGGGTCATAGGGAAGCTCTATTTTTAATTTCCTGAGGAATCTCCCCACTGTTCTCCAAAGTGGCTGCACCAAATTGCATTCTCACCAACAGTGTAAGAGGGTTCCCCTTTCTCCACATCCTCTCCAACACACGTTGTTTCCTGTCTTGCTAATTTTGGCCATTCTAACTGGTGTAAGGTGGTTATCTCAATGTGGTTTTAATTTGAATCTCCCTAATGGCTAATGATGATGAACATTTATTCATGTGTCTGATAGCCATTTGTATGTCTTCATTGGAGAAGTGACTGTTCATATCTTCTGCCCATTTTTTGATATGATTATCTGTTTTGTGTGTGTTGAGTTTGAGAAGTTCTTTATACATCCTGGATATCAACCTTTTGTCTGTACTGTCATTTGCAAATATCTTCGCCCATTCCGTGGGTTACCTCTTTGTTTTGTTGGCTGTTTCCTTTGCTGCACAGAAGCTTTTGATCTTGATGAAGTCCCGAAAGTTCATTTTCGCTTTTGTTTCCTTTGCCTTTGGAGACATATCTTGAAAGAAGTTGTGGTGGGTGATATCGAAGAGGCTACTGCCTATGTTCTCCTCTAGGATTCTGATGGATTCCTGTCTCACGTTGAGGTCTTTTATCCATTTCAATTTTATCTTTCTGTATGGTGTAAAAGAATGGTCGAGTTTCATTCTTCTACATATAGCTGTCCAACTTTCCCAGCACCATTTATTGAAGAGAATGTCTTTTTTCCACTGTATATTTTTTCCTGCTTTGTCGAAGATTATTTGACCATAGAGTTGAGGGTCCATATCTGGGCTCTCTACTCTGTTCCACTGGTCTATGTGTTTGTTTTTATGCCAGTACCATGCTGTCTCGGTGATCACAGCTTTGTAGTAAAGCTTGAAATCAGGTAACGTGATGCTGTCAGCTTTATTTTTGTTTTTCAACATTTCCTTAGCAATTTGGGGTCTCTTCTGATTCCATACAAATTTTAGGATTATTTGCTCCAGCTCTTTGAAAAATACCGGTGGAATTTTTATTGAAATGGCATTAAAAGTAGAGATTGCTCTTGGCAGTATAGACATTTTAACAATGTTTATTCTTCTGATCCAAGAGCATAGAATGGTCTTCCATCTTTATGTGTCTTCTTCAATTTCTTTCATGAGTGTTCTGTAGTTCCTCGAGTAAGATCCTTTACCTCTTTGGTTAGGTCTATTCCCAGGTATCTTATGGTTCTTGGTGTTATAGTAAATGGAATCAATTCTCTAATTTCCCTTTCTGTATTTTCATTGTTAGTGTATAAGAAAGCCACTGATTTCTGTACATTGACTTTGTATCCTGCCATGTTACTGAATTGCTGTATGAGTTCTAGTAGTTTGGAGGTGGAGTCTTTTGGGTTTTCCATATAAAGAATCATGTCATCTGCGAAGAGAGAGAGTTTGACTTCTTCATTGCCAATTTGGATACCTTTTATTTCTCTTTGTTGTCTGATTGCTGTTGCTAGGACTTCTGATACTATGTTGAACAAGAGTGGTGAGAGTGGGCATCCTTGTCGTGTTCCTGATCTCAACGGGAATGCTGCAAGCTTTTTCCCATTGAGGATGATATTTGCTGTGGGTCTTTCATAGATAGATTTTATGAAGTTCAGGAATGTTCCTTCTATCCCTATACTTTGAAGCATTTTAATCAGGAACAGATGCTGGATTTTGTCAAATGCTTTTTCTGCATCAATTGAGAGGACCATGTGGTTCTTCTCTCTTCTCTTATTGATTTGTTCTATCACATTGATTGATTTGCGAATGTTGAACCATCCTTGTAACCCAGGCATGAATCCCACCTGGTCATGGTGGATAATCTTTTTAATGTGCTGTTGGATCCTGTTTGCTAAGATCTTGTTGAGAATCTTAGAATCCATATTCATCAGTGATATTGGTCTGAAATTGTCCTTTTTGGTGGGGTCTTTGCCTGGTTTGGGGATCAGGGTAATGCTGGCTTCATAAAAAGAGTCTGGAAGTTTTCCTTCTGCTTCAATTTTTTGAAACAGCTTCAGGAGAATAGGTGTTATTTCTTCTTTGAAAGTTTGGTAGAATTCCCCAGGGAATCTGTCAGGTCCTGGGCTCTTGTTTTTTGGGAGATTTTTGATCACTGCTTCAATCTTGTTACTAGATATCGATCTATTCAGGTTGTCAATTTCTTCCTGGTTCAATTTTGGGAGTTTATAGTTTTGCAGGAATGCATCCATTTCATCTAGATTGCTTAATTTATTGGCATATAACTGTTGATAATAACTTCTGATGATTGTTTCTACTTCCTTGGTGTTAGTTGTGATCTCTCCCTTTTCATTCATAATTTTATTAATTTGAGCTTTCTCTCTCTTCTTTTGGATTAGTGTGGCAAATGGTTTGTCGATCTTATTGATTATTCAAAAAACCAGCTTCTAGTTTCATTGATACATTCTACTGTATCTCTAGTTTCTACCTCATTGATCTCTGCTCTAATCTTGATTATTTCCCTTCTTATGTGTGGAGTTGGTTTAATTTGTTGTTGATTCTCCAGTTCTTTAAGGTTAGAGACAGCTGGTATATTCTAGATCTTTCAATTTTTTTGAGGGAGGCTTGGATGGCTATGCATTTCCCCTTATGACCGCCTCTGCTGTATACCATAGTTTTTGGACTGAAGTGTCTTCATTCTCATTGGTTTCCATGAATTGTTTAAGTTCTTCTTCTTTTTTTTTTTTTTTTTTCATAAATTTTTCACTCTTTTTTTTTCTTTTTTTTTTTTTAATTTTATTTATTTGTCAGAGAGAGAGTGGGAGAGGAGTGAGCAAGCATAGGCAGAGGCAGAGGGAGAAGCAGGCTCCCCGCCAAGCAAGGAGCCCGATGTGGGACTCGATCCCAGAACACTGGGACCATGACCTGAGCTGAAGGCAGCTGCCCAACCAACTGAGCCACCCAGGCGTCCCATGTTTAAGTTCTTCTTTGATCTCCTGGTTGATCCAAGCATTCTTAAGCAAGGTGGTCTTTAGCTTCCAGGTGTTTGAGTTCTTTCCAAACTTTTCCTTTTCAAACTTTCCAAACTTTTCAAAGCATTGTGATCTGAGAATATGCAGGGAATAATCTCAGTCTTTTGGTATTGGTTGAGTCCTGATTTGTGACCCCGTATGTGGTCTATTCTGGAGAAGGTTCCATGTGCATTTGAGAAGAATGAGTATTCTGCTGTTTTAGGGTGCAATGTTCTGTATATATCTATGAGGTCCATCTGGTCCAATGTGTCATTCAATGCTCTTGTTTCAGAGAGAAAGAATCTTAAGCAGATTCCACATGCACTGCAGAGCCCAAGGCAGGGCTCTATCTCACAACCATGAGATCATACTGAGCCAAAATCAAGAGTCAGACACTTAACCTACTGATCCAATCAGGCATCCCATGTGTATGATTTTCATAGAAGATTTAATTTTATCTACATAAAGGGTAATCTTGTGTGCTACATCCGTATTTTGTTAAAATTGGGCCACTTGGGTGGATCAGGAGGTTAAGCCTCTGCCTTTGGCTCAGGTTGTGATCTTGGGGTCCTGGGATTGAGCCCCATGTTGAGCTCTCTGCTTGGTGGGGAGCCTCCTTTCCCCTCTCTCTGCTGACTTGTTATCTCTGTCTGCCAAATGAATAAATAAAATCTTTAAAAAAAATATTTTGTTAAAATTTTAAGTTATATTGATTAACATTTTAGGTATATCTTTAAAAAAAAGCATGTGTTTGAGAGGGGAAATAAGTGGGAAATATATTTTATTTTACTGCTTTTATATATTTTCTTCCACATTATGAAAAGCCATAAAACAATAACAAAAAAAAAAAAAAAGTGGGAGGTAGGGGAAGAAAGAAAGAAAAGGGAAAGGGAACACTTCATCTCATGATAAGAGTGGAGATGGAAAAATTCATTTGATGTAGTCAAATGTTTTCCATGAATTAGATGGGATATTTGCATTAATAGAGTTTTTTATGCTTGTCTCAGGTCCTGGTATCAACCCTCATCAAATGGCATGTCATGAATGCAGTGTGCCACTTGGAGGCAGATTATAAGGCATGTCATTATGATGCTGAAATTCTTATGCCTGAAGATTGATAATAATAAAGGAGGTATCTCATCACTTCAATTTAAAATATTGAAATTATTCTATAAAAAGTACATGGGCTTCAATATTTAACAGGAAAAAAATACTAGTTTATTATTTTAGCACTAAAAGATGAAAATAGCCTTCTCTCACTGATGTATATTTAGGCATTGCAAAATACAAAATTTTTTGCATATGACTTTGAAAAATGTGGGCACCAGCACATAATTATTTAGTGCTTTAATTAGAAATAGACATATGTATAGTTATCTTTAAATTGTATTCCTTGTACATGTAATGATAGATTTCTAAGTATTTCTGAGTCATAAATTCAATACTTTGAAATATTCACTTTTTAAATGTATAGCATTTCTTAGGAAAGGAGAGCACTGTTATTTTGTTATATCTACCACTGATGAAGTATCCCAAAAATAAGTTCGTGTTTTAAAATGTATTTATTTATAACTGTTTTGTCTTTGATTTTGGCAAGCATCAACAATATATATGATCTGTTCTTTTTTTAATTTTTTTAAAAGACTTTATTTATTTATTTGATAGACAGAGATTACAAGTAGTCAGAGAGGCAGGCAGGGAGAGAGGATGAAGCAGGCTCCCTGCTGAGCAGAGAGCCTGATGTGGTGCTCGATCCCAGGACCATAATACTATGACCTGAGCCGAAGGCAGATGCTTTAACCCACTGAGCCACCCATGATCTGTTCTTTAATGTGTTCTTTACCTCTCCACTTGTTTCGTTTCTAGCATTTATTTTTTCATTGATAAATGTTGATTGTTTATGCCCTACCATAAAGTTGTAAACTGTAAGAGAGCAATATGTGCTTTGTTATTACCTTCCCATCATTTTAGATAGTAACTATCTATCTAAAGATAAAAGTTGGCTAATATAACTATTATCATAGACTTTTAGGAATCAGCACACTTAAAAGGAATAAAATTATAACATTAATATAATAGCAGTCCCTAATTCAGATTTTATGAAAGTTAAATAATATTCATATATGACCTTAGCTCATCTAAACCAAATGTTACCAGTGGTTACTATAGATCCGTGTGTATCATACAACTTAGTGCCTACTTCTGGGAACACTTAATGAGTGCACCACCTTCATGACATAATTACCTGTCAAAGGCCTATTTCCTAAATCATCACATTGGGGGCTAGGATTTCAAAATATAATTTTGGGGGGACACAAACATTAAGTCCACAACGAAGGACTCACCTCGAATGATCACCTTCTTTTGGATTTAAATGGGCTCTCTGATTGCTTTGAACAATATGGATCTTTCAGAGAATGGCAGCTCCTTTGTCTTGGACCACTTGCTCTTAGAGCACTTAGCTTCCACGTGCAAAGTCCCATGACCTGCTGGGGAGACTATATGGAGAGAACCTGCAATTCTATGGAGAGGGAGAAAAATGGCCTAGCTAATTCCAAGCTTCCAGCCTTCCAGCCATCCTTGTCAAGGTATGAGGCATGTGAGAGAAGCCTTTTTGAACCTTCTGAAAAGAACCTTTGGTTCTTTTTGAACCAAATCAATCATGAGCTAAATACCACTGTGTCATATGAATCAGAAGAATCCCACAACTCAGCCTTGTCCAAATTCCTAATTCACAGATCAACAGCATAATGACTATTGTTTTAAGCCACCAAAGTTTGAGGTGTTTAGCTTTGCAGAAATAACTTCTACACAGACCTAAAACAGTATTTTTGAGCTACTCAATCAGCCAAATTTCAAACTACCTGTACTAATTATATATTGCTATGTAACAATATTATCATGAACTTAGTACGTAAATAACACACATTTATTACGTCACAATTAATGTGGGTCAGGAATCTGCACACAGCATAGCTGGGTCCTCTGTTTCAGGGTCTCATAAAGCTGCAATCAATATATGGGCCAGAACTGGGGTCTCATCTGAAGTTTGACTGGAACTGGATGTGATCCAAGCTTACATGGATGTTGGAAAAATTAAGTTCCTTTTGGGCTGTCAAATTGAAAGCCTCAGTTTCCTACTGGCTGTTAGCTGGAGGCTGGCCACCTCCATTTCCGTGCCTGACCACTTCCTTCTTCAAAATCATTACAATGATAATTTCTAGCTAGGTAATGTACAATATTATGTCATGCAATCATGTACATATAATCACATACATCCATCACCTTTGCCTTATGCTATTGATTAGAAGTAAGTAACAGTTTCTGTCCATGTTTAGGGAAGGGGTTCATGCAGGGTATGAACACAAGGATCACAGAGGCCTGCCACACTGTCCTACACCTAGATTTTTTTATGTGAAAAAATAAATTCTTTATGATTTCAGAAAACTTTTCCTTTGTATTTATTGTTACTTGTGTCTGGAAATATCCTACATGACACAGCAACCAGACGAATACAGATTAACAGAAGACTGATTAGAAAGTTTTGACATTTGAAATTAGTAATAGATTCTGATGCAATAGTGTTGGACTGAGGAATTTCCAAATCATGAATTATAATTTTGCCTCCATCAAAATAGGAATGGAAAATTTCTGGCACATGTTCCAAATGACTGCCCTAATTTCCTTTCTGGAATTCTCCTAGCTACTGGATCTGTAAAACTTTAGTACAAAAGTAAGAGAGGTATGAAAGGAAGTGGCTGCTTCCTCAATGCAATGAGGACAATCAGAAAAAACAAACAAGACAAAACGAACAAACAAAAACAAAACAAAACAAAACAAAACAAAACAAAAAACAGTTTGTTTCACATGGCAGTGGAGGCTGTAGTGACAAGGGAAGGAAAAATGTGCTCTAGTAAATCACAGACACCCTAGTATGCTACTTGCAGACTTTTGAAAAAGAAGGTGTTAGAACTCCTCTCATGATTCATCAACTGCAGGCTTCCCTAAGAGTCTCCTGTCAACCACAAATTGTAGTCTGTCTTTGGCATGCTGTTGATGGAGTATCCGGAAGCATATGCGGCAAATGATCTTGGGAGAATGGGACCTAGGCACTGTAAGAGCAGAAGAGTTTCTTGAGACTGTCAAGAAGGGACTGCAGAGGCAATGCTCTCTCTTATTAGTGTCTCTTAAGAAAAACCAACATTGCGACGCCTGGGTGGCCCAGTCAGTTAAGCGGCTGCCTTTGGCTCAGGCCATGATCCCAGCGTCTTGGGATCAAGTCTCATATCAGGCTCCTTGCTCTGTGGGGAGCCTGCATCTCCCTCTGCCTCTGCCTGCCACTCTGCCTGCCAGTACTCTCTATCTCTCTGACAAATAAATAAATAAAACCTTAAAAAAAAAAAAAGAAAGAAAGAAAAAGAAAGAAAGAGAGAAAAGGAAAGGAAAGAAAAAAGAAAAAAAAAGAAAAGAAAAGAAAAAAGAAAAGAAAAGAAAAGAAAAGCCAACATTTAAGAAAGAGTGGCGACACGAAGAGCCCAGACAGTAAGCAAGTCTAGCTGATGGTCAGGACGTGGTCTCAGAAAACCAAAGAAAATTCAGCTGGTAAATGGATTGGGCCCTATGGCCATCTTGTCACCTCACTGAGGCAGATGGGATCCTAAAGTGAAGAAGGTCCAGTGAAGGCCAAAAATGAAACATCAAGATGCTGATCACTTCTAACAAAGACTCTCTCCTTGCTCAAACATCAGTCAGGCTTCCCTGGGCCCTCTCCTCAAACAGGCCTCCATTTAGCCCCTGTCCTATCTTTGTCCTGCCCAGCCCAGTTGTAGCAAAAATCGTGCTGAGTCAGTTTAAAGAGAACTTCCACCTTTGATATCTGATCAAATTCCTTATCCTTCACCTTTGATGTATGAGTTCTTGACCGTTCCTCAGCAAGAGTTCTGTTATGCTGGTTTAACAAGTCTTCGCCCTCCCTTTGATGTCTAATTTTCCATGCCCTTGACTTTCTCACTTCGCTCATTGGCTGTAAATCCCCACCTGTCTTTGTTGTATACAGAGCTGAGCTTAATCTCTGTCTCCTATTCTGAGAGTCTTGATACCTATCACAATAGTCCTTAAGAAAAGCTTCCTTACTATTTTGAAGTATCAGAATATTTTTGTCTTTAATGTTGCTCATCTTGAGAATACGAACAGAGCCAGACACATCAATCTGTGGAAACCTGAGACTGAAAAAAAATGATGACTTGAAGTATCAAGTGGACACTGATGGGGAAGAGTTTGAAACCCAACTCACATTACTTACCCAAACGGAACTTCCACAAGGGAACCCTCAGGCTCATTTCTAAGTTGAGAAGTGCATTCATCACCTATGGATACTCAGAGTGAAGTCTGTCCAATGTTCAGAGTATCAGATCTTTGAGTTCATTTCTAGAGGAAAAATACACTCTAAGCAGCATTATCTGTCAAAATTAGGAAGAGAGTTCACTTTTTCCTTCTTGAAAAGCACGAGGAAAGGATTAGCCCAAAAGCTTTGCATAAGATACATATAGGTAAATTTGAATACTTTTGGGAGCAAAGGATATACTAAGAATAACTAATAATTAATATTTGATATATTAAGTTTTATTAAATAATATGTAGAGTTTATTTTACTGATGGACACAAAAATATGTCTATGTAAATTATTTTTATAAATGGAATGATTTATCAATATATTGATATTTGTGCAATCATTTCTCCATTTAAAGTAACTTAGTAGGAAAATTTTCTTGTATATATCCTTGTACTAGAGACCCCTTCTTCACCATTTCTGCATTTAACATATTATCATTTACATTTTTCTCTAGAAACAACATCTTTTTTTGTATTGTCTTATTATTTTTCTATTTGTCAAAATTACCCACAATCTCTCCAAAGTTTTATTTACTGAATAATAAATGTAATATTATTGGCCATTTCAGCACTCTATATATGATACTATTTTATCAGAACCTCGCTCTATAGTGGCTAAGGTCTCTGGTGAATTTAAAGAAAATTCTGACAATAAAAAGTATTCTCGATTCCATTTTTATATTGAAATTTACACAAATTCCAAACAAATTATTTTCACACATATACTTTTGCCTCACTTCAGGAAGATATCTTGAAAAAGTATTACAATAAAATTTGTCATATAACAGGTCTATAATTCTTTAGAATATCTTATTAAATTTTTATTATAAAACTAAAAGCTTTCTAATTTTTTGTTAATCTTCTATGAATAAAATATTAATCCATTAAAATATAGGAGCTTCATCAAAAATATCACCCTGGGAGGTTAAGAATTATGAAGGTTGGTTTATAGAATTTCAAATAAAAAAAACCTCCACATAATTTTTCTCCATAATTTGTTTCCTTCCTCCCTTTCTTGTTCATGTGTATGTTCTAATACATTCCTGTAACTTTGCTCTTAATAATTGCATATCAACACATCCTCTAAAACTGAAAATATTTCAGTTGTTCCATTATTTGATTATTAGATTAAAAGTTTACAAGTAGTTTTGAAAAAAATACAGACAAAATTTAGTAAAATTATTTACAAAATGCCAAATATAATAGTTGGACACTCATTTTGTTTTGTTTTGTTTTGTTTTCATTTTATAATTTTTAAATAAAAATTCAAATATTTCTAAGTTAATCATTAGCCAGAAAAATAGCAAGCAATTTACTGTCATGCTGAAACATGCACTTTATATTTGATACCATATTTCACACAAAAATGTATAGTTCACTTATTCTATTTACACATCATATATACATATTTTGATAATAATGTATTCTTTCACTAGTGGTATGTAACTACTGCTTCTTCAGAAATAATATGAATTTTGTATACATCGAACCAATTACATTTCTGTTCCATGTTTCATTATGTTACCATCAAAATATTTGTTTGTATTTTAGTGCAAAAATAAATTAGTTTATTTTCAATCTAGTGTACAATTAATTAAACTTATAATCATATTGACAATAATCTTAGATATTATATATTGATAGAATGAACTTCCAAATCCTTTTCTTTGAATCTGTGAGGTAGGTAAAATCTCAAATAATGATTGAAGCTGATTTTTTTATTGGAAACATCTGATGACACTGACATAAACTGAACAATATTTAGCATTTGCATATTTTGTCTTCTCAAGGAACTGACATAACAAAGATATTGCTTCACTTTTAGTATTTGCAGTTGAAAACGTGAACTTGAAAATGAGTGATTCTATTTTAGAGGTATATTTTGATTCAAATTATAAGCCATAATTTATAGAATACTGGGTGAATGCAGTTCTGCAACTGAACATGTTAAAATGTCCTATCTAGGCACCAAGTCTCTAAAATAAACTTTCAAGTAGTCATTAATGCATCTTCTACAGATTTGTTTCTTCTGGTTTCTATATAGTCAGTGATGAAGCCCCATGTTCCATTAATTTTTCAGATTGCACATACATCATCAACTGCTAATATTCCTGAGAAATAGAAATTCAGTACTTAAATATTCATTAAACATTTTTCTTTAAAGATTAGCGTTTTTATCAAGTTTTTCATTTTAATTCCAGTATAGTTAATATACAGTGTTATTTTAGTTTCAGATATACAATATAGTGATTCAATAATGCTATACATTACTACTCAGTGCTCATCATGATAAGTGTACTCTTAATCCCCTTCACCAATTTTACCCACCCCCCACCTACCTCCTCTCTGATATGTTTTATTTTAAATGAGTACCATCAGTTAAAGTTATTACTTTTTTTTAATTTTTCAACAAATAACATTTTTACTTGAAGGATACTTCAGAATACAGGGTTCTAAAAGATATAGATAAAACATTCCATCCAAGAAAAATAGAATACACATGTTCTTCAAGTTCACGCAGAAGAATCCCCTGGTTAAATCACATTTAAAAAAATATAACAGATATTACAATTTTAAGAAGACTAAAATCACACCAAGTATATTTTTCAATCATACTGGTACAAAACTAGAGGTCAACAATAAAACAAAGCTGGCAAATCTACAATGTAAATATTAATAATTTAATATGTAAATTTTTAAAAGATTTTATTTTTTTATTTGACAGAGAGAGAGCACAAGCAGTGCTTGTGGTGAGGGAGAAGAGAAGCAGGCTCCCTGCTCAGCAGGGAGCCCATGTGGGCTCTATCCTAGGACCCTGGGATCATGGCCTGAGCTGAAGGCAGAGGCTTAACCAACTGAACCACTGAGGGACCCCTAATATGTAAATATTAAACAACTCACTAATGCACAAGCAATGGGCCAAACACAAAATCAAGTGGAAATCAAAAAAGAAAGAAAAAAGAAAAACAACACACAATATTCCAAAACCTATGAGATGCAATAAAAGTTGACGTTAGAGTGAAATGTATGCTATAAATGGGTGTATTCAGGGAAAGAGTTCAAATAAACAACTTAACATTACACAACAAGGAACTAGAAAAAGAAGAAACTTAGCTGAAATTTAGTAGAGGAAGGAAATAACAAAGAAAAATTAGAAATAAATAAAATAGAGACCGAATGAACAATAACATAACATTGAAAGTAATGACCAGTTTTGCCAAAAAATAAAATAAAATAAACAAAATTGGCAATGTTTTAGCTACATTAAGTAAGAAAAAAAGAGAGAAGACTCAAAAACCAAAATGGAAAATGGAAGAGAAAATAATATTTTTCAAACTAAATTAATATCCACTACTTCCCTCATAAACTTGATTGATGCCATTAATTTTGATGCCCTCCAATAAGGATTTCTCATAAACTTGAGCTGATTAAAAATGTTGATGCCATTAACTTTGATGCACTCCAATAATGATTTATCTTTAAAACAAATGTAAGATAAAGCCCCGAAGCCTAGAATATAAAGGTCATTTTTATTCCACCTGGCTTCTTATCAATAGAAGAATTTTGGCCATTAAGAAAAAAATGCAGGGACACCTGGGTGGCTCAGTTGGTTAAGCGGCTGCCTTCGGCTCAGGTCATGATCCCAGGGTCCTGGGATCGAGTCCCACATCGGGCTCCTTGCTCAGCAGGGAGCCTACTTCTCCCTCTGCCTCTGCCTGCCTCTCTGTCTGCCTGTGCTCACTCTCTCTGACAAATAAATAAATAAAATCTTAAAAAAAAAAAGAAAAAATGCAGGAAACACCTCAAAATTTAAAAGAAATATAAGGGTTGATCTTACTAATGTTGGACTTAAAAATTTGGTGGTTGAAAATTTGCTGGTAAACTGCAGATTAAATAGTTCTAATTAATATTTGCTAAGTAAGGACAGAGAAGAGTAGTTTTTAAATCCGTGTTTTTAGTTTTTTAGAAGTGTCCAACTAATGAAGACTTATAAAGAGCAAACACTTTATACATAATAGTGTGAAAAGGGATCACACATATTTTATAAAAAGATATCTACTGAAAAATAATGCTTAAATTGATATTATATAAACTAAATAGATTTTTAGCCAAATAATTGCTCTTATTAACAAAACGGTTTATCCATTCATATCATGATTATCATCTTAATGAATACTTTAGATCAATGTTTTATTTATTGTTATATTTACTACAACCACATGTGCTCAAGAGTGGTTTCTGGATAGAATTTTTTATTATACGTGAAATATATTTATTCAAAATATTTCTCATGCTTTAGTTTCAAAAAAATCATGTAATTAAGATTAAAATTTCCCTGAAGAGCTTAATGAGGTAAACTTGTGGATTTTACTGATGCCAAAACAGGTACTGAGTTCCAATACCAAAGTCCCATAATAAACAGGTGAAGTATTGTGGTTTATAACTTTCTTTTAATCACTCAAAAACTGGGCAAGCCACCTAAGACATCTGGCAGTAATAGTACTTAATTTTCTTTTCAGGGGCTATTTTCCTCTCCTCTGCCATGCCTATTTCAAAAAAGAGACATGATTTTTTTTTTATTAAATTTCTCTTTTGTCTCTTCACACTGATAAAGAAACACATAAACACATACACACATACATCAGTAAATATCTATGTGTTTCTACATAATGTCTGTGTCTTCTTTTTCTCCCCTGCCCAATCCTCCTGTTTGGATATATATATTCCAGGCTTAGAGTTTATTACATGTAATGTGTTCTCTCTTTTTCTCTCTTGTTCTCTTGTTCTCCCCTCTCTTGTTTTCTTGCAGAGTCCTATTTAAGTTGGGAAAGCGGCAGGAACTAGCAACAATTAAGTCTCCTACAGCAGCTGCTCCATCATTACAGAGCAGTAACTGTTTCTTCCTGTCTGTGGGCAATCTAAATGGTGCTCTTCCTTCCATGATCTATGCAAAGCTGTGCAATCTACAGTAGCCATTTCTCAGTGAGCAGCAAATGTAGCAACAGCATTCTCTACCGAAATAATTATGTTGCTTTCTCCTGATCAAAGAGTTTCTCTGTATAACAAACTAAAACTACTTTTTGCTGTCTATAGAATAGGGTTAAGTTTTAAAGGAAGAAGTAGTATTCATTATTATTTTAAACTTTTAAAAAAATATTTAACATGTGGAGCCATTATGACCCCATTACACCTCCTCACCCTCAGTGATACCAAAACCACTACAGCTTTTCCCATATATACAGCTGTGAGACATTAATTAATTTATTCATTGGACAGCAACTACGTGCCGGATTCTATTCCAGGTAGTGGGACTTCAACACTGAACATAAAGTTCTATTTTTTTAAAGTTTTTTTTTGTTTTTTTTTTTTTTCTTATTTGAAAGAGAGAGAATGAGAGATATATATCACAAAAGGGAGGGGTAGGGCAGAGGGAGAAGCCGACTGTGCTCTGAGCAGGTAGCCAGATGCAGGACTTGATCCCAGGATCCTGGGATCATGACCTGTGCCAAAGGCAGACATTTAACATACTAAGCCACCTAAGCACCCCATAAAGTTCTATTTTAAAGGAACTGGCATTCTGACGGGGTTAGAAAAGATTCACCAAGTTACCTAAATTACTTAGGTGGTCAAGGGGATTTGATGCTAAAAGCCTTGCAGTGGAGTGCAGGGTATAATGGTGACTACTGGGGAGGCTCTAAAGTTTGAGGAGGGGCATTAATAATAGCAACCCAATGTTGTTAAATACAGTGAGATGGAGGAAGAATAAGCATGTCTTCTCCACCAAATACAACCTATCACACTTTTATGGATTTTTTTTTAAGATTTTATTTATTTATTTGATAGAGCAAGAGAGTGTGTACACAAGCTGAGGGGAGGGGTAGAGGAAGAAGCAGACTCCCTGCTAAGCAGGAAGCCTGACACGGGGCTGGATTCCAGGATCCTGAGATTATGATCTGAGCCAATGGCACATGCTTAACCTTAACCAACTGAGCCACCGAAGAGTCCCTGCTTTTATGGATATTTAAATGTGCCATCACCTAGCCATAGTATTATCTGGTGTAATAAATAGGTGAGAACTTTAATATCATGAAAACTTCACTGCTTCATATAGACTTGACACAGTATCTTATAAGACCTCAGGAAAAATAATTCTACATCTATACATGCCAAAAGTAAATGCATGACATGAAGTTATCACTAATTTCATTTTGCTATTTCTTTAAGTAATTATACAATATATTAATATATTAATGTATAATATTATATACATGTATTAATTAGATCAAGCTATTTGATGTGCAGAGGCAGCTTCAGAATCCATTTCCTGTAATAATATACAGGATAACTTTGATTTGTGCCTATATTAAGGCTTTAGAATTCCTAAAGGCAGAATTTCAGTGAGCAGCTTGCATAGATTTGACATTTATGGAATAAATGAGATCAAGTTAAAATATTATGTGGAAATATCTTTTAAGCAGTGATGATGGTACTGGAAACAGAATAGAGTTTATTTTAATCTAATATGTATATGATACTATAAAGCCATTGTTTTAATGAACAGCAATCAAAATTTACTTAGTTCTAGCTCTGTAAAAACTTCAAAGGAAAATTTATGAAGTTTCAGATGATAAAATTCCAAAGAAAAGGCAAGCAATCTTCAGACATAATAAACTTTCAATAGCAAAAGCAAAAAAAAAAAAACAACAAAAACAAAAACAAAAAAAAACAAAAACCAAGAAAAATAACATTAAGGGGCACATGGGTGGTACAATCAGTTAAGCATCCAACTTTTAGTTTCAGCTCAGGTTCTCCCTGCCCCACCCTCCCCCAGCTCTCACTCTTTCTCTTTCTAAAATAAATAAATAAGTCTTTTTAAAAATAACATTAATATCTCCATAATGAAAATTAGAGACTATCATTTATTTAGAATCAAAGTTATTTATATATATATATTTATATATATTTATATATATATATTTATATATATATATACCAGTTATTTATATACATATATATATATACCAGTACCTGTAGGACAGGTTACATGTTATTAAAAGTTTCAGATAAAATATGAATATATATGTTCAAATAGTATGCCAATGAGGGTTTACCTAGGATAGAGATTAATCAAGAAAGCTTGTGTAACTGGGAAGTCATTGAATGGCCCTTCAAAATCGGGTAAGATTTAGAAAAGGACATTTCCATTGAGGGTATAGTATGAGCAAAGTCAGGAAATAGACACTTGGAAGCATTTATACAGAAAAACAAACAATTCAGTTAATTGTTTTATGACCTGCTTAAAAGAAGCATGAGAGGTATAAACTAGAAAATGTTTATGAAAGTCATATATTGAAGATTTTGAAAATAAAATTAATGTAGTCCCTCATTCACTGCTTACCACCTTTCTCCCTTCATTAATTCCTTTTTCCCTCCTTCTCTAATTTTTCCCACATAACTGATTATTTAGAAGACTGTCACAATATTCCATTATAGATAGAATATTTAGTGATGTTGTTTTTCTGTAATTAGCATTCCTTCTTAATTGTGCTATAAGGATTTCCTTATAAATGCTTAAAGAATGCGGTTGCCAGAGTAAACAAATAAGTTCATTGTTTTATTTTATTCTCTTGGGGATTGAGCAGAGGCTTAAGTCAAATTAAGAATGATCTATATTGCCAGGCACCCATGCCCCAATCTGAAATTAATCAGAGTTTCCCTGTATCAGGGGAATCTAAAGCACAAGGGTTATATTTATGCTAATTTTTGTTAATATGACTGGAAGCCATCAGAGTATAGTGGAAGACAGAACAGTCTTGGAGTCATAAGAACAGAATTCATTTTTCAATTTCACCAAAGGAATTATTCATACTATAGAATACTAAAAAATTCCGTTTGTTTCACTTGACAGTACATCATGGATATTTCTTCAGGTCAGCAATTATATTTAACTTGTTAATTTCAACTGCTGATTTGGATTTCTTTTTGCATTGGAATAAGACATACAAAACTTATATTGCCTGTTGTTTACCTATGTATACTTAAGCTGATGTTAATATTTTATACTATTAAAAATAAAGATGTAATGAGCATACGTTGATGTGCTTCCTTGAACACATATATGAATATATATATATATTTAAATTTTTATTAGCAAATTATCCTGAAATAAGTTTTATTAATTTACTATCCTAACATCTGAAGTCAAAGACATGGGAACTTGTGCAATATTAATTTTCCTTCTATTTCTATTGCTCCCTCATGATCCCCTGTGGAATGCTTACCTTAGATCATTTATTGAAGAGAGGTGGCTGGGGCAAGACCACTTGTAATATATTAACACACACATTAATTTCTACAAAAAGAATATATATGCTTTATATGCTTTTTTTTTTTAAGATTTTATTTACTTATTTGACAGACAGAGATCACAAGTAGGCAGAGAGGCAGGCAGAGAGAGAGGAGAAAGCAGGCTCTCCACGGAGCAGAGAGCCCGATGTGGGGCTCAATCCCAGGACCCTGGGATTATGACTTGAGCCAAAGGCAGAGGCTTTAATCCACTGAGCCACCCAGGCGCCCCTTTATATGCTTTTTTAACCATGGGTGCATATATTTTACAATTCTGGCAATAAGTATCTGTGCATAGGAACATCTTAAATTTTTAATAATTTGTTAAAACATACTATATTTGGGCACTAAAGTTATGCCTAATTTAATGTGTATTGAAATCACTAATAACTGATTTGGTTCTAAGCAAAATTTCTCTTGTGTGTCTATCTCCTGCTATATATGTTTAAGCATATAATCAATAAAAAATTTAAAAGGGCAGTAAGTATATATTTTCCACACACAAAACTACTCAAATAACATTTATGATCCATATTTTTCTAGCAATCAACAACCACGATGTTTTATTTCATTTGAGCTTCACAACAGATTTATAAAAAGTTAACACAAAAACTGCTTTGTGAATGAAATAAGTATGTTATAATTCAGTACAAAAATACACCCCAGCCAAAAGACCAGCATTACCATCCACCCAGTCACTTAAGTCAGAAACATGAGCTACACGTTTTCTGCCTCCCCGTTTACCCAGAGCTGATAATGAGCCAGGACACACTGGTAATGTAAATCTGTGCCTGTCTGTTCTGATTGCTTTGACATCCAATTTGATTGATTGGTACTTATGCTGTGTTGGTTTTTGAATACTATGAATATTATACTTGATTGCATTTCACTCCATATCTAATCACTCTCCAAGAACTAAAATTTCTACCCGTAAGTCTCCCTGCAATATGTCTATTTCTCTCCATTATCTCATAAATATTCACATAAATATTCTAAGGCTGGACAATATATTTTTTTATTCCAAATACTAAAATAAATTTCAAATTTCTGATCAAAGCTGCTGCAAATATTTGAAGGATTCAACAGTCCTTAAGGCAAAGTTTAAGTTAATTTATATTACACAAGCATCTCTTTTTTCTTATATGGTTCAGTAAAGTCAGTGTATTGAGGTTAAAAATCTTAACTCCAAGATCTCTAAATTTGGGATTTTATTCTCATTTCCATCCCTGAAATGGGTATTAGAATGACGCTATTGCATGAAGATTGGAACAATTTGGGCACATGTCAGTTTTCAAAAAATGTTAACTTTTATCCATAACCTCTGGCACCAATCATTGTTATTACCATCATCAAACATGTCCTCAATATTTCAAATAATCCTATGCCCATTTTTTTTAACCTTCATCTGGTGCTAATCTACAGATTGAAATATAGATACCAATGTTAACATCTAACCACTCAGACCATTTCGTTCTACTTTTAAGTCTCCAAATAGAAGAACTCTTACTTTACCATTGGAGGACACGAGCTATGAAATCCAGTTTACTTTACAAGCCTGCCACTCTCATGATTAATTTTTGTGCCTGATTTTCAACATAGTCTACCGTATAGTTATAGGAAATGAACCTATCTTTGTATTATAGCTGCCATACCAGCTCTTCAGCTTTCAAAGAATGCTGTATGGGATAGTTGGCTAGCTTAAGCATATCATTCTCTGCTCAAGACTTCTAACATAGATCAGTCAAATGTACATGTTGACTCAAACATTGCCTCCATACAATTCAAATTCTAGAGCTTCTTCATAAGCCACTGTTTCCCTTTGGCTCATTTAAATCTACTGCAGGCAATGCTATACCATGTGCTAGGTGTTTTCACCATTTCACAGATAATAAGATAGTTCCCATCTGATTAATGAAAGATCCAGTTTCAGAGTAACAGTCTAAGGGTATCTTTTCTGTGGTTATGTTGTGTTTTTTTTTAATTAAAATTTTTATTTTTATCTTAATTGAGCACTGAAATGGCACCATCTGGTTTGTTTATAAAATGGCAAAGCCTGGAATAGGACGTGGTTTCCTGGCACCAGTCCTGGCCTTCAGTCACATATTGGAGGCTAGAGTTCATAACCCCAGAAACCCCTGGTAGACAGAGGTGTGAGAGCTTGCTCACATGCTTTTCATTATAGATACCTTCATTAAGAGGATTTTCAGGAGAAGGAATATAGTGTTAAGATGGTATCATATTAGGAACATAAGGTAGGTTGAAAATTAATAAGTGGTAGCTTCAATAAGGTTTGGATTAATATGACTCTCAGGACTTTGGGAAGGAAGGGACTGACAAAGGAGTAAAATGAATAAACTGTTAAGAGAGGAGGAGTGAAGGGGTCCATATTGTTGAGTGTGTGACATCTTTTGAGCATCCTATTGACTATTGGAATTAAGAGTGAAAGAGCAGGTGAAGTTTGATGTTGTACTTATAAAATTCTCAGTACACACATTTTATATGCCTTTTCTCTAAGGTTATATAAAGTATGAAAATATTAGCAATTAGCCCTTAAAAGCCTGAGAAATGGGGGGGGGAGTTAAAGAATATAGCTAGCTGTTATAGCTGTTATTCAGCTGAAACACTGTCCTTATACAGACATGTGATTTTTTCCTAAAGGCCCTTTTTAAAGCAGTTTTAGATTGCCAAAAAAATTAAAATGAATGTACAAATAGTTCCCATATATACCTTGCACCCACATATGGATGCTGGTTGGTTGAGAGATTTGGTGCTGAAAGGATGGATGATTAGACATCTATTAAATGCTTATTTATATTTTCTCAATTAATTATGAGGCAAAAATATCAGGTAAGAGAAAGGAGAATTTATAAGGTGTGTTGGGATATTGAGGATACAGAAGAGATTTTATATAGTCATTTAGGACTGTGGGAAAGTGAATATGCCAGGAAGTAAAATAGTCTTGTCATGAATATATATTTAAGATTCTGTAATATGAGATATTGACTCACTAATTTAAAATGTTATCTATCAGTGTCATTATCTCTAGAAAGAAGCCAGAGTTTCTGCACATACATCAGAAATATTTTTGAGCTATTCACGAAGGCATAAAAGTGTGTGTGTATGAAGGGGGAAAGAGATATCTCAATTATTCTGTGGATTCTTTTGTAGCAGATTTAACATTATACTGATTTCCCCTTCCTGATATGCTATTTGTGCTGTCAAACTATTTCAGGTTTTCAACTGCAATGGGATGAAGTCAAATCTACTATAGTAAAAATGTCCAGTCACTTTCTAATTTGGATCTGAATATGTCATTATGTTATCCTTTATAGTTGTTTTTGGCTTAAAACAAGAGTTTGGGCGCCTGGGTGGCTCAGTGGGTTAAAGCTCTGCCTTCGGCTCAGGTCATGATCCCAGGGTCATGGGATCGAGCCCCACATCGGGCTCTCTGCTCAGCAGGGAGCCTGCTTCCTCCTCTCTCTCTCTGCCTGCCTCTCTGCCTACTTGTCATCTCTATCAAATAAATAAATAAAATCTTTAAACAAATAAAATAAAATAAAATAAAATAAAACAAGAGTTTATGGTGACTCTATTCTAAAGCCACAGGGGTATACATTTCTTTTTTTTTTTACAGTAATTTGCATTCCCAAGACATGTGGGAGTTACTTTATAAAATAATTTCCAGTAGTTCATACTTCCACACATAGAAGTTATGAGCTATTTTATTTGTTCATTTGTTTTTTTTCATTTATTTTATTTTTACTGTATTGCTTTTTATGAAAACGATTTTATATTATTTTATGTTAAATGTGTATAGTTTACATGAAGTTATTACTTTGATTAATAGGATCTTTAAAATAGCCATTTTAGAGACTTTTTTTTATAAGTAAACCTAGAGTAATATAGAGGAGCCTGGAATATTTTGAATCTTAGAAGGAAAATGCTACACTTTAAATTATTTTTAAAAATCACATCAGTAGCTAATATATACGGATTCCTTTCCACACACTTTCCTATTTTGTCTCCATATAGAATAAGCTCAAATTGACTGGCTTAACAATATTTAATTTATTTTTTATTAAGAATGGCTCTTTTTGATTTCTTAAATGCAAAGGTCTCTTAAGAGATTTGTCTGAAAAAAGACAATTGAGCAAGAACGTGAACACGGGAATAGAAGAAAACATGCTATGTTTTATAGACAGTAGTGTAATTCCCCAATTTCTTTAATTTTCTCTTTTTTCTTCCCCTTTTGTGCTATTCACTCATTTAAGAAAATATCCTGAACTAAACTAAAGAGCATAATCTTAGGATCTTGACGTTAAATATATAACAAGCATATTTTTATTACTATTACTATCAAAATCTAGAAGAAATTTATAATCTGTCTTCACTTGCATTCAGTAGGTAACCAAACTGGCAAAGAATTAATGAGGAAGATTCTTGGAAGGGGAATATTTATTTTATTTTATTTCATTTTTTTTGGAAGGGGAACATTTAAACAAGGAGGTAAAGGAGAGAACTGTCTTGCTGTTATTTAAAACATTGTTAGTTGATTCTATCAGGTCATTAAAATACACTTTATTGAAGTTGAAAGTTATTTTTAAAAGCATTTATTTTAACATGTCAAAACTCTCTCTTCATATACTTGTACAGTGATCTTTGTCTATATGTCAGCATAAATGACAAAGTCAAGTGAATAATATAAGAAAAAGTCTCTATTGATTGGTAGCCAGGACAGTGAGACTATTATTGGAATCTATATAAATCATCTCCTCCTAAACTAATGTATGTCTTGGAGCTATAGTCAACTTGATAAAAGCTAATTTGAAAAAGGCATTTTCTATGTGCCCTTGATGGTATAACTATTAGTCTATTCATCACAAAATAATAATGACAATGTTTTGAATATGTAAAAATCCATGAATAATGAATTTTGGTCTTAGCTTTTTATAGTATCTTAAAAATAGGAACATGTAATTTATTTTTTTTCTACTTTTTGGAGACTATTTCTTATGGAGCGCATGGTCTGCCTAAATCATATATCACATATTTTGAAGCATTATGTTATATATCTTTCACAAAATTTAATGAGGAGAGATAACCATTCACCAAAACCATTCCTCTTATATTTTTATTCTTTCATATTCAGTTAAAATTAACCATCATATAGGCATAAACTTTAGCTCACTCTCAAAAATTTAAACTAGCCATTCGTTGTCTGATAAAATGGTATGTAGTGTAGTTATTGTCAATGAGTCCCAAAAGGAAATCTCATGGGACAAAAAAGGTTTCTGGAGTATATTCAGTTTCCTGGTAACACAGGTAGATGCATAAAAATATTCCATTGACCATGCATTTTCACCTATTATTCCTGCTTATTTTCTGAAGATATGTTATTTTTCCTTGCAATGGGCAATTTAAAAGATAAAACAAAAGCAACATACAGTGGAATGAATTACAAAGGGGCACCTGGGTGGCTCAGTGGGTTAAGCCTCTGCCTTCAGCTTGGTCATGATCTCAGGGTCCTGGGATTGAGCCATGCATAGGGCTCTCTGCTCAGCAGAGAACCTGCTTCCCACTCTATCTCTGCCTGCTGCTCTGCTTACTTGTGATCTCTCTCTCTCTGTGTCAAATAAATAAATAAAATCTTAAAAAAAAGAGAAATAATCAAGGAAGCTAGGTTCTTAATAATATTGTAGCACTGTATCAAATATATTTCCTATCTCTGATCTCTAATTATGTAAAACAAGTAAATGTTTTTAATAACTATGATGGTAAATAGCCTATTAATTTGTAACCTAAGTCATTCCTAATTGATATATTTCAATCTCAAAACAATAGATGAGAATTTTCTTCATAATCCACACTGATCATTCTGTAGGATTGGCAACGAAGCATACATCATAGAGTATGCAGTATGCTTGAGTAGAGGATCAAACTGAGTAAGGCAAAGGCAAGGCTAAGCAGGGAGAGATAGGTGAGGAGCTATGTAACCAGACTCACAGAAATTTCAGATGTGGAGAAACATTATAGATGAGGTATTAACCAGAGAGAAGAGAACTGACAAGTCCACCCTGTTCATTCTAAATATAGATGGGATATTTTCATGATATTTATAAATCCACTTTGTTTGTCATAGACAAGACATTTACCAAGTTCCCTGGTGAATTCTCCATAAAAGACCAACCATAAAAGCCTCAGTGGCAACCCATTCAGGACTCCTCTCATTCTAGAGAGCTTTTTTCTTTTCTTTTTTGTTCTCACCTTCACCTAACAAGCTTTCACTTCACTTCACCCTTTTGTGTCCACAAAATTCATTCTTTGACTCCATGAGACAAGAACTCTGCAACCCTGCAACAAAATGATCTTGAGCAAATTACCAAGTTACTGTGAACTCTATATCCTCTCATGATCTTGTGAAGATTGTTCCTACTAATTAGCCGTGTGGTACCTGATTAAGAGATGTCTTAGTGTTACCTCTCATCCAGTTCAAGGTAGCTTGAAACAATAAGAAAAAGTCAGGAGATAAAGATAGAAGGGCAGTATTGCCTATCTAAAAAATCTTATAAAGACCAAGCAGGTGAAAACTGTTCACCCATATGAATGGAACAGTGAGTGAGCTCTCCTGTGATGGGGGGTGGGTTGTTTTCTCCTGAATCCATGAAGTGACTCTCAACAGCGCTCACATGCCAAGTCAGGCTGCCAACTAGGATCTTTCTTATACTTTATTTCACTCTCTCGTCCACTTCAACTTTGGATGACCACAGGCAATTTATTAAATGAGGAAGTATATCAGTTTTATAATACTGCTATAATAAATTACTACTGAGAAGCTTAAAATGACAGATTTATTATCTTATTGTTTGTAAGTTAGAAGTCTGAAACACATCTCACTGAGCTAAAATTAAAGTGTTGTCAGGATTGTGTTTCTTTCAAGAGGGTATAGGGGAAAATCCATTTCTTTGCATTTTCCAGCCTCTAGAGTTTTCCTGTATTCCTTGGCTCATGGACCTCCTCTTCTATCTTCAAAAAGCCACAATACTGTTTCTCTTTGACCCTTCCTCTATCACCCTCAGTTAGGAAATCTTTGCCAATTTAAAGATTACTGTAATGCAATAACAACTGAATATCATAAAATATACACTAAAGAAACAACATATCAAAACTTGAAAAAAATGTACTTCCCAAACATACAATTACTTGCATGACTTAAACATTTTGAGATAAATGTATTCAATACTATATTATTATATATACATTAAGCTTATCCTCATTATTTATTTGCCACAGTCTCAATTTTACATATGTTAGGGCAAGTACGATATTTATATAAAGACAAATTCGTACCTTGACAATCTCAATCATTTCCTTCCACAGAAACTTAATGTTAGAATCTAGTTTTGTGGTGTAAATGGACCTCATTTAAAAAAAAAAAAAAAGGAAAAATAATGTGCTTTACACTTATGTAAGATGCTAAAATAAAGCAAACTGGATTTGGAATATATGGGTACTCTACTATTTTCAAAACTTCTTAAATTCTAAAACTATACTAAAATACAAAAAAAAACCTATAAAAATGAAAAGAATGAGCAAATTAAATTAATAATGTAAATAGTCAAATGCATAGAGATGGTTGAGTAAGGTATTAAGTAAAATTGGGTAAAAATCAGTAAAATAATTTCTGCTCTTGTATTCAAGAGTTTTATATTCAAGTATAAATAAGATGCAAAATCAGAATTTTGGTATTCTGATTACACAGAATATCAAATTATGTCTTAAATGGAGTTTCTGTAATCAATTAAAAAAACAATGACTAGACGCCTGGGTGGTTCAGTCATTGTGTTTCCCTTCTGCTCAGGTCATGGGCCTGGGGTCCTGGGATTGAACCCCACATTGGGCTCCCCAACTCAGTGGGAAGCCTGACTCCCCCTCTCCCATTCCTCCTACTTGTGTTCCTTCTCTTGCTGTTTCTCTCTCTGTCAAATAAATTAAAAAAAAAAACAAAAAATAAAAACTTAAAAAAAATGACTGACTCTTAGAAAGAAACTGAGTTTACTTACATTATGTCAATGCATTTTATAATCTTCCATCGGCCTCTAGAGCATTTAATATTTGAACTTGAGTTCTAATGCAAAAAGTTCAATGAGCTGAAGAATAAAAATAGCTAGAGACAGAAAAGTATGACTTTTTTTTTTTCCTAGTCACAAATGATGGTTATATGGATGTCATTGAATCAGTGATTGAAAATAATAAACACATAATGATTGAGAACATGATATAAGTCTTATAAATACACTATTCCAAGTTAGATTTCTTTTTTTGATGAATTGGCTTTGTTCTTTATAGTGATCAAATTCATTATGTATACTGGAATAAATTTTTTCATGGAGTAATTAAAATATTTAAGTAATTTCACCACATAATTAACCAATGATTGCCAATTAATTACTGGCTAATAAATGGTGCTGAATACTGTACCAGTTTCTTTAAGGAACTGTATGATTTCATGAAAATGTATATATTACTTACTCTCCAGGAGCCTGACACTGTGCATGAGAAGACAAGACTAACACCTCAACAACTGGAGAAATTTATGCCAAATTAGATCACTCATTAGAAACTAGAACTACACAGCAAAAGTGTTTCTCTAACTAAGGGACGAGAGAAGAACATAGAATGGAATAATAAGGAAAAGATTCATGAAAGAGGGGTGCCTGGGTGGCTAAGTGGGTTAAAGCCTCTGCCTTTGGCTCAGGTCATGATCCCAGGGTCCTGGGATCGAGCCCCACATCAGGCTCTCTGCTCTGCAGGGAGACTGCTCCCTCCTCTCTCCCTGCCTGCCTCTCTGCCTACTTGTAATCTCTGTCTATCAAATAAATAAATAAATCTTTAAAAAAAAGATTCATGAAAGAATAATGGTGAATGAGGAAGAGAATATATAACATGCAATTGGTACAAAATAGAAATGATAAGGGTGTATTTGGATTTCAGAGAAAAAAATGTTTTGGGTGAAATTCTCAACATATAGAGAGGAATTATGAGGAATAATAATGATTTGATGATATGAGGCCTTATAATAATCTTGAATTGATTCAGTGAATAATGGATGGTCAGAGCAATAGTTTTAATTAAAATTTTTGCCAAAAGTGTTGTGAATTCTTTACATCAAATGTGCAAAATATTGGTTTCGTTGTAAAGACTTGGTCATTTTGTAACATCAGAAATGTAATATTTCAGCAAAGTCATTCCATTTCAAATGATAAACCTTTGTAAAAATATTATGAAGTAAAAATTGCAATGTTAATAGTCAGGATTATTTGCTTTCCTCAAGTGGATAGAACCTGGCATTTGTGACTCTTTTGATTTGTGTTAGCTTCCAGGCAAAACAACATACATAGAAAAGTTAATAAAAATCACGTAATTCTTTATATGTATTTTTGAAATTCTCTTTATATATAAAGCTATATTTCAAATTGTTATAAGTATTAAAACCACCATGGGGCTATTTAGTACTATGTTGATGAATAAATACAAACCAATGGTCACATTAATAGGAATCACAGATGAAATTCTAATTTAGTTCTTCAAGGTGTATGGGTAGAGAGGCTGGAATCAAATGATCAAAACACATAGGCTAGGATGTAGGAAATTGGAAAGAATATCATTCCCCACCTCAAAATAAAGGAGAGCAGGGTAACATACAAAGTTAATATTTTTCTTGAAACCATCCAAAAGCTTTCCTGAATTCCAGGAAGAAACAGAACTTTTCAAGTATAGACTACTTTACCTACATAGAGCATGCTGGAAGGTGGTATAAGCCGCTGAAGTTTAAACAAAATGTTAAAGGCCAAGTGTGGGACATAGATGACATTTGGCACCATTGAGAGCATCACACAAAAGAACTCTCTGCAGATTCTTTTTCATGAACGCTGATGGTGTTCACAAGAAGACAGTCAAGGGGAAGAACAGGTGACCCGAGAGCCTGCCTCAGTGATGCAAGTGTGCGGGCGTCATCGCCTGCAGCTTCAGGAAAGGCACATGACCTCAGTCCAGCCCGGATACATACGTCTCTCATAGGAAAAGAGGAGAAACAAAACAAACAACATCCAACAATAATATTACAAGCATGCTGTAGGTGACATGAGTAACAAAACGCAACCCCAGCTCAATAGTTGCCTAGATTGACTGAATGTCCCACCTGCCCCACTTAATAATCTGACAGACACATCAAAATCCAGGTGCTTGGTCTAGGCTGTGTTTGATGAGGAGAAACTGAAAAGTGATAATTAAACATGCCTTACATAATCAGAAATTTATAGTAATTATTTATATTTCAGTTTTAAAGTAAATTAGAGAGCTCAATATCTATTTGAATTATGATCCCTTTGCAGTTATTACAGAGTCTGGGTGCAGACATTCTCATCAAAATCTTTTGTCACCTTCATTTTTAAAATGTGTTTGAGGAATCACTCCAGGGTTTGTTATTTATATAGATAGATAATTAATTAATTAGTAATTAACCTAAATCATATTGACCGAGCCTAGCTAGTAAATTCTAGCTAGATAGAATAATTTTTTAGATTATTAGAGCATTTTTTCTAAATATGATCCTGTCTTCTTAGGTATAGTCTAGTTTGAATTTTTCTGCCAAATGTATATGGGGAAGGTACATGGATGGGGTGGAGGGTGGGGTGAAAGTTAGAAAGCCTGCTAGCAAGAAATCTCAAAAACCCAAATCTACTAATTTGTTCCTGAGCAAAATACATCTATTTTTATCTTGGTTTTTAAAAAATACATAAGCATAATATTAACAGAAGTTCTATTCTTAAAATGTTTTAAGGCAGATATATGAATAAAACTATGCCTTATACATTTGAAAAACTAATTTGGCAGCAAATTTCCATTGAATTATATTGCATATCTATGCTCTTACACATGGTGGAACACCCTTCAACATACACAACAACTAAGGGATTATTTGGTGTGTTACTTCATCAGATGTTTACTAAAAAAAAAAAAAAAAAAAAAAAAAAGTGTGACATTTACAAAGGAACTTGCTATATCAAATATGTATCAGTTTCTTGTATTTTCTAGGGTGAGGATAAGCAGCCAAACAGGAGGCCTTAGGCTAGTGTGCTAGGTTATCTGCTCTAATTACAATCAGTAGTTAGTGGTTCTCATTTCAGAATAGGTACAATGTCTAATTTATTGGCAAGAGTGTAGGTGTTAATTTTGCTTGTAAATGAAAAGAACAAGTGTTTGCCAATTAAATCAAGCATCTGCTTCACAGTCAGTAATACTAATAGCTACCAACAGAACTCCAAGTGATTACTCTAAATTGTTTAATGAACTGCTTTTAATACGTAGTAAACTACAACCCTGATTCCTTAAAAACGCTAGGCTGGGGCTTAGTTGTTCAACTTTAAATGACCTCTCATTGGTTCCCTTGCCTTTATTATTATGGTAGGATGAAGCCAATCTTTAAAAACTACATTGAAAGGGGTCTCATATTCTAGTATATTAAAATATTTACATACTGTGATTGGCATTCATATTTATTATCTTTTTTGCATTCAGTTATTATCTGCTGTTCGATTTAGGATTTTTATTAAGCTACATGTTTCCGTTATAAAGGACATTACCAGCCTACTCATTCTTTTCTATTCATTGTGGCCAAATAATATCCTCAGTTGATAAAAATCATAGATAAAGACAGAAAACTGTAAATATAATCTAAATTTTACAGGTAAGTGGACACTTCACATCTTGCAAACTGCACAGAACTCTTTTTTAATAGTTTGTAAAATATTGAAAAGTTTGATGTCAGCATATATTCTGTTATTAGGAAGCTTTCATTCTTCTGGTAGCATAACAAGGTCCATCTATGGAGTCTAAAATGACTAGGGATGCCTGTCAAAATCTTGTATCATTATTAGAACTATTGACTACCTTAGATAGATGACGTTCACTCTTACTTTAATTACTTACATCAGTTTGAAAATCTAGTTTTAAATGGGAACTCAAAAGTACTCTAACACATAGATGCAAAGTATTATAAGGTCTTTTATATAAAAACTGCCTTTGGAAGTTTCTCCAACGATATTTGGGAGAAACATCTCCTTTGCGGCATCCATAACAAAAGTCTGTAACCTTCTTTGTGACAACCATGATGAAACAATCCATTTAAAACAAATTTACTTAATGTTGTCACCAGACTTAAAATTATACCTGATAAAATTAAATATCTACCGTCAAAAACTGAGTACCATGTAATATCTACAGCCCTACCTACAACAGACACACAATTATTGACAGTTACAGCAGGTAATCACAAGAAATATATATTTCATCATATATGTGAAAATTAGCTTACTAAATATTTTTTCTGTTCAGAATTTTACACAGTAAAAGAATTAAGGAACATGAACACATTTTAATTTCTGACCAAAATGCACAGGTGCAGAGAATGAACAACAAACCCGATTAAATTCTGATTGAATTTATATAATTGAAATTAGTGAGTTTTTCAAGATTTCATACTTGAGCAGGAAAGCTTATAATCCAGGGTAATAATATCTTCACAATGATACATATTAAGGTGATTCCTTCCAGGGATATTTGACTAGAGTGATCTAGAATTGATTATTTTTAAAATAGTTACCTTGATAAATAACAAAAGTTCAAGGACTATAACAATATTAATTCAGATATATCTGAGGAAAATAGAAGAAAAAAAGAAAAACAGGAAAAAATAGGTTAGATAGAATATTTTCTACATCCCGTATTAAAGTAAGAGGAAGTATATTATTAGGCATGAAAAACACAATTGTGTATATTTGTCACTTGTCCTATGCTCTACAACAACTCTGGTCTTGTAATTAATTGCTAGAAGCCAAACAATAAATCTCCTTCCACCAAGCAAGGCATTTAGAACCTGGTTTCTATATATGTAATATGTAACATAAATATATATAAAATATAACATATATATGGATATAATTTTATGTTCATTGAGATTCTGATTTATAACAGGGATTATTTAATTTTTAACATATGCCAAAGTAAACAAGTATCTTTCCTTATAGACAAATGGATTAATCATCTAATGAAAAGTCGATTTTTACCTCAGAAAATATTGCATCTCAGACAATATTTTGCAGTATTGGCTATTACTAATTATTACATATAACTTTGACCAGGATCACTTTTTCCAGCACTGTATCTTTTTCTTTTTTTAAAGATTTTATTTATTTATTTGACAGACAGAGATCACAAGTAGACAGAGAGGCAGGCAGAGAGAGGAAGGGAAGCAGGCTCCCTGCTGAGCAGAGAGCCTGATGTGGGGCTCAATCCCAGGATTCTGGGATCATGACCTGAGCCGAAGGCAGAGGCTTTAACCCACTGAGCCACCCAGGCACCCCAGGACTGTGTATTTTAATTATAATTGAAAGATTAAAAAATCTAGGCACCCAGCAATCCTATGCAATTCTGTTTTCCCCATATAGGACAAAGACAGGCACCAGACTCAAGCTCACCTTTAATTTGTACAGACATATTTCTGGTGATAATTTACAAACAAAATTAGCAAGTGAAATCACTGTTTCACATTTTTTGAAAAAAGTATTTATTATGGACATTTCAAATTATAAGTGAAAACAGAATAGTGTAACTAACATCCGTATATCCATAAGCCAGATTCAAAAATTATATTCTGCCATTCTTGCCTTATCTATATCTCCACCAACTTCTGACCACCATTCAATAAAGATCATCATGATGATGATCAGAGTTCCATTTTGAGGCATCATTTACATATATTTAAATTCAGAACTTTTAGATGTAAAATGTTAAGAAAGAGATTCATGCTTTGACCCACACCACTCTTTCATTTTCGTCTATCACAAAAGTTTCCTACTGTTTCTTCCTGATCAACATCCTCAAACCTACTAAGACAACCAATAGTCTGGGTTTTGTTCTTTGTATTTTATTTTGCTTTTTTTTTTTTTAGATTAGTTTTGAATATTCTAGAACTTCATGTAAGTGACATTTTATAAGTTCATTAAATGGAATTTAATACATACAGCATGTTTTCTTTTGTGTCTGTCTTTCATCACCAACATAGCATCTGTTGATGTGACCAAGCATCCCAGTTTCCCTGGAATTGTGCTGGTTTTAGAACTGCAAGTCCCATGTATTGGAAACTCAGGACAAACTAGGACCATTAGTCATCGTATTGTGTATTTGCCCATGTTTTACATGTCTTTTCAGTTTGTTCCCTTTATAGCTCAGTAGTATTTTATTTTTAACCATTTTTTCCTGTTGATTGGCATTTATCTTTATTTTTTTTTTTTCCTTTTGGCAACTGTGAATAAAGCTTCTATGGTCCTTCTTGAAAAAGTGTTTTTAGGAACATACATATTTTTTTATTTCCCTTGGAAAAATATCTAGAAGTGAAATTCCTGAATCAAAGGGTAGATAGTCTTCAACTATTTATTTTATTAAAAAGACACCAATTTTTCTTTTCAGAATACTTGTACCATTTTACAACCCATTAGCAATGTATGAACGCCCAGGTGTGTCAGACTTTATTTTATTTTTTTTTTTTCTTTAGTGATTCTACTGGATACATAGTGGTATCTCATTGTGGTGTCAACTTATATTTACCTGATGACCACTATGTAGAACATCTTTCGATGTCATTATTGGCTACTTGTAGATGCCCTGCAGAAGTATACAGTCAAGTCTTTTCCTACTTTTTTAAAATAATTGAAATGTTTTCCTTTATTATTGAGTCATAGGAATATTTTATATATTCTGAGTATAAATAATTTGCCAGATATATGTTTCACTATTTTCCCTAGACAGTGATTTGCCTAGGAAGTTTTTTAATGATGTGTTTTGATGAAGAAATATCTTTTCTATTTTGATAAAATGTACTTTGTCATGCTTTAATTGTATGATTATTTCTTTCTGTGGTCTAAGAAATATTTGCCTATCAGATGTACATTCTCTATTCTTTTTCCAATAATAGAATATTCCTCTCTTCATATTTATTTCTCAACGCCATGCCCATCTCTCCAGCATCTGATACAATTGCTATAAAAATAACAACTTTCAAAAATGCACCCAAAGTGATTATCTTCAGGCAGCTTCAGGTCTTAGATACGCCAAAATTACTGAGGATAAGCTATTGAGTCATGCTAACTTCTTGGAAAAGGAATCTTGAGGAGAAGAAACACATTAATATCTCAGCACATTATCTTGATCTATTATTCCCCTTGAACCTATTTGCATGTAGGAAGGAATGTATTTTCTGTCATTCCAGACTGGAGTTTCACCTTCTCCCAATATGTCTCCATTTGACACAAATCCGTTTTAGCTACCTCAGTCCTGTGAAATCGTTTGGCTGTGTGTAACTATGTGACCACATGTTCTGCTTGGACTAGAACAGTCCTTGTTTATATATTTTGCTATATCAATCTGTATGGATTAGCTTTTTAATTTTTAATGTTTTAATTCAATAATTAGCATTAGTAATAATCTGAGATGAATTTGGGAGATCAATGTTTTGTATATTCAAATTCCTTTATGGTCTAGGATGGTAGCATATAAAATGGTTGGGAACTATGCCAAGTTCTCATTTTAATATGTAGTCAAATAGGAATAACTACCAGCAATATACCCTCTTTTCCCAACTCTTTGCAGAATTATCCAGCATTTTCCTTTTAAGGACAGCATGGCAAACACTGGATGATAAAATTAATTGCACTGAAGCCTGAGTAGGTAGAGTTAACTAACTCTTTCTGGTTATGACAAGGGTACTTTTAGATACCACTGTTAAATCCAGCAATTTGATAATTGTAATTGTGTCATGGTTCACAATGAGGTCTTTAACATGCAGGATATAGACAAGCTACTACTCAGTGATGTCTATGGGGGAAAAAAAAGCAAAATAGTAACATCCTTTGTAAATTACATGTAGGAAATAAAGCCTGATCAGAGCATAGAGCATGTAAAGAATACCCTAAAGTTTCTTGCTATAATGTTTGAAAATTCATTGGTATACCTCAACTTTTCATATATATATTTTTTTGCTTTGTAACACATTAAAAAGATTTTCAATACATACCACTTTAAATGATAATCTTGAGGGATAAAAGATGGCAGTGGAGTAGGAGGTATCTATGATGCACTTGTCCCAGAAACCGAACTAGATAACTACAAGATCTTCCAAAATATCCCAGAAATGAGCCTGAAGAGTGACAGAAAGAACTTCACAACTAAAGGGAGAGAAGAGGCCATATCAAAGAAGGCAAGAAATGCAGAGACATGGTTTACAGGAGAAATGGATTGTGGATGTTGCTGAATGGAGGGAGCCACATTTGCAGAGAAAGGCATGCAAGAAAGAAGACAACACAAGAGAACACACAGGGAAAGTTTCCCTGAAACCACTGGCTTGGAAAATAAGAGAGGCTGAATTTCATGAGTTCTTTCAACCAATGGGGCTTAACTCCTGAGTTTTAAAGGTGAGAAGTCTTATTTAAGATAGAGCTCAGAGGCACTGCACTGCTCTTGGAGAGAAGCCAGGCAAACAACTCAGGCACAGATAGAATGGAAACAGCAATCAGAACAATGACTAGGGGCACACAGTGCAGTGATTATCCACTCTTCTAGAAGCACATCCCTGAGAGGCAGTTTATACAGAGGTACCTCTCTGAAAATAAAGGAGCTGGCTGGTGACATTTACCTCGCTTATGCCTCATGTAAGCACAGAGACCACCTGATGGACCCACCTGATGCCAGGACTTTCCTTCTCAGTCAAGTTTGCCTCAGTCCCAGGGTGGTAGGCTCTTGCCCCAGAAGATCAACATAAGCTCCTGTCCATACTGTTTCCTAACCAGAGAGTTCTACAGGGACTCAATCCTGGTGGAGTTGGTGTCAAGTCTCATTTCACAAGCAGAACAGAGTACACCTAGTTAAAATTTGCCAGGGACAAAACACTGCCCACAGTGTTTTGCAAGGAGAACCTTGCAGGCAACTGGCCTGAAGGATGAAACAGTCAAAACAAGACAAGGAGAGCACATGCAGTGACACTCCCTGAAGCATCAGGCCCTGGACACTACATGCCTTCTTCTGCATAAGGCCATTACTTTCAAGAGCAGAAGACATGGCTGTCTTTTCTAATGCACAGAAGAGGGCAGAAACTTAGACAAAATGCCAAGACAGAGGAATTTATCTTAAATGAAAGAACAAGATAAGGCTACGGACAGAAATCTAAGTAAAAAAGATATAAGTAACGTGCCTCATGGAAAATTTAAAGCAATAATCATGACACTCACTGGGCTTGAGAAAATAATAGAAGATATCTGTGAGATGCTTACCAAAAAGATTCAAAAGAGTTAAAAAAGAATCAATCAGAGATGAAGATTGGGGACAGTTCTGATGTCATGAACAGCAGATTAGAAGAAACAGAAGAATCAATTAGTAACCTAGAAGACAAAATAATGGAAAAATAATGAAACTGAACAAAAGAGAGAAATTATTATGTAACAGGGGAATAGATTTAGGGAAGCCAGTGACTCCATCAAGCATAACATTTGCATCATATGAGTCCCAGAAGAAGAAAGAGAAAGCAGAAAATTTATTTCAATAAATAATACCAGAAAACTTCACTTATCTGAGAAAGAAGACAGACATACAGATCCAGGAGACACAGAGAACTTCCAATAAAATCAACAAAAGGAGGCCAACACTAAGATATATTGTAGTTAAATTTGGACAATACAGTGATAAAGAAAAAAAATCTTAAATGTAGCAAAATAAAAGAAGCCTTTAACTTATGAAGGAATACCCATAAGACTAACAGGAGATTTCTCAACAGAAACTTGGCAAGCCAGAAGAGAGTGGCATGATATGTTCAAAAAGCTGAGTGGGAAAAATCTACAGACATGAATATTCGATCCATCAAGACTATCATTCAGAATAGAAGGAGAGATAAAAAGTTTTTCAGACAAATAAAAACTATAGGAGTTTGTGACCACTAAACCAGCCCTGAAGGAAATTTTAAATAGGACCCTGAATACAAAGGGGAGACCAAGAGTGATAAAGGCAAGAAAGACCAGAGAAAATCTCCAGAAACAATGACAAAAAAGTAATAAAATGGCAATAAACACATATCTATCAATAATTACTTTGAATGTAAATGTACTAAACACTCCAATCAAAAGACATAAGGTAGAATGGATAAAAAATAAGACCCATCTGTATGCTGCCTACAGGAGATTCATTTTAAACCTAAAGGCACCTGCAGATTGAATGTGAGGGGATGGAAAAAAAAAATTGTCATGTAAGTGGATTTCAAAAGAAAGGTAGAGTAGCAATACTTATATGGGACATACTAAACATTTTGTTCTTGTATGTTTTTATCTTGTTTTTGAATGAGGGTAGTACTGGGATCCTGGAATAATTTTTTTTTAAAGATTCTATTTATTTATTTGACAGACAGAGATCACAAGTAGGCAAAGAGGCAGAGAGAGAGAGAGGAGGAAGCAGGCTCCCCGCTGAGGAGAGAGCCCGATGTACAGCTTGATCTCAGGACCCCGGGATCATGACCTGAGCTGAAGGCAGAGGCTTTACCCCACTGAGCCACCTAGGCGCCCACCTGGAATGATTTGAATGTATTCCCTCTATTGTATGAGTTGTAAGATTTTAAGTTATTAATTATTTTTTTTAATGTTTGGTAGAATTCACCAATGACACCATGTGGTCTTGGGCTTTTCTATATTGGGAGATTTTTGATTTCTAATTCAACTTTCATTCTTGTTATTGATCTAAGGAGATTTTCTATGTCATGATCTCAGGACTTGGGATTAAGCCCAATCTTGGGCTCTACAATCAGTGGGGAACCTGTTGGAAAGTCTCTCTTTCCTTTTCCCTCTGCTCCTCCCCACCCACTATAAATAAACAAATAAATAAATAAATAATAAATCTTTAAAAAATAAATGAGGAAATATTCTCTAGAATAGCTTGTATAATTTTGGACTTATCTATTTCTTTGTAATTTGGTAGAAAATCCTATAAAACATATACAGTGTCTTTCTTCTCCTTTTTATTTATTTATTTATTTATTTATTTATTTATTTGTTTTTTAGAGAGAGAGAGAGGAGGGGGAGAGGCAGAGGAAGAGGGAGAGAAAGAATCTTAAGCAGACTCCATGCCCAGTGCAAAGCCTAATGCAGTACTCAATCTTACAACCCTGAAATCATGACCTGAGCCCAAATAAAAAAATCAGATGCTTAACTGACTGAGCTACCCAGGTGCCACTATATAATTTCTTTATTTGTTGTTTTCATTTTTAAAAAATAATTTATTAGGGTGAAATTCACAGGATATAAAATTAACCATTTTAGAGTGAATATTTAAGTGGCATTGAAATTCACAACATTAGATATGTAGAAGCAAACCTAACCAAATAAGTGAAAAATGTATACTCTGAAAACTACAAAACACTTATGAAAAAAAAAAATGAAGATGACACAAAGAAATAAAAAAAAACATTCCATGCTCACAGGTTAGAAGAACAAATACTCTTAGAATGTCTGTATTACCTAAAGCAATCTACAGATTTCATGCAATCTCTATGAAAAACCAACAGCATTTTCCACAGAACTAGAACAAACAATCCTAAAATTTAGATGGAACTATAAAAGACCCCAAATAGCAATCTTGAAAAATAAAAAGCTGGAGGTATCATAGTTTTGGACTTCAAGTTATATTAAAAAGCTGTAGCAAGCAAAACCATATGGTACTAGCACAAAAATAGACATATAGATCAATAGAACAGAATAGAAAAGCCATAAATAAACCCACAGTGAGAGGGTCAATTAACCTTCAACAAAGCAGGAAAGAATGGCCAATGGAAAAAAGACAGTCTCTTCAACAAATGGTGCTGGGAAAGCTAGTCACATACAAAATAATGAAATTGGACCATTTTCTTACACCTTAAGATCCAGTAATCACATTACTGGGCATTTAACTCACCCCCCCCAAAACCCCATAAAGACACCAGTTCAGAAGGGTATTTGAATACCTACATTTATGCAGCATTGTTTAAAATAGCCAGATTACAGAAACAGTGCAAGTATACATTGACGGATGAATGATTAAAGAGGTGGTATACACACACACACACACACACACACACACGAATATTATTCAGCCATAAATAGAATGAAATCTTGCCATTTGCAACAACATAGATGGAACTAGAGAGTCTAAAGTGGAAAAAAAACGAGTCAGTCAGAGGAAGACAAATACCATATGATCTCATTCATATGTGAATTTTTTTCATACGTAAATTTGAGAAGCAAAATGACCAAGCAAAGAATAAAGAGAGAGAGAAAGACAAACCAAGATATAGACTCTTAACTATAGAGAACAAACTGGTTAGGTTAGCAGAGGAGAGTTGGGTGGTAGATGGGTCAAATAGGTGATGGGGATTAAGGAGTGCAATTGTCATGATGAGCACATCTCACATTGATGTATAGAATTGTTGAATTACTATATTGTACACTTGAAGTTAATGTAACACTGTTAACTATACTGGATTTAAAATTTAAAAAAATAGGGGCGCCTGGGTGGCTCAGTGGGTTAAAGCCTCTGCCTTTGGCTCAGGTCATGATCCCAGGGTCCTGGGATCGAGCCCCGCATCGGGCTCTCTGCTCAGCAGGGAGCCTGCTTCCTCTTCTCTGTCTGCCTCTCTGCCTACTTGTGACCTCTGTCAAGTAAATAAATAAAATCTTTAAAAAAAAAAATAAAAAAAAAATAAAATAAAATTTAAAAAAATATACAAAAACAATGACAGCAACAAAAATGCCTTCACAGTGTTATATGATCACAAAAGTTATCAAGATCTAGACAATTTCGACCATTCTCTTACACTGTACACAAAGATAAACTCAAAATGGATAAAAGACCTCAACATGAGACAGGAATCCATCAGAATCCTAGAGGAGAACACAGGCAGTAACCTCTTCGATATCACCCACCACAACTTCTTTCAAGATATGTCTCCAAAGGCAAAGGAAACAAAAGTGAAAATGAACTTTTGGGACTTCATCAAGATCAAAAGCTTCTGCACAGCAAAGAAAGCAGTCAACAAAACAAAGAGACAACCCACGGAATGGGAGAAGATATTTGCAAATGACAGTATAGACAAAAGGTTGATATCCAGGATCTATAAAGAATTTCTCAAACTCAACACACACAAAAACTGATAATCATATCAAAAAATGGGCAGAAGATATGAACAGACACTTCTCCAATGAAGACATACAAATGGCTATCAGACACATTAATAAATGTTCATCATCACTAGCCATTAGGGAGATTCAAATTAAAACCACATTGAGATACCACCTTACACCAGTTAGAATGGCCAAAATTAGCAAGACAGGAAACAATGTATGTTGGAGAGGATGTGGACAAAGGGGAACCCTCTTACACTGTTGGTGAGAACGCAAGTTGGTGCAGCCACTTTGGAGAACAGTGGGGAGATTCCTCAGGAAATTAAAAATAGAGCTTCCCTATGACCCTGCAATTGCACTACTGGGTATTTACCCCAAAGATACAGATGTAGTGAAAAGAAGGGCCATCTGTACCCCAAAGTTTATAGCAGCAATGGCCACGGTCGCCAAACTGTGGAAAGAACCAAGATGCCCTTCAACGGACAAATGGATAAGGAAGATGTGGTGCATATACACTATGGAGTATTATGCCTCCATCAGAAAGGATGAATACCCAACTTTTGTAGCAACATGGACGGGACTGGAAGAGATTATGCTGAGTGAAATAAGTCAAGCAGAGAGAGTCAATTATCATATGGTTTCACTTATTTGTGAAGCACAACAACATGGAGGACATGGGGAGATGGAGAGGAGAAGGGAGTTGAGGGAAATTGGAAGGGAGAGAAAACCATGAGAGACTATGGACACTGAAAAACAACCTGAGGGTTTTGAAGGGGCAGGGGGTGGGAGGTTGGGGGAACCAGGTGTTGGGTATTGGGGAGGGCACGTATTGCATGGAGCACTGGGTATGGTGCAAAAACAATGAATACTTTTACACTGAAAAGAAAAAAAAAAAATCCTAGAGGAGAACATAGACAGTAACCTCTTTGATATCAGCCACAGCACCTTCTTTCAAGACATGTCTCCAAGGAAACAAAAGCAAAAATGAACTTTTGGGACTTCATCAAAATCAAGTTTCTGCACAGTAAAGGAAACATTCAACAAAACAAAGAGGCAACCCATGGAATGGGAGAAGATATTCACAAATGATACTACAGAAAAGGGCGGATATCCAAGATCTATAAATAACTTCTCAAACTCAACACTCAAAAAAACATGTCCAAAAATGAGCAGAAGATGTGAACGGACAGTTCTCTAAAGAAGACATACAAATGCTAACAGACACATGAAAAAATGTTCATCATCATTAGCTATCAAGGAGATGCAAATCAAAATCACATTGAGATACCACCTTACACCAGTTAGAATGGCCAAAATTAAAAAGTCAGTAAACAACTCCAAACTCCAAACAAGTGTTGGAGAGGTTGTGGGGAAAGGGGAACACTTCTACACTGGTGGTGGGGATGCAAGTTGGTGTAGCCACTTTGGAAAGCAGTGTGGAGATTCCTTAAGAAATCAAAAATAGAGCTACCTTATGGCCCCACAATTGCACTACTGGGTATTTGCCCCAAAGATACAGATGCAGTAAAAAGAAGGGCCATCTGTACCCCAGTGTTCATAGCAGCAATGGCTACAGTCGCCAAACTCTGTCAAGAACCAAGATACCCTTCAACGGACGAATGAATAAAGAAGATATGGTCCATATATACAATGGAATATTATACCTCCATCAGAAAGGATGAATATCCAACTTTCATATCAACATGGGTGGGACTGGAGGAGATTATGCTGAGTGAAATAAGTTAAGCAGAGTCAATTATCATATGGTTTCACTTACTTGTGGAGCATAAGGAATAACACTGAGGACATTGGGAGGAGAGGAGAAGTGAGTTGGGGGAAATTGGAAGGGAAGATGAACCATGAGAGACTGTGGACTCTAAGAAACAAACAGGGTTTTGGAGGGGAGTGAGCCTGGTGGTGGGTAATAAGGAGAGCAGGTATTACATGGAGAACTGGGTGTGGTGCATAAACAATGAATCTTGGAACACTGAGAAAATAAAATTAAATTTAAAAGTAAAAAACAAAAACAAAAACAAAAACAAAAACAAAAAGATCTAGACAATTTCAAGCACTGCAAGTAAAACCCCTTACCTATTAAAAGTTTCTCCCCATTTTCCCTTCTCCCAGTCCCAGCAACCACCAATTTGTGTTCTGTGTCTATGAATTTATCTATTCTGGATGGTTTATATAAATGGAACTATAGAATATATGACCTTTTAGGTCTGGCTTATTTCACTTAGCATAATATTTTGGAGGCTTATCCATGTTGCAACATATATCACTGCTTCATTTCTTTATTTGTTATGGCTGAATGTTTTATTGTATGTAGATATCACAATTTATTTATCCATTCATCACTGATGGACATTACGGCTATTTCCACCTTTTGAATATTATGAATGGTGCTGAATGATTATGTGTATACATATATATTTTGGGGGTCCATATTTTCAATTATTTTGAGTATATTCCTTTGGTCCTATTAATAGACATTTCATTAAATTATTGTCTGATATCAACATAGCTACTACAGTCATCCTTAAGAATTTTCCAGATGAGTCTTTATATAGTCATTTTCTAATTATCTTAACCATTTCTAAGTGTGTAGTTCAGTAGTGTTAAATATATTCATTGTTGTGAAACAGGCCTCTAAAACTTTTTCATGTTAAAAATTGAAAAACTGGGGCACCTGGGTGACTCAGTGGGTTAAAGCCTCTGCCTTTGGCTCAGGTCATGATCCCAGGGTCCTGGGATCAAGCCCTGCATCGGGCTCTCTACTCACGTGGAGCCTGCTTCCCTTCCTCTCTCTCTGCCTGCCTTTCTGCCTACTTGTGATCTCTATCAAATAAATAAATAAAATCTTTTAAAAAAATTGAAAAACTGTAAGTATTAAACTTCTTTTTTCTCCCTCCTGCTGTCCTTGGTAACCACGATGCTATTTTCTGTTTCTATGAAATTGCCTACTTTAGATATCTCATAATGTAGAATCAGATAGTACTTTTATATTCATGACAGTCTTTTTTCACTTATTTCAGTCTTATTTCACTTAGCATAATGTCCTCAAGGTTCATCTGTGTTGTAGCATGTGACAAAGAAAATATAGAAATATAGAAAATATGGAATGAAAATATAGAAAGAAAAATAATCCATTGCCTCTATATACTATATTTTCTTTATCCTTTCATCCATCGATGGACTTCCATTGATTATTCCTATCTCTCAGCTATTATGAATAGAGCTGCTATGCACATGGGGGTGCAAATATTTCTTTAAAACCCTGCTCTCAATTCTTTTGGATATATACTCAGAGGTAGGATTGATGGCTAATTGATAATGCTATTTTTAATTTTTGAGGAAACTCCATAATGTTTTCCGAAGTGGTTGCACCACTTTACAATCTCACCTAGGGTGCATACAGTTTTCAATTTCTCCACATCTTTGCCAACATTTGTTATTTTGTTTGTGTTTTTGTTTTTTGTTTGTTTGTTTGTTTTGAGAGAGTTATAGTAGCCATCCTAATGGGTATCAGGTGATATCTCATTGTGGCTTTGATTTGCCTTTCTCTAGTGATTAGTGATGATGGACATAATTACAAAAGCTTGTTGAACATTTATATATCACCTTTGGAGAAATCTTTTGCCTTTTTTTTTTTTATGGGTTTACTTGATTTCTGTTGTTGAGTTTTAAGAGTTCTTTATATATTCTGGCAATTACTGTCTTATCAGATATGATTTGCAAATATTTTCTTGTTTTCCCTAGGCTGCCATTTCTATCAGTTGATAATGTCCTTTGACGAACAAAAATTTCTAAGCTTGATGTGATTTCATTGTCTATGTCAGATTTTATTGCCTGCGCTTTTGATATCATATTCAAGAAATCACTGCCAAATCCAACATCATAAAGATTTCTTTTGTGTTTCTTCTAGGAATTTTATAGTTTTAGATCATACATTTAAGACTCTAACCCATTTTGAGTTCACTTTTGCGTGTAATTACATTTTGCATGTAATTACATTTAATGTAAGGGTATAGCATCATTCTTTTGTGTGTTTTCCCAGCACCATTTGCTGAAGAGACTGTGCTTTCCTCCACTGAGTGGTCTTAACAACCTGGTTGAAGATCATTTGGTATTAGACATGACTATTTTTTATGGACTCCATAGTCCCTTCATAGGTTTAATTGTCTTTATCCTAATACTATATTGTTTTGATTACTGCAGCTTCGTAGTATGTTTTAAAATCTTATATGAGACTTCTGGCTTTGACATTCTTTTCCAAAATAGTTTGATTAATATAGGTCCTTTGAAATTCCATATGAATTTTGAGATGAAGTTTTATATTTCTACCAAAAAATTCCGTGAGGATCTTGATAGGGATTCTGTTGAATCTGTGGATTGCATTGAGTAGTACGGACATCTTCATTTTATGTCTTCCAGTCAATGGACACAGGATGTTCTACATTTATTTATATTTTCTTAGATTTCTTTCAGTAATGTTTTATAGTTCTCAGGATTCATGTAGTTCACCTTTTTGTTTACATTTATTCCTAAATATTTCATTCTTTATAATGCTATTGTAAATGGAATTATGTTCTTAATTTCCTTTTTGGACTATTTTAATGTATTGAAATGCAACTGATTTTTTTGTATGTTGATTTTGTATCCTGCAACTTTGCTTACTTGGTTTATTAGTTCTAATAAGTGCTGTGTGTGTGTATGTAGAGTGTGTGTGAGTGTGTTTGTACATGTGTGCACATTGCAAACAGGTAGTTTTACTTCTTCCTTTTCTATTTGGCTATTTGGTGGCCTTTTATTTCTTTTTCTTTCCTAATTGCTCTAGCTAAGGTTCTTAATACAATATTGAACAAAAATTGTGAAAGCGGGCATTTCTTTCTTTGTCCCTAATTTTAGAGAAAACCTGGAGAAAGCAGGAGAACTAGAGAGAGAAAAAATAATGCATTGCTATGTTCAACTGGAGCTAAATAGTTTTAAATTTATTATGATTATTGATATATTGGAATTTATTTCTGCTATTGTGTTTTCTGCTTTTATTTTCCATTCTCTCTAGACTTCATTTTTTTCTCTTTTCTTAATTACTTTTAGATTTATTGAAGGTTTTTGTTTATATTTGTAGATTTCCCTCCTCCATTTTAGAAAATCTGATTTTTGTTTCTCTTCTTTTAATCATTACTTGCAATTTTAGCATGTATATTTAATTTTATCATCAATATCTTCAATATCTTTACCCCTGAGAAAGCATATGATACAGAATTGAGGCAAATTTATGTTGAGAGATTTACCAAAAAAAAAAAAAAAAAAAAGAGAGAGAGAGATTACAATCCTGATAGCAGATAAAATCCAGAAGCAATATAATGAATAAGCCAAAAAAGACACTGTATAATACTAAAAATTATATTTTGAAATGGAGATGTAATGTTTGTGAATAACTATAAACCAAGTGACATAGAAGCTCCAAATATAAAATAAAATCTACTGAAAATCAAAGGAGACATAGGAGACTAGGTTTAATTTACCTGTTAAAAGAAAAAAATATTTCAAATTAGAACATAATGCAAAACAACTCTAAGCTATATAAAAATAATTATTTAGAAAATAATTAAAATGACTAAAAACTAAGATGTAGTCAACACTTAGCAGGAAAATAGAAATGTAGTTCTTCAGAAGTTGTGGATATACAGTCTTATACTTTGATAGTAATGCAAAATGATGTATCTATGAAGTAGAATTTGACAATATTCTATAAAAGTATAAATTTACTCTTTTTTTATTAAAGATTTATTTATTATTTGACAGAGAGAGAGGGACCACAAGCAGGGGTAGTGGGAGAGGGAGAAGCAGTCTTCCAACTGAGAAGGGAATCCCAATGCAGAGCTAGATCCCAGGACCCTGGGATCATGACCCAAGTCAAAGGCAGATGCCCAATTTCTGAGCCACCCAGGTGCCCCTAAATTTACTCTTCAACCTAACAATCCCACTTCTGGGATGATATCCTGAATATATACCCACAATAATATGAAAACACATATGCATAAATTTATTAATTGTACCACTGAGAATTGCCTACATGTCCAAACATAAGGGATAGTTGAATAAACCATGATATATGAACATACTGGAATGTTACATAACTGTAAAGAATGAGGAAGATATCTGTGAACTGAAACAAAATGATTTCCAGGATATATCTTTATGTGAAAAAGCAATTGCAAAACAGAATACATAATATGCAATATTTTGGTTAAGAAAAGAGAAATGTAAACAATAACCATATTTTGCTTGTCTATATGAAAGGACACACAAAAAGGAGAGAGTAACCAACAGTGATGTCAGTCACCTACAAGGAGTGGGGTTGGGAAAAGAGGATAAAAGTGAGTGACACTTCTTTAAGTGATTTTTTTAAATAATGTTGACTGTGGAAGCATGTGAGTTCTACTGATTTTTTTTTTTAAATTACAGTAATAATAGGAAGGGAAAATACTACAAATGGAAACAAACAGAAGCAAATGATTCCAACTGCATTTCAAGTGAATAAGATACCCAAATGGAAATAATCTTATGTGTACAGTATTTTTGTTTGTTTAGAAAATGAGAAAACATTTTGAAGTATTGGGAGCCAGGGATCTCACTTTAGAAGAAATAATTTCAAATATTGAAAGGTTAAAGGAAGAAGATGTTGGAAGGTTGAAATTAGAGGTGCTGATATGGAGTGATGGTTTTTAAAATATGTATGTGTTAATATGCAAATACATAAGTTAGGTTCCTTGGAGACATAGCTAATTCTAGCACTGGTTCAGGAAAGTTAAGATGAGACTAGAACATGCCGCCCTGCCAGGAAGTAAGGAAACAATAAAAAAAATAAATAAATAAAAATTAAAAAAAAGAGTACATGTCACACAACGTACTACACTGAATAGGTTTCCAGTGGCCAAATCTGGGACAATTTGATCAACAAAATAATCAAGAAGAGTGATGAATTATAAACTTGAAAGTAAGATGTATATTAATGAGACCAAATTGATAACAAATGTCTGGGTGGATAGATAGATAGACAGATAGACAGAGAAGTGGGCTTTTTCAGTAAAAAGGCCAAGTGTGGACTATTGATTTTAGAGGGAATGAAGGAGATAGAAATAATCATGTTGTAATCATCATATGAAAGATTGAACCAGCTAATATTCTTCACTAAATTATTAATCTAGGGGTGGTGGTTGCTAGTGGGAATCTCGAAGTGTCTCATCATATTTTAAATGTTGAAGATTAAAGATTAAAGTGAGTATTTTAGTGTTTGAGCATAGACTGTCTCTTAATTAAAATGACAAAACGTAGTAAGCATGTAGTGAAAGTCTCCTAAATTTAGTGCAATGTATGAGTAATACCCTAATAATTCTACTGAGTCAAGAGATACCAAATATTTCTATTTATTAATTAGATTCAAACAACTTAATAATAATTATATACAAAATACTTAATAACCACTTGAAAAAATCCATACCTGTTGAAAGAAACAAATAACCATTCTTTTTCATTCTTAAATAAACTAATGCACCTTGTGCCAACAAATTCTCAAATTTGTAATCAGATTGGGCACTGTAACCCTTTACACTACCTTTTTGTGTGGTCTTGTTTTCATCACAGAGAACACAACCTAGATTTGTAATGTTACAGCATCTTTGAAAACACCTAGCATTATCTAATGTAACTGTGAGCTTACCTCAAGCTAATAGCTGCTGCAGTTTCGGGCAGATGTCAAGTTTTATTGTGTTTCAAAAAAACTAAAATTATCCTTGGGAACCCCGTGTGTTCCTTGTGGAACTTTAGGGTGCATTGGCACATAATTTGAGAATCATGTTTATAATCAATATATCAGATAACACCTTGACAGCATGATAAAAATTAACATTATTAATAAGGGACATTAGTAGACAGTGTGTGCATCCACATATGATACCCTGGGAAGAGCACAATTTTACGTATAGAATACTCAGCCTAGGGAATATAAGACCTCAATCTAAGCATGAGGAAGAATCAGACAAACTCAAAAATAGTTGTTTTGAAATGAAAAGTTAAATTGATGGAGGGTTGGTAATTTTCAATAATATCAATTAATAAAGTGCAAATAAAAACTGACAAATTTTCCAGACTTGTGAAGACCTTTAGTCCAGTAAAGGTGGACCCTTTAGTGGCTCTTTCACTGAAAAAAAAAAAAAAAAAATGCTACACAAGACATTACTGAATCAATTGGCAAACAGGAATATGGAGCACAATTTAGATAAAAGTATTATACCAATATTAAATTTACTTTTGTTCATAACTTCACTGTGGTTTTACAAAGAATACCATTATTCTTAGAAAATAAGACCTGAAGTCATAGAGATAAAGGGCAATGATATATACAACTTATGCTCAGATTGTTCAGAGAGAAAAACAAAGATGGGGAAGAGAGAGAGAGCAAAGGATGAATCAAGTGAGGCAAAATGTTAATTATAGTTCAATATGGATAAAGAGGTTAATGAATATTCTTCATATTACTTACAATTTTATATTTGAAATTATTTACAAATAAAAGTAAAAGTAGAAAATTAAATTTGTCATAATTTATATACTTTATAAATATTTTGCAACAAGAGGTGTTTTTGTTTTCTTTTGTTTTGTCTTATTTTAGACATTTTTTTGGAAGTAAAATATTTTCATGATTTACCGTGTATTTATTTATCAACATATAATAGGAAATTTTCCAGACAATAGCATATGGAAGAACAAAAGTAAAGGTGTCTAGGAAATTCCTCTTACTTTGGCTTCGATTACAGAGTGGGCTTTTTTTTAAATGAGACTTTTTTCTGTTACTAATTCCATAATCTTCCTTTCAAGTTTGTCATAGTCAAATCAGATTAATTATGCATTTATATTACTCATCCAATTTTGAACTAATTAGATTGTAAATAGCTTGATCTCTTTCAGATTTTAATCTCTATTTTAAAAACCTGTGCATATTTAATTAATGTAGAAACCCTTCGTGATAAATTAAAATTACAACCTTATACAGATTTTTTAGATATGTAAGATGCTGCTTTATGTCTTTTGAAATTAGCAGGAGTTGAAGAATGGTGTTAAAACAGATGCACTTATTGCACTTATTTCACCTTTTAACGCAATGTTAATGATTTCATGATGAACATTATTTATGCAAATGCCAAATGTTTTGAGCTGATGTGTTTGAAAATAAAGTGATGGGCAGCCTCCAGTAATGAAAAATAATTATGAATATGCGCATATGAATTCATTCGTGTTTTAACTTGCTTTGGTCTTAAAGTATCCTAGCATAGGATCTGATGTGCTTGACTTTTGAAATAATGGAGGAGGAAGTATGCTTGGAAGTAGTGGTTAAGCATTGTCTTTGCCTTGCAAGTACCCTTAGCTCTATGTTAGCTTAAGTCAGAAAAACCAACAAAGCCTGACCGCCATTGTTGATATTTTGTCAAAGTCAAAGGATTAGGTGGGAGATGTAAGCCTGTCGTCCTTATGGGATTTGAGCCATACAGTGGGGTGAGACATAAAACAGATGGTAAGATCTATTTAAAGTTTATGCATTCTACAAAATAATAAAAATAAATGTTTGCATTGATAATCACATAGTGCCCTCTTTTCCTCACTCAAAATCCCATACTGTTCCCATATCGTATCCTTGCAATCTATTGTCTACTGCAACTTCATCTTAATAAGGTGTAACCTTATTGCCCCTCACCAAAACTACACAATACTGTCCACTCTATGTCTTGGTACTGCACTTCATAAACAATATCAATGTGTTCTTAGAGTATTTCATGCCTTGACTGAAACATTCCTCTTTCCTTGAGAATTACTTTACCTGTAACCCTACCCAATGATGACTATTCTTTCACTGGTCAACCTTAAAAATAAAATGGCCAGATATTTTACCAGCAAAATGAGTTTATTTGGGAATAGCAGAGGAATTGCAATTTGGGACAAGGAAAACATGTCAATATTCTTATCTTCCCTCTTCTCTGGGTTCCTTAGGCTGCAACCAGTGGTACCTGCATGGAGCTCCCCCTGCAAGGCTTCCCAACTGCATATTAAAGGAGGTTTCCTTTCACACACTTAACTTTGTTTACTGTGCTTGTTGTTCCTTTTACTCCTTGTTTTAACGTTGGATCTGTACTCATCAATCTTGGAGAAACTGCACTTTGAAACATGTGTCTTATGCTATATCACTCAACATTTCTCATCTTGCTACTATCTATAACATCCCAGGATCTAACTTCAGTATTTCTCTCACTCCATTAATTTATTGCTGACATTCTGGATGACCCTAGTTTCCATACAGATGACCATTCCAACATTCAGCCATTCTGTTCTTTAATCCTATCACCTCCAATGTTTTCCGTTTCCGCAGCCACAGACTCCTACATCATGAGCTAGACCTCTTTCCACTCAATAGAGTGCTGCCACTACCCACTCTCATTTCTAATCATAGCATTCTCTATACCAACCTTCTTGGCTCACCTGTGGATTACTTCTACTTGACAATTCTTTGACCTGATGTGAACCTCCACTCCTCTATATTTCCATATTTTTATTCATTATTCTTATCTCTCCCCTCCCTGCCAAACACAGTCGTTGGCTCATTATTCTAATAATTCTCATGCCAAAACCCTAAACCTTGTTCACATTTTTATTCTCATTATACCCAAAAGGTAAATTCTAAAGCTTGATCATCTACTTTCTTCATTTCTAAACAAGGTCATATGGCCTACTAGAGAAAAAGCACTCAGCATATGGGAGCATTAACAGCATACCAACTGTTCAGTAACTTTAACAATGATCATCTCCACCCTTCTTATCAAAATTTCCACATCATCTATTCTGTCAACTCCTTACTTTATAATAAAATTTTTCAGTTGGCAACGAAGCATGCTCAAGTCAGATCATCTTTAAAATAACCTACTGAGGCATGCTTAACCTTCTTAAACTATAAGTCATTCCCTTCTTCATGGTGAAATTTCTTCAGAAATTTCTTTGACGTATGCTTTCTTTACTCACTTCTTTTTTCACCTTTCAACCCAGTTCAAATTGTCTTGTGCTCCAATCATTCCATCAAAACAACACTTATCTCTACCCAGGAACTTCTGTGGGTTAATTGGAAGCATATTTTTAGCTTTCTTAATTGTCCTGTGAATTCCTTTTTAAATCATTTTCCTTGGGTTTTGCACCCAGGCTTGAATTATTATTATCTCTTTTTTCTGTTGTAGCTGGCTTGATGTCTTCTTCTAGATCATCCCCTCTATCCCTCTCAACACTAGAGCTCTTCAAGACTCAGTACTGTATCTTTCTTCTTCTCAATCTCACCTCAACCATATTAATACCTTCCAACGTCATCTATAGGTCATCTATATGCCGAAGATTTGCAAATCTTAATTTAAACTTCTTCACTGAACTCCAGACTCATATCTCTAGCTGACCACTTAATACCTATAGGAACTAAAACTTTTCTTTGCACAAAATGGAATATTAAATAATATTTATAATATAATTATATAATAGATAATGTGCATTATATTTTATATATTATAATAAATAATATACTAAATAAAGGCCAAAGTTATCTCAAACAACATGTTCCAAAAAAATTCAGAATCTCTTCCTTGTGTTCTCCCTGCCACAGAAAATTAACTATCGCTCTTTCAGTGTTTACTAACTCTGTGATTGATACCACTGTTCATCTTTATGAATGTGACAGATACTGGGAAGTCATACTTAATTGCCCTCAGATATTGTATTCTATTTATCATAGGTCATAGCTGTTTATCTCAAAAATGTCACCCAAATCAACTTTACTTCCTTTTTACTGTCAAAATACTAGTTCAAGTAGCCATCCCAACCTCCCCTTATCCTTCCTATAGACTGTGCTTCTAACTGGTCTACTTGAACCCCCTATATACCACAGATGTTTTATAATAATGTTTTATAAATTCTTCCAAAATTTTATGTTGCTTTTTGCATGTAATGTTTCTTCTGTTTAGAAGATTTTTCCCATTTTATTGTTTTTCCTACCCTTTCATTTTCCTAGTTAACTAATTTTCCTTCTTTAGATATCTGCTCTGTATTATTTAATCAAGAGCTCTTCCTTCTCTTCCTTAGCAAGCAAGACTATTAGGGATTCCTATGCTCTGTGAGCCTATAGCTTTATGAATTGTCTTTCATAAAGCTTTCGTTTTATTTTTATGAACTATACCACACCATATTTATGAGAAATGGTCTGTATTTAATATTTTCTGACTGCTTTACTCAGCGATTAGCACAGTTCCTGGCACATAGTAGGAATTACTGTGTAATAACAACTGTTTAAAGCATCAATGAATGAATAAGGAGATATAAATGCTTTGTTATTGGGAAACATAAAAACCTTATTATGGGTAGCTTATATTATTCAATAATAAGATACACAATTCAGCTCAGAATACCAGCAAAATATATTAGGAAATTCTTATGTAAGGGACACACAGGGCATACTTTATATATGGGGCACAGGGGAGACAATAGCCAAAGTTTTCCATTTTGTTTTACAAAACAATTGGGTATTTTATTTAATTGAAGCTTGTAGATACTGAAAATGTAAGATTAATTCAACTGAAAAAAACTATTTCCATAGAGAATTAAAATGTTTTTTTCATTGTTGTTCTCACAAAACTTAATATAGTAATGGAAATTAGAACACCAGTTCCAAATGCTAAAATGTCAGTCATCTGAAGTAGAATAAATTAAATCTCCCAGGATTATGAAAGAGATTTGTTTCAGGATCTGGGATATGACTGAACCTGTAAGGGATGTTAGTTAGCTTATTCTAGGTATATGGACTAGAAAATATGAAGAATAAGTAGCCAGATAAATAATTATAGATCCTTTCTATGTCTTAAGTAAGGTTTATAAGGTCTTAATTATAAATAATTCATACTTAAATCCTTTAATGCTTGTCTTAAATGCAAATATTTTGATTATTTATTTAAAATAATCAATATGGTTTAAGTTCTAGATAATCAGGTGACAGAGTAAATAATTCTGCTCTAAAATTTAGAAACTTACATCTACTCCTTCCTACTTTGAAAGATAGCCTCAAGAGGGTAGGCCGGAGAGGTACATATGACCTGACATTAATTATAATATTCATCAAGGACTTAGAAGTGTGGCTGACACATAATAGCTGAGTTATAATGGTAAAATTATTATTATTCTAGATATCCTCCCAACCAACAATATATTATCCCTGTAGAAAATGTACACTTATTTATTGATTACTTCCCTGTTAAAAGTCTGGGATGTAGGTTTAAAAATATGGATCTAGTAACATTTGTATAACATGAACAGATTTATTTTGAAATTAATTTGAAAAAGTTCATGGAATAATTATATAGTATTCTACAGCTTACTTTTGCTAATTACATGTGTCATAAAAGGTTAATCCCAATTACCCAAGACATAAATAATTAAGTCTATGAGTGGATAGTGCATCAAAAACTTTGGCAGTTATTTACATATAAAAAGTTAAGTTTCTGAACAGTATTTCCATTAGTTCAGTGTCTGGTTAATGAATACAATTCAAGAAAATGTTTTAAGCTTTTACTATATATACTGTGTAATGAGAATACTTGAGGAATGGAAAAATAATCAAATTAGATCTTTATTCTCAAGAAAATTTTAGTTTATTTGGAAGAGATAGACACACAACAACAATAATAATCATGAGAAATACCACGAATATTGGTACTTTGAGGAAATACCTACCCTGTGCAGAATATTTGGCATGTGGATTTTTATGTGTAAACAATGTGTCATTTAAGGAGTTCATTGTAGGATTTTGTTGATTACCTTTTGGTTCAGGAACTATTAAGTGATATATTGATTGTTCAATTATTGAGGAAACTAATCCAATCCCCACATTGATCAACTGAGATTTTATATTAATTAAGGTAGTTTTCAACAGCTCGATAGGATTTCTTACCTCTGAATCTCCTCTTCATCTATTATTGTTCCCAGTGCAGGCATCCTTTTGTTATGAGGTAAGAATGCTTTCCATATTCGATCATTTGTTTGGGAAACATATGTTTCTAGTGAACCACCTTGCTTTCTTACCACAGGGATGAGACACCAAGTACTCCTAATCAGTCTATTCCTATAAAACTTCGTTATGTGCTTCTTAGTTGGCTAATTGTTACCATTCTAAGGGTATAAAAGGAAACAGTTCACCTTAAAAATATATATATAAATAAACAAACAAATAAATAGGAAAGAGAAAATTTGTTGATTCCATGAGCCTTTCCCTGGACTTTGCCCAGTATATTTCTGGCCTCTCAAGGTCAAAGAGCTTCTGCATAGGCAATTTCATCTGACTTACTAAAAAAGAAGAGGGAAAAGAAGAGAGAAGGGAGAAGAATATATAAGAAGGAAATTTCATACCCATCTGGTCCTCAAAAAATGCCTCACCCCATCACTTTGGAATTACTGTTGCCTGTAGATCTAGACCGTCATTAATCTGGCTCTGACTTTTACTAGTATTTATGAGTGTGGGCAAGCCACTCCAACACACCCAACCATTAGGGTATTATTTTACCTATTAGAACAAAATACTTTCAGTTTGCCTACCTGGGAATATTTGAGGGCCAAATACGATGATAATATCTGAGGACTTTAATGATTATATGTGATTGGTTTCTAAGTGTTAGTCTCCTTGAAATTCCCTCCCCCGAGCCCTCTACCATGCCCAGCAATCAAAACTCTGACACTGGGGCGCCTGGGTGGCTCAGTGGGTTGGGCCTCTGCCTTCGGCTCAGGTCATGGTCTCAGGGTCCTGGGATGGAGCCCCGCATCGGGCTCTCTGCTCAGCAGGGAGCCTGCTTCCCCCCTTCTGTCTACTTGTGATCTTTCTCTCTCTGTCAAATAAATAAATTAAAAAAAAAAAAAACTCAAAACTCTGACACTTCACAGAAATGAAGGATTATAAAAAATTTATTGTATTTTAGATAAAAATGACACATGAAGCTTGTGATATTATGATTTCTAATAAGAAATACATATTTAGTCTTTGTTACCCTTCCTGGTATAGAGCTCCCTAAAACCATTGGGATTTCCTAATGGATGAGAGAAGGAAAGGTATCTTTTGTTATGTTAGAGGGTTAACGTGAAAAACCTGTAACCAAAGTTTGGGGGCTCGTTGCCAGGGAACCCAAGGTTATTATTAGAGGTTTGGAACTTCTGGTCCTACCCCTGACTTCTGGAGAAGTTAGGGGGGCTAGAGTTTGAATTGATAGCCAGTTGCCAATGACGTAGTCAATAATGATTTTGTAATAAAACTTCCATAAAAACCCAAGAGGAGAGTCAGAGAGTTTCCAGGCTGGTGAACATGTAGAGATCTGGAGAAAGTGGCATGTTTGGAGAGGGCATGAAAGCTTTCTGACACTTCCTCCAAACCTTGCCCCTTTAGAATCCTTTCCATCTGGTTATTTCTGAGTTACATTCTTTTATTATAAACCTGTAATCTAGTAAGTAGAATGTTATCTGAATTCTGAGCATCAATCTAGCAACTAATTGAATGTGAAGAGAAGGTCATGAAAACCTCTATAGCCAGTCAACTGGAAGTACAGGTTAACACGTAGACCAGCTATAAGAGAGTCTGAGGGGCAGGGGGCAATCTTGTTGGATTGAGCCCTTAACCGGGGGATCTGATATAATCTTTAGGCAGATAATGTCAGAATTGAACCAAATTTTAGGACACTCGTCTGATATCTGAGAATTGCTTCCTGGTATAAGGGGAGAAAACCCACACACTGGAATTGGTGTCAGGGTTGTAAAGTTGGTGAACTATTGTATTGACATCTCTAGACCCATTACTCTCTCTTGCTATGTGAGGCACTTACTGATAGGTGTCATGGCATGATTTCCCCCTAATTATTTTAAATATGCAGACCTCTCATTCCCATAAACATACACATATGCACATACGGATAGCATAGTAGAATAAATAACTTAGCTGTGAATCTAAATTCACAAAAGGAATTAATCTATAATTTTCCTTTCTCGTAATGTCCATGCCATGTTTTGAAATTCAGATTAAAATTGGCTCAAAGAAAATTTCCTTCTTTTCTATTCTGGAGAAGAGTTTATTGAACTTTAATGTAATTTCCTCTTTTAATCTTTGGTGAGAAAAAATCACTATTGGTGTCATCTGGGCCTGGGAATTTCTCTGAGAAAAATCTTGAATTTATTCAAAAGATACAGCACTTTAATGTTTTATTTTTCTAGTATGTGCACAGACATGTTTTCTTTTTCTAAAAAAAAATATTGCAAATTGTAATCATTTGCAATTATTCAAATTGTCAAATGTAATGGCACATGTTTCTTTTAGTTAGTGTTTGCATGATGTCTGTGTTTATCCAAATATAAACTTCTCTTTGTCCTTATATTAAAGATATTTCTCTTAAGCAATGTAACTTTATTTTCATGCATTCTGACAGTATATTTCACTATAAATATTCAATTTGACCATCTGCGTTAATTTCTACTTTTACTTTTTTATGATTTCTAGTCAGTTTTTAATTACTGCAGTTTTTCTTTCTAGTAACTTCTTATCTTTTCCTTTATCAATTACTATTCCTATAATAGATATGTTGGAGCATCCTTGATTTATTACAATCCAAAGCAAAGTGTTACTTTTATCAATCCCTTGATATTGCTAAAATATTAGAATATATAAACTCTACTTCCTTCTTCTTTATTTTATTTCATTTACTTTTTGTTTTACATATATTTTAAGCTTTATAAGCATTAAGTTGTTTTTATGGCCAAACTTTTTTATATTTACTCACATGTTTATCATTTATAATATTCTTTTTTAAACATATTTTATTTATTTATTTGTCAGAGAGAGAGAAAGAGAGCACAGGCAGGCAGAATGGCAGGCAGAGGCAGAGGGAGAAGCAGGCTCCCTACTGAGCAAGGCGTGCAATGTGGGACTGAATCCCAGGACCCTGGGATCGTGACCTGAGCCGAAGGCAGCTGCTTAACCGACTGAGCCACCCAGGCGTCCCCATTTATAATATTCTTCATCCTGTATTTCTATGTTAAAACTTTACCTATTTTACTGCTGCCTGGCCTTATCGGTTTTTCTGATGGCTGCTAATAAACTCTTCTTGTTTTATTTATCCAAAAGTCTGTATTTCAACTTGATTCTGGAAGGTTATTTTCGTTGTATAAAAAATTCAACATTCGCAGTTTCTTTTTATCTTCCAGAACATTGCCAATGCCTTTCCATTATGCCCTGACTTTCCTCATCTTTTGAAAAGTTAGCTGTCATTTGCATTTTTTCTTGCCCTTGAAGGCCTTGATCCCCTGCCCTACATATAAGCACCTATTTTGAAGATTTTTCTTCTTTGACCTTTGCTGTCTGCAGCTTTACTAATGTGTCCAGATTTGGTTTTCCTTGTGTTTAGCCTGTTGGACTTTACTGAGCTTCTTAATTGTGTACGTCCAGTGCTTAACTGAATGAGCCACCCAAGTGCTCCAGTATTTTAGTTCTTTTAATATCTTTGTTGGCCTATTCTCCTAACTTGATCATCTTTGGATATGTCATTGATGTGGGAAATTAATGTAGCCTAAATTTAAATCTCCTTAAAGCTTGTAGCCCATAGATAGATAGCTGAGCATGACCTTCCTCAAGTAACTGAGGGCTTCCTTAGTGCCTTAATGTTTGAGTAACCTTATCTCAACAGCCACTGGTTCCTAAAGTTCCTGAAAACCTTGCGTCCAGATTCCTTGGAGACTTGTGGTATCTCCAACCTCCACTCATCAAAAGTATACAGTCAGTCACTCCTCACAATCCCACTATAGTTCTTCCTGCCCACAGGTCCTGTCCTTTAACTAAGAAAAGAGTTAAGGTACAGGCAGCAGAGATAGGAGGCCCCAGACTGCCCTAATTGGGCTCAGAAATTATTCTTGGCAGGTGGAGACACTGAGACAGAGAGAAACAAGACATAAGGGAACAAATCAAGATGGCACAAGAATCTCAAGACCACAAGCTTCCCAGTCAGTTCTCAATAAAAGGCTGTCACTAAAAGCCCTCAGTGGCAACCCATTTGTGATCCCTCTCACTCTAGAGAGCTTTCTCTTTCCTCTCTGATCTCACCTTCATTTGATAAACTTTCACTTCACTCTACCCTTTTGTATCCATAAGATTCATTCTTTGACTCCAGGAGACAAGAACCCTGTAATCCTGCGACATTATGATAGTCTATTTTTTTTTCTCTTGACTAGTATTCATATTTCACTCTCTCCCTCTTTTTTAAGATTTTACTTATTTTGTTTATTTAAGAAAGAGAGTGAAGAGAGCATGAGCAAGAGCATGAGCAGTGGTGAGGGGCAGAGGGACAAGCTGACTCTTAGCTGAATGCAGAGCCCCATGCAGGGCTTGATCTCATGACCCTGAGATCATGAACTGAGCTAAAATTGAGAGGAGGATGCTTAACTGATTGAGTCTCCCAGGTACCCCATCACTGTCTCTCTTCTGTTTTCAGTATATATGAGTGTGTGTGTGTGTGTGTGTGTGTGTGTGTGTATTTTTAAGTTGTACTCTAACTCTGAATGAAAAACTCATTTTTCCAATTCCTAGTGTAGGGAAAAAAACCCAGTTCTTCCCTATTGTGTTTTCTTTCCTGTGTGTCTCCTTATTAATCATACATATAATCTGATATTTTTGATCATCAAATGTAGGGAGATTTTCTTCACATCAACAAGCAATTCTTAGACACTAGCTGAGTATCCAAGAATTCAACTCAATTCTGACATTATCTACCCAGGATTAACATCAGATTTTGTAGGCTAAGGGTTAAGTCCTGTAAGATTCCCCACCCTTTTCACATTGAGTCACACACCCAAGTTGTCAACCTGTGCTCCTGACCAACCACCTATAGGAAGTTCCAGTGATCTTTTCCTTGGGTTCAATTAATTTCCTAGAGAAGCTGACAGAACTCAGAGAAATATTTATTTTTGTTTACCAGTCTATTAAAAGATATGATAAAGGGTACAGATGAGCAATCACATGAAATACATATGGCAAAGTCTGGGAGGGTCCTGAGCACAGAAGTTTCTGTCCCTCTGAGCTGGGTTATGTTATCCTGTCTGTATAGATGTTCACCAGCTTGAGAGCCCTCTAAACACTATACTATTGTGATTTTTTAAAGGTGTCATCATGTAGATGTGATCAATCATTAGCTCCATTTTCAACCCCTTTCCCTTTTCTGGAGAATTAGGGGTAGGGCGAAAAATTCTGAGCTTCTAATCAAAGCTTGGACTTTCTGTTGCCAGCACGCATCCAGGAGCAATCAAGGACTTCACACAGAGTCACTTATTAGAACAAAAGATGGTCTTACTGCTCTTACCACTTAGGAATTTGCAAAGATTTAGGAGCCCTGTGTTGGGGACAAGGTCAAAGACCAAATAGCAGAACAAGAGTTACTCCTGATATTCTTACCACTTGGGAATTTGTAAGAGTTTTAGGAGCTCTGTGTCAGGAAAACAGGGGCAGGGATCAAAATATGTATTTCTTACTTTTTTTTACCCTCATGATTATTCATAAATAAATTTTTGATGTTCCAGATGATGTTATCCATTTTCAGTGAGCATTCCCCTTTCTTTCATTAGGCAGATATGAGAAGGAGCAGGAGACTTTTTATACTGTTACTTGTTATTGTCAACTTGATCAATCTTTCTGTTTCTGAATTATGTATTAACTTTTTCTTGTTTAAAAAAAGCCTGTTTCAAGGCAAGATCATAGAAAGTATCCCCTTGTTGTTCCTTGGTAGTTTTCAAGTTTGTGTTTTTATACTTAAGTGATTAAACCACCTAGAATTCTATTTTGTGTAGAATATGATGATACATTCTCATATTATTCTTTTTATCCCATTTGAACACAAACTGTCTTGACACCATTTATTGGTCAGTTCAACTTTTCTTCATATATGTTATTGCAATTTTTTACTATATTGAGATGTGTGGTTTATTTCCTTGGAGTTCTCTTTGGTGTGGTTTGTTAAATTTGTTGAAATTTATTCATAAATGTGGACTTCTTTATGGGCTATAAAATTGCTATGTTAGAAGTCTTTTTTTCAGAAGATGTTCTTCTTATGTAATCCTTGACATAGAGATTATAAAATTGCCTCTGCAGTCTTGCCAGGTGTTGGGTATTAAATCTGACCTTAATTTGGAAACCTGGCTCTGGGCTTTTTCCCTATATATTAATCACAATTTTAATTTCTGAACAAAAATATGATGTCAACCATGATATGGCTTATTCTTTTCTTGGTTTTAACCAAGGAGAGGCCTAAACCCAGGAAGCCAATTGGAACTATGGGAACCCATCTTTATAAAGGTGAGATTGTTCTCAGTCTTCTTCTATTTGTGCAATGAAGTATGTGTTTGTACTGTATGTGGGTTTAGTAGATACACTCAGACACAAACAAAATAGTTACTCATGTACTGAATCGTACAATTGACTAAGTCTCAAAATATATTTCTACTCTAACAGTGAAATAGAATCAAAATTTCATACATTAGTCTCATTATTTCATTTTTCACTGAAAAAAAGTTATCACCAGAGAGGGAAAAACTTCCAGTATTGGAAAAGATAAAAGAAAATACCATTTAAACATAATATTAATAAGGGTTTATCTCCTACTTGCAAAGTAAACAAATGTACCAGAATATATTTAAAGCACTTTAAAAGAATCTTCAGCTGTATTTACTCATTGTTATTGTTTTATTTCTGTAATAGATGTGATCATTCATATTCTGAAGCATCACAGTTTCCTCTGAACTAAATTATACATTCCTTTTTTTAAAGGAATAATATACTTTGTTAAATGGGGAGAAATGACTGTTAAGGAATCTATCTATCTACACAAATACCTACATGTTTGCTGACCAGTTTTTTTTTTTTTTTTTATTGTTGTTTGTTTGTTTGTTAGGTACAAAAAATATGCAGGTTTATTGTAAGTGGAATGAATTTTGGAGGCAAGGTAAACCTAAATATTTATAGTTCATTTAAAAGTTCAGATTTTATCCTGAAACTTGGTATATGAGAGGATTTCCTTGCTTCACTGAAGAAATTCATAATGCCTTTGGGGCACCTGGGTGGCTCAGTGGGTTAAAGCCTCTGCCTTCAGCTCAGGTCACGATCCCTGGGATCGAGCCCCGCACAGGGCTCTCTGCTCAGCAGAGAGCCTGCTTCCTCCTCTCTCTGCCTGCCTCTCTGCATACTTGTGATCTCTGTCTGTCAAATAAATAAATAAATAAATTCTTAAAAAAAAATTCTTAATGCCTTTTCATATTACATGTAAAAATTTGAGGATATATCTTGCAGGTAGCCAAAAACATGCAACTATGGTACTGTACCTATCAATATGTTATCATGACCAATCATTTTTAATATCCTATTTGCATAATACCTGACTTTAAAAATTTTTTAAATAGTCATTTTTACTGGAGGTGGACTTTTTTTTTCTTTTTTACTATTATTGTTAATAAATTCAAGGGTATAAAAACAAATCATTAAAATTTGTCAACTTTTAAAATAAAAACAAAGTTAGAGCATCTGGGTGCCTCGGTGGTTAAATTTCTGCCTTAGGGTCATATCATGATCCAGGGGTCCTGGGATAGAACTCCTCATTTGGCTCCCTCAATAGGGAGTCTGTTTCTCCCTCTCTTTCTGCCCTTCCCCCTACTCATGTGTGCACTCTGTCTCTTTGTCTCTCAAATAAAGAAATGAAATATTTAAAATAAAAATAAAAACAAAGTTTAAAAAAGTACTTAAACCATTCAGCTACTCTTTGTAATAAATTATATCTTGATCAAGAGAAGAAAAACAGATAAAAGAATTAATGGTTTTAAACTAGTGTTCAATATAATTTATATTTGTGTCTTTCTTATACTTTACAGTTATTTGAAGAAGTTATATTTCGAAAATAGCAATATTTCTTTTCTAAGTTGTTCTACAGCATTTTCCAAACTTTTTTTTTCTTCTTCTGAAACAGCAAATCATGTATCTTGCTAAATGGAATCAAATGGCTGGAGAATGGTGTTAAACAATATTCTAAAACTAAAACAAGGCTAAAGAAGTTCAGAGTCATGATATAAAGATAAATGCACTGGGTTAAAGTAAATGTCACAATGGGGAAGAATTAGAAAATATGTGCAGAGTACTTGCTAACCTTCATTTAGTTTTTTACAATCCACTCCCAATCATTTCATCCTTTGTCTCAGTCAAGAAAACTCAATGAATGTACATTCCCAAATCTGACATCTAGGTTTCTCTCTAAGCACTTTGAGGAAAAATACTGAAAAATAAAACATAAAGGATAGAAAGGAAAACAAACCACCAATCACTCTAAAATAGAGGTATTCACTCATTCTTTTCAGATTTTTGAATTTATAAATAGGTTTGCTTTCTTTCTGCCTTTTTTTTTTTGACACAATTTCAACCTTGTAAAAAAAAAGTTACAGGAAGAGTACTCTGTGTCATGTGTACGACAAATAATAGTAATGAATGAATGTTAATGTCTCAATTTTGATAACTGTATTCAATAGTTACATTAGAAAATGTCCTCATTGCTAAGAAATACATACTGAAGTATTTAGGAAGAAAAAAGTACCAGGAGCTCAACATAATCTCAAAAATAATATGCATAAGTACACACATACACACATTTTAACAATATTGGGGTTATTAGGTATGCCAAGTGGTTTGCCTGTTTTTATATCTATATTAAATAATTAGCAGTTTCTTATGTTTTATTGACTGCATATTTTACCTTTTCTGTATATTACAATTTTTAATCATTTGACACATACTGTGTCCAATACTTGGCCCTTATTGAAAATAGCATCATAGATATCTTTCTCTATGATTATCCTTCCTGGGATAGATTCCTAGTGTTATTATAACTAAAACATATTGTAGAAATTAAATATGTTAAGAATTTTGCAACAAATACCTAGCTAGTCACTATGCTTTTAATTTCTTCTTATTCTGTAATTTTTTCAGACAGTTATGGCTGGACTTTAAATCATTCAGCAAATCCGATCAACTATCTTCTTCTTGAACACCTATTATATAGCAGAGCACTGTGCATTATTCTTAGAACTAAGTTTACCAAAATAAATAAGATACAACCTTTACCTTGAATGTACCTGTAGTCCTTAACTGTTGAATTAAGGAACTGTAACATGCATAAAAATCTCAAATATTCACCATTGTTTAAAGAGACAGTGCAAAACATTTTAGACTGTCATATAAGGCACTCAATTTTAACCCTATTTTAAACCTCACATTCTTTCACAAACTCTTCTAAGTCTTACATATGTTGACTTAGAGCCAGGCAAACTCATTCTTGCCTTTTTGTATTAAATCATTCATAAAACCTACCATTACACTCCCGTCTATACTTAAATTATCTTCCTTTGAAATCTAGCTTATGTTTGCCAAAAGAAATGCTCTAAAATGGTTTATTTTAACACTATTCTAATAGCCCCAATCTATTCAATGTTCATTAACAAAATCCATTATGGTTAAGTAAATTACATTATATTCAAACAATGGCATAAAATGCTACAATGACAACAATTATAATTATGTGCAACAATATGGATGACTATCACTAATGTAAAGGTGAGCAAAAGCAGCCACTCACAAAAGAGAACATATTGAATGGTTTTATGTATACAAAGTACAAAAAGCAAAACAAATCTATGATGTTAGATGTCCATATTGGGATACATTGTGGAGTTCATGATTGGAAGGGATCACAAGGATCTTTCTGAGGTACTGATTAAAGGACTGCATTTGATTGTGGAAATTCATTGAAACTTAAACAGTGATATTATATATATATATATATATATATATATAGAGAGAGAGAGAGAGAGAGAGATCCAATATTTTTTTAATCTTTTTTCATTTCTACCTTACTCATTCATCTATTCATTCAAAATTTTCTCCTCGGATAATTATTCTATCCTGGGTAGTGTGCTCTGCATTAAGAAATAAGAGAATGAGGCATGTAGGCAACACAGGTCCAAATCCAGATAATCAAAACAAAGAGTACAAAGCCAAGTTATATTCCATGTATTACGGAAGTACAGATGAAGAGAAACTAATCTGTCTGAAAAACCAGGAAAAATGAAATCTTAAAGACATAATCAAGAATAAACAAAATAAAGAACAAGGGTGTGGTCAACCATCCAGCTCACACAATCACTAAGTATTAGTTAAAAGCAGAAGTACAAGAAACAGCTTGATAAAACATGAATTTTAGGACATTCAGTGATAGTGAATGTAACAGGACTTTTATAGATGACATTGAGGAAACCTATAAAATTCAAAAATACAAATGTTTCATAAGAACTTCAATGGTAGAGAAAGGGTGCTCATTAAAGCCACGTTCTTTCCAAGTAGGAAAGATGGCTTGAATGATGCTAGAGAGATGTGAATTGAAATGACCTATTCAAGAATCATAACTGGTATGACATAGATGAGGCAGAAAAAATACTGAGGGAGGAGAAGTGGGAATTAATGGAAGACATTTAGTTTAGGTACATCTGCAAATGACTGCAAACTATATTAAAGGTTTTATAATTTATCCCCTAGGAAAAGGGGAGATATTAACATCATTTCAGTTGGGAGAGTAATATGTTTAGATTTTGCTATACAATGAACATTGACTTTGTGTGTTTGCATATGTGTTTTCTATTTGGATATGAGTGAGCATGGAAAAACCAGCTTTAGATATTTGTTGCAAAAATTGACTCCTTATCATTGCAGCATCTACCCATATCTTCAAATTCTATTTCAATAATATCAAAAAGTATAATTTATCAATCTTATAATTTAATTTCTACATATTATGACTAAGATTATTTTGTTTACTGTTAGTATGTTCTCTAAACAAAATAATTCTCACCCAGTAAGTCTTCTAGGTTTTCATAATTTCATGCTACATTAAAAAACTTCTCCATATTTGCTTATGGTTTCTTATATTAGTTAGGTTTAATAACATACAGGTATAATATGATATATGTTAGATATCATTCAGATTATACATTTTAATATAAAATATAAAGAATGGAGATTAAACTGCTTTAAAATATTATTTAAAAATTTATATAGTTTTATAAGATCTGGTGTACCATCAATTTTAGACACTTAAGTGTTTACTCAATAATAATCTACTAATACAAAGAAGTCAATGAATATTCTTAAAGTCTTAACATATTTAAATGAAATTGGAAATTAGTAGTGGAATGAATTTGAAATACTATTTTTTTTTTGTTTTCATGATTTGCTTTAACAAATAGAAGATCATATACCATAAGTATTTTTAATATATTCTGATTATGGAATATATGGTAAGTATAATATATTGAGGAAGAGACCTGAACCTTTAATTACAAGTAGAGGGAAAATTCTTTTTACATTATTCAACATTAAAATGTTTAGTTTTATAAAACATTAAATCAAATCAGAGCTAAGTGTCTATAGATGTGTTTTACCCTAACATAAAATCCCATTATTATAAGGAAATTCCTTTTATATTAAATTAGACCACACTGGATTTACATTCTTGTAGGCCAAAACTACTGAATATCTGGTCTTTACTGAGTCTTCTTGTTTAAAAGAAGCAGACAATTCCCTGGGGAAATGCTGTAGTTTAGTTACTAAAAAAATTAATTCTAACTTTGTTTAAACACCCATAATTGTCATGCTTTTTTCTTCTTTTTTTTTAAATTTAACTTTATTTTTCCAGTGTTCCAAGATTCATTGTTTATGCACCACACCCAGCACTCCATGCAATACATGCTCTCCTTAATACCACCAGGCTCATCCATTTCCCCACTCCCTTCCCTTCCAAAACCCTCAGTTTTTTTTTCTCAAAGTCCACAGTCTCTCATGGTTTATCTCCGATTTCCCCCAATTCACTTTTCCTTTCTTCTCCTTATGTCCTCCATGTTATTCATTATGCTCCACAAGTAAGTGAAACCATATAATTTACTTTCTCTGCTTGTTGTATTTCACTCACCATAATCTCTTCCAGTCCCATCCATGTTATACAAAAGTTAGGTATTCATCCTTTCTGATGGAGGCACAATATTCCTTTTTTTTTTTTTATATTCCATTGTATATATGGACCATATATTTTTTATCCATTCGTCCATTGAAGGACACCTTGGTTCTTTCAACAGTTTGGTGACTGTGGCCATTGTTGGGAAGAACATTGGGGTACATATGTCCCTACTTTCCACTGCATCTGTATCTTTGGGGTAAATACCTAGTAGTGCAATTGAAGGGTCATAGGGTAGCTCTATTTTTAATTTCTTAAGGAATCTCCACACTGTTTTCCAAAGTGGCTGCACCAACTTGCATTCTCTCCAACAGTGTAAGAGGGTTCTTCTTTCTCCTCATCCTCTCCAACACTTGTTTCTTGTCCTGTTGATTGCGACCATTCCAACTGGTATAAGGTGGTATCTCAATGTGGTTTTGATTTGAATCTCCCTGATGGTTAATGATGATGAACATTTTTTCATGTGTCTGTTAGCCATTTGTATGTCTTCTTTGGAGAAGTGTCTTTTCATGCCTTCTGCCCATTTTTTTGATGTGATTTTCTGTTTTGTGTATGCTGAGTTTGAGGAGTTCTTTATAGATCTTGGATATCAGCCCTTTGTCTGTAGTGTCATTTGCAAATATCTTCCCCAATTCCATGGGTTGCCTCTTTGTTTTGTTGACTGTTTCCTTTGCTGTGCAGAAGTTTTGATTTTTTTTTTTTTTAAGATTTTAATTATTTGACAGACAGAGATCCCAAGTAGGCAGAGAGGCAGGCAGAAGAGAGGTGGGGAGGGGGGAAGCAGACTCTCTGCTGAGCAGAGAGCCAGATGAGGGGCTCGATCCCAGGACCCTAGGGTCACGAACTGAGCCGAAGGCAAAGCTTTAACCCACTGAGCCACCCAGGTGCCCCAGAAGTTTTGATCTTGATGAAGTCCCAAAAGTTCATTTTTGCTTTTGTTTCCTTTGCCTTTGGAGACATATCTTGAAAGAAGTTGCTGTGGCCAATGTCGAAGAAGTTACTGCCTATGTTCTTCTCTAGGATTTTGATAGATTCTAGCCTCACATTGAGGTCTTTTATCCATTTTGAGTTTATCTTTATGTACGGTGTAAGAGAATGGTCGAGTTTCATTCTTCTATACATAGCTGTCCAATTTTCCTAACACCATTTATTGAAGAGACTGTCTTTTTTTCCACTGTATATTTTTTCCTAATTTGTCGAAGATTATTTGACCATAAAGTTGAGGGTTTATATCTGGACTCTCTACTCTGTCCTATGGGTCTATGTGTCTGTTTTTGTGCCAGTACCATGCTGTCTTGGTGATCACAGCCTTGTAGTAAAGCTTGAAATCAGGCAACGTGATGCTCCCAGCTTTGTTTTTCTTTTTCAACATTTCCTTAGCAATGTGGGGTCTCTTCTGGTTCCATACAAATTTTAGGATTGTTTGTTCCAGCAATTTAAAAAATGCCAGTGGAATTTTGATTGGGATGGCATTGAAAGTGTAGATTGTTCTGGGCTGTATAGACATTTTAACAATGTTTATTCTTCCAGTACATGAGCATGGAATGTTTTTTTCCATCTTTTTGTGTCTTCTTCAATTTCTTTCATGAGTGTTCTGTAGTTCCTCAAGTACAGATTCTTTACCTCTTTGGTTAGGTTTATTCACAGGTATCTTATGGTTCTTGGTGCTGTAGTAAATGGAATCACTTCTCTAATTTCCCTTTCTATATTTTCATTGTTAGTGTATAAGAAAGCGACTGATTTCCGTACATTGATTATGTTAAAAATATCTTAAGTATGATACATAAGTTGAAAAACAAATTAAGCACATTTCCATTAAGATTATTATTAAATATTTATTTTTCCTCCATAACGTAGCCCTTTATTCCTCCTTTTCTGACCATCCTATAGCCTCACATATTTTTGATATGCATATCTCCAGGAGAAAAAGAATATGTGCTCTCACAACATTCTGGAAAGGGAGAGGAGAACTAAATAGCTATCTCTTTATTTGACATTAAAGCTCATAGATAACATATCAATGAGAAACATAACATAGTGAAACTGAGGTTATTTTTTTCAGTGTTCATCTGATGATATTGTTCGTTTTCAAATCTGCCCTAGCACATACATAACAGTTAGTATGTTGGTAGTTTTAGAAATATATTTTCAATTAAATTCTCACTTATGCTCATCATTCAGATATAAGGCAAGGGAACAGTTGTATAGGAAAAAGGTACGGTCTTCATTCCTTGTGCAGAGGAGACCATATACCCTTGAAATAAAATAAGATAAGTTAAACTTAGTAATGGTTTTAAAATTTTTAAATATCTTATTTTAGTTTTCTCAAGAACCTTATAGTGTAGTTTCATTATAAATGCACCCCATGACTTATTAACTTTCTGGAAATGTGTTCTTTCATTCAAAGCCATATCTGAATACAGGCTGTTCAGAGTACAGATGGGAAGTCTTATTCATCTTGTTCATGCCCCTTGGTGCTATTCCCTAAATGGAATTTGAAATGACTGTCAAGGAAGCTAGTCTAGTTAGAAGAATGAAAATGAATAAAAAACTAAATCATAAGGTAAAGAATAAAAGGATTTCACCAGGATTATGGTCATCTGTGGCAAGAGATAAATTGTGTTTAAACATTATCAACAATATTTCACAAATACCTGCCTCTAACAATTGCTATAAATGAGGCTAAATGGCTTTATGTGCATGTGTACATGAACAAAACCTTGCATGTTTCAATGGGGAAAAGGAACAAAGACACTTAATTAGAATGTTCGTGTTGCTAGCACCAACAGCTTCAAGGTGTCCAGTTTGGCCTTATCTTAAAAGGCAGTCAGGCTCCAGCAGCGCAGCATTTCAAGACAAATGGTCTCACCCAGATTTCTGTGAAATGGCACCTTTCTAAGCCATACTAATATGGAGGTGAAGGGCTTGATAACTAACAATCCAATTATCCAGTATTCTAGGAACTCTTTAGGTGTAACCTTTATATTGCTCAATTTCTATTATAAACTCACAGTGAGAGGTGAAATGTATGTTCAGAATTACTCAGACCTTAGACTTTAATAAAGGCATATGGAAAACTGATGAATTCATGTTCTGTATCATGCACTGAGTCACTTCCATTCCTCATAAATAAATCATACTTAATACATCCTTATTTTAAAAAATAAACCCTGAGCCACTCCCAAGTACATAAATAAGCTATTCTTAACATATCCTTATTTTAAAAAGTAAACATCTTTTAGTATTTCAGGAAAGTAAAATTATTCAATGTTTTCCTTTTGAAAAAGACAGAGAAATAGATGGATATATACTGTAAATACTTATATCCTTATTTTCTAGACGTTAACAGATCTGTAAAACCAGATTATGAAAGAATGAATGAAATTCAGTGATTCATATTTGGGATATAGTTAGCAAAGTTCTGGAATCCATGCTTTTCATGCCCACCTTGCCCAGGGAAGCCCTTAGTTCTCCGATATGTAGGAGTCACCTTGAGAGCTTGCCCTGTCCTGAGAGATTCGGATTCACTAGTTCCACAACTGAGGACAGGTATGTTAATTTTTTTATCAGGCACCTTAGGTGATCCTTATAACCCCAGAGATAACAGAGATCTGTCAACTTTGACTTTGAGAAAGACTCTGCTAGGTGTTGTCACCCAGTCACTTAGGTGAATAAATTCTCAGGAAAGAAAATTTAATGTCTAAATCTTCCAACAATATTAAATAACAGGCAGGATATCAAAGCAAATGTGAAAAAAATTGCTAATGAAGCAATATCTGTTCTCTTCCTCATTCTTTACTATGCCAAGTTATTTCTTTCTTGGGCCACACAGTCCTTAAATGCAGTTTATATTAGATAACAAGGTAAAGACTGCTCATTGTTTCCCAGTATCCACTGTCCCCTTCCTTAATAAACTAACCTAGGAATTCATCTTGGCTTGGGTTGTTCAGAATAAAGACACCATTTCCCAACATCAATGCACAGTTGAAATCTGTGACTAAATAGTGTCCAAAAAGTGACTACAAGGAAATATGTCATTGTAACTTAAAAAAATAAAAGTCCTTAAAGTGGGCACAATACTTTTTTTCTTCTTTTCTACTTTCTATGAAATAGAACAAAGATATGATTGCTGGAACTTGAAGGAAATAAGAAACTGTCACCCTAAATATCCCTCTTTGACATTAAAATTATTGTAAGGTAAAGACACTTAAACACACACACACACACACACACACACACACACACACACACCAGCTTCAAGAAAAGTGCTCTGATCCTCTTTTTTTGCCTCCTGGGAGTAGGAGATAAAGCCCCTTATGGAAGATGTCTTCCCTATAGCACAAGAAAAGAAACATTCTTATCAAGGACAAAACATTGAGACAAAGAGAATTCTATACAAGCAGACTTTATTAAAAATAATTATTTTCTTCCTTTAGCTTCCCTACTAGTTTACTTACTTTTCCACAATCAACTCTCTGTGTCCAACCTATCATCAAAGCAAGCAGGTTTCACCATTTCTTTGAGTCTTTATTCTTTATGGAGGCTCTCATGTCACATAAATCTTACACTAAATAAACTTGTGTGCTTGCCTGCTGTTGACCTTTCTTTTGTCAATTAAATTCTGAGCCTACCAGAAAAAAAGACCCTAATCATGTAAAGGGTAATATTTGCCTTCCTTGCAAACTGAAGGGGCCATCATGGTCTTTTGAGTATTGCTGCATGGAGGGGATAAACTAGACATCCGGCAGCTTAAAAACAATGATCTGAATTTAAAAAAAAATTTTTTTTCACTGATTTATCCTGAAAGACTAAAACAGTTCATGAAATATAACAGAGTTTCAATAAATATTTGTTAAGTAAATGATTGAATTTTTTTCAGATCATGTTTCACTTAAATATTACTCTCAACTTTTAAAAGTAAATTAAATTAGTTCTTGGTTTTTACATTTGCACCTGGAAGAATGACAGCGAATCACCACAACTGAAGTCCTTTTGGAAACAAAATAAACTAGTGAAATTCTTTGCTAGTTATGGCTGTCACTATTGCAATTAGATTGAAGTTGTAAACATAATTTTACAGTAGTTTGCCAGCACATAAACTGGTAATTCTGTTGTAATTGGGGGTTATTTGGGAAGAAGCTTACAAGTACTAAAATTTTAGTGGTGGCTTCACTCTAGTTTATAGGTAGTTCATATTTATAACCAAGTCAAAGAAAGAGTTGGGTGGGAGTGAGGGATAAATCCATTCAGTGTTATATTGTGGCATTAATAATTGATTTAGCAGATAAAATTAAAATAGGTGTTTTATCTTTGGCAATTAAAGTTCATACCTCTGCTAAGGCTCCATTTTCCCAGCTGTTAATCACAGGGACTTTCTCTAAATTCTGATAGCAACTTCTTTAATTAGATTAAAAATCTTGTGAGATATTGACCCAATTATTAACCATTTAGTCACAATTAATTTTTTATCCTATATAAAAATTATTGGTTACTTACATGCAATAATGGAGATTGTACAAATCTTGATAACTTCTTTATTTTGCAAAAATACAATTCATGTAGTTTGCAGTGTTATAGAAAAGAGGAAATAAATATATAAAAAGTGGTGATTTTTTTTACCTTCTCCTCTCTACCTTACCGGAATGTTTTTCCTTTCTCTGAAATATTTTATTAATTAAGTTAATAATTTTTTAGAAATGTGTTTAAAAAGGAATAATCATAGACTATTATAAGTCATGGTATAAAATGGGTAATGGATTATCTTATTTATAACTTTACATTTATTTGAAATGAAATAGTTCAATGAAATGATTTTATATTTATTTAAAATGAAATATTGAGGATAAGAAGGCAGGCTAAACTTATGCAAAATTTGTTTTGCTTTTCTTAAAAAATTATGGAAAGATGCATATAAATGATACCTACTTCCAAAATTAATTTTCTAGGAAATTAATATTCTTCTGATTGCTGTTCTCCTTATACAATTTGATACATTAGAAGCTATTTGCCATGCCATTCCTGAAACCCTTTTTACTTGGTTTTCCCAGCATTACATTATCTTCCTTCTCTAAGACTTCACATTATTCTCTATTTCCTTCCAGGACTTCTCTTTTTCCTCTCGTTTTCTAAATATGGGAGGCACAGTATCCTCTGCGTCTTACTCTTCTGCTCTTAATATACTGTCCACTTCATTCTTTGTCTTTAGGAATAACTCATGCATTAAATCACAAAATATCACATCTCCCTCAAATTTTAGTACAGATTTTCTTCTGCTTTGGTCATTCGCACTAAAATAGAAGCTGGAATCTTCTAAACATGGAACACATCCAAACATGAAACTAATTTCCTTTGCCTCCCCCACCTGCTCAAACAGCTGCTTTCATGTTGCCAATTTCCTTTTGTACTATTTCTTAAATGTGTCTTAATAAAATATTTCATAACCTTTCATCTGTACTTATATTTTTCATTGCCATCATCTAATCATTACCAGTTCTATTTATTCTAACTTAAATTCAAAATGTTCAACTTCAAGTACATTTAGCAACAAAAAAGTATGCTCCTTCCTTTTTTCATCTCATATTTAATTATTCTAGAAAATTTGCATTTGTTTCTGAAGACTGCACTCTCTGATACTACACTACTTTCTCAAAGCATAAATTATTACAGTTGACCTTAAATTGAAATGTTAAATGAATTATGCTGAATTTTCAAAGTTGTCTGATTTATCTCTGTAATTTACAAAAAGGTACCAATAAACTCTATGAAAATAAATCATTTGGAAATAGAGAAAACATAATTAATCTACATATTTGAATTAAACTGATCATGCATTCCTTGTATTATGCAAATTAGAACAGATTTGTATGTGTTAACCAAATAAATATAATTACTCTTGTAATAATAATGTAATGACATATCATGACAGTAAAATAATTATTTTCCATTTTATGTTTTAACACAAACTATAGTACTTGACCAAGAGTAGGGTAGGTTACATATATTCAGGATAACACTGTCATGGAATATAATATTATTTAAACATTAATGGATATATTTCAGGTTTCACTCCATCCCTTCTTGAGTATTCCTTAACTGTTTCCTACCATTACCTGAAAAACCGCCCATTTAAAAAGCAATAGGAAATTGGGCTAAAGCCATTAAGATTTACAGTAGGATTGAAAGGCCTAGAAGACAAATTGAAGCTTACCAAGAGCTACTAGAGTTTGAAATCAACACAGAAGTCTCTAAATTCATCTTACCCTGTTGCTTAGAATCCATCAAAATAGCTTTGTCTTGATTTCCAAAATAAGTTTTAAAATCCTAATGAAATCCATTTTCTAAGAGACGACTATTATTTTGGCTAAAATAATGGAAATAAAAGGGCATGTATTATGGCCTTTAATGACAGTACATGAATGTAGTTGACAGATCAATGAGTACTTTGAAGCTGTACAGAGGACTGGCTCAGAATTTGCTGAAGGGGGTTATTTTGAACAGTAGCTTTCTGAACTAGAACAATGAACCCACTCTGATCAAATGTGACCTGCTCAGATGGATCTTTCCTAACCATACTACCTGTTAATTAAACAAGAAGGCCATTAAACTGAGGCTGTTTTAATGCCTTAGTGACCTATGTAAGGAAAACAAAATCTAAACTTGTGATGCCTCATGATTAAGAAATCAACACCTAAGGACAACAGTCACAAACAGTCAAGGAGACTTTCCCCAAGACTTAAGCTTAAGCGAGAGCCAAACAAATAATTTCCTTGTTCTGCATCCACCTTTTGCTATAAAATCTTTCGCCTAGTTTCTGTTAGGTGGAGTGCTCCTTACCATTTCCAGTTTGGTCCCGCTCCATTGAAGTTAGATTTTCATCAAATAGATTATTAAAATATTAAATATGCCTTAGTTTATCTTATATACAAGTATGCCTGTCACTTTTTACACTGCTTATTTTTTTTTCACAACACTTACTATAACCTGAAATATTTATGTACTTATTTTTTTTAATTCTTTGGCATTTTTTATTATATTCAGTAGTCCAACATATAGTACATCACTAGTTTCTGACGTAGTGTTCAACAATTCATTAGTTGCGTATAATACCCAAAGCTTATTTATTGTCTATTGTCTTATCAAGATTGAAAAGTGCACGTGGAAACTTGTCCCATTCATCTCTGTATCTCTAAAATTAGACCTGTATTCTATAACTATTTTTAAATGAAATAGGAATATTTACCAAATTATATTTTATTTCTCTCATAAAACTGAACTACTATTGTTAATGTCATCTAATTTAAACTTACATTTTTTAGAAACCTAAAGACATAGCATCAACCTCATACCATCTCATTAAAAGATTAGATAGAATTATATTATAAAATCCCCATCAAGAAAATAAAGGCAATATTTTGCAGTACAATTTGCAGAAAATTTAGTGTAAAAGATAAGATTTATAAGATAAAATATGCCCAAAATACAGTAAATCAATTTTGCTCACCATTCTAAATTATTAAATATGGTATAATCTAGATTAAATTAAGAAGTCTGAACCCAATTAGCATATAAAATCACTCTGAGAATATTTATAATATTCTGATACATAAACTACACTTTTAGAAGTTCTTATTTAGTTGTTTTAGGATATGAACTGAGGTTCAGTACTTCTGAAAAGCTCCCCAAAATGATTCTAACTGAATGCTCCTGACACTGTATTGTATTTCTAGCTCTTTCTAAAGTAACTTTTTAATTCAAACTTTCTAAAACTTTCTTTTTTAATTTCACATCTTATATGCTATTATTTCCTATTACACGTTCTAAAATGGGATTTCCTTTGTTCTCATTCATATTGAGGCCAAATAACAAATGAAAAATTAAAAAAATGTATCTCCTTAAAATGAAAGAAAACCTATATTTAAATGTGAGATTTTGGTAGTCTTAACTTTTATAAAATACTTTATTTTAGAAATGCATATTTCTATTGAGGTGCTTGGGTGGTTCAGTAGGCTAAGTGTCTGCCTTTAGCGCGGGTCATGATCCCAGGGTCCTGGGATGGAGCCCTGTCAGCAGAGAACCTCTTTCTCCCTATCCCTCTGCCTGCCCCTCCACCTGCTTGTGCGCTCTCTCTCTCTCTCTCTCTCTCTCATTCCCTGTCAAATAAATAAATAAAATCTTAAAAAAAAGAAATGTGTATTTCTATAAAGAAAAATCGGTTACTTTTATTCAAAATATTTCTACTGAGCATTTGATGGGACACGTATAAGCTCTGTGTAAACTCAGGCTGATACCTTTGGATAGTCTTTTTTTTTTAATTTTTTTATTTTAATAAACATATAATGTATTTTTATCCCCAGGGGTACAGGTCTGTGAATCGCTAGGTTTACACATTTCACAGCACTCATCATAGCCCATACCTTTGGATAGTCTTACAAAAACATCATTGAAATAACCTTATTATAATTTCAATAGTTGGTTATAACAGTACAAACTATTATTTTGACTGTTTTCATTAAACTGATGAGGTAACAATCGGTCCGTTCAATTGAAAAATATAAGAAATAGAAATCTTTTGCCATAGGTAACTTGATAATTAAAGAAGAAAAGCATTAGGTATACTGACTTTATCCTCCTGACATTTGGCATAGGGAAGACACAAACTCAACATGTTACCATTTACTGTACAACCTCTGTGTACTTAGCTCTTTAGTAGTATAATAGAACATCTGCTGAGAAATGTTACTCTACAAGTCAGAATAGAATAATGGTGCTGCTTTCTTCAATTTTCTTGCTTTAGGCAGTGGAGTCTTGACACCACAATGAAACAGTTTACCTGGATCAGGAGAGTGTGTAATATCTGTAGAAACCTTCTTTAAATTAGTGTTTTATGAAAATATTAAAAGAATTTTTCTTCCAAACTATTATGTTGTGCTTCCATGAATGTGTAGGAAAGTGTGTGTGTGTGTGTGTGTTTGTGTGTGTGCATGCGCGTGTCTGCTATAGTATATTCCTTAATGCATGCAGCTTAAGCCCATTGTTCCAGGTCAGTCTAAATCCTCCTTTCAGGATTCCATTCTGCTTTTATCTCACATATCTGTTTTGGGCTTCAATCACAGATGGTTGCTCTATTTTTGGCCAGTAAAATGGACCAATTAATGGCACTCACACTCTCTCACCTTAGTCCCTGGACAGCTGCTTTCTCTCACAATAGCAAGACTCTGATTACATTGTGGTAGGAAGAACTACTTTAAATCCAAGTAGGGAAAAAGCTTTCTGACTGTTCACATACCACAGGAACCTTGACATATCCTCTGAAATGCCATTAAGCAGACCCCAGAAGCAGTGCTGCCTCCGCTGGAAGACTGAGCCAATGTGGCCGTTATAATCACCAGGTTTTCTATATTCCCTTACCTACGGTAGTAGAAAAACTAAAGTTCACTAGTTTCAATTTCCACAGTATTTTAAAGGTCTTTAGTTAATAGCAGTAAGTATTCCTTTTAAAAATGAGAAAACAAGAATACTAATTTTACTTACTACGCATAAAAATAAAAGAAAAAAGATGATATTGTGGATCCTTAATTTTAAAATGTGATTTTATTTTGAATTAAAGTTTTTGATAAAATTTAATTTAACCTACTATTGAATATACTTTCATGTTGATAATACAGTTGAGATAAAAGTGAATTTCAAAATTATTTTATGCACAATATAAAAGTAGTACCCACTTACATAAAATATCAATAAAATGATACTATACCTCTAATTTGTATCTGCTTGTTTTTAACATTGGAATTCATAATGTATTATAAATATATAATATATAATGCATCATTATAACTCAAATCATCTTATATAATGTGACTCTTGGATTACAGAAACAAAAATTTAAGGTTTGTTTATTTATTTGTCAGAGAGAGAGGGAGCACAAACTAAGGGAAAAGCAGGCAGAGGGAAAGCAGGCTCCCCACTCAGCAGGAAACCCAATGCTGGACTCGATCCCAGATCCTTGGGATCATGACCTGAGCCAAAAGCAGACGCTTAGCTGACTGAACCACCTAGGCATCCTGAATTATAGAAAATTTTAATGTGAATTTTGAAAGAAATAACCCTCAGTTAAGCCAGACAAAAGAAAACAGCTGAATCCTAATAAATGCTTAATTAATCAATTTATTTAAATCTTCTAATCATGAATTTTGATATTTTAAACCAATCTTTTAACGTTAAAAAACCCCACATTTTAAAAAGTTTTAGGCTTAAGTTACATATGAAAAATTCACTTTTTTGTACATAATTCAAGGGCTTTTAATAAATTTAGTGTTGTGCAACCAACACTACAGTACAATTTTAAACATTTTCATCACCTAAAAAGATCCTTTGTGCCCATCTATAGTTATTTCTTGTTCCTACCTCAGCGACAGAAAACTATGAACCTATTTTAGGTATTTAGAGATCTGCCTTCTTATATAAATGGAATCACATACAATGTGATGTTTTTTGTTAAGCTTCGTTCATAAAGAGAACATTTTTAAAGTTTGTCCATGTTGTAGAATGTGCTTTGTTTCTCTTTATTACGGAACAGTATTTCATTGTTTGGATATACTACGTTTGTTTATCCATTCAATAGATGAACATTGGAGTTATTTCTAGTTTTCTTGTTTTTTTAATGAATAATTCTTCTATAAACATTCCCATAAAAATACTTGTGTGTACGTGTGTTTTCATTTATTTCAGACAGATCCTAAAGAAGGAATTGCTTGGTTGTACAGTCAATTTATATATCTCTCAAGAAACTGTCAAACTCTTTTCCAAAGTGATTGTTTTATTTTATATTCCCACCTGCGATGTATGCAGTTTCCAGGGCAATCCTGCTATAGATACACACGGAGAACAGCAAGTGTCCCTGCCAGCTGACCCAGTTAACTGCCAGACATTTGAGTGTGTTACCTTAGCTCATGTAGCACCAGTCAGTTCATCTGACTACTGCAGCTGCAAACAGGTTGAGCAAAAAAAACCAACCAACCAACCAAACAAACAAACAAAAACTCCCAAACTAAGCCCAGTCCAAATTATCATGAGTAGATAAATGCATACAAATCTTGTTTTAAATATCGGTATACCACATAAAATATTCTTTGTTGCTAACCTATAAAAAGAATACCAGATCATATGAAACTTTAGATTTCTTACGACTGGAAAGTTCTGTTCTTAAAGAATATTTTTCCTTTGGACTATTGATATTTTCACTGAAAATGTCTGGTAATCAATGCTTTTGCTAATTTAAATACCACAGAATATGAGACATAGAAAAGAGCACAGTCTTTTGCCAGCAGTCTCCCTATCAACTCTGCCAATGGAAGCAGCTAGTGTAGTGTAAGGGTTGGAACGAGGTCAACCCCATTCTACTTCTAAATTCTTCATTGAGGGGTGCCTGGGTGCCTCAGTCTACTAAGCGTCTGCTCAGGTCATGATCCCAGGGTCCTGGGATCCAGCCCGGAATTAGGCTCCCTGCTTGGCGGGAAGCCTGCTTGTTCCTCTCCCACTGCCCCTGCTTGTGTTCCCTCTCTCACTGCCTCTCTCTCTCTGTCAAATAAATAAATAAAATCTTTAAAAAAATCATAAAAAAAAAAATCCTTCATTGAGCACAGTGTTGGGATCCTGGAGCACCTTGGCTCACTCCTTGCAGTGACAGTAAGAGAAACCATGATTCCCTTGTAGCAGCCAAGAGCTAAATACAGATGGCCATGGTCTCCTAAAACACTGATAAGGCCTTTTTTCCTGCATTTTATGGTCTTGGAAAGCCACCCCAGGTCCCTTTTTAACTTCTCTATCTCTTCTGAAAATTTTGTCACCAAAACAATTGCATTAAATTTTTGTACATGAAATGTTCAGAGTCAGCTTATAGGGTCCTCCTGACCAATTCCTGCCTGATGTTCTGTTGAATGACCTCTAAAAATCCAGTTTGAAGAAGCTTTACTGCCAAACCCTGAAGGTAGAGATAAGCTTTCTGCACACAGCTCTTTGAATATATATTTTGGAAAATTATACAGACTCATCATCTGACGAATTTGTTTTCTGTTGAGCAGAAACTCACTTGGGGACAATAATGTGTCAGATCATACTGAAAGAAGAAACACCCTCTCCCTACCCTTAGCTTCAACTTCCACCCATTTATCCCATTTTTAGAACCTGAGACCTTTTTCTTTCTAACTCAAAGGCAGAGTGTTATGGTGAGACAAGACAGACACACATTCTCTCAGTTCTTCAAATTCTCTCTTTAAAGCAAGAACTTTAAACATCAAATACTCCTCTCACTCTGTGCTTATTCTACTCTATCCCACAAAACTAACTCAGTCACCCCTTCATGAGGGAAGTGTTCTTTCCCTGACCTCCCTGATTAGGTATGCACCACCACTGAAACATTTCACGGAACCAGGGTTCTTTTCTTTCTACTACAGAGACATAATCTTAGTTACATGGATGATAGTTGTATTCAAAGCTGTTGACGCAACTTATCTGTAAGTACTGTAAATACGAGGCCATTAATTTGATCATCTTTGTTATTAATATTCCCACCATGAAATCTCCCACCTCTAGCCTTAGTTGATTGGTGATTTGACTTCTACCTTTATTTTTTGTTTGTGCTTTCTACCTTGCTTTCGCTTTACCTCAGCTTCCTAGTTCTTCTATTAGCTATTTTATTTTAAACATGTATATAATTTTGCTAAGCCTCAATTTATTCCTTTATTAGCAATGTAACATTAAGCACAATTTAAAACCTTCTTAGTCATCATTGTGATAAGAATAGGATTAGTATTATTTGGAGGATAAAACAATGCATATGAAGTTCTTATCATAATGTCTTATCCTTGATAAGTATTCAGTAAAGATTATATTTTTCTTTTCTCTCTCTCTCTTTCCCCCCTCCCCAGAGAGAGAGGCAGAAGAAAGAGAGAGTTCTATGGAGGATAGGGGCAGAAAGAGAGGGAGAGAGAGAATCTTAAAGAGGTTCCATGCCCAGCTTGGAGCCAGATGTGAGTCTCAATCTCTCTACTAGGTCATGACCTGAGTCAAAATCAAAAGTCTGATGCTTAACCCACTGAGCTACCCAGGTGCCCTCTTTCTTTCTTTCTTTTCTTTTCTTCCTTTCTTTCTTTTTTTTAATGGAGATAATACCTAACACAATTGCTATAATAAATATTCTATACTATCCTCAATGTAATTTATGTTACCAATAACAGGTATTACAATACTTGAATACATGACATACCAAAATACACTAAATTTAAAATACCAAAACATATGCAATTTAAAATACCAAAATACATGAAAATTATTGTGCTTTGTATTGTACAATAAGTCTTTTATACAGGGATCTGTTTTATTGTTAGGGGAAGTTGATTCATTAGAGAACATATCTGACAGATAATTCTGTTTCTAGTTTATTTACTAAAAATCATTATTTAACCATGGTGTAATAGTAATGATAGCACTAATTATAACAATAGAAGTAATGATTTAAATATCTACTATGTGGCAAAGATCATCCAAAGTAAGCCTAAGTAGTAGGTTAGACAAGCATTTGAACTCATAGCTAAACACTTAATTAATATTATACATTGGGCAAATATTCAACCAGGCCTAAGACTCTTTTGCTTCACTAATAAAGTGGGATGAAAATAATACTTATTCTATGAGATAGGTATGAAATTTAAATGAAAAAATTCACATTTGGTTTTTAGTGTTGTGTTTGACCCTCTGTAGAAACTCTTTAGGTGTTGATTCTCAGTATTGGTGCTGGCACTCTTACTACTGCATTATGCCTGACCTTAGAGTCTTCTAAGGTCTTACTCACTCCATATTTAACCACATTTTCCACACTTCTCTAATTTACATACTTTTTCCTAAAAGGTAATATCTTCATTCCTCTCTTAACATGTCATCTGATTTCTATGTAAATATGCTTGCACTTATCTCTGGGTGCTTCAGCTGTCTCTGATGGCTGAATGAAGACAGTGAGCCACAAAGGAGCAAGCTGCACTCTTTCTAGTTGGGTTCTTCCCCCTTATCCCATACCTTTCTCACCTTCAATGTCCAGCTCAGTTCTATTTTATTAAAATAAGGCTGTCTGACTACTTCAACTCATTTTGATACTTAGGGAGCATGTACTAAAACTTAATTAATTGCCTTTGGATTTTTGAAATATTTTTAAAATATAGAGGTATGGTCCATCCAAGATTGTTAGAAAATTGCTTTAAATTAAGGGGTGCCTCAGTGGCTCAGTCTGTCAAGCATGTCTGTTTTGGTTCAAGTCCTGGGACAGTGCCCTGAATCTGATTCCCTGCTTAGTGGGGAGTCTGCTTTACCTTTCCCTCTGCATCCCACCTCCCCAGCCACATTTGTGTTTGCACCTGCACACATTTTTGTTCTCTCTCTCAAATAAATACAATCTTAAAAAAAAAAAAAAGAAAATTGCATTAGCTTAAATAAAATAATTTTCCCAAGACATTTTTTCTTTATCAAATGTGTATGGCAAGTAATGATATTTTGTCCAGCAAAATATCTATGAAAATATGTGATCATTCTATGTGTCCACTTATCCTCCAAATGCTAACTCTTTGACAGGGTCATAAAATATTTGCATTTGTGCATCTTTCTGCATCTTACAAGTAGAAGTTCCTCCAAAGCTGTGTAATAACCGGGCTCGATTCTCTGACTATACTGTTTATTGGGAAATTGAGAGTTAGAGGAAACTTCCTGGGAATTACAATGTCCAGTTTATGTCCAACTTGACATAGAGTTTACTTTTGGACACAGATGGAACCAAAAAAATACCACTTTTAACCTGATTTTCCTCAGGGTGACTTCGTTTTCCTGACAATTTTTGAGGTCTGGAGAAGCATACAACAGTGAAATATCCTTTATCAAGTACAGAAGAGAATAAAGAGTAGAATCCCATTGCTATGTGTACAGTACCATCCAGTGATAATAATGAGCACTGTTTGAAGAGCACTTAGCTATGTGAGTTGCAAACTCATCTATTTCATTTGAAAATCTCATTCTTTCTAATGGAAAAAGTCTTAAACAAAGTAATTTTAAACAGCAGTATTACTTCAGCTATTTTAGTCTGAATCTAAATTTAAACAAGAGCTCAGCAATCACTCCTTTCAAACCAGAATGTTTTATTATTATTAATTTATTTTGTCAACAGTATATTATAGACCAAATCAGTGGTGCTTTTTAAAAAATAATATTGTTAAGTAAAGGGCCTATTTTATTTCTTATCTTTCTGATTACACAATGCAAGCCACTTCTGAAATCTTAACAGAAAATTACAAAGGCTTGTCTGGGCCAAGAGAGGGGAACTAATTCAATTATAATAAAAAGGTTTTAAACCAAAGCCATAAGGGTTCTTGCTTTCATTGATTATTTTTCAAACCTTCTGGAGATTAAAATCACAAGGCTTTAGAGCAGGATTACAAACAAAGCTAATAATCTCAGAAAACTAGTCAATTCAATCATGTTCATATGAGTTAGACTATTTTAGTAAGCATAATTAAAATGTTAAAAGTCTAACCTCTGACAGATAAATATGTTCAAAATCCAAAGGATCTATAAAAGAAAAATATGTAGCAAGTCATATCAGTTAGATAAATTCATCTCTATTACACCAGAAATTAAAATATATGTGAAAATAGAAAACATTTTGTTCCTCTTCAGAAAGCAAGATAATCAGTACAGAATTCTTTCCTATGTTGCATTTCTCCTGCTTTCTCATACCTCAAAGTTCAGTATAGGGACGCCTGGGTGGCTCAGTTGGTTAAGCAGCTGCCTTCAGCTCAGGTCATGATCCCAGAGTCCTGGGATTGAGTCCCACATTGGGCTCCTTGCTCAGCGGGGAGCCTGCTTCTCCCTCTGCCTCTGCCTGCCTCTCTGTCTGCCTGTGCTCACTCTCTCTGACAAATAAATAAATAAAATCTTTAAAAAAAAAAAAAAAAAAAAGTTCAGTATAGCCCAATAACCAGTTGGAAATGGCAAACTGCTACTCTTGAACCAAAAACAGTGAGTTTATTAATTTAGAAAAAGTCTGAATGGAAACAATAAAAATGCTTTATATATATATATATATATATATATATATATATATATATATTTAAATCAGGACTAGAACCTTTAATTGGTGAAAAGCTTGTGTTTTTATTTTTTTTAATTTTATTTCTTTTCAGTGTTCCAGAATTCATTGTTAAGATAGTTTTTTTTTTTTAAAGCATTCTGTTCATGTCACCATTCTTTCAAAGCCTTAAAGTTCCTATTACTAACATAAAAGTAGTCAAACACCTTTGTGCAAGTGATGTACTGTAAAGTTAGACTTCTATCATATGATGCAGTTTGATTCCAAGAAAACCAGGTGTAGGGCATGGAAATGCTTGCAAGGAGATGAGACTGACCTCTCAATCCTGGTTAGGTTTTCTTTGAGCTGCATTATTAGGCTGACTGGTGTTTTCGGAGGAAAGAAGCAGAAAATATCATTGAAGGATCTTGGCTTTTGTATCCTGGAGTTTGGAGAGATAAAGAAGATGCATGAAAAAGCCTGGATTTCCCGTGAAAAATCCAAAGGCACAACAATGGTTTTAGTTGCTTCTGATGGCTGAATGATGAAAAAGTCACAAAGGAGCAAACTGTACTGACAAAGGTGTTTGGTCCTGTTGGCCACATGCAAACCTAGTAGAAAGAAGCCAGCACTTGAATCCTCTTAAAAAACCGTGGTCAAGAGTCCAGACTGGATAGTCAAAGTTACCCAGATAGAATTCAGCATGAGTGGACCACTCAAAGTCAGGGACTGACAAGAGGAGTTATAAATTGCCAGTTAGTGGAGACATAATCCAAAACTAGAAACTGCAAGGAGAAGAGGAATTATTTACTAACCTCTCAAAAATAAAAAAAATAAAGTAATTTCACATCACGGTCACATCACCTATCTTTCCTTCCCATTTTCAAACCCTGGAGGAGGAAAAGGGAAGATGTCAGGATGAAGGAACAAGAGTAAAACAAATACCAAAATCAATCATCAACAACAAAAAAAGGACTTTAATGTATCTACCCCTCCTGTCTTTCTTCTTGCAGGCTTTTGAGATTATAGAAATAAGGTGGAAGTTCTGCCTTGCATCAGACAGTAAAGGCTTGTTTGGATTTGACCATATTTTGTTTCTTTAGAAACCTGGAAAAAATTAGACTAATGAAATGTGAATGTAAATGAAAATGCCTTGGGGTTCCTTATATCTTAGGTTCAGGAGGATTGAAAGAAGGTGCTTTTAAAAATACAATAGTTATTTATTTTTCATATCCCACAAGTTTAGTTTGTTCACTGTAATAGGTGCCTAGAATTCTTTTGATTTTGACATTCTGATTTGAATAATCTATTTCTCTTTCCTATACTTTGTTATACCTGCTCTCAAACCATACATGTGTCTCCTGATACTATGCCATACTCCAAAAGTCCTGGATGAGTGTTTGGCTCATAGTTCGTCCTCAATAAATATTAGCTTATTATCTATTTCAATTACAGTACCCATTGTGTGTATGTATAGGTGTATCTAAGTGTATATGTATGTGTGTAGGTTTGTGTGTATTTTTCTCAATAAATATTTGGTGATAAAACCAGTTTAATTTTGAAATGAGTAACATGGTATATGTTCATACATAATGATTAGATTAGTTCTTACCTACTGGTATGCAATACTAGGTAAATGTGTACATACACATATACACAGACATACACACACACACAAACACACATGCACTCCTATATACGTACATATACACATGATGCATATATGTATGCATGTATACATACATATATATATATATAGTGTCTTTGCTAATTCTCTACTTTATTTCGTTCATCTGTTCATTTTTAGCCCAAACACAGATTCTCTTAATTACTTTAATTTATAATGTCTTGATACCTAAAGTGTTCTCATTTTGCAGAAGACTTGGGGTCATCTGCAGTTCATTCAGTTTCCATATGTGTATTAGAATCAGCTGGTCAAGCATAATAATAACTGTACAATCAATTATTTCCCTAAGGAGCCCAGGTTCCTTTTACTAGAGAAAAAGAATAGAAACCAAAGGTTTGCTGCTTATTGACACTGGGATGTCATCGCAGGGAGGCCTTCTCCATGTATGGAACTAGGAAATATATGAAATGTATGTAGACACATACATAAATACATCCGTATCTATTTTAATATCAATCTATGTATTGATCAAAACCCATGAGTTCATACTGATATCTCTAACACCACAGGGATCACTCAAGCCATCCCCCCTTCTTTATCTATAATTCCTTTTTCTGATAGCTTTTCTGACAGTGAGAAACTGGATTTCATTATCTACTACATATTTACTGATTTGTTCAGTCCTAGAATACCAATAAAGCAATGTCAGAATTGCTGCCCTATACTATGTAAAAATAAATTTACTAAGCAGAGTACAAAACTTTTTTTTTTCTTTTTTTTTAAGATTTTTATTCATTTATTTGACAGAGATCACAAGTAGGCAGAGAGGCAGGCAGAGAGAGGAGGAAGCAGGCTCCCCGCTGAGCAGAGAGCCCGAAGCAGGGCTGGATCCTAGGACCCTGGGATCATGACCTGAGCTGAAGGCAGAGGCTTTAACCCACTGAGCCACCCAGGCGCCCCCAAAACTTTTTCTTTAACAAATTTTACTTATAGTATATTCAATATTACATTGTATTATAATATATCCAATATTTTATACCTTTCTTTTAGCATATTTTCCTTATAGCATACTGAATATTACATTGACATAGTATATTCAATATTTTCTTTTATCTCTTCCTTTTCTTCCATGAAAGGTAGCTTACTATGGATATTCTTTGGCATGAAATGTTTTTTCTAATCCACTTACCTGAAAGAGAGAAAGTTGAGTGCAGCAGAGTGAGTCTGGCAGTTTTAAAGTAACAAGTAATTTCTAAATCTTAACATTTTATATTACAGTCTTAAAATTAGGATTTGTTATGGCTCTAGTTTTTATTCTTATCAGTTGGAATGATAGAGAACTGTTTGATTAAATTAACCGTGGGGAATCAGAAAGTTTTACTTTTCCAAGACATCATATAGGTGGCATGTAAGGAAAATATTATTTGAAAATTTATATCTAACATTTGCATAGAAATTATTTTAAATGTTTAGTAGGAGGTAAAAAGGATTTGATGTACCCATTGACTATGTCAATAGGGAAAACACTTGTTCTGTGGTATTTGCAGCACACTACACAATTCATGCCAAATCATTGTACGGATTCTGCTATTCTGGTGTAAAATGAAAGCCTTAAAAGTAATACAGAAGGGATAGGGAGGCCAAACCCACTGAAAATTAACAAAAAATTTTCAAGCATTTCACCCAAGAACTTTCATCTTCTGGAATTTTTTTTTTTAAACTTTTACTTATAACCAGCAAGACTCTATCGCAGTATTTTATTATAAATAAATAAATGTATTAATGAAAAGAAAAAAGGAAGGAGAAGAAAAACAGCATTTCATTATCTTCTGGAAAACAAAACAAAAATACCAATTTAGTAAAACATCATTTTTAGTTCACTCAGACTTTAGTCATTTCCACAAACCTAACAGAAACAACATGCACAGCACATCTCCACAACGAATGGAGGTGTTCTGTTTCCAAAAATAGCACTATCTCTAGAAGCTTTTCTTCACCTTTCACAAAGTATTTCTCCATGTTTTCACCACAAGCATTCCAATTACTAAGAATCCACGTTATATACACTGTACAGTTTGATCCTAAATTGGATCTACTTTATCACTGAAGTAACATGAATATATTTAGTTTTTCACCTGAAATGAAAAGGTGTCAGATCAATTCTTCCTCTCTGATTTCTGCTTTTGACTCTGGCATTATTACAAATTGCCCTGAGGCATATCTTTCCTTTTAATACCATGTCTCAAATGCAAACGTTCAGCGGTGGTTATTGTTCAACATTATATAACCAAAAAAGAAATGCCACCTAGTTATTAAACTGTCAGAACATTAAAAGTGAATAAATCATAACAAACTTTATAGTGTATAAAGCCAGAGCCACACTTTTCTTCAGAAGAAGCCGTATGAAGTGTGTGGAGGGAACTAACGGACTAAATCTGAGAGTAGGAATTTATTGTCTCAGATAGTTTGTGACATGAAAAGTAACTATATCCCTCCTTTCACAAAGTAGTAAGGATGCAGAATTTCCCATGTACTGACCATCCTTTTATTTTTTAAGGCATTAACTATTTAAAGGAATATCTCTAACTATTAAAATATAGTTCCTTGCGGGGCGCCTGGGTGGCTCAGTGGGTTAAGCCGCTGCCTTCGGCTCAGGTCATGATCTCAGGGTCCTGGGATCGAGTCCCGCATCGGGCTCTCTGCTCAGCAGGGAGCCTGCTTCTCCCTCCACTTCTCTCTGCCTGCCTCTCTGCCTGCCTCTCTGCCTACTTGTGATCTCTCTCTGTCAAATAAATAAATGGAATCTTTAAAAAAAATAAATAAATAAATAAATAAAAATAAAATAAAATATAGTTCCTTGCAGAGTAGCTCTCTATCAGGCAATCACTATCCGATACTTAACATTAATTTGAGGTAACCTCTTGTGAATACTTTTGATTTAACTTCACACAAGTTTCAATCACAAAAGAAACATATTTTATATAAAAAAATTATCGTGCTCTTGCTTATTCCCTCTGTGACCATATGACTGAGCCATATCATCTTTAATTACATGATAAATTGTTTTCTAGATGGTATAAAATAGAAGCTTCCATCATATTTCCATTTAGAACAAAAATAATCCAAAGGGTTTGTGTATTAAATCAAATGGAATTTTGTTGACTTAAATTACATTATATAATGAACTATTAGCCTTTCATTGCAAACCAAACAAACATAAAAATGGATCTTATAAAAGGAAAATCTTGGTGATATTTATGACATCCTAAATTCTTAACATCCTAAATTTATCCTGAATTACAGGTCTACATAAAACCAAAGTAGCATGGCACTGAGTGATCTAAATTTTTTACTATCCTTACTACCCTCTGAAAAAAAATAGAGATAAAACCTCATACCTGTCAGAATAAATAAAATCAAAAACACAAGAAACATCAAGTGTTGGAAAGGATGTGGAAAAAAGGGAATTTTCTTGTACTGTTGGTGGGAAGGCAAATGGGTACATACATTCTGGAAAACACTACAGATGTTCCTCAAAAAGTTAAAGATAGAACTACCCTGTGATCCAGCAATTGCACTACTAGATATTTACCCAATGAATACAAAAACTCTAATTCAAAGGGATATGTTCATCTCAATGTTTATAAAAAAACATTATCTACAATAGCCAAATTATGGAAACAGCCCAAGTGTCCATCAATAGATGAATGGATAAAGAAGATGCAATATATATGAAGCATGGAATATTACTCAGCCATAAAAAAGAATGAAATTTTGCCAATTGCAACAGCATAGATGGAACTAGAGAGTATTAAGCTAAGCGAATTAAGTCAGTCAGAGAAAGAAAAATATGATGTCACCCATATGTAGAATTTAAGAATCAAACAAATGAGAATAGGGGAGAAAAAAGAGCAGGGCGGGGGAAGCAAACCAAGAAACAGATTCTTAATTACAGGGAACAAATGATGGTTACCAGAGGGGAGGTGGGCAGGGGGGATGGGTTAAATAGGTGATGGAGATTAAAAGGAGTGCATTTGTTGTAATGAGTACCAGGTGTTACATGGAAGTGGTGAACACTATACTACACACCTGAAACTAACATTACCCTGGAATTTAAATAAAAGTTTAAGAAAAAAAAATAGGGATACATATAATACTGGAATATCCATGGCAAACTATCTTGCCATGTCTTTGAGCCCCTCATGTATTTTGGACTCATTACAACCAGTGGAAATTGTCAGCAGGTGTTCAAGTTGTCTATTTTTACTACTCCTGACCATTTGAGATGATCACCAAAGCTGAGAATTGAATTTTAATATCAACCAATCTGTTCAAACTATTCCATCATCAGTAATCTCAGGAAACTTCTACAGTATGTTCTAATCTTTATTTCTGTCTAACAATATAACTAAGGATCTCCAACTCTCTATAGTTTTCAAAAGTAATACTTTCAAAAGTAATAATGGTGCATTGCCTGCACTTCTTGCTGAGATATTCACCATCCATAGTTTTCTTAGTACAGAATTACTTTGTTAATGATGGTTGTCACTCTCTTACCTTACAAATGTATTTTAATAATGGGATGATATTTGGCAGGTTTCTATTACATAATTGACTCCCAGACACAAAAGCAGATTATAGAATATGTCAATCCATATGTGTACCTATTTTATTTGTTGTCACTAAGAGGTAATTTTATTTAGTTATAAAGTACAAAACTTTATATTTGATATTATCTTTTATTTTAAGATTTTATTTATTTATTTGACACACAGAGAGAGATCACAAGTAGGCTGAGAGGCAGGCAGAGAGAGAGGGGGAAGCAGGCTCCCTGCTGAGCAGAGAGCCGATGCTGGACTCCATCCCAGGACCCTGGGATCACGACCTGAGCCAAAAGCAGAGGCTTAACCCACTAAGCCACCCAGGCATCCTTGATATTTTCAATGCAAGTTTAATTCCCACCATTCTTTTGCTTAGGATAAGAATGGGACTAGTGATATCTATACTTTAGGATGAGTGGGGAAATATAAGCATTTTGTACTTTCCCATTCCTAATTCTGATTGAATGATTGATTTTTAAAGATTTTATTTATTTATTTATTTAATAGAGAAAGAGAATGAGAGAGAACACAAGATTAGGGAGGGGCAGAGGCAGACGGAGAAGCAGATTCTCCGCTGAACAGGTAGCCCAACATGGGTCTCAATCCCAGGACCCTGGGATCATGACCTGAGCCAAAGGCAGATGCTTAACTTACTGAGCCACCCAGGTGCCCTCTAACTTTCTGATTTAAAATGAACATGGTTCATATAGATGAAGAAGAGAGTGCTAGCCAAAATAAAAGAACATTAAGAGGGATATATATGTGAAAAATGTCCCTAAATATCATGTATTATTGTACATCCTTCCAGGGGGTCCCTTAGTGTACATCTGTTAGTAAGGAAGCTGTTACTATGCATATCTACTCATCATGTAATGGGCATTAGCTTCATTGTCACAAACCAGATACAGTTGGTACTCCACGACTAAAAAAAATGGGGAGTGAGGAAAAGAGAGAAGAGGGAAAGGGATGGAGTGGAAGGCAGGGGAGCAGAGGAGAGGAAAGGAATAAGTCAACATCAAAACATGGATTCAGTTTTATTACTTCATCTCCATGTTCCTTTGGTGATAGCATGCTGTTTTCTCCTTTTTACATACGTTTGAGGTATTTAGGGACAAATAAAATGTCATTTAAAGAAAATGTAAGAGGAAAAAAAAAAAGAAAATGTAAGAAATGTGTTTTAAGAAGATCATTTCTATTGCTTAGCATCAGTAATACCAATGAGGTGGTGCTCCAGGGAATGCAAAAGAGGCTTTTGAGCACTTGGAGAGAAATTTTCAATATCCCATCATGAGAAGCTTTGTGTACACAGATCTCTTTAAGTGTTCCAAATTATGTGAGGAGTTATAAATGAGTAAAAGGTCAAATAGATTTAGGAAACTCTGTGTTCATTAAAAGTAAACATGTTTCTTTTCATTCAAAACTTCTCAGAGCTTTAAATAAATTTGAGCATGGATGATAATGCAGCAGGATAGAAAATGTAGGGCAGCCAATGAGCGATGTTGTGTAAGGGAAGTTTGGGAATGATAAGGCTTTAAATTCCAGATCTGTAGTATAGTATATTACCTTGGATAAAAGCTTTAATTTCTTTAAATCTATTGCCTAATTGATAACATTTGAAAATTATATCTACTAGGAAGTTGCAAATCCTAACATGTTAGGAAAAAAAAAAAAATATATATATATATATATAAAAAATTACCAGATAATGTCCATAATCTTTGAATCTTTTACATGCATCATTAAACTTAACACTAGCAAAAAAAATCCATGAGATAGGTATTATTGTTTTTTACCCTGTAAAATCTTTAAGAAGATAAACATTTTTTTTTTCTTTTTTTGATTTTAGCCACTGGTGTATCCTAGTGCCTGAAAGTGTGTACGATAAGTCAGAACACAGTACTTTTTTTTTTTTTAATGAAGTGAATGAATAAAACAAAAACAAAAACAAAACAGAAAAAAAAAAACCTAAAAAATTCATGCAGTTTGATTCCAGAGCCGTGATTCACGCATACATAGCATGCTGTGTATTTCAACACAAAGAACAGTTATTTTATTTTTGGTTTTAATGTTTTTTTTGACAAGTATCAGCCTTTGAAATTAGAAATTTTATACAACTAATGTGTGTTGTTTTTTCTGCTTCTGTCAAATTATTAATCTATTCATTTATTTAATAAGAAATTAATAAATGATGACCATGTGTGAGACACTGAGCCAAAAACTAAAAACTGTACAAAAATGAAAAATAAACTCCTTCTTTCAGCTCTAGTAAAATGGTCAAGATCCATATGTAAATAATTACTAATGAACACAGGGCAAATGTTCATATATATATATATATATATATATATATATATATATATATATGGTTTACTTGGGGCCTCGGCATTCCACTGGGAACTGGTAAGATAAGAACAGCTAAATATTTTCAAGTGTTTAACACATGATGAATAGAAAGCTTTCAGAAAAGGAAAATAGGTAATTGAAAGATCATAATCAGCAAGTTCCAAAAAAGTGGCTTGGTCATCTCTGAAACTATCTATATGCAGAGCACAGAAAGAAAATAGAAAGTTACTTGGGCTTACAATTAATGCCCATCTTTGAAGTCCATGGCATATAAGGAGACTTCAAAAATGTTGCTTTAGGGGCGCCTGGGTGGCTCAGTGGGTTAAGGCCTCTGCCTTTGGCTCAGGTCATGATCTCAGGGTCCTGGAATCGAGCCCCGCGTCGGGTTCTCTGTTCAGCAGGGAGCCTGCTTCCCCCTCTCTCTCTGCCTGCCTTTCTGCCTACTTGTGATCTCTCTGTCAAATAAATAAATAAAATCTTTAAAAAAAATGTTGCTTTAGTAAGTAATAAATATTGTAAATAATTATTTTTAAGGAACTGGAGGCAGAAGAGATTTAGGGTGGGAAAATTATTTTTTCAACATTTATTTTGCATTTTCTTTTGAGGGGAGGAATGTTATTTCTTTCTCAATGTCCATTCTCAATTACTAGTTCTAGAACTATTAGAAAGATTAATCCTAATTTGACCTAATTAATCCTAATTATAAAGATTAATCCTAAAGATTAATCCTATTAATCCTAATATGAAATGGTATCTAATACAAATATTTATTTTCTAAAAAAAAATGGAGTCAATGATACCTGTGGTAATAAAACTTGAATTGATAGATATAATTTCTATCAAAACATTATTTAGAAAAATGTCACTGTACACTTAGAAACATCTGTCTAAGGAGCAATTTGAAAAATAAGCATGAGTTAAAGAAAAGGCACATTGGTAAGGACATCAGGCAAAATTGAGCAATCATATCAGAGTTCAAAGGAAAGGTAGACTCGCTAGAATTGCAGATTGCCATAACTGCTTTTTTTTTTTCAATTTTTCACCTGTGATTGTCACTTTATAGCCAAGACTAATATATCATAGTACTGAATTTTTCACAGAAATATTCTGTAGTCAAAATAATCTTAAAATCATCACATCCTGCAGAAATTTCAGTATCAAGGTAAATTTATTTCCCAGTCATTCAAAAGTTTAAAGTAGGGTGGGTGTGCCTGCCTGAGATTCTAGCTCACCTGCTCTAAGGACCTTCTAGGGTCACTTTGATCACCCTGAGTTTACAAGTGAAGGAGTTTCTTTCCTCGGCCTTTCAGGAATAGTCAACTAATTTTTCTTCAACATCCAAATGTAGAATATTTCTCTTAGGAGAAGATTCATATTTACTAAACTTATAAAATGGATTTATACAACTCAATTGACAACTTTACTTAGTTATATCCAGGAATTATTGTAATATATTTCAGACTACTGAAATTATATATAATTACATGGAAACAAAATAAGGTCGTGATAGAGACTCTTGGGAGTAATTTCAGAAGTTAACTGAATTTTTGTTGTAGACTGCAATGATAAACCATTCCTTTTTTTTTTTTTAAGCTTATTTATTTATTTTAGAATGTGTGTGAGAGAGAGAGAGCATGAGCAGGAGGGACAGAGAGAGAAGGAGGGAGAATATCAAGCAGACTCTGCACTGAGCAGGGAAACCAACTCAGGGCTCAGTCTCATGACCCTGAGATCATGACCTGAGCTGAAACCAAGTTGGATGTTTCAATGACTGCCCCAACTGGGCACCCCAATAACCCATTTCTTTATACTTATCTTTAGCCATGACCTTCGTCATCTTGTTGTAGTTTCTCACAGTAAAGGAGTAGCATTTCTTTCCCTAAGCAGTGTGTTTGCGGTACTGCCTCCACTTTGTCTTAGATAAGTGATAAGGTAAAAATGATGGTATGCTAGTTCCAAGTGCAGGCTTCAAGAATCATCCAAGGAGTTTCCATTTGTGTTCTTGTGCCTCCAACTACATCATGATAGTAGGGTGGGGCTAGCCTGCTAGAAGATGAATGATACGTAGAGCAGAAGCTGAAGCTAACCTAGATTAACCAGCAGATCACTATCTTAAGACATGTGAGCAAATCTAACCAGGAGCCCAGTAAATATCTAATTGATTTCATACAAAAAAGCCATGAAATAGTGTATGCCACTGAGCAGCACAATTATGTCAACAGTTAACTGATACAATACTAAACAGAATTGGATTAAGCTACCCTAAAGACACCATCCACGAGAGATAGGTTTTTGAGCACGTTTTTACATTAGTCTCATACTCCAGTTGTCCTGCCCCTACATTTGAACTATATTAACCAAGATGTCTTCACACAGAACAATATTCATAGATATATACCAATGGAATTTGTTTCTTAGGCATTGGTATTAACAGATTTGTTATATATATTTGTCATTTATGACATGTTTATGTTATTAGGCATTATACATGCTATTAGAGATCTAATTCTTTAGAGAAAATAAATAGCACATACATATACAAATATGTCTGTATGTATGAAATACACTAGTATTCTCACCATTCCTAAAGATGCCATGTACTTTCAGAATATGTTTCTTTCACTTGTGCTCATTTTTTCCTCTAATTTGCATGACTTTATACTCATTTTTTGCCCTTTGAAGTCTTTCTTACATGCCCACTCATTTTAGATTGAACTCACCAATTGAGTGTTATTTAGCAGTTACATAATTCTGAATTGTATATTTAAAAATTTCCCTTCTACGTTCTTAGCTCATTAATGGAATGATTAGATCTTTTTTTTTCTTCATTCTCCTTTTGATCTCTTCCTTGCCTCTCTTGTTCCCCAGCAGTAAGAATAAACCTATACACATAGTAAATATATAACAAGCATTTGCTAACTTTAATTTATTTTGAAAGTTAATTTAGTGTATACTTCAGGAATTTATGCCATGGGTTTTATTGTTTCCAATCAGTGTAAGTTTATCATGTTGTTGGTTTGAAGTTGATGATGCCACTATATTCACTCCTGTATTAATTTCCTAGGACTGATATTGCACAATTCTGGAAGCCAGAGGACTAAAATCAAGGTGTCAGTAGAGCCATGCTCCCTCTGAGACTATGGGTAAAATCTGTCCTTGCCTCTTCCTAGCTCTTGGCCATGGCAACCAATTCTTGGCATTCCTTGGCTTCCAGCTGCATCTATCTAATCTGTCTACTAAGGGTTAGGACTTCAATGTATCATTTTGGAAGATGCAAATGCATCCATGACAACCCCGAGTCCCAGGTGATGTTTTGCCCAGTCTAACTAACACCCAGAACAAATCTTGACCAGCCAATAAAATCTAGAAAGTATTTTTCCCCCTTAGGCTATGGCAACCCCCACCTAGCAAACCAATGATAATATTTACAAACTTGAAAGACATTAACCCTTATATGAAAAGGAGGCAATACTAAACATGCAATGCACACCATCAACAATGTCTTAAGGATGGTCTGACAAACAGCCATATAGCAGTTTTTTGATAAAAAATGAGCTACTAATTGCCTAGGGTTGTCCATATGGAGCTGTCAATCAATTCTTACAGATAAAAGCCTCTCTAAGTACGTAAATGGACTTAGATAACTAATCTTGGCAGTCATACAGACAACTAATTTGTATACAAATATAGCTTAATCCATTAAAGGTAATCTAATATTCATTTTATGAATCATCAGTTCATAAATTTGATTCATGAGCATAATTTATGCAGAAGACTAGAAAATGATACCCCATCATCAATTCAAAAGCACATAATTTCAATAGTAATCTCTAGATATTGTTGGCAAAATAATCAGTGACTACTGGAATTAAATGAGTATCCTGAATGCCTTAGCTCTAAGTAATATATTATTTAAGATATATGATGTATGAGATTGTCTCACCTTTATCAAAGTTAAGTAAACACATTTTGGTATACTTTAATACTGAATTAGAATAGATTTATGCTATTATATTATACAAAAATTAAAGGAACAAGGCAGTGTTATATTATCACAATAGTGTTACTACAGTGATATAAATGTATTTGTCTTTCGCATCACCAAATTTTTATTTCAAAATAATGTGTTATAATGAGGTCCAATTTTTAAGTGACTTAACTGAAGTCTCAAAGTACTGGCATTTGTTCAATACAAATAAAATCCATTTCACTCGATTATCAAGTTATGGAAAATGCTAAGACATCAAGGTTCCTTTTGAAGGCAATCAACAGATTGATTTATGTGAGTTTAAGGGGAAAAATTATCAATTACATAATTTTCAACTCTTACTGGTCAATTTCAGAGGTTTCTCAAAGGATTAGCAGCACAGTTACTGGATATGATTACAGTGAATTTTTCATGGTGAATATGCCAAATATGAAAGGCAAATTTGTACATAAAATCTGAGTTTCACCTATAGAAGTATTTAATACCTAATTATTATCATAATTATTTACTGTGTATATGTATGTATTATTATAAGTATTATTTGTATGTCATTATAAAAATGAAGAATAAAAATCCTATATAGCTATAGTACTGTGTTATAATGATAATAAAAAATGTACTTAATGAATTTTTTAAATACATTTCCCACATTTCCTGGCACAGAGCTCCTAAAACTTCTGGAATTTCCTGCATGACAGGGTGAAAGGAGACACTCTTGGTTATCCATAATATATCCCTTTCGACTATATCTGAGTTTATGCTAACAAGGTGACTCTCGGATGTCAGAAAGACCCAGAAATGATTAAAGGATTGGAATTTTCAGGCCCACCCCCAATCTCTAAGAGAGAGGTTCTTGAGGTTTAATCACCAATGGCCAATGATTTCATCAGTCATGCCTACTCCATGAAGCCTCCATAAAACTCCTAAATAATGGGGTTGAAGAGCTGAACTGGTGAATACATTGAGGTTTTGACATTGAGTTATGTACCCTTCTCCATACCTTGATCTATGTAGCTCTTCAATGTGGCCAAAAGGGGTCTTGAGAAATCTTGACTTTCAGCCAACTTACACAGAAGTGTGGGTAACCTGAGGGCATAGTACCTGTAATTGGAGTCTGAAGTAGTGGACAGTTTTGTGGGATTGAGCCCTTACTCTATAAGGTCTGCACTAACTGAGTGGTTAGTGTCTGCATTGCTTAATGTGAGGGGGAAATCCATACATTTAGTAAGTGGTAAAAAAAAAAAAAAAAAAAATAGAAGTTCTTTTCTTTAACAGCTATTCAGCAAGCCATCATAGTAAATAATAAATAAATAAATAAATAAATAGCCTGGTTTTCAATTTGAAACTTTGTAAATGTTCTTTTCCCTTTAATTTACCATTCAAAATTGGCTTATATTGAAGCTGAAACTGCTATAGAAACGTAAAGACGGATGGAAATTAAGATAGACACACTAATGCTTCAGTGAGGCTTGACTAGGAAAACAGCTAGTTTTTTTCTCCCTCATTCGTGAAGGCTCACCATCCCTCTCACTTGTTTTCCTGTAGAAAAATTCTTTTTTCCAGAGACTCCATACCCATACTGGGTAAGGAGACGCCGAGAATGGTGTCCAGCCCTAGTCAGGAGACAGCCTTGAAGATCTGACAAACAGGTACTGGATTCTTGTTGAAACTGCCCAGATCCCGTATTTCCTATAAAATCCCTCAGCCTTTTACCCCTGTGGATTTGCAGTTTTGAAGGCATTTGCCTGCTACAGCTTCCTTTGAATGGCAAAGTAACATAAACTATCTTTCCTCTTCATCCCCAAACTCTGTCTTCGTGTTTTATTTTGGTTCTGGAGCATAGAGGTCGGTTTTTGACAATAAAACAAAAATACCATCTGTCTCATAGAAAGACATCCTAATACCTTGACATATAAGGTGGACTTAAGAGATGCTCAATCACTTTTGTCTATAATTACTTTTGAAAAAAACTACCTGATCTCTTATGACATAATGAAACATTTAAAAATATACTATTTTAGTTGGATAAATACTGGTGGGTTTAAAGTTACCTATTCAGAATTGTTTACCATAATGATTTGTTAACTTCATTTTTTTCAGAACTTTGCATATGTAACTATGTGACTATTGCAAGGTTCTTATATTTCATTTTATTTATTTATTTGACAGAGAGACACAGGGAGAGAGCGAACACAGAAGGAGTGGGAGAGGGAGAAGTAGGCTCCCCGCAGAGCAGGGAGCCCCATGTGGGGCTCAATCCCAGGACCCTGGGATCATGACCTGAGCCAAAGGCAGACACTTAAGGATTGAGCAACCCAGGAGCGCAAGACTCTGATATTTTAAATGTGAAAGTTGTTAGTTATCCAAGGTCATACTCAAATATCTTCCATCTCTTACTATGGATGACATTTTCCGCATGAACAGGAATTTATAGGTGTTGATTTATACATCACAAATACACTTCATTTACATCCAACTCTAATTTAACCAAACATTTTAACATTATTAATATACCTAAGGCTAACTCAATTCATAGGTGGTGTGGATGATGGCTTAACCATGTTGTTAACAGTATTTTTGTTCCCTTAGTGCCTGCAGTTCTTGGTCATGCTGCCTGGAAGAATGAGGAGGCAGAGCTGACCAAGAGTGGTAGGTAGTAAAGCAAAGTTTATTGAGCAATAGTACAAAGCTCCCAGAGAGGGAGGGGACCTGAGGGAGGGTTACCGTTTTGATATTCAAGTATAGGGGTTTTTATCCACTCTTTGGAGGAACTATCTTAAACTTCCTGAGATTGGGAACTTGTGGATTGGCTGTTAAAATGCCAGTCAAGGCTTTGGTCCTATACTTGTCTACCTAGCAGGTTATCGTTCACATGTTGATGGTTTTTTGGACAGATATCTGGAGACTGACTGCCTCAACTTGTGATCGTGACTAGTGTTTTCTGTTAATTGTTTTGTTTCAGGATGTTTGGGGAAAGTCACTCCTGCAGAGGCTGCTAGACAGGATGCTACTGTGGTCTTGTGTAAACAATAAACAGAATGCTGGTGTGGTTTTATCTTAGCTGACCCGGCTCCTTCTTTCCTTGTTGGGGACCCTGGTCCTGACTACCTACATGTCCGATTAACCTCTAACAATGTGATTTATTGGCGATAGTAAACTGGTCTTAAAAACCAAGCAAAACAAAAAACCCCAAACAAACAAAAGACAGAAAACTCTTCCACTGTCTCCAAGACAGGGGAACTATTTCATTCAATGAGTAAATCAGTATTTTTAAGATTTCTAATGTGAAAATATTATTAGTTTGGGAAACTGCAGGGGAACGTAAACATACAAAATGTTCCCATTGTTATTATCATTGCAATCTAATCATGGAGACAGAAATACTAAACATAAAATTGAGAAATTATATGGCAACACACAATTAAATCCTAAAGTAGACTAAAGTTAGCTTTGTTTTATAAAGGAATTGTCTTCAATAGTTCTGTTAAAATGTAAAAATTTAGGGCGCCTGGGTGGCTCAGTGTGTTAAGCCTCTGCCTTTGGCTCAGGTCATGATCTCAGGGTCCTGGGATGGAGTCCTATATCAGGCTCTCTGCTGAGCAGGGAGCCTGCTTCCCCCCTTTTCTCTCTCTGCCTGCCTCTCTGCCTACTTGTGATTTCTCTGTGTCAAATAAATAAATAAAATCTTTTAAAAAAAGTAAAAATTTATAGAATTCTCAGCGAAGTAGCTAAAAGTTGTCAGTGACGCTGCTTTAACAGTTCTGAAGTTATTAAAACAAGCAAACATGTAAATATTTAAAATCTGTTTTGTCTTTGCTTAGGAGGAATAATTTCTGTAAACCTGAGTAAAAATAAGGACATGCATTCAAGACAGATTCTATCTGTCCAATAACAATTAAAAAATTGGAGTAGTTTGAGCATATAACTTTGCATTCAATTAAAAAAAAATGTTCTGGAGAAATGTCCTACTGAGTCCCAGTGATGAACTATGCTGTGATGTTTGAAAATAGAGCTTGTGATAAAAGTCTCCTAGCTAAATGCAACACATGGAGAAATCAAAGAGATAAGATACTTTGTTTCAAGTACTGAAGGAAAGCTAAAGGGGCAGGCCCAAACAGTTCCGCAACACACATATGTTAATATATTCCAGTCCTTAAAGGCCCCAGAAAGTTGTTTACATGTCAAATGAAAAGCACCCACCCAGTACAGAGTCAGCTGCTGTATCTAGGAATAGAAAATTGCTGATATACCGGCAACACCACCATTTGAAAGATAAGGGTAAATAGTTTCTACATTCCTCATGTTGGCATTTCTGCAAAATGGTGAGGGTAACAAAGCTTGATTTCACATTCATACATTATGATAACACCTTTAGGTGTACTTTAAAATGAAGATGCAACCTATCATTTTGTCATACCTAATTTGCATTCAATTTCCTATAGTAATGTTGTTAATTTCCACGATAAAATACCTTTGCTCCTGGTGTACTGGAATTAGGTATTTAAGGTTACAAGATAATGTTTAACTAATTACATAAAATCTCAGTAGATTAAGAGCTGAAATGAAGATAAGCAGTGATGCCTTTAAAATTATTTATTTAAAAAAGGACACAAAGAAAAACCTCCTCCCAACCCCAGCCTCTATCCTTCACTGTCTCCCTTTTTTTTTTTTTTTTTAAGATTTTTATTTATTTGACAGAGAGATAGCACAAATAGACAAAGAGAGAGGAAGGGGCAGGCTCTCCACTGAGCTGGGAACCCAATGCGGGACTCAATACTAGGACCCTGGGTTCACAACCAGAGCCAAAGGCAGCCACTTAACCTACTGAACCACCCAAGCACCCTCTGTCTGGCTCCCTTAGCCTTGACACTCCGTGTCTCCCACTAACCTTTCCTTGTCCAAAGCTTGAATAAATAAAAGTTGCACACTTGAACTGCAGAAAAAGGAATTTAAAATAACTAAAACTAAAAGAAGACATTTTTGGCAGTAATGGTAGCAAGTAATAAAATAGATGGCTATTTGAGGTTGTGTCATTTGTTCTCCTTTAGAGGAACAGGAGTAAAGACTGACATTCCTATTTCCTTTTTTAAGACTTAGAGATAATACTGATGAGAAACCGGGTGGAGGGGAGCAATCTTCTTGAGGTCCTTTTGTTTCCCTAATTTTTAAAATTAATTATAAAATATGGGGCATGATTATGATTAGATTAATTAGCCAGGCATATTTGAAGTGGGATAAAATAAAGTGAATTCTTTATTATATTCTTATAAATGTTTATGACTCTATGTAATTTGAAATCACTCTACTGGTAAAGGTTACCATAACTCTGCCCAAAAAAGAAATACATAAAATAGGTATACCACCTGGGTGGCTCAGTTGGTTGAACATCTGTCTTCATCTCAGGTCATGATTCCAGGGTCTTGGAATCAAGTTCCACTTCAGGCTCCCTGCTCATCGAGGGTCTGCTTCTCCTTCAGTCTGCTGGTCCCCCTGCTTGTGCTCTCTCTCTCTCTCTCTGACAAATAAATAAATAAAATCTTAAAAAAAATACATGAAATAAGAAGGCTGCATAAAATAACCGACCTTAATACTAACAATTATTATATAGATGTAAAAAGGGCACCTATAGATAGGATCTTGTACCTTCCACTGAAAAAGGAATTTACTTTACAAGGCTTTCTTCATTATATTCACTGTGTGTACATTTTTTTAATGTAATTCACAGTTGGTATATGAGCTTGCTAGCGGTAACAAAGTCACTCAAGAAATAACTGTTCAAAAAAATGAAATAATGTCATATTTACAACAAATTCTATGGGAATTTATTATTGACTGTCTCCCCAAACCAAATTCGGACAAATAAAATACTTCCTTTAATCAAGCATATAATTAGTATATGACAGCCCCAAAATACCATATGCCAGATAGTTCCTCCAACTAGAATAATTTTTGTCAATTCAGATATGCAGAAGGAACAGAAAAGAGTGACTCAAGTGTGTGGTTAGAAGGAACAAGGGACTTCTTGACAGAGAACAGAAACAACATCCTGGAGAGTTCAGTGTAACTGCTCTTGAAACAGAACAAAAAGTAATCAATGCCTTTATTTGATATATAGTACCTTCTCCCACAATGTATTGGCTTTTCTCATCTATTTTCTTCATCAGTAATATAACTTACACTGTCCATATCACACATAGAAAAAGTGCATTATTGAATAAATCACTTGCATAATCACTGGAGAGTTGCAGTATAGCCGTCAGTGATAAAGAGCAAACGCATTCAGTGGTTTTTAGAACCGGATATGATTTGTGTTGACATACTCGGAAAAGAAAATATAAAAGTTTAGCTTTTCAATTCTATAGTAATATGCCCTAATATTCTGAAGCTATGGAACACTATATATTTTCTGGAAATATTTTGTCATATAATATCCAACAAGTACTGTATTTATGTCGAGCTTTTGTGTGTCATGAATTTAACATTTGCTTATTAACTTTAGTAGTTTATCTGTAGATTCTTCGGATTTTTTTTAGGTATACCATGATGTGGCTACAAATGATGGTTTAATTCTTCCTTTCCATTTTTTTATACATTTTGCTATTATTGTCATTGGTGTTATATTATTTTACTGTATTACATTGGGCTAGGTTTCTCTGTAAAAAGCTGCAAGGAAGTGGTGATAGCATGCATTCTTTCAGAAAAAACTATTTCAATATTTTACCATCATGTATATGGTACCTTGATATGGTCTATAGATATTTTTATAGAAAAAATGCTTTTAAAGGAAATTTCTATTTGATTTCCAATTTGATAAGACATGTGCGGTTCTTTCAACATGAACTGCCATTGAATTGCATTCACTGCTTTCTCATATGTTGAGATGAACATATGCTTTTATATTTCTTCATTTTTTAAGCTGGTGAATTACATTGTTGTGCCAATCTTATATTTCTGGAATAAATCCACTACTTTGTAATATATTTTTCTTTTTATATACTGTTTAAATGTATTTTCAAATATTTTAAGTAGAATTTCTTCATCTATGTTCATGAGTGAGATGGTTCAGTATATATGACTATATAATTAGATTTTTTTTTCTTCACAGTTTTGATAAATGTGTCTACACATTATTTAGGTTTATAAACCATTTTTATTTTTCCTTTCATTAAGATTCTAAATTTCCTTTAGTATTGGTTTAATTACCAACTACATTTATTTTCTTTTTCCTTCCTTCCAAATGGGATTTATTTCACTATTTTTTATTAATTATTTTTATTAATATATAATGTGTTATTTGCCCCAGGGGTATAGTCTGTGAATCATTAGGCTTACACATTTTACAACACTCACCATATCACATACCCTCCCCAATGTCCAAAACTCAACCTCTCCATACCCCCTCCACCCAGCAACCCTAAGTTTGTTTTGTGAGATTAAGAGTCTCTTATGGTTTGTCTCCCTCCCGATCCCATCTTGTTTCATATTTTCCTTCCTTACCACCCCAAGCTCCCCGAGTTGCCTCTCAAATTTCTCATATCAGGGAGATGATATGATAATTGTCTTTCTCTGATTAACTTATTTTACTCAGCATAATACCCTCTAGCTCCATCCACATAATTGCAAATGGCAAGATTTCATTTATTTTGATGGCTGCATTATATATATATACACACACACACACACACACACACACACACACATACATATATATCGCATCTTCTTTACCTTCTTTATCTGTTGATGGGCATCTAGGTTCTTTCCATAGTTTAGCTATTGTAGACATTGCTGCTATAAACATTTGGATGCATGTGCCCCTTCAGATCACTACCTTTGTATCTTTAGGGTAAATACCTAGAAGAGCGATTGCTGGGTCATAGGGTAGCTCTATTTTCAACTTTTTGAGGAACCTCCATGCTGTTTTCCAGAGTGGCTATGCCAGCTTGTATTCCCACCAACAGTGTGGGAGGGTTCCCCTTTCTCCACATCCTTGCCAACATCTGTCATTTCCTGACTTGTTAATTTTCACCATTCTGACGGGTGTGAGGTGGTATCTCATTGTGCTCTTGATTTGTATTTCCCTGATGCTGAGGGATGTCAAGCACTTTTTCATGTGTCTGTTGGCTATCTGGATGCATTCTGTGCAGGAATGTCTGTTCCTGTCCTTTGCCCATTTCTTTGGATTATTTGTTCTTTGGGTGTTGAATTTGATAAGTTCTTTATAGATTTTGGATACTAGTCCTTTATCTGATACATCATTTGTGAAGTATCTTCTCCCATTCTGTCAGTTGTCTTTTGGTTTTGTTGACTGCTTTGCTATGCAAAAGCTTTTGATCTTGATGAAGTCCCAATAGTTCATTTTTGCCCTTGCTTTCCTTGCCTTTGGTGATGTTTCTAAGAAGAAGTTGCTATGGCTGAGGTTGAAGAAGTTGCTGCCTGTTCTCCTCAAAGATTTTGATGGATTCCTGTCTCACATTGAGGTCCTTCAACCATTTTGAGTCTGGTTTTGTGTGTGGTGTAAGGAAGTGATCCTGTTTCATTCTTCTGCATGTGACTGTCCAATTTTCCCAACATCATTTGTTGAAAAGATTGCCTTTTTTCATTGGATATTCTTCCCTGTTTGTTGAAGAATAGTTGACCATAGAGTTGAAAGTCCATTTCTGGGGTCTCTATTCTGTTCCATTGATCTATGTGTCTGTTTTTGTGCCAGTATTATACTGTCCTGATGATGACAGGTTTGTAATAGAAGTCTGGAATTGTGATGCCACTAACTTTGGCTTTCTTTTTCAACATTCCTCTGGCTATTCAGGGTCTTTTCTGGTTCCACATAAATTTTAAGATTATTTGTTCCATTCCTTTGGAAAAAAAAATTGAAGGTTAAAAAAAAATGATGGTATTTTGAAAGGGATTGCTTTAAATGTGTAGATTGCTTTAGGTAGCATAGACATTTTCATAATATTTGTTCTTCCAACTTTAAGCATGGAACGTTTTTCCATTTCTTTGTGTCTTCCTCAATTTCTTTCATGAGTACTTTATAGTTTACTAAGTACAGATTCTTTGCCTCTTTGGTTAGGTTTATTCCTAGGTATGTTATGGTTTGGGGTACAATTATAAATGAAATTGGCTCCTTAATTTCTCTTTCTTCTGTCTTGCTGTCGGTGTATAGAAATGCAACTGATTTCTGTGCACTGATTTTATATCCTGACACTTTACTGAATTTCTGTATGAGTTATAGCAGTCTTGGAGTGGAGTCTTTTGGGTTTTCCACATAAAGTATCATATCATCTGCAAAGAGTGAAAGTTTGACTTCTTCTTTGGTGAATTGGATGCCTTTTATTTCTTTTTGTTGTCTGATTGCTGAGGCTAGGACTTCTAGTACTATGTTGAATAGCAGTGGTAATATTGGACATCCCTGCCATGTTCCTGACCTTAGGGGAAAAGTTCTCAGTTTTTCCCCATTGAGAATGATATTCACTGTGGGTTTTTCATAGATGGTTTTGATGATATTGAGGTTTGTACCCTCTATCCCTACAACCAACACCAAAGAAATACAAACAATTATAAGAATATATTATAAGCAACAATACACCAGCAAATTTGACAATCTGGAAGAAATGGATACATTCTTAGAGACATATAAACTACCAAAACTGAACCAAGAAGAAATAGAAAACCTGAACAGACCCATAACCAGTAAGAAGATTGAAGCAGTCATCAAAAATCTCCCAACAAACAAGAGCCCAGGGCCAGATGGCTTCCCAGGGGAATTCTACCAAACACCTAAAGCAGAATTAATACCTATTCTCCTGAAATTGTTCCAAAAAATAGAAATGGAAGGAAAACTTCCAAACTCATCTTATGAGGCCAGCATTACCTTGATCCCAAAAACAGACAAAGACCTCAGCAAAAAGGAGAATTACAGACCAATATCCTTGTTGAACACAGATGCAAAAATTTTCACCAAAATACTAGCTAATAGGATCCAACAGTACATTAAAAGGATTATTCACACCACCAAGTGGGATTTATTCCTGGGCTGCAAGGTTGGTTCAACATCCGTAGATCAATCAATGCGATATAATACATTAATAAAAGAAAGAACAAGAACCATATGATACTCTCAACAGATGATGGAAAAGCATTTGACAAAGTACAGCATCCTTTCTTGATCAAAACTGTTAGCTGTTATTTTTAAAAGGTGTACTTACTGCATATAAACTTCTAGGTTGGCAATTTTTTAGCACTTTGAGATTATAATTTTCTTCTCTTCTATTCTTCATTGCTTCTGTCATTGTTCACACCTTCCAGTATATCATGTTGCTCACTTCAAGATAACGGTCTTTTTCATCAAATGGCTTATAAAAGTGTTATTGATTTTTAATAGTGATATCATGATGTGCTTAGATATGGCCTTCTTTTACTTTTCCTCTTTGGCATTTATCAGATTTCTTCAATCTATAACTTGGATCTTATCATTATTTTTTATAAAAAATATCAACCTTCAACCTAGATCCCAGGACCTGGAGATCATGACCTGAGCCAAAGGCAGTCACTTAACCATCTGAATCACCCAGGCACCCCAATGCCTGATGATTTTGATTAAATTCTAGAAACTGCATATAAACAACCTTGGAGGTAAATTAAGGTTCTGAATAAGTGAACTTATTTCCCAAAATTGAAAACTAATAATAATAAAACTAATGAAAGAATAGAGTGCTTTCTTTAAATTCAGATAGTGCAACAAGTATGAATTTAGTAGGTTAGGTTTTGATTACTTGAATCAGTGAAAACATGACATTCAGGCTCTAATTCATCCTCTGAATTAAAATTGACTATTGATAGGAAAAGGATAAATGGCATTATTATAGTATTCATTAAAAGAATATGTGAACTATAGTCATTTGAGTAAGTGATAACTATCAAATTATGAACAAGTTATAAAAATATGAACACTCAAATAAAATAAGCCTATATAAAATTTAAGAAAACAATGAAAACAAAAACAAAACAAATGTAATAACATTTGAATTGATCATGCTTATTAAAATTAGTATTTTACATTATAATTATTTTTATATTTGCTTTTCTCTTACTATTTTAATACACAGAAGCTTCTAAATTTATCTTAATTAAAGCTGACTGTGTGTTTCTGTGCTTTCAAAATGAAAACAGAATATGGTTATAAAGGAATAGAATCCTCTCTTGAGATCAGTAATTCTCAAAAGCTTTGCTGATATCTCTCTTTTCTATTGACAAGCCACAAATAAACTTCATGGAAAATGCCAATCATTTCTTTAGCTTCTATAAATAAATGAAAGAAAGACATTTTACAATCTTATTTTTAGACTAAAGGCTACTAGTAGAAACCTAATTAATGAATTATTTAAAGTAGCTACAATAATACTTATAAATTAAAACTAACACCTTACTGACAAATATTACAGCCAAAAAAAAAATGTTAGCAATATCATAAATACCTAGCACACTCAAGAAAATGCAGGCACTTGTAATTCACTCAGTTTTCCAGAATGGTATTTATCAGTGCATGACTTGTATTTGCATCAATTGGTCATCATGTTCCATTTTATATTCCTACTTTCAATTATATTATAATAATGAGATTAGTTCATTCTGTAGTATATAATTATAGATAATTATATACTATTATGAATAATTATATTAAAGAAACTTTAAAAATGTTTAGAGACATTAATTAAAATTGATTATATACCTTGAGAAACTTTAAAATATGTAAGTAATCTTAGTAAAACATGGAATTTACTCTTCTCACACACCCCTCACTAATCCTAATAATCCTACCACACCCAGCCCATATGGGGAGATTATTATAGCTTTTAACAAGTTGGTATATACATTTTTAGATTTTTACCTTGTCACTAATATAGTTAGCCATGTATCCCAAAACAAAACAAAACAAAACTTCATTTCCCACTAAACAGCATTCCATACACATTGCCCAGTTTTTGCCCATCTGATCTCTTTTTTATTTTTGTGCTTGCAACTTGCTTAGTTGTAATGATTACCCAGAATATTTTACTTGCCTTGGCCTTATTTTTCACCAATAAATATATGGAGTGCTTATCTACAGTTACAGAGTCAAAAAAAGGTCAAAAATCCTTCCATTTAAATAGTTTGATAATCTGGGAAGTGAGATGGGCCAAAATATAAAAGTGTGTGTGTGTGTGTGTGTGTGTGATGGTGAATTGTGTTAAATGAAAAGTAAAACAGGTAAGTCACCTAACAGGAGAGGGAGTGTTGCAAGTGGGACTGTAGCGGGAGGGGTAATGTTTATATACTGTTAATTTATGATAAGGTATACAGCGAAGGCATCATTTAAAATGTGAAATGTGAGCAAAGCCTGAAAGATGTGAAAGAGAGTCCTGTATCTGATGGAAGAAGAGAATCACCAATGAAATTACAACTGTGCCAAGATCCTGAGTGCAAAAGTGCCAGGCACTTTTGAAGTAGAACAAGATTTCCACTATGCCCAAGCAGACTCACGTGAAGAATAGAACAAGATGTGGGGAAGGACTCATTGCGGAGATACTGGCTTTTAGACCAAGAAAGTCTGAGAGCTGTAGAAAGGTTTTAAGTAGAAAACTGATATAATTTGATTTAAATTTTAACAGAATTACTCTGACTGCCTATGGAGAAGAGGTTTTAGGTGAGCTAGGTCAGAAAGAGGAAAACAGATGTTATAATAATACAGTTGGGAGAGCGGTGCTGGTTTGGACATGGAGGTACTGAAACTCTGGAGACGTAGTCAGATATGAGACACAGGCTTTTGAAGCATGGCAGAATTTGCTATCCAAAATATCCCACTTTCATAGAAGGATTATTTTCAGCTGAAGGCAATTGAGAAGCAGATACAGGAAAAGCTTTCTGCTTTTCCCCTATTTGCCTAAAAGCAGAATGTAAGTTTGCAATGTGCCCCTCCTCTCTCTATTAGGAAGGACAAAACTGAGTCCCCAGAGACAAGTTTATAAAGATCCTTATCAGCCTGAAGATGGTACCAGAGGAATCTCTATCACTAACTTTACTAACTAGCCTTTATCTGCTATTAGTTTCCCCCAACACATTTATCTTCCTAGCATGCAGCCCTTGGAAGCCAAAAAGCACCTTCTCTTGTCGTTTCTTTATAAATGTATTTTTGGTGTGTTAAATATTCCTTATAAGCCTTACTTCTAAGTTACCTCTTGCGTTACTCACCCCTGAATTTCTCCAATTAAATATGAGATACACATGTTAATAAACCTTTCTTTTTCTGATTTTTTTGTTTATTTGTTTGTTACAGAGCCCCTACTGATAACCTTAGATGGTAGAGGAAGCATTTTTTCCTCCCCACACTTTTCAGATAGGTAAATTATTATGGGATTGAATTTAGGGCATGGGAAAAAGAAGACTTCAGTATTATTTTAAATTTTTGACCTCTAAACTGAAGAAGAAAGATATCAATACCTGAGATGGGGGAAGAATGTTGCAGAAGCAGGTTAGTAGGGTGAGCAAGAAGATGATTTAGCATCCAATTAAAAATATCAAATAAATTGGTTACATACGTCCAAGATTTCAAGGAGATATACTAGTTACAGGTACAATTTAGAAGTTCTTAGCATGGAATTCAAAACCATCTCTGCAACTGGATAAGATCACTGAAGAAATGAAAACAGAAATAGAAAGTGGTTGGGGAATATTATTTACAAATGTGTCCCCGATTCTTTACTCTCCTTCAATCCATGCCCTTTCTAATGTGACTTTATAGTGCCTTCCAACAGGAGGTGACATTCACACCCTTTTGATTTTAGGCCAGTCTTTTTTTTTTTTTTTTTTTTAAGATTTTATTTATTTATTTGACAAAGAGATCACAAGCAGGCAGAGAGGTAGGCAGAGAGAGGAGGAAGCAGGCTCCCTGCTGAGCAGAGAGAACCCTACGTGGGGCTCCATCCCAGGACTCTGGGATCATGACCTGAGCCGAAGGCAGAGGCTTAACACACTGAGCCATCCAGGTGCCCCTAGGCCAGCCTTCTGACATGATTTGGCAAAAAGATTGCGATGAAGTATGAACCCAGCCCTCTAGACATCTTATGTACTTCTAATTTCTCTTTTGAAAGATTGTCATTTTTATATGAATAAGCCCAGGATAGTCTGTCAGATGCTAAGAATGATAGTTCAATCACCTCTATTGTCCAGGCCAACAAGCCTACCAGCCTCCAGAAATATAATGGAGTCTATTTGGGCCAATCACCCATCAAACAACACACAAGATGAACACCTATCTATAAGTAAGCATTGAAATCAACAGAACCTGTCCCAAAACCATTCAAAAGACATATGGAATCCTGAACAATAACACACGCTTACTTATTTTAAACCACTGACTTTTGGGGCAGCTCATTATTTCACAATAATTACAAAAATCAAGGAAAGAATTCTGAGGGCACGCCAGTTTAAGGACTAGGGAGTGAAAAAGAATCAAAAAAGAAAACTAAGAGAGCAGCCAGCAGATTTGGAAAAAAAAAAAAAAAATACAGGAATTCATGGTATCCTTCAACTTGGAAAAAAAGTATTTCAAAAGAAACAGTTATCAACTCTGTCAAGTACTGCTAAGTCAAGTAAGATTGGGAGTTGACCTAATTTCAAAGATGCTTCCTTAACCATGTGGATAAGATGAGAATAAGTTGAATTTTGTGAAGGACCCTGAAAACTACTCTATGAATTTAATTATAATTGCAAAATTCTGAAATTCTAGGTAGTCTCATTTTGGCTGAATATGTATGTTTTCTAGTAAAACGGTGTATAATCTTTGTAAGATGTTAAACCTTTAAACATCTCTACCCTACATACATACAAAAATAAGTTAAAAAATAAAACTCAAGCATTATCCTTGTTGTATAAACCATTATCTATGTGACTCACCTTGGGCATGTCTTTTATTAAAACCAAAATGACAGTTAAAACGTAGGAGACATTTTTTTTTTAAACAGTATTTCTAAGGGCATAAAAGCATTCATTAGTTATGTTGACCTATTAGTTTCACAAAAAATAGAACTTCTATATATTGAAAATAATGTTCTGGGCCAATATAAATAGTATGTACTGAAATTTGACGCTAAAAGTAAATCATTGGTGTTTATTTATTAATAGGCTTTATTTCTCTGAAAGTGAGATTGGTGGATTATTAAGTAGTTCCTTTTTTGTTTCATTTTGTTTTATTATTTTTTTAGTGCTGTTCGCTGAACCTCACATAAGATTAAGAAAGGGAATCCTACACCACAACTGGATCCATTTGTTGTTCTGGAAGCCATGTTTATCTCCTCTGCTTTCTGTGTTACCTCCCACTGGAGTAGAGAACATGATGCCCTGCGTCTCTCATTCAGTATGTAACATACGTTTGAAGACATAATACTGAGGCACTCCTAGTAACCTTTGTGCATCCAGGCCCAATAGTGGTCAGAAAGAAATAATTATAGCCACTTCAAAGTGATTAAAAGCAGTTCCGTGCAGAGGGAAAGAATCATCCTAATTGTGCCCTGGGGAAGAACTGTTTCAGAGGGATACTTAAGATTGCTTTGAAAAAGAAGTAACTACTCTGGCCCTCTCAACAGGCTTCACTAAGTAGAAATGCATAAGCTCTCAGGGACTTGAGGAGGACAATAAACTGAATACCTAGTAAAGCATTGATTTCTTAATCTCATGAGGTAAACCCCTGCAGAACATGATGCAAACACAAACCATGTGATTTCAACTGAGTGACCCCATTGCATTAAAACTAAATTAGACGAATGTCGATAAGCCTCAAGAAATGAATGTCCTTCTAAAGAAAGCAAGAGTTTAATTTATAATTCAGCCTAAAGGTTTCTCTGCTAAAAATAATCAAATAGAATAGATCTAATGTTTTCTGTTTAATTTAAAATAGCACCAAACAAATGTAATAACTGACCAGTTGTGATTACATATTTTGAAAGTGTACACTGATATTTATTTTCTCAAAGCTATAGGGAAACATAAAATTTGTCACCCTGTATTCTGGTGCCTGGAAGGAAAGTCACATTTCACTTACTGCCTAGCAGTGAATTAAAAACTAGGGAGAAGCATTTGTGTAAATAGATTTTAAGATCTAAATTTCCATTATTAGTGATAGTTTCCATTCTTACCTAGATCTTTGTTTAAAATGCATACTTACTTAAATGTTGTTTTGTTCCAAATTCAAGTACTAATAAGGATTGTACCTATTATTTAAGTGCAATAGCAAGAGTCAAACTGATTTAATTCAAGATGCTCATTTGTGTAAATACCTTGAATCAATAATATTTTAAATGCTCTGTAAATTATATTTTTCTCAGTTTATTAAAAATTAATTACAGATATGTTCATTGTACATCATTGCTGATATAAACTACTGTTGATTTTGAAAAAATTAAAATATAAGTACTATTGTTGGGAACATTGAAAATGTTATATGAGCCCTGTCTTTAAAAAGAAAAATTACATATGTTGTAATTCTTTTGTTTTACATTTTACAAAGTAATTGTCTTAAAATAGAAATTGCTTCTAGTTAAATCTTATGATAAAAACATATTCATAAGTTATTACAAATATAGACTTTAGGAAAATACTGAACCATAATTGTAAAGCAACATGTAAGTTTTTTTTTTTTTTTTCTTATTATTTTCATTGAATAGAGACAAATGAAAAGTATCACTGGAGAAGATTAAAACAAGTTACAAGAGGCTACGTATATACATGAATATTTAAATGAACAATTAAGATATGACTATTGTAATTTATAAATACCTATTTTGTGTTATCACTTAGCATAATTTTTTACTACTTTTCTAAAAGATTAAACAGTACTGCATGTTTTAGTATATATATAAAAAATCCTGTGTTTTATGGAATTATAAAACACAAGAACAGAATATTTGTTTTCTGCATTTTCTTTTGACTATGCAAGATCTTTTATTTAAGTTTATGTCTCAGCAAGTGCTAACAGAATAATACTATGGGAAATGGAATGTGGGGCTTTTTTTTTTCCCTCAAATTTGTACTTGTTGTTAAGTGCTATTGGTAGACTACCATATGGTATAAAATAAAGATTTCATTTCAGTGTGTTACAATATGTTGTATTAAAACCATAAAGAAAGAAAACTTTGATATAAAGGTCATAAAATTGCTGGAATACCCCATACTGAAAAAGAAGTTGTTACTGCCTAAGTCATCTCTTCAATGTAATAATATACACTTCAATATGTGTGCTAAGTAAAATAGATTTAAAATATTTTCAAAAGATGCCTCCTTTATGCAAAAAATAACAATAATAAACCAAGTAGTGTGGCAAACTAAATATTTAAGTCTCAAAAGAGAAATATTTAAAAGCTTGGATCCATTCACACATTCAGGAGAATTTATTGATTACCCACAATACAGTAACAACCAGGCAGAAAGATGTACAAACTCACAATCAGTTCTCCAGGGACTTATAATCTACTAATGGTGGCTGTAGACATATAATCAAATAACCATAAAAATGCAGTATGTTCTATTTTTAGTAGACATTTGAAAATGATGTTCTGTGGGCCTGGAGAAGAAAGCACTTAACTCTGCATAATAATTCAAGGAAGACTTCCCAGAGGAACTATCATTTCAGCTAGAAGTTTTGTTTCCATTATTCAAACCTCCCGAAGTGCTAAATCTGTATGTCCAAAAGTTTAATAATAATAATAAAAAGTGTAATTTCACAGTTTCTACTCCTATGTCCCCACAATACAGTTCTACATAGCAACCAGGGTGATCTTTTGGAAACGTCATTCAAAACAAGCCATTATTTTTCCTAAAAAGTCTCTAGTCACATCTCATCTCTTTCCACTCTTCTCTTCAGTTAGTTTCTTCTTTAGATAGTAATCTTGTGAGAAAAGACTTTCCTGATCACCTTGTGAAAAATTGCATCTCTTAACCTACTGTGGTATAACAAAATAAAGAAATAAATAAATATTTGGCCTCTGTCCCAGTTCTTGGCCCACAGCTCCTAAAACCCTTGGAAGCTCCAGATTGATAGGAGTATCATAGGCATGAGATTTTGGTGGAAACCCCTGCATAGGCTGGAGGCCTGGTCTCCAGAAAGATTGAGTCATGATTAGAGGGTTGGAACTTTAAGCTTCAACCCAATGTCCTGAGAAGGTGGAGGGAACAGAGATTGAGTACCATAACAATCACCAGTGATTTAATCAACCATGTCTACATAATGAGACCTCCATATAAAGTCCTGAATATCAAGGTTCAGAGAGTTTCTGTGTTGGTGAACACATCGAGTGTGCTAGGTGGGTGGTGTGCCCACAGAGAACTTGGAAGTGCTGGGCAACTTGCCACCACCCAAACTTTGCCCTCCATTTGGCTGTACTGAGTTGCATTCTTTATAAGCCAGTGAATGTAAGTGAAGTTTTTTTTGTGTTTGTTTGTTTTTGTTTTTGTTTTGTTTTGTTTTTCTTGAGTTCTGTAAATTATGCTAGCAAATTATTGAACCCCTGATGTATAGTCAGTTGGTCAAAAATACAGGTGACTGGGTGCCTGGATGGCTCAGTGGGTTAAGCCTCTGCCTTCAGCTCAGGTCATGATCCCAGGGTCCTGGGATCGAGCCCTGAATCGGGCTCTCTGCTCAGCGGGGAGCCTGCTTCCCCCTCTCTCTCTGCCTGCCTCTCTGCCTACTTGTGGTCTCTCTCAGTCAAATAAATAAATAAAATCTTAAAAAAAAAAAAATACAGGTGACCTATGGCTTATGACTGGCATCTCATATAGGGGCAGTCTTGTGGGACCAAGCCCTCAGTCTGTGAGATCTGCACTAACTCAGGATATCTAGTGTCAGAATTTATTAAACTGTTGGACAGCTAGTTGGAGTCAGAGAATCAAAGACCTATGTATTATACATCCTTTTTATATCTGTTCTCTCTATAGCACTATACCTAAAATTATAATAAAATACTTTGTCCCCCACAGGAACAGAATGACAAGTGACATTTCTGTTTTGTTCACTTTGCAAATATTGGCCATGCAATAAAATTTATAAATTAATATAAAAGTAAATCTGGGACTGGACTACCATACTGATATTTCTTTTATCACTGGTCAGATGGGTTATAATTAATATATCAAAAAACAAGCATATGTTATAAGACTGCATGAATCTTGTGAAGACATATTATCAAATGAAGGAAGATAAATGAAATATTTTGTAAACCAATTAACAGAGAACCAAAACTGACACAGAAATCAAACTAGAAGAGTAAAAGATCTTCAAATTACATTATGTGTTCCCCAAAACCTGTTCTTTTCATTATTAGTCTTACAAAGTTCATCCCTTGCCTGGAAATAAAAATGATGTGGCTTTCCCCCTTGTTTGCTTATAAGCTGTAAGATCCAAGTATCCCAGCAGGTTTTAGTTGCAAATACTAAAAAAGTAAATTCCCCCCATATGGTTTTTGAATTATCCATATGAGGGTAATCAAACAAACCAGCTAGGGAAATCAAAGGGATCAGCTGGAGTCTTCCTTTTGCTACAGCTAAACAGACCAGTTCAAACAGTATGCTTCTGTAAAATGTCATTTTGCAAAACTGGTTTTGTCCTCCTGAAAATTATCCTCATCCTTTATAAAATGGTGTACATTTAAAAGTATTAAGACAATTTGCTCTATGTATAAAGTGTATTTAAATGTGTTAACTGAAGCATTTGCAAAATATCTCTCCAGTACCATTTTTGTTCATGACCAAATTGCCTCTGCAGTAGACCAAAGCCTAACAGTAGCAAACTTTGATTTAAATTCTTAATTTCCTTAGTGAATTCTTTAATGTTGTTCTGACCAACTACAGACTTTTAACAGAAAATATCCAACTTAGGTAACCAAATCCAAGACTGTAGTATTTTCATGTTTATATCTTGCACCTTTTTCCTAGGCAGATAATTTATAAAATCTTTAAAAATATGTTTTATAAATCTTTTTTTATTAATTTTTTATAAATTTATAAATCTTTAAAAATAGTATATTGTAGGAGGAGAAAAATCATTTTCCTTCTACTCTTCTAGGTTTCATGGCTGAGACTCCCCTGTAATAAAAGATAGATTAACAAGAGAAAAACAATCAGGTTTCATTACATATATTCCTCACACATACATGAGAGATACCTAGGAAAACGGAGCAGAACTCCCTGAATAATGTGGAAGATACTATTTTTAAAAATTTTCTGGGGTGCAAAAGATATATTAGACAAACTGTGCTTCTGAATTGCTCAAATGAACCACTTTAGATCTAAATACACTGTGCATATGCAGAATTGTTAGAAACTGTATGATCACTGCTTCATATATTGTGATACAACATTGACATATAGCACTAAAGACAAAATAACTAGTTAAGATCTCATATCCTGTAAGAAACTCAGTCTAGTAAGAAGCTGAAGTTCGACAATGGAAAACACGGACAAATAAGTGGCTCAATAGGGCCTCTACAATGTTCCCTGGTATTGATAATTTCAGGACCTTTCATAATTTGACAAAAGCCAATGAAATCTAGTAAGAAATATATTTTTGTGAAAGGTTGCCATTTAATTTCAACTCTGTATATGGTCATATTGAGTTTTTAGAGCACTGTAAATCTACTTGCAAATCTTGCGAGTTGTGTGCTTAAAAGAAACTCATTGAATTAAATGACTCAATTTAAATTTCTATGTGGATGTACTAGAAAAAGTTATTGTGAAATGAGAAAAATATAACCCAAGAGTTAAGTTAAAAAAATTGTCAACATATAATCAGTGTATTTTCTACTGGCTATGCTATAGCAACTATGTTCCATGTTTTCCTTTTGCCTTGTTGTGGTTCTTATTATTTTATACAATGTGTGTGTGTGTGTATGTGTGTGTGTATGTGTATGTGTTTTAAGTGAAGCACTGTCTGTTTATCCCAACTTGATAATATGTGTAATAATATACTATTTCACTCTCTTTTCCCTAATGAGTTTCCACCTGAACTTCATTCAAACCTTCATGATAGTTGTAGTATATCCTGTACTTTCCTGCTCTACACAGTATTATATTTAATAGTACTTGCATGTCTTGCAGTTTTGTGGCATAAAAATAATACTTACACAGTATGTAAGCTATTTCCCTTTCATTACGCTGTTGTTTTTAGTATAATTTTAAAAATAAACATTTAAATTTTGCCATTAAAGACTATCAGGGAGCTTGTTGTTTTTTTAAAGATTTTATTTATTATTTATTTGACAGACAGAGATCACAAGTAGGCAGAGAGGCAGGCAGAGAGAGAGAGGAGGAAGCAGGCTCCCCACTGAGCAGAGAGCCAGATGTGGGGCTCAATCCTGGGACCCTGGGATCATGACCTGAGCCGAAGGCAGAGGCTTTAACCCACTGAGCCACCCAGGTGCCCCTTCAGGGAGGTTATCTTAATCGAACATAAAATTTTCAGGTTTCAGTTGAAACAAGAAATTTTATTTGACAGCTCTATAGAATATCATATCAATTTAGTAAAGTGATAATAACAATTAGTTTCATAACTGTTCTTCTGATTACTTATGACCACATAGAAAACATCTAACAATTTCTATCATAAAACCACCATTTTAGTATGCTTATAAATTCTGTGGGTCTGGAATTTATACAAGGAACCAAAGAAATACCTGCTTTCTCTCCATTATATTGGGAGCCTCAGCTGGGAGTACATGAAATCTGAAGGGATCTGGAGTCTGCTTCATTCACATGTTTAGTGGCCAGGCTGCAGTAACACAAAGGTGCAACTCAACAAGAATCTCAACAAGAGTATCTGTACAAGACTTTGCCATATGTCTTGGACTGCTTGTGGGATTTCACCATGTAGATAGTAAAATATTTTACATAGCAGCTGAGGGACTACAGCATGAATGTTACCACCATTAAATGGGAGTTGCATAGTCTCTTATGACATAGCCTCCCAAGTCACATGGTAAACTTCTGTCATATCCTGTTGCTTGACACTTACATGAGTTGGGTTGGCAGCTCCAGGAATGAAGGAGGAATAAAAAAAATGGCTGCCAGGTTATCATCTTCCAGGCCGCCCTCTTCCTTTACCCCTGACTCTCCCAATGGAGGGACATATGCTGAGGACACCTCACCGTAAGTAAACCAATACCTATGCAGGAAACAGCAACATCAGGACTCCCCCTATCCTCCAAGCACTGAATACCTTACCTTATATGACTTGAACCTATGCCCTGTTTTAACCCAAATACAAGACCCACTTGACCCCCTAGGGGGCACGACTTCCCTGACTCTCCTCTCTGAAGTCGTGGAACCTCACCTGAGGGTGCCTTTAATAAACCTTGCCCTGTGCCTATCTTGCCTGGTGTCATGTGTATCTTGTCTGTAAAACCTTACATTTGGTGCTGAAACCCAGGAGGAGATCGAGCCCCCACCGTGGTGAGGAGGCTCTTTCCTCTACCTACTTGGACCTGGACCTGCCTCTCCGATCGCAACTTCCAAAGCCGTGGCAGTTTTTCCTGATTCTGCGTCTCTCCAGAAAGCCCGCCCTGTCCTAATCATGGCCATGTCAGGGCGGACTCCGCCGGTCACCAGGTGACCTCCACGACTCCGGTAACTGGGAGACATCCTAATTTCACGGCAGTCAACACTGTCTCTCCACAACCCAGTGTTGGATGAGGGGACGCCTTCCTCCTCCAACCCTCGGATTGCCTGGCAAGGAATCATAGGGACCTCCCAATCCAAATTCGACCCCAAAACAACCCTAGGGTGTCTATTGGCTGAACTTAAGACCCTGGAACTGGACCAGGACCTGTGAAAGTGACATCTCATACATTACTGTACTGTCGCTTGGCCCCAATACCGATTAGACAATCAATCCCAATGGCCTCTGGAAGGCACTTTTGATTACCAAATTCTCACAGACCTAGATAACCTCGGCAGACACCAAGGCAGATGGGCCAAGGTCCCTTATGTTCAGACCTTCTGAACCAGCGCCCTCATCTACCCCTCCCCCTCCCCACTCCTATCCCAACTCCTGAAAAAGTTATCAGCAGTAAACGTGAAACTTCAATCAAATTTTACTGAAGGTCAAATAAGCTCATGTTACTTGTTAAAATCTGTTAGCAAAGAGATGACTAAACTGATGGTTAATTATGTCTCAAAGTTTTAAGGGTAATTGCTAAGATGGCTTTCAAAGTCTATGGTAACCTGAAATTTTAAAGTTTTGCTTGGATAACAAATAAAATTAAATTTGTTGGACATCTAGGTCTTTTCCAAATAGGATAAGAGAGTCATGGAGTCAGGGAAAGTCATGGGTAAAGGAAGAGGGTGGCCTGGAAGATGATGGCCCAGCAGCCATTTTTATTGTTCTTCCTACATTCCCGGAGCCGCGGACCCAATATGTTCATGCATACACAAAGGCAGGAAACAGACGCTGCCTTTCAATGATTGGAGTGTCAAAATATTTGAAGCCAATTTAAAAAATGTACAATTTCTGGGTCTCCTGGGTGGCTCAGTGGGTTACAGCCTCTCCCTTTGGCTCAGGTCATGATCCCAGGGCCCTAGGATCTAACCTTGCATTGGGCTCTCTGCTCAGCAGGGAGCCTGCTTTCCCTCCTCTCTCTCTCTGCCTGCCTCTATGCCTACTTGTGATCTCTGTCTGTCAAATAAATGAATAAAATCTTTTTTTTTTTAAATATACAATTTCTAGGGGAAGCTGGGTGGCTCAGATCATGATCCCAGGGATCAAGCCCCATATCGGGCTCCCTGCTCAGCAGGAAGCCTCCTTCTCCATCTCCCACTCCTCCTGCTTGTGTTCCCTCTCTCACTGTATCTCTCTCTATCAAATAAATAAAATCTTTTTTTTAAATAAAAATGCACAATTTCTAAATAGAATTATTTTAGATAATACTATCACATGCTTTGGAAAATTATTAAATTGGTAGAATATTTTAAATTGATATGGAATCTCAAATCATAAAATGCAAACTCCCATATTGACATATGTGAAAGCTAAGGACAAGTGAAGAAAAATTAGTCATCTTTGGGGTAACTATCTGTGGCTGGAGAAAGAACCATCCAAAAATATTAAAGGATAAATAAATGGCATGCAGAGCCAGAAACTCTGCCTGTTCTCACCCACCAAGTTGTAACACCTCATAATTCAAGGAGGATTAGGCAGGGAACATAGAAGAGTCTTGTTTCAGCAACAGGGAACAATTAACCTCATATTAAATACTGTCATTGTCTTGCCTAACATATCTTTAAAAGCAAGACCTGAAATGGCCAAACTGTTTCCAAGTAGCTTAATTGCATCTCAGAACAAAGCGTCAGAATATAGGAATGCAAAATATCCAGCACAAACAAGGCAAACGTATAATCACTAGGACCCAATGAAAAAATCACCAGACACTTAAAGATATAGGAAAATATTATCCATAATGAGGAGGAAAGTTGACCAGTTAAAACTGAGCCATAACTGACACAGATATTAGAATTCTCAGGCATGGGTATTAAAACAGATGTTAGACTGCATTTCATGTGTTCAAAACTTAAGTAGAGCCATGTTAAGATGTCAAAAGAGATGCAAATTGAAATTCTTGGCATGAAAACTATAATAGCTGAAGTAAAAAATACACTGCATGGGACTAAAGACAAATTAAATATTGCAGGAGGAAAAAGAAGAGTAAGTTTGAAACAAAAGCAAGGGCGGTATCTGTTATTGATTATTAATTAAATTTGTCTCTCTTGTGAAATTACACGTTTACAGGGCCACAAGAAGAAATGAAGATATTAGTCTCATTCCTGAAACATCAAATGGATGTCAGCTACAATAGATAAGGAAAATCTCCATTACACACACACACACACACACACACACACACACACACACACACTATGCATACATATTGTGTTAAGCCACATTATAGTTTGAGTTCCAAAGGTTACCAGCTCCTTATCATTGCAACATTATTTGTAATATTCTTAGAAATTGTTGACACTCTCCTAGAAACTTCATCTGAAGTTATGCAATTTACTCTGCAAATTTCACAGAGAAAAATTTGTTCATGCAATACATTTTACTTTTCCTTTTAAATATTTTATTTATTTATTTGACAGAGACACAGCGCAAGAGAGAACACAAGCAGGGGGAGAGGGAGCAGCAGGCTCCCTGCAGAGCAGGGCATCTGATGTGGGACTCCATACTAGGACCCTGGGATCATGACCCAAGCCAGAGACAGACACTTAATGAGTGAGCCACCCAGGTACGCCAATACATTTTACTTTAAACTTATGACTTTGGATAATGTTTCTGCTATAACTTAACAGCTATCAAAACCTATTTTAGTTATAATGCATATTAGTAAAAGAAAAGTTTCACTCTGTATAATTCTGTGTAGTTTCAAAATTGTTAGTAACTAGAAATAAAGGCAGATGTATGACACTATGCCTAAAGTGTACAAAAATAGAGCACACAATACTGACATCAAATTGTCATCTTGCCAAGTCTTTTTTAGTCACCTGAAATGCATTTTTTTAATCTGAGGAAGAATAGGTAGTGCTTATACATGTAAAAATAAACAACAAAGGATTTCATACTAATAACCATGTATATAAAACCAAAATCTTGAAAATTGAAAGGTTAGGAACCAGTTATAATGTTCACTAAAATTTAGTTTATTTGTTCAAATGTTTAAAGAGTGAAATTATGTATTAGGCATGGTGATGTTTTCTAGGAAGCAATAAAGGGGAAAATCATCTCTGTACCTAAATAGTTCTTAAGAAATTGAAACTAATTACAATACAATGCATATATGCACAGCATCCTATAATGGGAGGAAGAATTCAAGAATAGAGTTCAGAGACAAAATAACAGATTAACTTCAGCTTAATGAAGGAGTAGTCGATAAAGGTTTATAAAACATTAAAGCATAAACGACTTAGCTAAGAGGTCTGAAATGTGATCGTATTGTGTTGAGGGATAGAAAATTGGTTAGTAAAGTTAAAGCTATGGATAAAATGGCAGTGGGAGCTAAGTATAGCTCATAGTGGACAGTTGTGGTCACCTCTAGTCTAAAGAAAAATGTAGATCTTTCCTTTGTAACCCATAATTCTACTCTCCAAGTATATCATTTCATTTTGTTGCCACATCTATATATTGAGCAAATTCTATCTATATTGTGATCCACTAAAATCCATAGGTCATGCTGGGCTAAAGGTGATTTATTGCCCCAATGCCTTAGACTCCCAGTGAAGGAGTGAATCTGCAAAATACTTTATATTTCCCAGTTTAGTGAAATTCCATGAATATACATATCATATATCTTAGTATTAAGAAACAAAATAAACAACAAAATAAGTGCCCATATTTAATAAATGGATACTCTATACATTGTTTAAATTATAAAATATTATAAATCATGAAAAAGAAAATTTCATGTAAGATTTTCTATTTCTCATCTTCCTTAAGTATCTGGACATTCTAAACAAGCAGAAATATATCTATTAAGTCTATCTATAAAATCAGTTTTCATTCTGATTTCATCTTTTTTTAAAAGATTTTCTTTATTTATTTGTCAGAGAGAGAGAAAGAGATCACACACAAACAGGGGGAGAAGCAGGCAGAGAGAGAAGCAGTGTCCCTGCTGAGCAAGGAGCCCAATGCAGGACTCAATTCCAGGACCCTGGGATCATGACCTGAACCAAGGGCAGCCGCTTAACTGTCTGAGCCACCCAGGCATCCCCTGATTTCATCTTTGAGTGCATGTTCGTCTGTCATCAGTATGTCGGGTTTTCAATGGGACCTAATTTTAGATAAAGATTGTATTATATGAGCTATAAATAATTGCATTATAACAGAAGTTGACATAGGAACAGTTGTCTGACAGAGAGATAGTATCAATTTTAACCTGAAAGAGTGTATTTACATATTGGGAAGAAATATATTATGCACAAAGATTAGTTAACCTTACAGACATGGATGCACAGGTACTGAAAAAAGTTCTTACCACCCACAAAAATACAAATACTATCCATAATAAGTGAGCATAAATCAGTAGAATTTGAGTATCTCAATCCCTCCTTCAGAAATGAAAGTGTCCTAGTCTGATATCATGAAATATTCACTCATCTAACTCCTCCTATCTGATTAAATGCTCAGTGAATAATATTCTAATTTTAAAATAATTCTCATGCAGATCTGTATAAAGATAAATAGATGTGTGTGTGTGTGTGTGTGTGTGTGTATGTGTGAGGAAAGAGAGAGAGAAACAGATAGGATTGGTCATGTATGTGACTATTAGTATTCTGGTCCACTGTACAGTGTTATTTACCTAGCTATAATAGTGAACCGGGATTCTGATGGTATTTAGTAAAAGATATGGTTAATATGCCTTTTCCAAGAAAGAGCTCATTCTTCTGTCTGTGCATAAAATAAGTTCTCAGGCATACATACAAAGCACCCTTGAGTCTTGGTAGGTACAGCATAATAATATTAAACTCTTATTCTCTTGGGAAATAACCACCTACCTTTCTTTGACAACAAAACTTCTAGTCATATGCCCATTCAAATTTAAAATTCTATAGCACTTAAAGTATTACCTAATATAGTGTTTCCCTACCACTCTGCCCACCATTTTGGAAGTTTACCTTCCCTTTCATAATCCTCTTACTGATCACTTGTAGCACCCCATTATTAGTTCATGGTTATCTCATCCAATATAATTAAATGTAACACAGTCCTTTTATTTAGTAGCGTTTTTTTTTGTAAATTCTTAATAAAAGGGTTTTTATATTCCATTTTTTGTTCTCATAGAATTATTTGTTTGTAAAGAAAAGGATAGGTTTTGCTTGGTTATTTGACTGGGCTATATCCTTGCTACCTTCTCTAGTTTTTATAACTAAAGGAATGTAATGGCATTCTTAACAATTGGAGGGACAGATCATAGGAGAAAGTAATCAGATTTTACATAAGAATTTAGCTTTGCAATTATAAAAAATCAGCAGTGCCAGTAAATGCAGCACACTGCCATCAACATTCCTTATTATTTTGTCCTCCTCTAATTTTTGTATAGATGTTTGCAGATATGTGTACAAAGCAATTCACATTAATCTTGTTTGCAATAGCAAAAAGAAAGAAAGAAAGCAGTCAAATTATGATGTTATAACCATGGAATAAAATATTACTATCTATTAAAACAAGTCAAATGTGGGGCGCCTGGGTGGCTCAGTGGGTTAAAGCCTCTGCCTTCGGCTCAGGTCATGATCCCAGGGTCCTGGGATCAAGCCCCACATCGCGCTTTCTGCTCCATGGAGAGCCTGCTTTCTCCTCTCTCTTTGCCTGCCTCTCTGCCTACTTGTGATCTCTGTCAAATAAGTAAATAAAATCTTAAAAAAACAAAAACAAAAACAAAAACAAGTCAAATGTACCTAAAAGAGAAAGATATGAACATAGGAGAGCTTTCTGCTCCATGGAGAGCCTGCTTTCTCCTCTCTCTCTGCCTGCCTCTCTGCCTACTTGTGATCTCTGTCTGTCAAATAAATAAATAAAATCTTAAAAAAAAAAAAAAAGTCAAATGTACCTAAAAGAGAAAGGTATGAACATAGGAGAGGTGTTAAAAAATCACATTGTTAAATAATGTATTTAAAATAAATAGCAGAAGGATCTTGGTCTATCTGTATATGTTTTACTAGAAACAATTATAAAAAAAAAAGAATTAAGACCATGCCTGTTTATTTATTGTATCCACCTACACAATGATGCCATTGTTAAGAGCAACCCCATATCTTCATTATAAAATTTAATTTGAAATCTCCTACACTGTCCATTGGGGCTTCTCTTGTGCTTATAAAAATTATGATTTCTTCAATCTTAATCAAATTCTAATTAAATGAAGAATGTTTTGTTTGACCAGTATCGTGAAGAAAAGAACAATAATATGAATGTCTTTAGAGAGTTTGCCACAATAGATATCACTTCCTGTTGCTATTTACATAGACCGAGCCTTTTGTGTCAGAGAAATCACTTTATACATTATCTAGAAAAATGAGAGGACGGAGTCACTATGCTTCTGAAATACCTCTTTTTTAAAATATTTTATTTATTTATTTATTTATTTATTTATTTATTTGACAGAGACATAGCAAGAGAGGGAACACAAGCAGGGAGAGTGAGAGAGGAAGAAGCAGGCTTTCTGCTGAGCTGGAAGCCCTGATGTTGATCTAGATCCCAGGACCCCAGGATCATGACCAGAGTCAGAGGCAGAGTTTAATGACTGAGGCACCCAGGCACCACTCTGAAATATCTCTTGTTATTAAATATTTATTTTGAGGTTGGATTAGTAAAATAAAGCTTAACATTTTAGGCGGTCATAGAAGATTCAAGCTCTATTGTCACTGAAGTGTACTAAAATAAACATCAACTTCCAAAAAATTGAGGTTTTTTCACTAATAACTAAAATCAGCATAAAATAATGTTCTCATTGTTAGAATTCAAGGTCAAATAGCAACTGTCCTGAAATTTTATGTCTTCTATATAGTGTTGAAAGCATTAACCTCCTAAAATAAACTCTTTCTTTCCTTTAATTACTTCTTTTCAACATCCCATAAAGTTTCATGGAAGATACACTGATATCAATTATTAAAGTTCATATAATTGTGTTCAATATTTCATTATAATTATAATAAGCTCAACATTTTTTAAATTTGAAAACTATAAATGGAAAGTTTAATTACTAAGATATTTAAAATTGGACACATTGCTTCATCATCTCCCACCATAATTATTAAATTTATCCGAATATTTATGCTATAATGCCTCTATTTGCCTTAGCCCATAAAATTTAATTTAAAAATTTTAAATAATATTACATATTTTAAATGATTGTGTAAGTATTCTTAAATCTGAAAAGAAACTAAATTTAAATATTAAAAATAGTTTTATTGCAATTTTAATGGATGGAATTGTTTTCTGGGCAATACCATAGGTGCTCAAACAAGGCTATACCTAAGATTATTTTCATAAAAAACTATTTCCAAAAGTAAAACCAACCTTTTAAAAAATATTTTATTTATTTACTTGACAGAAAGAGAGAGACTACGAGCAGGGAGAGATGCAGAAGGCAAGGGAGAAGCAGACACTTTACAAAACAGAGAACCCAATGTGGGGCTCTCCCTTTGCCCCTCCCCTGCTTATGCTCTCTCTCTCATGAATAAATAAAATCTTAAAAAAAAAAAAAGTTGAAAGAGGTAGTGTATTTTTGCTTTTTTACAGATTTACTTTTTTAAAGATTTATTTATTTTAGAAAGAGAAAGAACCCACAAAGACACACACAAGTGGGGGGAGGAACAGAGGGAGAAGGAGAGAAAATCTCAAGCAAACTCTTTGCTGAGCACAGAGCCCAAAGCAAGGTTCCTTCCTGAGATCATGATTTGAGTCAAAATCAAGAGCTGAACACTCAACTGACTGAGCCACCCAGGCAACCCTATTTCTGCTTTTTAAAAAGTTCTTAAAAACAGACTTAATGAGCTATAAGAGACATATGATAAATTTTACATATTTAAATTGTATAATTTGATAATTTTGACATATCACCAAAATCAAGATGATAAACATCCATTACTCCCAACAGATTAGTCCTGCCTGGATGTAATCCTTCTACACGGGCTCTGATTTCCCTACAGTTCTAAGGAAAATTCTAGTCCACTTCCTGTCATTATAAATTTGTTTGCATTTCCTAGAATTTCATATAAATGGAATCATTTAATATGCAGTCTTTCACTACCTGGCTTCTTTCACTCAGCATGGTGATTTTGGGATTCACCCATTTTGTGTATCAGTAGTTCACTCTTGCTATTTCTGGGTAGTGTTTCATTGTATCAATATACTAAACTGTATCCATCACCTGTGAGGAACTTTGGTGTTATTTCTGGTTTGGGGGTTTTAAATATAAAGTTGCCATGAACATTCATGTTTGGTAAATACCATGTTTTGGTAAATACCAAGGAAAGAAAAGGCAGAAACATATGGTTGGTTTACAGTTAATTTTTAAAGAAAATGCCAAAATATTTTCCAAAACAGTTATACCATTTCACATTTTTGACAAAAGTAAAAGTTCCAATAAATGTGCAAAAGAGCTAAACTCACAAGTAGTCAGAGAATGACTATTTGATAATGACATACCACTTACAGGATGATGACATATCACTTAATTCTTATCAGAAAGGCAAAAGTTAAAATAAGCTATAACATCTATTACTGTCAGAGAATGAAGGAGAAGGGAATACTCTCACTTAAGTCTGTGGATAATGCAATGTGTTATAGTTACTTTGATGTAATCTGGCAATATGAAACTAAGAATATTAAGATTTAATACATTTAATTAAGAAATTAAAAACAGGGACGCCTGGGTGGCTCAGTGGGTTAAAGCCTCTGCCTTCGGCTAAGGTCATGATCCCAGGGTCCTGGGATCGAGCCCTGCATCAGGCTCTCTGCTCAGCAGGGAGCCTGCTTCCTCCCTTCTCTCTCTCTGCCTGCCTCTCTGCCTACTTGTGATTTCTCTCTGTCAAATAAATAAATAAAATCTTAAAAAAAAAAAGAAGAAGAAAAGAAAAAGAAATTAAAAACATTTACCCAGAAAAACAAAAAAATTAGTGTGCAAGGACACATATACAGTGATATTTGCAATATCAGTGTTTATAGCACAGAACAAGGATATATAGTCATGGGAAAATAAATCAGAGTATATCCATGCCATGGAATACCATGTAGCCATGTAAAGAATCACCGATAGATATACCAGTTTACTCTGATCAATTTCCATTTTGTAAAAGAAAGTTGAGATGTACAAATATAGGTAATGGGATATCATATTTGCAAAGTAAAAAGAAAAAAGTAAGCCATATAATTCAGAATAATAAGAGAACATAGAATAATAGCATTAATATCAATTATAGTATAAATGTTTATATATCTACATGAGCTTAAAAATACTACATAATTCTAAACACTGGATTGGTAATATTGGGAAATATAATGATCTAAAAAAGAAAGATACTGAACTTAAATATATGTATCATTATAAATTTATATAAAATTTTGTGTTCACTAGATGTCCATCAACAGATGACTGGATAAAGAAGAAGTGGTATATATATACAATGGAATACTATGCAGCCATCAAAAGAAATGAAATCTTGCCATTTGCAATGACGTGGATGGAACTAGAGGGTATTATGCTTAGCGAAATAAGTCAGTCGGAGAAAGACAACTATCATATGATCTCCCTAATATGAGGAAGTGGAGATGCAATGTGGAGGGATATGGGGGGTAGGAAAAGAATAAATGAAACAAGATGGGATCAGGAGGGAGACAAACCATAAGAGACTCTTAATCTCACAAAACAAACTGAGGGTTGCTGGGGGGAGGGGGGTCGGGAGAGGGTGGTGGGGTTATGGACATTGGGGAGGGTATGTGCTATGGTGAGTGCTGTGAAGTGTGTAGACCTGGCGATTCACAGACCTGTACCCCTGGGGCCAATAATACATTATATGTTTATAAGAGAATTAAAAAATTAAAAAAAAAATTTGTGTTCATATTCACAACACTTTCCAAGTAAAATAACTGATGAATATCTTAACTCATCTCAGACTGGAGAGTTCTAGAAACCCATCATCTACTTTTCTGATATCATCCTGAACACTAAAGTATTTAGAGAAATATCAGATAAGCAGAAAAAAAAATGAATTGATTAAACTCAACCTTCTTCAATTAACTTTAAGAGCACTAGTTTTTTTTTTTTTTTTAATTTTGAATACAATTGCTAAATCATTTTAAAAAATTGCAAAATCACTTTTGGCCTTTCAAAGGATTACTTGTTCTTAATTATATCTAAACATGTTGACATGTGCCTTAAAATAGTCACTTATTGCAGCAATTAAGTTAACATACAAAAATTTTTCTACTAATAAGAGATACTTGATTTAGATGTCTTATTAATATACATCCAAACATTAAACCAACAAATGGAGTTTAAATACTGGCTTTCATCATACATGTTACTAAGCATTTTTGGAAAAGGCCACATTTATACTTGCATTTATTTTTGAAATAATAATGGATATTTGGCTCAAATCTATGTTTAGTTTTACAACCTGTTAAAAAAAGAAGTAATTTCTTTTTTAAATTCTATACACTTGGATTAACAGAAGTAATCTAATACATATTAGCCTAATGAAAGGGAAGTAGTGAATCAAACCACATTTACTTCAATTCACTGTTCACAGACTCACTCATTTGTGAAATCTAATGAAATGCTTCTGGAATGAAAAGGAGAAAGACAGAAAGTTGCAAAAGATTTGTGGGAAAATATGAATTAATTTTGAGACAATAAAATAAAGAGTTTAAGGAAGCTAATACTTCCTGTCAGAAAATTTTATACTGAATTCAGTGCATATTATTTCATAAAATTGAATCGCATGCTCAATCAATTTGATTGACTATGTTAAAACATGTTTCATTGTTACTAAAATTTAGAAATGGCTACTTTGGGCTACTCTTACACACGGAAAGTAGAATTATGTAGATTATAGTTCATCAACTGAGATACAGATTTTAATTAATCACTCACCTGGAAACCTAAGAATGGTTCCTGATCATTTTGTTAACCTCAAATAATATTAGCACAATTGAGCCTATTGGAAATTTTCAGCAGCTAAGGAATATGAATGTGAAAGAAAAAAAAATCATGACAGTCAATTAATTACCTGCTAATTTCATGAATGCATGGTCATTTTAAAGAGTTATCCAAGATTTTGAGTCTAATTCAGTCTTCTATTATAGTACAAGGGTAATTTTAATTATGTTATTTTACACATACACACATATGCATATATATATACACATACACAAGCACACGTTTTAGTTCTGCTAAATAAATTTAGCTCAATCCAAATCAGTTGTAAAACTTGGCTGTGTGTGGATTAAAAAACATACATATTTTACAAAAAAATAACAAATCATAAGTAAGAATTTAGTTGATAATCTAAACTATCGTAATTAATTATTAATTATTAATTAATGTAAAACCATCTAAAATCCTCTTTTTTCAAATTATCAGTGCTATATTTGTGTAGAAATGCAGCAGAATAATGTATCAAAAAAGTTAGAAATATGCAAGCTGGAAAACTATTCTGGGATCATTTTCTTTTTACAGAATTCAGATACATTTATAATAAAAATAAAATATAATAATATGGTTTACACATATTAGGTCCTGTTTAGTCTTAAAAAGAGATCATATACATATCTTTCTCTGATACTGACTTCTCTGTATAAAAATATAATCTGATACATATCTTCAAGTAAATAAAAATGTATGTAATTTAATCATTTAGGAGCTTCACATGAAACTAAAATACGGTGATGTCACAATGGTTTTCACCATTCCTCTCTTCGTGGACATTTGGATTATTTCCAGGTTTTATTTACTGCTATGAACACAGTTGAAATAAATATTTTCACTTCTGTGTCTTCTGTATTTTTCTTTGTAATCCTTTACTTTTATGGAATAGATACCCAAAAAATAAAGGTACTAAGTCTAATAAATGGACATTGTTAAGTGTGCAGTAACAGTCACCTTCTCTAAGATCCCTTCCAACATGAATTGTTGTTCTCCATTTAATATTTATTACTCTTCATGGTAAAAAGGGAAACTTTCTGTTACTTATATTTATTTATCTCCACTAAATACTCTTTGCCTTCTGTCTCTGACACACTCTTTAGCCCAATTTTCACAGTGGACCCTTAGAGAAACTTTTTTCCCCACCTCAAACCCCAAACCAGCTCCTAGGTGTTGTTATCTTGCTTAATAATTGGTACTAGTCATTATTAGATATTCCCTTATAGTATTTACTCATAACACAGCCATTGTTTTTAAACACCTAATCATGCTTTCATTAACATATACTAAGATTAATGTATATTAAAAAAAAACTATTAATTGGTGTGCCTGGATGGCTCAGGTGGTTAAGCGTCTGCCTTTGACTCAGGTCATGATCCCACGGTCCTGGGATTGAGGCTCACATCAGGCATCCTGCTCAGTAGAGAGCCTGCTTCCCTCTCTCCCTCTGCCTGCCTCTCTGCCTACTTGTGCTATCTCTTTGTCAAATAAGTAAATAAAATCTTAAAAAAAACTATTAATCATAATTATTTTCTTTTCCCACCTTGATAATATCTCATTTTGTTCCATTTCAGGTTGGTCAAATTAGTGTTTCAACTATTTCACTCTGATGGCATATACCATTAATATACAACCTAAAATAATCTCCTTTCCTTTTTCTTTTTTTTCTCTTTTGCCCTAAAAAAATTATACCTTATGTGAGTATATTATTATTATTTTTTTAAAGATTTTATTTATTCATTTGACAGACAGAGATCACAAGTAGGCAGAGAGTCAAGCAGAGAGAGAAGGGAAGCAAGCTCTCTGCTGAGCAGAGAGCCCGATGCAGGTCTTGATCCCAGGACTCTGGGGTCATGACCTGAGCTAAAAGCAGAGGCTTTAACCCACTGAGCCACCCAGGACCCACATGAGTATATTATTAGCATTGAGTATTTTTCTCTGTCCCACTGACTTTGACCATGTATTACTACCAATGAAAGGCCGATGTTAGTTTCATTTTCTTTCAGAAGTAATTTGCTATAATTTACTAGAGACTGTGGATTATTGTCTTTATCCTTGGAATTTGAGGTATTCACTCTGATGCTAAAGGCATTTTTTTAATTAATCCTACCTGGGACTTGATGAGATTTTTTTTTTTTTTTTTTTTTTTTTGGAGAGCGAGAGAGAACCAGTGCATGCAAGTAAGGCAGTGGATGGAGGTGGTGGTAGTGGGTGGAAGGTGCAGACAGGGGAAGGAGACAGAGAACCCCAAGCAGGCTACATACTCAGCAATGAGGCAATTTGTGACTTGGTCTCTCCTGAGATAATGACTTGAGCCAAAATCATGAGTCAGGAGCTTAACCAACTGAGTCACCCAGGAGCCCTGTGATTTTTAATTCTTTGAATCAGACAAATTGTCCCCTTTGATTTATGTAATTATTTCTTCTATATCTTACATTCCTTTTCTAATACATATGTTATTTTTATATTTTATCCCTGAAAATCATCTCTTTTTTTTTTTAACCTGTGAGTTCTGAGCTATTAATTTCACATAATCTGTCAAGTCATTAACGTGGTGCTGAGTACTGATGACCTAGGCTTCCAAATGGTTAAAACTGAGTTTCAAAATGTTAATATCATGATTTTAATAACTTAATTGATCCTCCCCTCAAGCGCTCATATTATCTTTTTCTTTTTTTCTTTAAGCTGTTGTCTTCTGACTCCTCTATTTCAACATGAGCAAGTTCATCTCTGGGTTTTGTTGTTAGTCCCTCCTGTGATTCTGTGTGCTCTTAAGGATAGTATAACTTTTTTCCCTCTGTATGCTTAATGATCAGCTTGCCATTAGGGTAAGATGGACAAAAGAACAGTCTCCAGAAGGCACAGCTCATTCTGTGCCTCTGATAAAGCAGAAGACAATCTCTCAACAGCCAATTGTTTCCTGAGGCCAGAGAAAAATGCTCTTTGCTTCCAGTCTCACTGGCTGCATTTATCAAGCCTCTCCTTGCCTCACAACCTGAAACCCATTTGGCTCAATTTGGTAGCTCCTTTCCAGATCCAGAAAGACCAAATAGGTCTTCTCAAAAGTCTGTGTGAGGGTGTATGGGTGGCTCAGTCAGCTAAATATTCAACTCTTAATTTCGGCTCAGGTCATGACCTCAGGGGCAGGCCATGAAGCCCTGCATTGGGCTCCTCCCTGTGATTGCTTAGGGTTCTCTTTCTCTCTCTCTCTGACCCTCCACTTTCATTCTCTCTCTCTCAAATAAATATATAAATCTTTTTTTTTTTTTTTTTTTTTTTTTTTTTTTTAAGAGCCTATGTGAGCAGGAGGGTATGAATTCTTGATTATCTCAATGCTGAGCCATCCACAATTATTAGGGAATCTTGTTCTGGTCCTCAACTCACCACCAAGTAGTCCTGTGCTTTAGCGGATCCAGAAAGAGCCATGTTCCTCAAATGCCCTCTCTATACCAAAGAAGAAGTGAAGGTATAGAAGAAAGGGATGTGGTTTTAAGGTTTTGCGTTATTTTCCAGTTTCTCTCACAATAGTTTACTATCTAAATAAAGTAATGAAATATGATTAGTTATTAATATTATATATTCTTAGATGATAAAATCAATAATGTTTCAGTCAGTTAAAAAAAATGCCAATGTGCAAACTCCCTTATTTTCCTAGGTTTTATGTTCAGCATACTCTTTTTGTTATCAATACCAATTGGGTTGCATGAGACAGGAAAGAAGAAGAAATATAAGGCAAGGGTATACTTATAATACTACATAGCAATGTAGCTAGGGATTCATTTTTTAAGATCTATTTATTTATTTATTTAAGGAGGGAGAGGGGCAGAGGGAGACAGAGTTTTAAGCACAGTGTGATGAGCTTGGAGCTTGATATAGAGGTCAATCTCATGTTCCTGAAATCATGACCTGAGCTGAAACCAAGAGTTGGATGCTTAACTACTGTGCCACCTAGGCTTCCTTTATTTATTTATTTATTTATTTATTTATTTAAGAGAGAGTGTGAGTGAGGGAAGGGGCAGAGGGAGAGTAAGGGAGAATCTCAAGCAGACTCCATACTGAGCACTGGATCTCACAATCCTGAGATCCTGACCTAATTCAAAACCAAGAGTCACATACTTAACCGACTAAACTCTCCAGGTTCCCCACCCAGTTATTCTAAGGGGGCATTTTCTTACTTACATATCAGAAGTGATACAGGGTAGAAGGAGCATAGGGTAATACAATGGGAATATCTCTCACTCTTACTCTCTTACTCTGCTTTATGAATGAAGCTTACTTATGAGACATAATTAAATCTAACATTAGTGATGAGCTGCTGCTGACAATAGAGGGGTTCTGGAACTTTGTCAACTGAAAGCTACTCATAAGAAATTTGACCTGTCATGTGTAGTACATCATTCTCACATGTATGGGCATATTCAGGAAACCTGCAAGAAGACTGGCTAGGCAAATTGTGTGGGCATCAGTTGGATTCTTTGGGTTTAATTCATAACCCACAAGATTCTTATCCTTAGACATGTATGGCAGTAAAATAACTATTTAGGAAAAGGCTAAATGTACAGTGTAAAATATATCCTATCAGGACCATTAAGTGGAATTAACCATAGCTATTGAAATAAATATTTCTACCAAAAAAAAAAAAGCACAAAAATATTAGGAGTTTCTTCTTCACACAATAACCCAAGGAGGATAGTTTGTTGTTCAATATAATCTTAAGGGATCCTGGTGATTGGCAGCTCTGCCATCTTCAATGTCTAGTCTCCAGTGAACTTTATTTTATCATTCAGTGGAGGGAAAGAGCACGGAAGGAAAAGATATGGAGGGTTTAAGCAGGTCAATCTGGCAACCACTTCTACTTAAGCTCCATTGACTAAAACATTCATATGGCCCACCTAACTGCAAGGGAGTCTGGGAAATAGAGTCCATCTCTAGGCCTAGTGAGAAAAGAAAATTAAGTCTCTGCTTCACGAGGTTAAACTGGAGTTAATAAATACACAAACAACAGTTTAAAATAATATGAGTATGGTTTAATATTAAGGATGATCCATATTAATACAGAAACTGATGAAATTGATTCATTGCTTTTCTTTTTTCCTATAAACCACAGTTACAATATGTTCAACATGGGCAGCCTATTCATAGTAAATAGCAAAATTTTTCCCTTGAGAGAAATAGTATAGGTCACTCTTTTGGTGGAAAGAAAATAATGTTGAGAAAAATTAATATATTCTGAAGATATCTATTTTTTTTCTATTATTCTTTAGTAGTAGCACTTGTCTTTGACTTTGCTTGGTAAAGTTTGCATTGCAAATTTGTCACTAGGCATAGTTCTTGTGGGAACAGCATCAGCAGACCTGTTCCAGTGTCATGCCCCAATTAAATATTTGGCATATGCACCAACCATGATAATCAAACTCTATCCCTAGGTATTAAAATCTTACATGGAATAATACAAGGAAAGAATGTTATGAACAGCTAATTCTGGTTAATTATGATGTCAGTGCCCTGAATAAGAAGTACTGAGTTCTCCTGCTGAGATTGATGATCTCATTGGTTTTTGTTTGTTTGTTTGTTTGTTTTCATTTTTTTCCCATCCTCAAATCCTAGTTTTTAGGCATTTCTTTTCATATAGTGAGTGGTATCTCTCTAATCAGATATTTCAATTCTTTTTTTTTTTTTAAGATTTTATTTATTTATTTGACAGAGATCACAAGTAGGCAGAGAGGCAGGCAGAGAGAGACAGAGAAGCAGGCTCCCCGCTGAGAAGAGAGCCCAATGTGGGGCTTGATCCCAGGACCCTGAAATCATGATCTGAGCTGAAAGCAGAGGCTTTAACCCACTGAGCCACCCAGTAACCCCTCAATTCTTTATTTTTAAACTGATTTTTGCTTAAGTTAGATTCAGATCTTTTGCTTTTCTGTAAGGAAACTAAAACACCATCTGAAATCCACCTAGCTAGAGCTATCCAGGGAAAATATGACATTAGACACACATTTGTAGTTAAAAGGCATACGATTTTAGCAACTGTAATCAACTAGCTTTTTTATTTGCAAATAATTATGAAATAAATCAGTAAGTAGCATTGTGGGGGATATATGTTTTTACTAGTACTAGATAGCACCCAAGCAGGCCAAAAACTTAAATAAATAAATAAATATCATAAGATTCAGTAGAAAGGGAAACTAAACCTGTCTGTATAGGAACATGCCAAATTTCTCAGAGATACACAATTTTCAAATATCTATTCCACATAAGGTTTAGGAACCAAAAATCCTATTTTCAGGAATCAAAAGCTCACTGGGTTTATGACTTCAACTTTTACCAGAAGGAGAAATTAGTAAATGCTACTGACTATCTGCCTACTTATTTTCTAGAAACTCTAGTTTTGACCTTGAGGGCATACTATAAAATTTAATTTTTAGGCCAAGAGACATTAGTTGACAATTAAAATTCTTATGTTGCAGCTATTTTTAGTTTTATGACTTAAAAATATTTAATTGGCACGTACACTGAGGCTCTTCACAATGGGTTTATCTTTACAAATCATTAATAATAAAAATTAAAAACATTATTTTAATTTCTAAGCAATTTAACTGTCCAAGTTTTATGTCTTTCATGGTCATATTTTTGTCAGAAAACTAAGAAAAGCAGATGTAAGAGATGAATATAATCATAGTTAACACAAAAAATCTAAGAAGAATGAATTAAAATGATTAAACCAGCAATGTCAAAATTAACATTTTAGAAGAAAAATTATTTTGTGATTAACAAGTCAACTACTCATTTTGAATGCAAATTTATAGTAAAAGGCTAAGGCTATTATATATGTATGTCAATCTCAGGTACGATGATACTAATATCCTAAGCTCAGAAACATCTATCTAACACACATGACAATGAAACCGCCATAAACATTGACTCCACGGTCAAGAACTCCTAGCACTCAGAAAAATTTGATTTAGCTATTTGGGCCATATCATGAAACCGAGATATCTGGATAATTTTCACCACTTCCATTTTGAAGATTATAATGTTAATTCAAAAATTTCTCCCACTCTTTCCCTCTATTGTTTCGTCTTCTCTCTCTCTCTTACCCACCTGCAAAACCAGTCTAACTGAATGCTTACATTTGCAAATCTGTAATTCCAACATTTGGATTTTTCTTAATGCTTGACATTTACTAGGTATCTGCTACATCCTTAGTTGTACCTTAGAAACTCCTTGCTTATACTCCTTTTTAGCACATTTTCTGTTGTTCTTTTTCCTCAGAGCTTCATTACCTTGTCTACCTCATATACAATTTAATTCAAGTGACACTTCTTCAGAAAACTTGTCTCTGGTCCAACCTAAAAAAAAAAAAAAAAAATCCTGTACCAGTCATTCTCTACCATAGCATCAATATCATTTTCCTCATAACTCCTATTAACTAATAAGCTTATCCTATATGCTGATTTACTGTTGCTTTTTTTTTTTCTGTCTTTTTAGAGTAAAACATAGGCTCTTTGAGGGTAGAGATATTGTCACGCATCCACATATGGGAGAATAGCCCCTGATTCATAGTAGATGTTCAAAATTTTATGTTGATGGCTGCAGCCAGTCTTGACTTGAGCAATTTAAATCTTCTTTAAGCCTCTTATTTCTTTCCTCTGAATTGGAACAAATCACACTGTTACTCTATCACTGTGTGAATTTGAGGATTAACTGACATATTTGTATAAGAATGTTTACTACAAAAGGCTAGACATGTGCAAGTGGTGTGTTGTAATGATATGCAGGACCCAGCTCCAAGCTTGTAACAGCTATTAAATTTTCAGAAACTTTGTCAGCTGGCTGACATCATGTTGTAGGTTGAGAATGGCCACAGTAGATGTACATATATCATGGAAAGCAGAAAATGCTACAGATCAGGGCCATTTATTCTAAAAGTCCTTGTTGTTAATTATTTATCAGTACATCAGTAAAATCCAATCTACATTAATAATAGGTCTTTTAAAAATCCATTCTACAGAGAGTACATTATGCAAAAGTAGAAAATTTAACAGTAATAGCCTCATGGATTAGGAACCAAAATAATATTGAGAATATAGCTTTTAATCATATTTTAATCATGGACTTGTTGTAACTAAGTTACAATATACTTATGTCATCAAATCAGCTATTTTAAAATTAATTTATTTTTAATGTTTTTAAAATTTATTTATTATTATTATCATTTTTTTTAAGTAAGCTCCAGGCCCAATGGGGAGCTCAAACTGATGAGCTTGAGATCAAGAATCATATGCTCTATTGACTGAGCTAGCCATGTTGCCCTATTTTTTTTTATTTTAATTTCCATATAGTTAACATACATTATTATATTAGTTTCAGGTGTACAATATAGTGATTTAAGAATTTTATATGTTACTCAGTGCTCTTCATGATAAGTGTACCCTTTAATTCCCATCACTAGTTTCACCCATGCCTCCTCCCACCTCCCCTCTGGTAACCATCAGTTTGTTCTCTACAGTTAAGAATCTGTTCCTTGGCTTCTCTCTCTTTTTCCTTTCTTGTTTGTTTTGTTTCTTAAATTCCACATAAGAGTTAAGACATATTCAAGGCATGTTGTGTTTAGGTATGGTCATTTCAAGGGAACATTTATAAAATCTAAAATCTTACTATTCTCACTCAAGCCTTCTTAAAATCCTAAGACAGTGGTTCTACTATTTCACTAGGCATTAGAATCACATGGAGAGCTTAAAGATTTCAATACCCAGGAGCCAATGCCCATGACCAATTAAATCTGAACTTCTGATGATGGAATCCAGATTTCAAGTATGTTTTTAAGTTCCCAAGTGATTCCAATATACAAAGTTAAGATCCACTATCCTAAGTCATGAAAATCTTTAAAAATTGGCAGCATTCAAAAAAAAAAAAAAAAAAGGAAAATCCAGAATACATCAGCTCTCTTTACATCTTGAAGAACTGGCAAATCAATAACAAAGTAAGACAAGCCCATGCACAAGAAGGGAAATAATCAAGATTAGAGCAGAGATCAATGAGATAGAAACTAGAGATACAGTAGAACACATCGATGAAACTAGAAGCTGGTTTTTTGAAAGAATCAATAAGATCAATAAACCATTGGCCAAACTAGTTCAAAGTAAAAGAGAGAGGACCCAAATTAATAAAATTATGAATGAAAAGGGAGAGATCATGACTAACACCAAGGAAATAGAAACAATTATCAGAAATTATTATCAACAGTTATATGCCAATAAGTTAAGCAATGTAGATGAAATGGATGCATTCCTGGAAACCTAGAAACTTCCAAAACTGAATCTGGAAGAAATTGACAAGCTGAATAGATCAATATCTGGTAACTATATTGAAGCAGTGATCAAAAACCTCCCAAAAAACAAGAGGTCAGGACCTGACGGATTCCCTGGAGAATTCTACCAAACTTTCAAAAAATAAATAATACCTATTCTCCTGAAGCTGTTTCAAAAAAATAGAAACAGGGGGCGCCTGCATGGCTCAGTGGGTTAAAGCCTCTGCCTTCGGCTCAGGTCATGATCCCAGGATCCTGGGATCGAGCCCACATCAGGCTCTCTGCTCAGCAGGAAGCCTGCTTCCTTCTCTCTCTGCCTGCCTCTCTGCCTACTTGTGATGTCTGTCTGTCAAATAAATAAATAAAATCTTTAAAAAAAAATAGAAACAGAAGGAAAACTTCCAGACTTTTTCTATGAATCCAGCATTACCCTGATGCCCAAACCAGGCAAAGAGCCCACCAAAAAGGAGAATTTCAGACCAATATCCCTGATGAATATGGATGCCAAGAATCTCAACAAGATCCTAGGATTCAACAGTACATTAAAAAGATTATCTACCCTGACCAGGTGGTATTTATCCTGGGATGCAAGTGTGGTTCAACATTCACAAATCAATCAATGTGATAGAACAAATCAATAAAAGAAGAGAGAAGAACCACATGGTTCTCTCAATTGATGAAGAAAAAGCATTTGACAAAACAAAGTATCCACTCCTGATTGAAACAATTCAAAGTATAGGGATAGAGGGAACATTCCTCAACTTCATAAAATCTCTCTATGAAAAACCCACAGTGAATAGCATGCTCAAAGGGGGAAAGGTGACAGCCTTCCTTTTGTGATGAGGAACACAACAAGGATGTCCACTCTTGCTGCTGTTGTTCAACATAGTACTAGAAGTCCTAGCAACAGCAATGAGAAAACAAAACAAAGCAAAAATTAAAGGTATTCAAATTGGCAAAGAAGAAGTCAAACTCTCTCTCTTTGCAAATGACATAATGCTTTATATGGAAAACCCAAAAGACTCCACCCCCAAACTACTAGAACTCATACAACAATTCAGTAATGTGGTAGGATACAAAATCAATGTACAGAAATTAGTTGCTTTTTTACACACTAGCAATGAAAATATAGAAAGGGAAATTAGAGAATTGATTCCATTTACTATAGCACCAAGAACCATAAGATACCTGGGAATCAACCTAACCAAAAAGGTAAAGAACCTGTACTCAAGGAACTATAGAATACTCATGAAAGAAATTGGAGAAGACACAAAAAGATGGAAGAGCATTCCATGCTCATGGAAGAATAAACGTGGTCAAAATGTCTATACTGTCTAGAGCCATCTATACTTTCAATGCCATCCTGATCAAAATTCCACCAGCATTTTTCAAAGAGCTGGAACAATCCTAAAATATGTATGGAACCAGAAGAGACCCCAAATTGTTAAGAAGATGTTGAAAAAGGAAAACAAAACTGGGGGCATCACATTGCCTGATTTCAAGCTTTACTACAAAGCTGTGATCACCAAGACAGCATGGCAATGGCACAAAAACAGACACATAGACCCATGGAACAGAGTAGAGAGTCCAGATATGGACCCTCAACTCTATGGTCAAATAATCTTTAACAAAGCAGGAAAATATGTCCAGTGGAAAAACAACAGTCTCTTCAATAAATGGTGATGGGAAAATTGGACAGCTATGTATAGAAGAATGAAACTCAACCATTCTTTATACCATACATAAAGATAAACTCAGAATGGATAAAAGACATCAGTGTGAGGAAGGAATCTATCAAAATCCTAGAGGAGAACATAGGCAGTAACCTCTTCGACATCGGCCACAGCGACTTCTTTCAAGATATGTCTCCAAAGGCAAAGGAAACAAAAGCAAAAATGAACTTTTGGGACTTCATCAAGATCAAAAGGTTTTGCACAACAAAGGAAACAGTCAACAAAACAAAGAGGCAACCCACGGAATGGGAGAAGATATTTGCAAATTACACTACAGACAAAGGGCTGATATCCAAGATCTATAAAGAACTCCTCAAACTCAACACACACAAAACAGAAAATCACGTAAAAAAAAAAAAAAAAAAAAGACAGAAGACATGGAAAAACACTTCTCCAAAGAAGACATACAAATGGCTAACAGACACATGAAAAAATGTTCATCATCATTAGTCATCAGGGAGATTCAAATCAAAACCACATTGAGATACCACCTTATACCAGTTGGAATGGCCACAATCAACAGGACAAGAAACAAGTGTTGGAGAGGATGTGGAGAAAGAAGAACCCTCTTACACTGCTAGTGGGAATGCACATTGGTGCAGCCACTTTGGAAAACAGTGTGGATATTCCTTAAAAAATTAAAAATAGAGCTACCCTATGACCCTTCAATTGCACTACTGGGCATATACCCCAAAGATACAGATGCAGGGAAAGTAGTGTCATATGCACCCCAATGTTCATACCAGCAATGGCCACAGTCACCGAACTGTTGAAAGAACCAAGGTGTCCTTCGGCAGATGAATGGATAAAGAAGATATGGCCCAGATATACAATGGAGTATTATGCCTCCATCAGAAAGGATGAATACCCAACTGTCATATCAACATGGATGGAACTGGAGGAGATTATGTTGAGTGAAATAAGTCAAGCAGAAAGAGTTGATTATCATATGGTGTTACTTGCTTGTGGAGAATAAGGAATAACATGGAGGACATTGGAAGACGGAGAGAGAAGTGAGTTGGGGAGAATCAGAGGGAGGGAGACAAACCATGAGAGACTGTGGACTCTGAGAAATAAACTGAGGGTTTTGAAGGGGAGGGGGGTGGGAGGTTGGGTGAGCCTGGTGGTGGGTATTAAGGAGGGCATGTATTGCATGGAGAACTGGGTGTGGTACATAAATAATGAATTATGGATCACTGAAAAAATTAAATTAAATAAAAAATGGGCAGTATGTTTAATAAATATGGATATAGATATGGATAGAGGTTTGGGTGGAATATTTCTACTTAAACTTTATGCCAGTCAAGTTAAACTTTTGTAGATACATTATCTCTGAAATGTGTTTGGTTGAAACCCAAGGAAGATAAATGAGCACTCTTCCTAGAAGTGGTTTCATTTGCCAGACACCACCACTTCCATTAAAAAAAAAAAAAAAAAAAAAAATTTTCAATAAAATCAATTCTTGGAATCATTATAACTTTTAAGAATAAGAATTAAAGCACTATGTTGTAGATATTATATGTAGCTTTAGCAAATATAATGGAAATACTTGTACTCATTTCATTATGAACGATATTATTTCTCAAGATGCCTGTTCACAATTTTAAACATATATTATGGCAGACTGGCTTATCCATTATCTTCTATCACTTTCTAAACATATTGTCCTAAATTAAGAAATCTGCCATTATCTGCACAGGGTGATCCCTAATTGTGTCAGTTAAAATGGATAAAGTGTTAATTGTTTTATCAAACATGTCAAAATATTTGAGAAAAATGTTCATGACCACTCCAAAATGTGTTTATCTATGAAGATTTATCTACATTTTAATCTACCCACCTAGAACCCACCTATCTGTGGAGATTTAGCTAAACACATTTCAGGTTATAGTGCAGTTACTGTCGTTTTCTTATATGTGACACAGAATGGGTTTGAAAGCAAAAATAAAGACAATTTAAGCATAACAAATAGTTTCAAGAAACTTATCACAAATGCATTTCTATTGTTATCCCTGTATTATAGGAACTTAGTATATATCTTCTAATGTTATATATATCTTGGTATATATTTTTGAAGCTGAGCCAATGGGGACCCATGAATGAAAGATTTTAGCATCATTGCTCACTATTTGTTGCTTTGAAATGACAAAAGTTGAATAGACAGGATTTTTTTTTTTTTTTTGAGAGAGAGATTGAGAGTGGGCAGGGGGAGAATAGAGAGGGAGAGAGAGGATCTTCGGTGGACTTTGCCCAATGAGGATACCAAAGTGGGGCTGCACCCCAGTCTGGATCTCACAACACTAAGATTATGAGCTGAGCCAAAATCAAGAGTTGGACGCTTAACCAACTGAGCCATGCAGGCATCCCAAATAGACAGCATTTTTTTTTTTAAACTTCTTAGTCACTCCCCTTTTCTCCAAAAACCACAATGTATTTATCTCCTTTTATATATGATACAGATTTAGAACAATGTTACTTTGTAAAACTGTGTACCTTGTAGATGCTCAAATTTAGTTTGCTTTCAATTAGTTCTTACGATAGGTTAAAAACTTGCTTTAAAAAGCATTCCTTTTATGTGAAGTTTAATAGATACTGTTTAGAAACCCCTGCTTAAACTAAAGAAATATTTGAAGTTTCGTATCAAGTAGTTTCTATATTTATTCTATTTCACATCATTTTTTTTTTATTTGAAGCATGTTCTTGGGAAATTTATTGGTTTCTCCCAACGTAAAAATAAAGAAAACATAAAATCTTAAAATGTTAAGAAATAACTTAAAAATGTTTAGAGGATCAGGGTGCCTGGATAGCTCAGTTGGCTAAGGGTTTGACTTTGATTTCAGCTCAGGTCTTGATCTCAGCATAGTGAGATTGACCCTGCATCAGGCTCGGCATGTTAGGCTGTTGAAGATTCTCTCTCTTCCTCTCTCTCTACCCCCCTCACCCCCACCAACTTGTGCTCTCTCTGTCTCTCTCTAAAAAGAAAAAAATAGAGTTCAGAGGATCAAATTCCGTGAATTGTTAATAATTTCCAGCATATTATAGATCATGAAATATCAAAATTTACAAGATTTAAAACCAGATAATTGTTATTTTAGAAGACTGTGTAACAGGGATAGAGAAAGAGAAACATCTTCAAAGTCCTTGACAGCATCTGTAAACCCATGCACCAGGTCGCCTAACACAAAGTCCAACCATTTTCCTGATGGTAGTCATAAGTTAAGTGCTTATTGAATGGCACCATCTAAATGCCTCCCAAACACTGTAAATACCAGCCCAAAATAAAAGACATATTTCTATTCAAAAGTGCTGAACCTTCTGTTTTCAGAATCATGTAAAACAATACTATCTTGAATTTCATTCTTTGCATTAGCACACTAGATTCACTTTGAACATTAAAAGTAAAAATAAGTTAAATTTTATAAAAATATGCAGTTAAATGTAATGATTTCTTCCAAAAATTAAATATACACTTCAGGTATATATAATTTTTATTTAAATTTTAAAATCACTAATTAATTATATCTATTTTTATTGAAATTTTAATATATAATTTTTGAATGTTTGAAAGAACAGAAGTGTTTTTGGAGTACATTGGTAATTATATTTTAATCTTTAATTTAATTTAATTTATACATTAATTTAATTTACATGTTAATGAAATGATACTTAAATTTTCCAATCTGGAAATGTATTTACCTATTGTTTATAATCCTTTACCTATAAATATTTTAAAGATATTTTTATCATTTTGAAAGTAGATGCTAGTAATTATTGCAAATGAAGCACAAATTAAGTAGAATCTTGATTATAACAATTAGTGATTTTTGTCAAGATGAAGGCAAGAAAAATAAATCTTATGACAAAAACATTTTTAATACAATATAACTTGAATATTATGCAATTGTTGAATCATGAAAGTTTTCATTTTCTTTCATTAAAAACATTGCCTATCGATTAATAGAGCAGCTGAACTTGTACAATAATAATTACACTAACTTTCATAAGTGGCTAAATTTTGTCATTTAAAAAAATAGTTATTAATATATTTATTAATTTCCTAAGACTGTTGTTACAAAGAACCACAAACTGGGTGACTTAAGTCAACAGAAATTTGTTCTCACATGTTCTAGAGGCTAGAAGTTTGAAATCAAGATTTCAGCAGTGCCATACTCTCTCCCAAGTCTCTAGGGGAGGATCCTTCTTGGCTTCTTCTAAACTTCTGGTAGCCCCATGTGTTGCTTGGCTTATGACAGTGTAATTCCAATGTTCATGTGGCTTCCTTTTTCACATGGCCATCTTCCTTCAGGTCTGCATCTCTCTGTGTCTTCACATGGTGTTCTCCCTCTGTATCTGTATCCGAATTTCCCTCTTCTTATTAGGACACCAGTTATCTGGATTAAGGACCACCCTAATTACATCAATTCATCTTGACTAAAGCTACAAAGACCCTATTTACAAATAAGTCTCACAGGTACTGCAGGTTAGGACTTTAACATATCTATTCTGGGGACAGAAACACAATTCAACCCACAGCAACATATTTTTTTAGCTTCTTGTTTTGAAATTGTGTTTCTAGAAGTAAAAGAATGCAACTTTACAAGTTTGTTAATCTAATTAAAAGTAACTTCCAAATTTTAGACATGTGGTATGTGGGACTTCCTTTGTCTTCCTTTACTTGACCCCCAAAATATTTAGGATGGACTTTATAGCTAATAAAATTTACTGCAAGGGACGCCTGGGTGGTTCAGTTGGTTAAGTGGCTGCCTTCGGCTCAGGTCATGATCCCAGGGTACTGGAATCGAGTCCCATATCGGGCTCCTTGCTCAGCAGAGAGCCTGCTTCTCCCTCTGCCTCTGCCTGCCACTCTGTCTGCCTGTGCTCACTCTCTCTGACAAATAAATAAATAAAATCTTTAAAAAAAAAAAAGATTTACTGCAATTTTAAAATCTACAATAGGACTTGTGCCTGGGTGGCTGAGTTGGTTAAGCCTCTACCTTTGGCTCAGGTCATGATCTCAGGGTCCTGGGATCAAGATCTACACATTGGACTCCAGCTGCACATAGGGCTGCTTCCTCAGCTAGAGTCTTCTTCTCCTTCTCCCTCTGCCCCTTTCCCACCCCCACTCACTCACCCACCCCTGCTCATGTTAGCTCTTTCTCTCTCAAATAAATAAAACCTTTAAAATAAAAGCCTACAGTAGGATAAAATAGGAGCACTTGGGTGGCTAACTTGGTTAAGCATCCAAATTGATTTTGGCTCAGGTTGTGATCTTAGGGTTGTGAGGTCAAACTCTGCATTGGATTCCATACTCAGCAGGGAGTCTGCTTGAGATTCTCTCCCTCTTCCTCTGTCCTTCCCTCTGCTCATGTGATCTCTCTCTCTCTCTCAAATAAATAAATAGGTAGGTAGGTAAATAGATAAATCTTTAAAATCTACAATAGGATAAAAAGATCTGGTTTAGTTTGTAAAATTTCTCATGTAGATATAGTACCATTATATTTAGTCTTGTTCCCACTTTCTGTTGCAAAAACTTACTGATACTCATATTTATTTATTTATTTTTAAAGATTTTATTTATTTGTTTGACAGACAGAGGTCACAAGTAGGCAGAGAGGCAGGCAGAGAGAGGTGGGGGGAGGAACCAGGCTCCCTGCTGAGCAGAGAGCCCAATGTGGGGCTCAATCCCAGGACCCTGGGATCATGACCTGAGCTGAAGGAAGAGGCTTTAACTCACTGAGCCACCCTGGCGCCCCTGATACTCATATTTAATAAATAGTTCTTGAAAGAACTTAGAAAAATAAACAATGCTGCAAAATATGGAGAGAAAACCAGAGGGATGGGGTAGGGGAAGTAAAAGTGTCCTTTTCCTTATTAGAAGTTTTGAGACTCTACAGACCATGCAAAAACCTACTACAACTTCTTCCTGTGTTTAAATTCTTACTTATTTAAAGATTTTAACACATTACATTCTGGAAGAAGGAATTTTGATTACTTATTTCCCTCTCTGGTGGGACTCAAGGAAATCTGGAAGTGGAGGTATACAAGAACTTAAAATGCTATTGTTTTTCCTAACTTTTAGACTTCAAATCCATATATAAAATACTCCATAATAAAGAGTGCAAGGTGATAAGAGCCACAGAGACAATGATTTCTATCAATTCTGCTCCCTGATATATCCCTAGTGCTAGGATTCCTGGATACACATTAGTCATTCAATTAAAGTATGGAATGAACTCACAATATACATATACTTCTCTTATGGGAAATATTTGAAACATATTTATAGCTAGGTTACTCCTCTAGAAAGCAGAATACCTAGAGGACATCTTTTAGGCACTTAATAAAATTTATTGAAATAATGACTCAATCCCACTGTTTTACAATTATTTATTTGTCCTTTAGTCACTGCCTCTCCTCAGGTTGATGGGTGATTGTCATATCACAGATGATAAACAGCACATATCCTGATATTTTCTTCTTTTTTATCACTCTAATGAGTTTGCATATGCAAGCAAAAGAAACTGACATAGGAGCTACAAACTTAGTGAAATGAAATTGTTAATGAGCTTTTCTTAGAAGCTTCTTTCCTTGAAGGATAATGAACTTAACATTGAGGAAGAACTGGCTCAATTTCTAATAGAAATTAGGTCAACTCACATTTTAAATTTGTATTAAAAAAGAAGAAGAAGAAGAAGAAGAAAAGAAGAAAGTAAGAAATAGAAACAGTTGCATGCTACTTTAAATTTTTATTAAATCATATTATTAAGGAAAGCACCCAGACATTTATCTGTTCAGACTATTTCATTTTTAACAAGCTTTAAGCAAAAAGGATAGGCTTGATTTTTTTAATAACTTTTTAAAATTTAGAACAGTTTCAGATCTACAGAAATATTTCAGATATTAAAGAGTTCCCATAAACTCCAAACTGAGTTTTTCTTATCATTAATAGCTTGCATGATATGGCATATTTATTATAGTTAATGAATCAATATTGATATAATACCATTAACTGAAGTCCATTGTTTATTTGGATTTTCTTAGATTTTGTCTATCGGTTTGCTGTTCTAATATTCTATCCACATGACATTTAGTTACCATGTCTCCTTAGGCTCTTTTTGGCTATGAGAATTTCTCAGATTTTCCTTGTTAGGGATGACGTTGCCAGTTTTGAGCAGTACTAGTCAGGTTTTCTATAGAATGTCCCTCAATTGGGATTTGTCTGATCTTTTTTCTTTTCCTTATGTTTAAATACAGATTTTTTAATAGACTACAGAGATACAACCCAATCTTATGGTAAGTATCATTACCTACTAACAACAGTACATACTATCAATATGAGTTACACTATTTTCGTTGACCATGGTCACCTGGCTGAGGTAGTGTTTGTCAGTTTACTCCACTGTAAAGTTACTCTATTTAGCCCTTCTACAGTGTACGTATCCTTTGGATAGAAATTCATATGTGCAGCTCACATTTATGGAGAAAGAATTTATGCCCTAATTCCTTAATGTTTGTGTAAATGACTTAAAATTATTCTGCATGGGACATTTGTCTATTCTCCCTCATTTATTTATTAAAAAATCATTTAGGTCAGTATGAACTCATGGATATTTATTTTATACTTTTTGTTATACTGTAATATTTATTTAATTTGTTGATCAATCTTTTTTCTTTTAATATAGCTTTGTTTATTGGGAACCTTTTCATTTGACTACTATGTCCCTTTGACATGCATACATTGGGGTGTGTGTGTGTGTGTGTGTGTGTGAGTGTATAGTGGGTGTATATGTATGTTAGCACCATAAGATGCTCTGGGTTCATTTTGCATCCTCCCAGCTCAATCCTAGAATCAGCTATTTCTCTGAGAAGCTGTATTCCCTGATATTGGAGAATGGTATTAGAAATCTATTTCTCGGTGCTTGATGTGTTTATCACTATTGGAGTGCCATTGTTTCTGGATTTTCTCAGCTGAGAGTAAAGAAGTGTATGTGTGCATACTAACTCACATATATACACATAGGCATAACAATTTCTATATCTAACCATCCGATCTATACTGACCTAAACAAGAGTTTTTGTTGATGTCTCCAACTCTAGTCTAGTCCATTTTACCAAAAGGATCATTCTAGTTTCCTCTCCTTGCTTATTTGTAAACAGTGGGAAACCTGACTCATCCCATCTACCTCCCATTTAGTTAATTGTTACTATACATATAAAGCAGTATCAGCACTGTTAACCTATACTCTTATAGGAAGCAACTTTGGCAACTACAGTACAGTGTTTATGTGCCATTCCTTTGTCTTTAGTCATACACACTTCATTTCCAAAGTTAGGTAGGTCAGTACTTTATCCTCACACCTTGGTGAAGTTAGATTCACCAAGGCTGTTTCTTGAAATTAGATTGTGTTATCACATTCTGCATTCTATCCTGTAATCTTTTGGTCTCCTAAGTGATATATTTCTTTTTAAATTTGTAAATATTAAAGTTCATACTTTGTGCTATAAAGTGCTATGAATATTGAAAAATGCATGATGTCATGTATTTACTATTGCAGTATTGTACAGAATGGTTTCAGGGCCCTGAGCAAATATTCCAAATTGGATTTTTTCCAAAGAAATTCTCTATAATTTTCACACAATTACATATGTAGTTAAAAGTAACTAAAGTGTTCTTCATTTGCTGAATGATCACTTCCTAAACAAATTGGCTAAATTCCACTCTCATATACACACATACACCACCACCAACAACAACTATATATATGCATTATTTTTCTTCTTTAGAAACATGGTGTTATATTTAAAAATCTAGTATATATTTGCCTTTATTTTCTTAAAATATTTTATTTATTTATTTGAGAAACAGAGAGAGTGTGTTTCTCAACAACAGTGAGATGGGGTGGGGGAGCAGAGTGAGAGGGACAAAGAGACTCCAGGGTGACTTTGGAGCCTGACTCCCTGCTGGATCCCACAACCCCAGAATCATGACCAAGAGTCAGATGTTAAACTGACAGAACTACCCAGTCACCTTTTTGTTTGGCTCTAAATACATGTACACATGATTTTTAAAAGGATGAAATGTTTTTTAAAAAACTATTTACTAATATTTTGTATTATTCTTTTAGTTCAAAAGTAATTTTCTTTTGAAAGATGTATTTTTATTTTCATGTTTGTTTTCCCATCATTGAAAAACCATTCATCAGCATAGCACAAATGTTGCCCTTCTAACATAGAGTAAGAAAAATTTCTGGGTGGTTAAAAAATTATAATAATGATAAAAAGTGATGTTGATAAATATCACATTTTATCATATTGACATAGGCAAGTGTCTTTATATTCTAAAAAGAGTCACTGTCGAACATTAGGTTTCTAAGAATAACTAGCTGGCTAAACTTTACTTTCTAAATATACAGTTTAAATTTTAATAAAAACATATTTAGTAAGGTGATGAGAAAAGTGTGTACATTGTTTATAATGTGTGGACATATGTGTAATTAAAATAAATACAAATAATGAGAATGAGGCAAAACTATGCATTTTTTCTCTTTAAATATACTGTTACCCAGGATTAGAAGACGAAATTATATTTTCCAGGTTTAATTTTAAAAGTAAGTAATAATAATATATGTAATGTTCATATCTGAAAGGAGAAAAATAAAGCTCACAAATATTAAGAGAAATATTCATGTGTACACAACAATAAAAGACAAACGAAGATTTTAATATTTAGCCATCTAATTCCAAAACCTGCTCTTTGATTATATCACACCTCTATCCGTTAGTTTCTATTTTTAATAATAAGAAGAAAAATATGTTATATACAATTATAGTAAAAGTTGAATTGGCATAAGGATCATGTGTAGGATAAAAGTAAGAATATCCTACAATGAACAAAGGTAACTTAAATAAGTAATTCACAGAGTTTTTAAAACCTATTTGGGAGGCACCTGGGTGGCTCAGTGGGTTAAAGCCTCTGCCTTCGGCTCAGGTCATGGTCTCAGGGTCCTGGGATCAAGCCCTGCATCGGGCCCTCAGCTCAGCGGGGAACGTGCTTCCATCTCTCTCTCTGCCTGCCTTTCTGACTACTTGTGATCTCTGTCTATCAAATAAATAAATAAAATCTTTAAAAAAAACCTATTTGGGATTGTTTTGCAGTAAAATGTAGTCACCAAAAAAAAATATATTTTATTCCATATCAATATCTCTTTGTTTCTTCAGTTTAAATTTTGCAATATGCAGCACTTCTATGAATTCTCAAACCACTATATGGGACAAAGAAAATTGTCCCAGTTTGTAAAATTCCATTTTTATGCATAGTACTTATGTCAGGTTACTAAAAACATATAAAGTTTGAAATCACTGAAATGGTTAAGGTAGATCCATCCAAGCCAGAGGCCAGAAGGAAAAAGGATAGGAGGCAGCCCACTCTGTAGTCCTTCAGTTTGTAAACTCTGAGTTTTTAATTCATTGAGGATGACCTAATTTTCAATGATCTCTTTAGCACATTTTACCCATTTCATCCCCATATGCTCCTAATAACTTATCTAACCTAGCTAGTACAAGTTTGCATTACTCCTGGAAACATTCTGAGAATGATAGCTTTTCCAGTGAATTAGGCATGTCTTTTATTCTTGGGGGACTTCTGTGTTTAAATGAATACTCACACGCTTCATTACAGTATCTCTAAAATACATGCAAACCCTGAGGCATACCAAATTACTGAATTAAGGTGACATAATTCTTAGAAAAAGAGTTCAGTACTTCACTCTGAAAATATACCTATGTCTCCAAGGTTCTGACTAATTTATACTGCTAGGGGAACTGCCCCAATTTACTTTGGCTTTCAATAAAATACCTCCAGCTGCCTCCAGCTACAGTTCTGATTTGGGACGGCAGTATCAGCCAAATTAGTGTTATCATAGTATCATTATTTTTAATGGATCCTCACTTCATCAGAGTGAAAAGATTAGGACCCAATCTAACTTGTTACATTTGTTGTTACTCAGAGTGTGCATCATGCTTTCAAATGGCAGATTAATATTAGTTTACAGCTGTACTAAAGAAAACATGTTCTTTTATGTATAAAATAACACCAACTATAAAGTTAGAACAATTTTTTTGGTCTCATTGAGTGGTCTGAGAATTCTTGGAAGTGTGGAAGATAGTTTAAACTAACATTGAAAAAATGGTGAGATGTTGTTATGGAATAGAATTATTTTGTGTGTGTCTATTAAAAGGCAGAACTGAATTCTTACCTCATGGACAAAATGAAGTAACATCATAGAAATGTATTTCTAATGGAATTGCAAGGTGTCTTTTTTTTCTTGGAAAAAGAAAGAATACATTTTTTATATTATTTTAGTAGCTTTTTAAAAAAAATAAAGCTAAGTTATAGAATAGCATTTATGCTGGTCTTCTTGGTAGCAGATGGCTGAGTCTGAAGTACATGGCTTTACACACTGAAAAGGAAGAATTCTGACAATCAGAGCTAGATAAGAGGTGGAATGACTGGCTCTTGGTTTTCATTTGATTTGAGTCAATTGTTTAAAATTCTGATTTCAAATTTCAAATCCAACTCTATGTCGATGCATTATATAACTTGAAAGCTACATATCCAAAATGTAACAAGGTCATTTAAATCTGCCAGACAACAGAAACCGTATGCATGACCTTCTGTAGTGTAGGTTAAAATTAATACATAAAGAATTTATTTTCATTATCTAAAATTTATGAAAAAGTAACAAGCTACCAATAGACAAACATCGACATTTAAAAGACTTTAACAATACACTGGGTCTTCCTAATCAGCTAAGGTGTTATTCATACAAAGAGAAAGTCCAGCAGTCAATTTGGGTAACTTTTCTGGATTGGCAAAAAAAATGTTATATCCAGAAATGAAATCTTCTCCCCCTTATACTATAATTTAAAGATCAAATTTGTTATTTCTTCATTCCCCAATTCATACATTGTTTCTATGTTATCCATGAATTGGAAGTAGCTATTCCTTCTCCCTTTATATTCAAAATTAAACTTCTTTTGAGATAGAAATTTATTACTTATAAATTATTCCCCAATACTAAATACCTGTTGTGCTTTCTATGCTAAATAAAATAAAATAAATCTTCAACTCTCTACTAGTTTACTGATAATTTAAAATGATACTATTTGTGTTTCTGATTTATTCTCTCTCATTTTCCTGTTAAAATACTCATGAAAGTCCAAAAAATAAAAAGTAAAATTTCAAGAGTACTATTAACAAAAGTTACTGAGCAATTATCTCTTCAATACAAGAGGACGTGTCCAAACTGTATCTTAACCTTGAAGGCAAAACTGTGGAAAATTTCATACAAATCAAACTAAGATAGTTCAGTTTTCTCTGCTAATCTAATCCCTAGAGTAAATACACAAAAGTATGTTATTGTTATTGTTTTTCTTTTGCAAACCAGAGGAAAGGAACCCAATCTGGAATATTCTTTTTATAAAAGAGATAGTGACATAAAAATCCTCAAATGAAACTTGAGCAAATATAGATCAGTCAAACACAAATGGGAAAATAGCAGAAATTGTGATATAAATACCCCCTATAGTGTGAAATGCATAAAATGGAGGAAAGGAGATTATGTTATTTTAATTAAACACACACTTAACAATGAAGATTTTGTAGTCACAAGCCTCTGTATCCATGTTAAAATTAGGAACACCTTGACAAATTCAGAGCTCTCTGTGTAATTTTACTAGAGGCATGGAATATGCCTCTGTTCAAATGGGACCCTATGCACACTTGTTAAGATCAAGGGCCCTGGAGCTGGATGACCTGAAATTCAACCATAGCTTCAATTTACTGAAGTTATGACCACATAAAAATTGCTTCAGCACTTTAATTCTTACTAACAATATCACAATACGATTATTGTGGAGATTAAATGAAACACAAATAATATACCTACTACTGCTGCCTTGTCCTTATTTAAGTATTAGGTTTTAAAGAACAGATTGATTGTGAAATATGAAAGCAATAGAAAAAACCACAATATTCAGTAAATGAATTCAGTAAGTTGCAAGATAGAAAATATGCATAATTCTGTTTCATTTTTTTTTAAGATTTTATTTATTTGACAGAGAGAGATCACAAGTAGGCAGAAAGGCAGGCAGAGAGAGAGGGGGAAGCAGGCTCCCTTCTGAGCAGAGAGCCGGATGTGGGGCTTGATCCCAGGACCCTGGGATCATGACCTGAGCCGAAGACAGAGGCTTAACCCACTGAGCCACCCAGGCGCCCCTGTTTCATTTCTATACACTAATAATGAACTATCAGAAAGATAAACTAGGTAAACAATACCATTTACACTTCTATTAAAAAAAAAAATACCTAAGAATATATTTAACCGAGGAGGTAAAAGACGTGTATTCTGAAGGCATTGATGAATGGAACTGAAGACACACATAAATGGAAAGATACGTCGTGTTCGTGAATTGGAAAAATTAATATTGTTAAATATCCACATTACCCAAAGCAATCTACAGATTTAATGCAATCCTATCAAAATACTAAATACATAAAAACTAAGACAAATACTCCTAAAATTTGTATGGAACTACAGGAGACCCCAAATAGCAAAAACAATCTTAAGAAAGAACAAAGCTTGAGGTATCACATGCCCTGATTTCAAACTGTACTACAAAGCTACAGTAATCAAAATAGTATGGTACTAGCAGACACATAGTCAATGGAATAGAGTAGAAAGTCCTGGAAAAAACCTGCACTTATGTGATGACTTAATCTTTGACAAAGGAGACAAGAATATACAATGGGGATAAAAGGCAGCCTCTTCAATAAATGGTGTTCAGAAAATTGAGTAACTACATACAAAAGAATTAAACTAGACCACTTTCTTATAGCATATACAAAATAAACTCAAAATGATATTAGGCTTAAATGTGAGAACAGAGGGATGCCTGGGTGGCTCAGTTGGGTAAGTCGCTGCCTTCAGCTCAGGTCATGATCCCAGGGTCCTGGGATTGAGTCCCATATCAAGATCCTTGCTCAGCATGAAGCCTGCTTCTCTCTCTGCCTCTGCCTGCTGCTCTGCCTGCTTGTGTTCTCCCTCTCTCTCTCTGACAAATAAATAAATAAATAAAATCTTTAAAAAAAATGTAAGAACAGAAACCATAAAACTCCTAGAAGAAAACATAGGCAGTAAATTCTTGGCTTTTGGGTTAGCAATATTTTTTTTTAGATTTGTCTCCTCAGGCAAGGACAACAAAAGCAAAAGTAAAAAAAGAAAGAAAGAAAGAAATAGAAAGGAAGAAAGAAAGAAAGAAAATGGGACTACCACAAACATAAAAAGCTTTTGTACAGTAAAGGAAACCACTAACAAAAGGAAAAGGCAAGCCATGGAATGGAAGAAGATAGTTACAGGTGATATAAGCAATAAAGGGATAATATCCAAAATACATTTTAAAAACTCATAGAACTCAACAACAAGAAAAATAATGAAATGAGAAATGGCAAAGAACTTGAATAGATATTTCCCCAAAGAAGACATATAGATGGCCAACAGACGTATGAAAAGGTGTTTGACATCACTAATCATCAGTGAAATGAGACCCACCATTAGCTCACACTGGTCAGAATAGCTATTATCAAAAAGATAAGAAATAACAAGTGTTCATAAGATGCAGAAAATAGAGAACTCTCATGCACTATTGATGGTAATGCATCACTATGGAAAACAGTATGGAAATTCCTCAAAAAGTAAAAAATAGAAATACCACATGATCCGGCAATTCTACTTCTAGATATTTGTCCAAAGAAAATGAAAACAGTAATTCAGAAAGTTTATATGTACCCTCACATTCATTACAGCATTAATTATAATAGCCAGGATGTGGAAACAACCTAAAGTGTCCACCAGTAGATGTTCCAAATGGAAAGAACATGATATATATAGAAAGAATGCATACACACACACACACACACGAATATTACTCAGCCATAAAAAAAGAATGAGATTTTGCCATTTGTGACAACATGGATGGACCTTGGGTACTAGGAGGGTACCCTAGAGGGTACTATACTACATAAAATAAGTTAGACAAAGAAGGATGGGCACTGTATAATAACACTTATGAGGAATCTAAAAAACAAAACAGATGAAGAAACAAAGTGTACTCACATCTGTGAATTTTAATTCAGTAGGATTAGAAAACTGATTTGTTGTAATGCTGGGAAAACAAAAACAAAAACTGCCATGTCAAGTGTAATTTTAAACAGTCCTATTTTGTCTTTTATCTTAATCTGCATGGAATATGCTCCTAAAAGTGTGGTTCATAGATCTAGAATGGTTTAAAAATGGATGTTACTGGTCAGTTTTCTCAGTTAAGAATGAGGGAAGAAAAGAAAACTTGTGAATTGTTTTTAGATGACATTGTCTCTCTCTCTCTGTCCCTCTGTAGGTGTGTGTGTGTGTGTATATGTGGCTGTGTGTTTGCTTTGGAAGAGCTTAATTGATTCATGTATCTCATCTTAATTACATTTTGGGAATGAGCACCATAACTGAAATATCAGAAAAATTACATGTACTCTTTTTTTTAAAGATTTTGTTTATACATTTGAGAGAGAGAGACAGAGAGAATGAGTGAGGAGGGGGAGGGGCAGAAGGAGAGGGCTGAAACAGACTCCCCACTGAGCAGGGAGCCAGAGGCAGGACTCCATCCCAGGACCCTGAGATCATGACCCTCACTGAAGTCAGATGCTTAACTGACTCACCCAAGCGTCCCTACCTGTACTCTTAATATATTTTTTTAAAACTTGCATTTGTTCTCTCTCCTCTCTTTCATGCATAGTTAAATTAGGTAAGTAAGATACTATAATCCTTCCCATTTATTAAGTGTATGTTATAAATAGTTGTAAGGTGCCATAATTGGTATCTAAAACAATCTTCGCAACTTTCATTATTTCATTATTTGTTTCATAAATGAGAATAATGGAGGTTAAGTATATAACATGGTATCCCTTTACTAAATGAAGACATTTTATGTAGTCTACATGATCATTTAATTGACAAGTCCTGCTCCAAAAGCCTTGGAATTAATAATTAACACAATAGCCAACTTGATTTTGGGAAATCAAAACAAAAAAATGGTAAGTGTATCTTTAGTAATTATTATCAGTGAAATCAAAGAAAATATAAAGAAATCTAGTATGCAGGAGCTGAGGCATAAATGTATTGGGGACTATGGGAACCAGGTAATGGCAAGAGCCATGTTTTTGATACATACATAGACCAAGGATTCTAAGACTCAGAAGCCAAATAAAAAATAACTTGAAGCTGAGCTACCTACAAAAAATTGGAAGTCACTAAGAGTTTGTGTAAAAAGGAATCTGAAATAATTTTTGTCACCAGTTTAAGAAACTACCAAGAAATCTTGCACTTCTTAAAGGGGCTAGGCTAAAATAAGAAAGACCCTTAAGAAGTCAGGAACCTTAGGCAGATGTGGGTGTTAAGTTCAAATGACCATAATACTTTTTGGATAAGTTGAGAAATTTGAATGAAAAGCTATGATTTTGAAAATCGAGAGCACTATGAATCCCATCCTGGGAAAAACATGAAAACTCCCTTTATAGATACTTCCCAAGCCCAAGACATGGGGCTGTCATGAAAACTACCCTGAAGATGAGCACACAGTCAATGCTTAACAAACCATATTGAGGAGACATGCAATGAGGAAAGACTAACAGATGGAAGAAATGGGAGAGTTCCCTCTCCAAGTGAAAAAATCCATTGGCATTCTAATGAAAATCTCACCAGGAATTTTAGCATAACTTGACAAGCTGATAGTATAATCCTAACGGAATTGTAAAAGTCAAAAATAGCCATGACACTTTTGGGGAAATAAAGGGGGGGTTATAATCAAGCCATAGTAGTTAAAACTGGCTGGATGAAATAGAACTCAAAGTTCATACTTCTCTAAGCACATATGCTACATGATATATGGTGGAAGTGGCATTGCACATCAATGATTGGATTAAGGATTGGATTAAGGTTTTCTAGAGAAAAGGACCAAATAGGATATAGAATGTGTATGCATATATACAGAAATTCACAACATGCATGCACACACACACACACACACACACACACAGAAATACAAAACATAAGAGCAAAAGGAGAGGGGAAATACTTATGTTAAGGAATTGGCTCAAAGAACTGGGAGGTTAGAAAACTCAAAATTTTCAGGATATACTGGAAGGCTGGAGACCTAGGGAAGAGTTTGTGAAGTAGTTCAAAACCAAAGGCAATTTGCTAACAGAATTCTCTCTTCCTTGGAGGAATCAGTTTTTTTCTCTGAAGGCCTTTGACTGCTTGAATGAGGCCTGCCCAGTCTTCTTTACACAAAGTCTACTGATTTGAATCCTGTTCTCATCTAAAAAATATAATCGTAGAACAACACTTGAACAAATATCAGGCACCACACCCTAGCCAAACTGACACACAAAATTCATTATTACAAGCCCACCCCTTTGTCAACTTGACATCCATACACACCTCCTTAAACTACATTTAATCCTCAAATAAGGACAATAACATGGTCATAATTCTGTCAACATGATACATAAGATATGTTTACTTTATATCATAATAAAAAAGCCTTTGAAATTTACCTCACAAAAGGTACAGGATATCAAGAAGAATAAACATCACTCTAGGACTTTGCGTCCTCTTCTGGGGAAGAGTTAGTGCATTTCGATTGTAGGAGTATAGTTGTATTATGTTAGGCAAAAGTATGACTTGGCTATTGTGTTCACTGGGAATTAAGTATGGTTTAAGGAGATGTATATGGAAGCCAAATTAACCCATAAAATTTGCCATAAGAAAGACAGGAAATGCTTCTTCTCAGAGTCAAAACACTGTCCAAAGCTGTCTGCTTGACATCTTTCTTAAGAACTTCAAAACCTTTCAAGTTCTGCATGATCAAGCTGAACTGTGATTCCACACTCCCAAACTCGCTTCTCTCTAGTAATGCATCTGAGTAAGGTAGCACTCCTCATCCAACTGTGTAAGTCGACACAAAGATATTATCCTTGTTACATTATGCAATAAAGTTGAGAGGAAAATGTCAACTGTTTTTTTAAATTTTTTTTATTTATTTTTTAAATGTCAATTGTTAAAAGCCCTGTTATTAATCCCCTTCTAATTCACTTTCTTCAACATGTTATAATACTTATTTTGCATTTAAGAAAGTTAATTAAATTTAATTAAGTAACCTAATGATTTCTCAGATTTTTCTATTTTATAAACTCCTAAATCCAAGCTCATTTCTGAACCATGCCGTTTAAACTATGTTTTAAAGATTTAAAACATTTTTGTGTAGCTAAAAAACATATTTAAATGATTTATTGAAAACATAGACCTATGGGGTACCTGGGTGGCTCAGTTGGTTAAGCATCTCCTTCAGCTCTGGTCATGATCCCATGGTCCTAGGATAGAGCCCTGCGTTGTGTTCCTTGCTCAGTGGGGAGCCTGATTCTCCTTCTTCCACTCCCCTCCTTATACTGTCTCTCTCTCTGTCTCTGTCAAATAAATAAGTTAAATCTTTAAAAACCAAACAACAAACATAGACCTATATTTCACAATTTTAGGGCATCAATATAAATTCTGTCCTTATGATTTTTCCCCTAAAAAGCTTTACATTTATAATTAGTAGTAATTGTAGAAAACAATGTAATTTTAAACCTAATAAGATAAGTATTATTGAATATAAATCACTACTAAGAGTAGCTTTTGGACATTTCTTGCATTTTAATAGAATGATAAGAGGCGCATCAACAATCCTGCTGGTTGCTCTCTTTGATCATTTGCTTTTATTTTCATCTCTTCTTAAAAAAAAAAAAAGTACATACACATACATGCTGTGATGAACTTATCAGGCAAAATTGGGATAGACTTGGCATTTCCTGTGCATATAATACCTTAAGCCTTTGAGTGCAAGCTTGTATTTTATTGTTTAATTGATACAAATATGAATTGCTGTTAAGCAACAGAAAGAAATTGACCAGCTGAGGAGTGATTAGTAGTGAATGCTCCTAACTTTCATGGCTCTAAGAACTGGAGACAGAAGCAGTAACAGCCGGTGCTGATAGAGCTGTTGCTCCTTTGCTGTGATTTCACAACGCATGTACATTCATTTATAATCAGCACCTCTATTCCTGGGGTTACGTGTTATCTCATATGTGTTTCCCTCATTAGCATACGTGAATTTTAGTCTCTAAGGTAGCCTCTGAGTGTTTTGATGGAGATTTTTTTCCATCTATGTATCTTCAACACATATCCAGAATGCTTTAATCAAAGAAAAACTGTGTGTAATAAGTGTTCATAATAAAGGTTAGAATAAATAAAGACACCAAAGTGTGGATATAAAGGGCATTAATCATCCATACCCACTCTATGAATTGTTGTATTTTTTTTCCAAGCATACTCACATGCAAACCTTAAGTCTTAGAGCACACTATTAGAAAATAGGCACTTTAAAAGAAATGAGTATTATTTCAGACATAGTGCTCTTTTATGCAATAACTGCTGAAGAACAAAGACTTTTCATGTTTAAATGTATGCAACTGCTTTCATATAAACATACTATATGCTGAATATGAGACAACTATTATTATTAAATGCACATACATTTATTATTTAAAAGGGAAGTCAGATTTGCACCTATCTTACAGTTTTACTTACAAACTAATTTTCTTTTTTTTTGTTTTTAAGATTTACTTATTTTTTAAAGAGAGGGAGAGACAGTGGAGGATAGGGGTGGAGGGAAAGGGAGAGAATATCTCCAAAAGACTCCCTGTTGAGCACAGAGCCTAATGCAGGGCTCAATCTCGTGGCCCTGAGATCATGACCTGAGCTAAAATCAGGAGTCAGATGCTTTACTGACTGAGCCACCCAGGTGCCCCTACAAACTAATTTTCAAACACAACTTTATCTTACTTAGAATTCTGTTTTCTATTTTATGCATGATTTTGTTCTACAGATACTAAATTTAGAAACTGTAAATTTAAGGGACACATTCTCAGTGATACACTGCAATAACCACAGATTGAAATAATATCTACATGTGTGCTCACTCATGTCAGACACAGTTTGAGACAGGCCTTTTCACATGAAAATTTCAGTCAGTAGTTATCATTTCTTTACAAAGATAAACTATATATAACATACTTTTTATATTATATTTACATATTGTACTATAATATAACTATTATAATATGTAATATATTTATATTACAAAGACAAAATATTTCTTACAAAGACAAACTGTATATAATAGAGATGCTTTTGAAATAGTCTAATTAATGAAAGTAACCATACAAATGTTAAGTAGAATAAGGAGTTAATCCAAACAATTCATCTTTTTGAGACCATTTGTCCTCTAAACATGTAGTGATGGTTCTCACAAAAGTACTTTCTGAGACTATAGGTTGTTATAAAAAATGAAAAAAAATCACATTTACTTTATGTAGCAGCAACAGCATAAAAAACAGATTTTAGAACTTGAAAAGAATATTTATAAATAAACATTTTTGTCTAATATAAGTTAACATTAGATTGAATTTAGCACCCAGCTTTTTTTTTAGTAGTGATCTCTTAAATACACACATATCTTCTACCTACCTCTATAATTCATATCTATTTTTCAGAACAGCCTTATGATAATGGTCATGGTGTTCCACTTCTTAAATCCATATTATTTTAATTTACATTCCACTACATAGAATACTACACATGTCTTTTATACCCTTAAAGTAGGGTTTTATTCTTCTTATTGTGTTGATATTTTTATCTTGCCAAATGACAGCTGTTACAATATCAAAATACATCATTTTTTATATTCATATTGAAGCTATAGCAAATATTTAATCCCTTTGTCCTTTGAACTCTGTACGAGTTGAGCGGTTAGTACAATACCATATTAGAATTTTACATTATACTGAAAACTGATGTATTGAGCCTTATGTTGACTTGTAGTTTGCTTTAATTACACACATATTTTTAAATATTATTTCCTCTCATTTGAAGTTTCTCATAAACCATGTATTTTAAAAGAAAAAAAATTCAATAGTAAGAAAATAAAATTCTTATCTTTGAGAATAGGAAATTGGTAGATATTTTCCAAAATGGAAGGCTAAATGACTTGATAATGGCATGACTTTTGTTCAGGTGATATTTAATTAATTAATTAACTAATCAATTAACCTAGGAGTTAAAATCTAATAGATACAACTAAAAGAGTTGAAAGTGTACACCAGGAAGTCAAGAGAAGGACAAGATGAAGTTATTATTTATTAAATTTAACATACTATTTGATTTTTTGAACCACATATTTGCACTATTTAGCACAAAAATACTAAATTAAAACAAAAGATATCTTAGACATTAGTTAAAAATAGAATCATGAGAAGACATCTACTATAATCTCATATAGGTTAGCAAAAACCAAAAAATAGTCCTCCACATTCACAATATAATATGCATACACATTATTTCACTAGAGATCTGGACAATGACAACAACAGAAACAAAACTAAATGAAGAGAACAAAGGGTGAGACAGAGACACTTAAAGCATGGAAACTGAAATGCTTTTATTTCAGAGGTTGGAGATAACATATATTATGAATCCTTAAATAGATCTTGAAGATCATTAGTCAAATTTCCTTATTTTATGAGCACAATCTGCAATTAGAGAAAGCAAATTATCTGAGGATGGTCATACATCAGCCTACAGCAAAATTTGAGATGCGGAAATCTCTTGTTACACTAATGGGATAAAATAAGATATTCTCCTTTACCAGAGACCTGCAAAGAGTGTATTGTCCATAAGACAGAAATTGTAGTAAGTGATATATTATACATAGCCTCCCTCATATCCAGAAAAATTCAGTTATTACCTAATTATGCACAAGAGGGGAAGTTGATTATTTTGGTCTATGTTGGAAGTGTTCATAAATGTAAATTTTGCATAAAAATGATTCAAAAAAATTTAAGTACTTTGAAAAATCATGAAAAGAATGCACAATGAGTATTTTGATAAGAAAAACTTGGAATGAATATTTTCATGTTTGCAATGTTCCTGTATTCAATTTCTTACAAGTTTAATACTTTTTACTAAAGATCTAAAGTATTTAAGCAGTTTTATCATTTAATTGACTAAAATTTGATTAAGGTGTTCTTCACAAATATTTTGATACTTCTAGTAAAAGTAGATAGAAAAAGATAGACTAACAGTTTGATCCTGGAATGCAAACACAGAAAACAAAAAAAATAAAACTTGTGCATGATTCTTTTTAATATATATGTATATCCATTACATCATAAAAGCTTAATATATCATTTTAAACCAGTGCATTTATTTTATTTTATTTTATTTTTTAAATTTTTTTAAAGATTTTGTTTATTTGACAGACAGAGATCACAAGTAGACAGAGAGGCAGGCTGAGAGAGAGAGTGGGGAAGCAGTCTCCCTGCTTAGCAGAGAGCCCAATGCAGGGCTCTGAGGTCATCAGTCTTACACAAGGACCCTGAGATCATGACCTGAGCCGAAGGCAGAGGCTTAACCCAGTGAGCTACCCAGGTGCCCCAAGTGCATTTATTTTAATGTAAAATTAACTACTTACTGGGAATTTATCAATGCATTACTGAAAATTTTTAAAGCTTTTTCAATTTATGAAATTCAGTCTTATTTATTAACATAATTGAAAGCATATTTGAGAAGAATTAAGAGCTTTAATAAAAAAGACTATTCTTTAGGGTTATTTGGAGTTTTAAAATCTTATAAATTTACCAAAAGAGAACATGGTCAAATTAGTTAGGATAGTTAATATAAGTATTTTAAAAACTTAAACTAATTTAATCTAGAAATTAGTACAGTTATATTTTCTCCATTTGATTACTTTGAATCTTACAAAAGTGTTGTTGTCTTTTTAGTGTATTAATCTTTTTCCAGTGAAATTCTAAATACAGACGTTGTTCCTTTAAAATTAAAATAATATGCATGAGACATGAATAAATGTGACTTTAAAAGCTGAAGGGGCACATGCACTGGAATGTTTATAGCAGCAATGTCCACAATAGCCAAACTATGGAAAGAACCTAGACGCCCATCAACAGATGCATGGATAAAGATGTGATATATATATATATATATTGCAAATGGGAAGATTTTTTTTGATGGCTGCATAGTATTTAATTGTGTGGGGATTTTAAATAGATAGATAGATAGATAGATAGATAGATGGAACTAGAGGTATTATGCTAAGTGAAATAAGTCAATCAGAGAAAGACAATTATCATATGATCTCTGATATGAGGAATTTGAGAGGCAGAGTGGGGGATCATGGGGGGCAGGGAGGGAAAAAAAATGAAACAAGATGGGACTGTTGGAGGAGATAAACCATAAGAGACTCTTAATCTCAGGAAACAAACTGAGGGTTGCTGGGGGCAGGGGTGGGGGAGGGATAGGGTGGCTGGCTTATGGACATTAGGGAGGATATGTGCTATAGTGAGTGCTATGAATTGTGTAAGACTGATGATTCACAGACCTGTACCCCTGAAGGAAATAATACATTATATTTTAATAAAAAACCTTTTTTAAAGGCCATTTATATATGTTTATGGGGAAAAAAAAGCTTCTTGCAGCAATATTTGACTCAGGCACAGTTCTCTCCCATAGAAATCTTTTATTAGAACAAATCCTACTGACATATTGTTAAAAAATTTTCATTATAATTCTGATTGTCAAATTCAGTATAAAATTTGAAGCCTCTCTCTCTGTCAAATAAATAAATAAAATCTTTTTAAAAATTAATTAAGTAAGTAATTAAACAGATGACTGGGTGGCTCGTTAAGCATCTGCCTTCAGCTCAATTCATGAGCTCAGGGTCCTGGGATCGAGCCCCACATCAGGCTCCCTGCTTCTGCTTCTTTGCCTACCACTTCCCCTGCTTGTACTCTTTCCTTCTCTCTCTATCAGTAGGTAAGTAAAATCTTTAAGAAATAAAAAAATAATAAAATTTGAGACCAGTTGTCCTCTGAATTTACAAAATGCAAGTCACTTAGTCACTTAATAAAAATGATATCTTCTTTACTGACTAATATGACAAAATCTGATTTATTAGATACCATTATTAATTAATAAGAAGCCTACAGATAAATTACCTAATGGTCTCTCCAAGAATAGATTTATAGTTTCATACCTTCTCTAAACATGAGCATACCTTTTCTTAGTGAAAAAAATAAAGTCATTGTGCATCTGCTAATATTGTTAATGTATTTAACTAAAATAATTTAACACCTTTTTCAACTATATATTAATTCTCAACAATTTCATTTCTCTCATGATAAAGTTACTTTTTAGTAATTGCTAGAAATTCATGCAAGAAAAAATATAAAGCACATATGCCCTTTTTAAATTAAGGACACAATCTCTCAATTTCATCATTTTGATTTTATAGCTATCCAGTATATTTCTTCAGATGTGTAATATTGATGGTTTATCCTCTAAGTCAAACATGTTAGCAAACCCAATGAACAACATTTTACTGCAACTTGGTCCCCTAGGAAATGAGAATAAATAAAATGCTGGATTGACATTAAAAATGTAATAGTAGTTAGAGGATATGTACAAGGGGAAATATCATAAAAATGTTTCCAAGTCCTTGATCTATCTATTATAAAGAAGTTATTACTTAATTAAGAATCAGAAAAAAAAATCCCAATGTGTGTCATATGAAGATAACTTTTCATTTGGTTTCAGTTGATATATTTATTTGGGATTTCCTTACCTACTTTCTCCTCATTTTACCCTGTATATTTGTTCTATGTTAGCTGTTTCCTTGTCTTGTTTGCTAGTATTCAATTGAGAAACACCTACATAAAATGAAACACTTTGATCATGTTGATTACTTTCACTTTAAATATGCAGTTTAAGAATATCTGTCATCTATTCCTTATTATATTGAAGGGAAAAAATAGTGATGACTACATTGTTACCACTTCTAAAGACTGGAAATTAAATTTCCTTTTTCTATACAGTCACAAAATCTTATTTTGAATCAGTGTACCTGTTCTCTATTAATTGCAATGCTAGATGAATAATCTTTCTAGTATTCAATATGCTTTCATTTACTGTGCATTTTTAACTAAAAATATTTTTCTAAGTTTTAAATACCAAGGAATTTTCCAGTCATTCTGAAGGAGCAATTGACCCTATCACCTCTTTAATTATGAGTAGCATTATTATTGAGCCATAATACTACCTAACGGGTGTGATTTCTAACCAAGCCATCGATATTAATTTTAACTTGTAATAGCCAAGGAATCCTGATTCCTTCTCTTCATGTTAAAAGCCATAAAGGCACTTTATACTCTTTAAAAGTTCATTTTGAGCTCTTTTCATTTAGCTGATGTCCTGACCTTCAGAGTATTCTTCATGGATTCTGGGCACTGCCCCACGCTCGGCCTGTCTTGACAGATACTGGGCAAGTTGTTCTCGCTGGCACTCTGCCCCATGTGTTTAAGACCCGGCAGTGACATCTTTCAGCTTAGAAAACCCAGCATGAACAACTGTGCTCAAAATTCTATGCAGTGACATCCAAGAAAAGTTTACTTTTTCGAAAAATAACATAATTTACTCCTGCCAAGCCTATGAGGATATTTCCAAACCATATATATTTTTTAAAGAGAGAAACCTTATTTAGTGTTTTTAGACACAAATAATACTTGTGATGAAATACTTTGAGATCTCTAAATACATTCAGGACTTTATTTATTTAAAAACAAATTTCAAGCATTCAAATATGTTTCAGCCCTGCATTCTTTTATAATTTTCATTCAGGAACTCTAATTTAAGAAAACAAGTTTATGTTGAACTGTTTTTCACATCCATGTTTTTATAAAGAAGATTAAAATCAAGATAAAATCTTTACAAATCTCTAAAGTATTCAAAATTATTTTTATGTATTCATTGGAGAAATTTTCTTTTGCCTGCATAAAAGGTAAGTGTTACTTAAACTTAATTTTCTTAAATTAAGTGTTAAAAAGACAACAAAATATGTTTAAAACTAATTCAGTGCATTTTTCTATTAATGCTAAAAATATTGGAAATGTAAGAATGAGGTTCACTAAAATATTGGGATTTTTTTCCTTATTGATGTGGGAGAGGATAGTTCTTGCAATAATTCATGCCAGACTTAGTTATGTAGTCTATTTAAAAGTCAAAAGACATCTGGCTTCATTGTATCTTGACTGGATGATGCTACCCTCTGAAGCCACAAGCATGATGAATCAGAGAATGTTGTAGATGCAAGAGGTAGCAGGCATCTGCCATTGTCTCTCAGAGACAATATTATTTGGTAGACTCCAACAGTTTTCACTAAAGAACAACAGATTCCATGGCTTACACCCTTTAGTATCAAACCTAGAAACCAAAATTCCCCTTCTCTTTCTGAGGAAAGGAGAGCATACATCCAAGTGATAACTTAGTTTTGTATCATTGTTTAACTTTGCTGAAATTATTTTCACATGACTATTGTATTAATAGAGTAAAGCCCAAAGAACAAAAAATTGAAACTCAATCCAAACCTTGTATTTAGACAGAATTGTATTATTTTAAAGCTTTCCATTTTGGGTGCCTGGGTGGTTCAGTCAGTTCAGATCAGGTCATGATCCTGGAGTCCCCGAATCTAGTCTCACATTGAGCTCTCTGCTCAGCAGGGAGTCTGCTTCTCCTCTCCCTTTCATCCCTTTTGTGCTCTCACTAGTTCTCTCTCTCTCTCAAATAAATAAATATATAAATCTAAAAAAAATAAAGTTTTCCATTTTCTGAAGATATTTTTATGGTATGTGAACTACCTGTTTGATATTCTATCCCATTTATCTTCTTTTTTTAACCTTCTTCAAGGATCACTTATATCACTACATTTATTCTTTCATTTATTTCTACAGTTTCATATTTAACCATAGATGCATGTTCTTTCACAAGTATATAAGATCTATTCTGCCATGTCATTGTCTTTTCATAACATTTGAAGTTGATTGTGTCCTTGTGACTCATTTTGGGCAATGAAATGTAAACAAGAACATTGGGATACTTATAATTCTATAGCCATTAGTTGCTGGTTATGGAATGCCTTGGAGTGTATATTAATTTCCAGACACATCAGTCAGGTGAAGTTGGTTCTTCTGATGAAGGACAGGAGCTGGCCATTAGAAGCCAGGCTGGCATGCACCAGTAAGGTGAATGATTCTAAGGGCATATGGGCAGAGTTTTGGCAGAATCTGCTACATAAATATTATTAGATGCAATTGTTCTTAAAGAATAGCAATTTTACAGAGTTCATTTTAGCTATTCCAAATACTACATTTTCTAGCTGAAAGAAAGACTAGTCTAGAATTTGGTGGTTCTTCACTATTTGGCTCAAGATTTAAGGATTTTCAGTAATGACCTCCCCATATTTCTAATAAGGAGGATCCATCTTTATTTTGTATAGAAGTCACTCTGTGTCTTTGGTGTTTTATCCACATGACTTTTCCTAATTTACTCAAAATTTTATTCATATAAAATAACCTGAACTTTTAAAATATTCCAAGTTTGGATCCACTAATGAATGTGCCCTATGTAAAAATGGCATAGAACTCAACTATTTCTCTCCTATACAAAAGACAATTTAATTAAAATTTACCCATTATTTTGAAGTTCTTGAGCATTCTTTTATCCACTGATATTATCATTTCTCAGTAGAACAACATTTACACCTGGGTCATAACATATTTACTTCTTAAAATGCTATCTTCAAACAATTTTATTATGTAGACACTACTTTGAAAACCATAACTTTTAAATCTTTTGTGCTCAAACAAGTCATCATTACCTGTATTCTCTTCCAGCAACCACTCTTATAGTTATATGGCCCAAAACTTGTTGACTTGATTGTACTACTAAATGTGTGATGTTGAATACCTATCAGCTCCTCAGAATTGCTTGGGAGTCATTCTTTGTGTACACATCCTCATTCTTCTCAGCATATATTTAAAACTTTCACCATTTTCATCAAATAATTAACCCCACGACTTCTACTGAATATAGTCAAATCTTATGTCCTACCTTGCATTAAAAAAAAAAAAATAGGAAAAATCTTATCTTCTTGCCTCCTACCTAAGAAGTCAAAATAGTATGTACCTTATTGTGGTAGACTGTATTTATTGATCTTATTCTTTCCTCTGAACCTGCTGAATTAGAATAAATCCACTGATATATGGATTTATTGATGTATGTATCAGTTTGCTGTACCTCCTTATAGAATACAAGGAATAACATTCTCTGAGCCATTATTCTGGGCTCAGATATGTGACTTGCTTTGGGCAATGTGATTTAGCAAACCTGTGTTAAGCAGAGGTTTTAAATATTTTACATTGTTTTGCTTTCCTTCTTGCACTTCAACATGATGAGAATTCTATTCTATTCAACATGATGAGAATTCATCATGTTCTATTCTATTCTATTCAACATGATGAGAATTTTCCTAAGTAGCTAATAGGAGACAATTGTAGCAGACTTCAACCCAGTTTAGAATAAATATCAGCCAATCCCAGAAGAACAGGCATAGAAAACCTCCTCACATATTTCCATTGAATAATAAATGTGTACAATTGCAAGTTGCTGTAAAATGGTTTGTTAATCTTGATTATTAAATTTTTACATCATTCTGGATATATTTCCTTCTATTCTTAGAAGGGGCTGTTAGTAAGAAGTTGTCTACTGGCTCAGGCTGAGAGTGGGTGAAATCCAGGAGGAAGCAGAGCAACCAACCAAAGTTTGATACTAAATATTTAGTTCTGACTGATTAATGGAGGTGATACAGTTCAGTTAAACATTTACACTGCCTCAAATGGAAATTTTGAGGTCCTGTATCTGGTCAGTTGTGGTAAACAAGGGGGACATCCATGAATCTGATTTAATTCATACAGGGGAGGCGCCCCCCCCCCCCCAGAAAGCTATTTCCTGGAACACAAAATGGTGAACACAAAATGGATTTCTTTAACCATGGTTGTTTATCAGGATTACAAGGCTACTGTAAATTTCAACACTGTGGTCAGTGTGCATGAGTATCATAGTTTTATGTTTTACAGTTCTGTAAATGTTAATATCTGGTATGGCATGTTAGTCTTCCTTGATTTGTTTTCAAAATTGTCCTAGGCATTATTGATCTTTTTGCCAATTCAAGAATAACTTGACAAATCAATATAAAATCCATTTTTTATAAAATTGTAATTACATTATATTTATAGATAAATAAAAAAAAGAAATGACACTTTCATGACATTTATATACCTTTTCATGACATGTATATACCATGTACATGGTATATACCTTCACATGCTTATTTTTTTTTATGCTTATTTTTTTTTTTTCCTTAAGGAAGAGGTAATGGGTTTCCCCAAGGATCTATTATCATTTTACTGTAAACATTTTCTTAGGTACATTATAGCTTTTTATTAATCTTAAAAATGAAAATTTCAAGGGGTCCCTGGATGGCTCAGTGGGTTAAAGCCTCTGCCTTTGACTCAGGTCATGACCCCAGGGTCTTGGGATTGAGCTCCATGTTGGGCTCTCTGCTCAGCAGGGAGACTGCTTCTTCCTCTCTCTCTGCCTGCCTCTTTGCCTAGTTGTGATCTCTGTCTGTCAAATAAATAAATAAAATCTTTAAAAAAATTAAAATTTCAAAATAATTATATGTCTACTTTTGATAACTAATATAAAAGAAATATAATATAAATATAGAAAATAAATATAAAAGAAAGCTATGAATATATATATATGTGTGTGTGTATATATATATGTGTGTGTGTGTATGTATATATGTATACAGGTTTTAGTCCAACACACTTGCTAAATACATTTGTTAGCTCACATTGTCTATCTAGATTTTTTAATTTTTCTGTATATGTACTAATGTCCTCTGCAAAAAATAATATTTTTTCTTTCTTTCAATTTTTAGAGTTCTTAGTTCTTCTAGTGCTGGTTAGTACCTCCAGCATACAATACTGAATATAACCAGTGATAGAAGACACCTTGTCTAATCCTTGAATTTGAGGAAATAGTTTAAATGTTTGCTGAGAACCACTAAATGGATATTTCACAGAATGCACTTTGTAAAACAATGCTTCACCCTAATAAAATACAATATTATTTACTTCCTTGCACCTCACAAATTTTAGCAAATATAAGGATTTTTTTTTTTTTAACCAGAGGAAAAATACAGTCTGTGCCTACTGAAATTAATGCTGTTTGTGTAGCATTACTTTTCACTTAAGGAGCAAATGGATTTATCAAGTTCATTTTAAATCTGTTTTAATCTAAAGGCCAGAATCTTACACTACCTGTATTGCAACTTTAAAGGCATAAAATTAAGTTTGTAAAGACCATAGTTTTAATCAAATATGTCATCCTTGAATTCCCTGAATTCCTTTAATAGCACACATGGTTGTAGTAAGCACAACATCCTGACATTATAAAATAGATATTCTTAATGAATCCAATATCAGGAGTAAAAGGAAATTACTGATATACTTTATACTCTGGGGAGCCAAACACAAAACAAACAGAACAAAACACACACACACACATGCAGTGCAAAGCAAATTCTAAGTGGAGACTTAGTAAAGTCCTGAAAAGCTTCAACTACTGCCTAAACTGAAAAAGGGGTGGGGGGGGAACATGTTTTGTGATAAAATAAAGCACAATTTTAACAACTTAAACTTCTGAGAATGTCAGAAAGACACAGCATGTACATTCTTGCAGAATGTAATGCCTAACTCTGAAGGAAATTCAAATAAACAGAAAAAACACACAGTGCAAGAACACTGGGAATCAAAAAAATAAAAAGATTTTGATATCGGTTAATAAAATCCACAAAGAGACAATTTCAGAAAGTATTTTACCAGCAAAAATGTGTAACATTGAGAGTGCCATCTTGAAAGAAAAATTTTGGAGAGCCATACAACTAGAGCATAGGGTGGAAGATAGAGAATCCTGTTGGAGAGAGGAAAATGGTTGCTCAGTAAGGACATACTCCACATTTAAAGCAGAAATGAAAGATAAATAGACTCCAGAAAACAAGATGGAGTTTCCTCAAAAAGATAATAATAGAACTATCCTATGATTCAGCAATTACATTACTAGATATCTACCCAAACCCCACAAAAATAGTAATTCAAAAGGATATATATATACTCTGATATTTACAGCAGCAGCATTATCTACAAGAGACCAATTATGGAAACAACCCATATGTCTTTCCACTAACGAATGGACAATACATATATAATTATAAATTAGAATATTACTCAGCCATAAAAAAGAAAGAAATGCTGCCATATACAATGACATGGATGGAGCTAGCAAAATAAGTCAGTCAAAGAAAGACAAATATCATATGATTTCACTCATATGATGGAATTTAAGAAATAAAACAAACAAACAAAAGGGGATAAAAGAGGGAGGTCCCAGGAAACGGACTCTTAACTATAGAGAACAAACTGAGGGTTGAGGGGGGATGGGTAAACTAGGTGATAGGGATTAAAGAGTGTACTTGCTGTGATGAGCCCCAGATAATGTGTAGAAGTGTTGAATCATTATATTGTACACATGAAATTAATATTACTGTATGTTAACTAACTGGAATTTAAACAAAAAGTTAAATAACATATTATCTCACTTATATGTGGAATCTTAAAAAAAATAAATAAAAACCAAAAACCAAAAAACTGAGCTCATAGAGAATAAAATGGTGTTTGCCCAAGGTGTGCTGGGGTGGCAGATAAATGAAAGGGGTCAAAGTGTACAAATTTCCAATTATAAAATAAATCATGTTAATGCAATGTACATCATGGTGATTACAGTTAGTAAGACTGTGTTGTATAATTGAAAGTGGCCAGGAGAGTAGATCTTGGAAGTTCCAATCACAAGAAAAAAAATAGAATTATGCATGGTGATGGATTTTAACTGGACTTATTGTGGTGGTCATTTTCCAATATACACAGTATGAAAACATTACATTGTACACAAAAAAAAGAAAGAAAGAAAGAAAGAACGAACAGAATTGGGACACCTTGGATCACAGAGGTGAGGACGTAACTATGTACTCCTAACAGGCTGAAGATACACATCTCATTTAAACATGGGAAAAAAAAAAAAAAGATTTATTTAACCCCATAAAACTTATGAAGTGAAAATGATGAAATAATGTTTCAAAAGGGAATAAGAAAATAATGAAACACAACTAAAATGCACCAACAAAACTGTTGTATTTTAACTGTTTAATAAATAATCATTGGTCAACCAACACTTTTTTTTTTAAGATTTTATTTATTTATTTGACAGACAGAGATCACAAGTAGGCAGAGAGGCAGGCAGAGAGAGAGAGGAGGAAGCAGGCTCCCCGCTGAGCAGAGAGCCTGATGTGGGGCTTGATCCGAGGACCCTGGGATCATGACCTGAGCTGAAAGCAGAGGCTTTAACCCACTGAGCCACCCAGGCACCCCAACGAACACTTTTTGAAAAAGATATACATCTATCAAGAATTGCCTTTGAAATGTGTGAAATATCCTCCTATCACTTAGGAATAAGGTAACATTTCTGGATCAGAGACTATCTATTTGAACCTTAAAAGTCAAGGTGGGGGGTTGGGTGAGCTTGGTGGGGGTATTATGGAGGGCATGTAACGCACAGAGCACTGGGTGTGGTGCATAAACAATGAACTCTGAAACACTGAAAATAAATTTTTTAAAAAATTAATTTAAAAAAAGTTAAGGGGTGCCTGGATGGCTCAGTGGGTTAAAGCCTCTGCCTTCGGCTCAGGTCATGATCTTAGGGTCCTGGGATCGAGCCCCACATCGGGCTCTCTGCTCAGCAGGGAGCTTGCTTCCTCCTCTCTCTCTGCCTGCCTCTCTGCCTACTTGTGATCTCTGTCTGTCAAATAAATAAATAAATAAAATCTTTAAAAAAAATAAAAAATAAAAAAAATTTAAAAAGTTAAAAAAAAAAAGAACAATGACAAAAATCTTAACATATTTCCCAAATTCATTAATAAACCATGAGTTTTATATATGGTGTCCAGATGCTGTAATAAGGTAATCATGTAAGATAAATTGTTAATGTAGAACAATTTCAAATTATTTTGGTTTCAGCATATAAATCACAATCACTTCTATTACTATTTTTTTCATGTCTTCAAACAACTTCTGGTTCCTTAAAACAATATAAAGAATTGATGTCACAATTCATACATGTTCTCTCTGCAGCTACATGACTCAATTGAAGAGCAAAATTAACTACATATTATTGCAAACTGTCCCTTATCTCCTTTGTGCAACTGTTGCAAATACTCTACTAACTCATTAGAACCTCTAGACTCATGATTTGGAGTCCAAAGAAAATGGGCACCAGGGGCTACCTTATGTCATCATGTATTGTATCTGAGCTATATGAGAAAAGGAGTTTGCAAGTAACTTAATGAACAATGTAAGTTAAGTCTTTTTTCATTAAAAAAAAAAAAAAGTCAAGACTGTTCAAGCAAGGGAGAGAGAAAGACAGACTGAGGAAATAGCAAGAACAGAAATATGGTGGGTAAAATTAACAAGGTGTGTTCAGAGAAACCAAATAGTTCAGCAAATCCGGTGCATGTGTTTCCTGATACAGGGTGATGGTTATGTGTGTGTTGGGAGCAGTAGTGGTAAACAAGTTGGAGAGAGTTCAAAGACCAAATCAAAAAGAGAAAGATATGAACCAATTTGATGCAATGGAATTTAATATTGTAAACAGCCTTAATCAAATCTGATTTGTTTGTTGAACTACCCATCTTCTCCTCCTCCTGATAAATGAATTATATTTCCAGAAACTATAAAATTGCAGGTCAATAATTCTGTCTTGAATTACAAAATGATTAAACAAATAGCATTTAAACATTTTTTTAATCTGTTCATTGTTGTAGTGTACATTCAATAGCTATATTTGAAAAATATAAAATGAAAAACACACAAAAAAGGAATTAGACAACTTTGGAATTAATACAAATTAGACTTGAAGAGAATTTATTCTAGAATTATCCCCAATAGTACTAAAAAGGTGGAGTAAAATAGATAAATTTAAGAACAGTGATTGGGAACTGAGAATGAGAGAGAAGAAAAAATCAAGGACAAAACTCACATTTCTAATTAAGGTACTGAAAGGAAAAGAGCCGAAACACTGTGTATAGAAAGTAAACAAAATGTTTAAAAGTGAACATTAAACAATGCAATATACTAGAAAGTGATGTTGAAATGGAGCTAATTTTGTTTGACAGTTTAAGGTAAACAGTGATTAGGATAAGTATTAAGCATTATGTCAATATTGTTTACTTTGACAACACCAGGTGACAAATTTAAGAAGATTAACTTTATTATTGGTACTCTATTATTCTCAGGTAATGGTAGGTAGAAAAGACTAATTTCAAGCACTCATTATCACCACAGACATATTCCCTGGGAAATTTACTCAACATGCTCATTTCAAATAAAATATTCAAGTGTTCACTGTGAAAAATGTGTTTAAATCAGGCTGTTGTGGTAGAGGAGGGTATGAGATACAAATGTAAACAAATTCAAACAATTTTGAATGAAATGAAATTGACTATCAACTAGAATTTCTTGCCCAAAGTGTAAATTACCTACTCTGTGTGTTTGCTGTGCATCTGGGTTTTCTCTCTTTATGGTTTCCCAATAACCAGTAGCTAGGCAGTATTGTAAAGATCATGTTTAATGAATCCTTAAGGGTTCTTCCAGTTTAATTACCTGGAGTTACCTACCTCAGCTTGCTGTAAGAAAGTGTCAGTTCCTTGAATATCTTCATAGAGACTGGAGAAGAACACAACAGGCGCAGTTTTCTGGAGGCAGAGATGACACTGTTGCCACTACAGCAGGCACTGAGCACACAACCAAACTTGTTTTCGGGGAGGAAGAATGTCTTGTACCCTTCAAGGTTCTTCGAGCTGGACTAAGAATCAAATTGACATGAGACAGAATAAGAGGAGAAAATCAAATTTAATAGCTTATGCCTGGGGAACCCATACAGACTTTGGAATTCCAAAGGCAGTCAGGCAAAATGAGTCATCTGTGTCATTGTGAACTAAGGAGAAGAGGGTAGGATTCTGGGACTTCACAGGAAAAGAATGAACTTCACAGGGTGATAAGGAGAGGAGTGAATGTTTTACAATTAGGTATTTGTGGTGCCATATAGGTGGGTTACATATATAAAATTTATCTCTTTTAAAAATCCTTATTTTGGGGGAAAGAACCTGAATTCTTCTATGTAGTTAAGCGATGGTCAGAAGTTTCTCTTGAGTTCCATAAGGTCTTCACTGTCTTCAGCTCAGAATAATCCTCATGCCAAGGTGCCCTGCCTTGGGATCCCCGTCCTCAGCCCCTACACTGCCTTATTTCCCTCTAGCTTCCATCAAGGGTGTAATCCAGGTTGCTGTCTAAAGGCTTTGACGAGATCATCCTCAAATGCTTCTTCTAACAGAGGGATTTTGAATAAAGAACTGAACTTAGCACTTTGAGGAATAACGTGGGTTACTTCGTTTTTTTTCCCTTTACCTCAGAAGTTAAAGTTAGGCTTTCCCTAATAAAGAAAATTATCCAAAGAGAAAACAACTAAACTATCACTTCAATATAATATTATAATAGCAGCTAATGAACCACCCCAAACCACAGAAAATAAATTTTGAGGTAACTTCTATATCTTACCAGTCACTCCTATCTTTAGATGATAAGGAAATAGAAATGACATTGTTTGCCCATGAAAATATTGCTAAATTTCTATTTTAAAAGAATATAAATTCAGTGACTCAGGTTTACCTTCAAGCTATACTATTTTAAACATAGATTCTAGGGACGCCTGGGTGGCTCAGTTGGTTAAGCAGCTGCCTTCGGCTCAGGTCATGATCCCGGCGTCCTGGGATCGAGTCCCACATCGGGCTCCTTGCTCAGCAGGGAGCCTGCTTCTCCCTCTGCCTCTGCCTGTCTCTCTGTCTGCCTGTGCTCACTCTCTCTGACAAATAAATAAATAAAATCTTTAAAAAAAAAAAAAAAAAACATAGATTCTAAACATTTATTGATACAGTCTTATTTAATGTGCCTCCAAAACAGCCTTTAGTGTAAATGATACTAATACATTTATTCTTTTTTTATTTTTTTTTATTTTTTTTATAAACATATAATGTATTTTTGTCACCAGGGGTACAGGTCTGTGAATCGCCAGGTTTACACACTTCACAGCACTCACCATAGCACATACCCTCCCCAATGTCCATAACCCCACCACCCTCTCCCAACCCCCCTCCCCCCAGCAACCCTCAGTTTGTTTTGTGAGATTAAGAGTCACTTATGGTTTGTCTCCCTCCTGATCCCATCTTGTTTCATTTATTCTTTTCCTACCCCCACAAACCCTCTATGTTGCATCTCCACTTCCTCATATTCTTAAGAATTCCAAGGTATATGGTTTGACCAACAGAACACAGAGTCTAAAAAGGCAGTATGTGATTTTCTAAGAACACATGAGGAGACAGAGAATAACTAGTTTGGGGGTAGAGAGGAGAAAAGACCAATAAATATTACACATAAAAAATTGTAATATATTAAAAGCTTCCCAATAACATATCACATATTAAGTATTAATTTCAAATGACTCTAGAGTCAAGATCTTTTACAGATATTTAACTGCCAGGAATAATCAATATGCTTCTTAAACCATTCCATTGCATAGAAAATTTTCTAATAAATTTAAACAATTATCACAATGCTAAAAAACAAAACAAAATAAAACAAAAAACTTAGTGAAGTACCCCCAAATACAAACCTATAGGTCAATCCTGTGTAATAGTATTGATTTCAAGTGCTGAAGTAAAATATTAAGAAGTTAAAGTTCTTATCAATTCTTGTTTTCATTCTTAACAATAGATGCTGTTTGAAAAACTATGTTCCCTTTCATTCTCATACTCAAACATGTATTTACACAAATAATAGCTTTTCTTGAAGAGAATAAAAACTGGGAAATTTAGGAGTCAGTGGTATTATTACTTGCCACCAGCAGAGAAGAATAAACTGGCCTAAGCTTATAAAGAAAAAACTATTTGTCCCTCCTTTCCTCACCCTCCCTTCCTTCCCTGGGTCCTTCCCTCCTCCTTTTCTTTTCTTTTTTTCTTTCTTTACCAAAAGTTCTAATATTCTATATAGAATATTTCAGAGATTAAATGTACCTCTTTTTAACTATATCTTTAATCTATGTTTATTGTTAGGTGGTAAGTACATAAGAAAAGCAAATATATCTTTCTTAGTATCTATTTGATAATCTTTAGATAGCTGAAACTTTCTTACAGGAGATTGAACATAGCAAGAGACAAACACCAACTTCTTCCCTCAAAGTCTATAGAAATTCAGCTCAGTTTCCTAGTAACTTCCTGTTCCTTGCTTTGATTTTTGAACTCACTGTCTCTCCAACATTTTCTGAATTATATCCAATTGCTAGTCTTTGCCTATTAATTTGCAGCAGATCTAGTATGTCTCCACAATGGTTAAGGGTAAGGATTGAACCTTTTTCTGCAAATAGCACAGCATGTCTTTCCCAATTTCTAGCCAGTTGCACCTGCCACTCTAGTCTATTGCTGCTGCTATCAATGCCCTGTGCAGCTGTACCCTGTAGTTCTAAAATTCCCTTCTTCCTCAGTGTGCCAGCATCCCACAATGAAAAAGGAGCTTTCTTTTGATCAATAGACAATGGCTCTTTCTGAAGGCAACATCTAAGTTTACTAAGAAATGTGTTTTTTTTTTTAACATCTTAATTTATTTTTTTTTCATGTTCCAACAGTCATTGTTTATGGACCACACCCAGTGCTCCATGCAATATGTGCCCTCCATAATACCCATCACCAAGCTCATCCACCTCCCAACCTCCCTTCCCTCCATAACCCTTAGTTTATTTCCTAGAATCCACAGTCTCTCATCTTTCATCTCCCACTCTGATTTCCTTTAATTCACTTTTCCTTCTCCTAATGTCCTCCATGTTTTTCCTTATGCTCCACAAGTAAGTGAAACCATATGATAATTGACTCTCTCTGCTTGACTTATTTCACTCAGCATTATCTCCTCCAGTCCCATCCATGTTAATATAAAAGTTGGGTATTCATCCTTTCGGATGGCTGCGTAATATTCCATTGTATATATGGACCACATCTTCTTTATCCATTAGCCTGTTGAAGGGCATCTCGGCCCTTTCCACAGTTTGTCAATTGTGGCCATTACTGCTATGAACATTGGGGTACATATGGCCCTCCTTTTCACTGCATCTATATCTTTGGAGTAAATACCCAGTAGTGCAATTGCAGGGTCATAAGGTAGCACTATTTTTAATTTCTTAATGAATTTCCACACTGTTTTCCAAAGTGGCTGCACCAACTTGCATTCCCACAAACAGTGTAAGAGGGTTCCCCTTTTTCCACATCCTCTCCAACGCTTATTGTTTCCTGTCTTGTTGATTTTGACCATTCTAACTGGTGTAAGGTGGTATCTAAATGTGGTCTTGATTTGAATTTCCCTAATAGCTAGTGATGATGGACATTTTTTCATGTCTCTGTTAGCCATTTGTATGTCTTCTTTGGAGAAGTGTCTGTAAATGTCATCTGCCTATTTTTTGACATGATTGTCTGTTTTTTGGGTATTGAGTTTAAGGAGTCATTTATAGATCTTGGATATCAGCCCTTTGTCTGTAGTGTCATTTGCAAATATCTTCCATTCTGTGGTTTGCCTCTTTGTTTTGTTGACTCTTTCCTTTGCTGTGCAGAAGCTTTGTTCTTAATCAGAACAGGAAACTATATTACGTGTTGGTAAACATATTAGTTAAGTCAAATCACCTATTCATATATACCCAAAGAAGTTTGGAATATTGATTAACAAGGATCCCAGAAAATAAATTTCCCACTTTCTTTCCCTGAATGTATTTACAACTACTAAAATAATTAAAACAAAATGTTCCTCAAGTAAACTATCTTCAAATTATTTATACAAGGAAAATATGGCAGTATTCATAGTCTCAAAATAAAATTGCCTACGTGGTATGGTGTGAACTAAGACATGCTTGAAAGCCTATTGATCCCCTAAATATGCTCTATTACAAAGCTGACATCTCTATGTCTTGAAAAAATTATCTCTGAAAGACTCTGACATAATGCTTATCTTCTACTGATTATTTTATGCAGTGTAAAGATATTAATACAGTAACCAGTGTTTTACTCCCTTTCAAGCTTGGTCCCTTGACCTACATATCACTTAGACTCCAAACAAGCTACATTATTTACTATTTCTAAACTATATCTAAGAATTCCTGCCTTCCTACCTATTTTTACATAAAGGTTGATGACTTTTAACATGCATTTATCCATATCCATTGCAAGAAGTTTGATTTGTGTTGGGAACACAGAGATAAATAAGATACTGTCTGCTCTTAAGGCACTTGCCATAAAATTATCTAAGATTCTGCCTATCTTCTCCACATTTACTCAGAACTCTTTGGCTATCATCTTTCAAGGCCAGTCATCCCTTTTAAGGATTCCAGTATACTAATATTGCATGTCATTATGGGGTATAAAATTACTGGTAGTAGATATGGTTAGTTCAGTTATTACTTCAAAGTTTCATTTACTTCGCCTTAACTCAACTATTCCCTACCCACTACTAATTTGCTCACCCAAATTCGCTTTTCATTTTACTGTACAACCCTTCACACCATTATTATAAAGAAAATACTGAGCAAACATGAGTTGTATGAAGTTTTCTGAAGTTCAGCTTCTCTTCTGGAAAAGGTGGTGAATAGATATGAATGTAGACATCCACCTAGTCTATTTGAAAGATAACACTACTGCCAGAAAAGAGGAGAAGCAAAATCCTGAAATCTGCACTTGAGGAAACTGAACACTGCAGGAAAGTACTAGAACGGATTTACTCCAGCTTCTCGAGGTCCAGGGTCTAAGATAAACTGAAATTGAAAGAAGCAGCAAGATCAGTGAAAGCTAATAATTTCTGTATTTATAAATACATTGTTCACTTTATATTTTTTATATGTAAGTTTCTTAACAATTCCTTCAGTCTCCATCAACAGTTTACTTACTGTCTTCCCAGTCTTCCCCTATTACATAGTCCCAAAACCAAAAGCAGATGCTTTAGGAAGCACATCAATTTCAAGGATCTGGGAAATGGACGGATGCTGGAAACACTCAAGTCACATTGCATGGAAATGCACATTGGGGATAGAAGGAATCTTTGGCTAGAGCTGTTCAATTGGTGTAGTTTTGTCAAAAACTTAATAGGAATTCATTTTCATGAAATGGCAAAACAAGAATTGAAGTTATCAAATACAGACTGCTCTTTCACAGAGTTACATGATTAAGATAAAAAAATGTCAAGTTAGGTCAAGAAAAGGGGTTTTGTTTTGTTTTGCACTTTGTTTAATGATGAAAACAATAGCATATTTACAACCTCATAAAAATAATAGAGAAGGCAAGCTAGACAATGAAAAAAAAAGGATAATTATCTGAGTAATAACTTTATATGAGCATGAGAATATGTCATCCAGTGTACAATTAAATGCTTAAACAAAGGCAAAAATAGAGACAGTTTCTATTATGTTAGAAGAAAAAGTAGAGTATTTGGACACATTCTATGTATGTGACAAAATGTAGTTGTCTTTATACATGTCTTTATCATATTTTTTTATTTTTGTCTTTATCATATATAAACTGAATGAAAATATATCATATATAAACTGAATAAGTAAGATATAGTTTGTCATCATATAGAAAGAATTTTCTTCTTTTTGCAAAACTATAAAAATAAGGAAATTATAAACCCTAAAACAAAACAAATAAATCACATTTTGTGTAATGAAGTCAAGGCATTATTTTGGAGCAAAGTGGAATAGAGCAAAATAGAATGATTTTCATACTGTGAACATTCTCCTACACAAGCATCATGACACTGGATATATAGAAACAACAGCAATGATAATGAGAGCAATCTTCATTTACAGAAGACCTACTATTTGCCAGGTATTGTTCTCTGATCTATTCATGTAGTGAATTTCAGTACAGTCCTCCAAAGCTGGACTAAGGAAACCAATGAACAAAAGGGTTTATATAATTTGTCTAACGTTATATACCTTAATAAATGCTAGATCTGAGATTTTAATATAGATAAGTTGGCTCCATAATTTGAGCCTTTAATTAGAACATTTTCTACATAATTTGCAAAAGTATAATTCCATGGTCATTATTCTTGTTTTTAAATTAACAAGTGTTATTTTAAAACAATTGTGTAAACAATAAAAACTGATACTATTTCTAATATATGAAGCATGTTAATCATGATTTAGTGGTAACCCCATTTTATCTCTGAATTCGTTGTCTCTTTTACATCTCCTTCTCATTCTCACCCATATCATTCATCCCTACGTCTTGCTATGTTGATAACTTAATAGCCTCTTTATAATCGATCTATAATCATATATATTACACCATGCTTTTATAATCACATACCAGTATATTAAGACGTATGTTTTAATACACAAACACAAATAAGTGCCTAGAACCAGCTGCATTCCACTAAATGCTCCCTAGACTTTGGTGAGCTCTTTCAGTCTGAATATCCAGGTCTATTTTTATTTACCTATTCATTGCTGGTATCCTATGTCCCTTCTATCTTTAAAATTAATCTATACATGGGGCGTTTGGGTGGTGAAATTGGTTGAGCTTCTGACTCTTGGTTTTGGCTCAGGTCATGATCTTGGGGTCATGGGATCAAGCCCTGCATCAGACTTTGTGCCCAGTTCAGAGTCTGCTTGAGATTCTCTCTCCCTCTGCCCCTCCTCCTGCTCTCTCTCTTTCTCTAAAATAAATAAATAAATCTTTAAACAACAACAAATAAAATTAACCTACATGTATCATGCCATATGTTTTACCTTCTAATTTGTCTTCTGGACCACTAATTTAGGCTCTTGGTAGTTCCTTTGCTCTGTTCATTCACAGAAATAACAAAAATCTGTTATGTGATAGAATTGATAGAAAGGAATGTGGGAAGTGCTGGATTTTTTTTTTTTTAAGATTTTATTTATTTATTTGACAGAGATCACAAGCAGGCAGAGAGGCAGGCAGAGAGATAGGAAAGGAAGCAGGCTCCCTGCTGAGCAGAGAGCCCAATGAGGGGCTTGATCCCAGGACCCTGGGATCATGACCTGAGCCGAAGGCAGAGGCTTTAACCCACTGAGCCACCCAGGCAAGTTAACCTGTACTAAAGACAATTTTAAATTCTTTACAAGGGATTGATACATATTTTAAACTGAATTAAATAGTCATAAGCAAAACCATTACACAAATATTTATAGAGAGATCTTAACAATTAGGTGAACTTAAAGAGCACTCTAAACAATATTGAGTAAATTTTCTTAATTGTGGTACAATGTGTTATTTTAAATGAACTATCAGTGGAAAAAAATCTTTAGGAAAAAATGGTCTTTTCTTTTTTAGCTCTAGAGGGAGAAAGCACTTTTAAATAATTTATACTTAAAATAGCATATTTGTGATAATTTATTTAAGTAAAAACATGTGGAGGAATCAGTTTTGGAATGTCATAAAACAATGTATTTTCTTACAAAGAAATTTCACAAGAGACCTTATGATTAAAATTTGATTTTATAGTAGGAAAGGAGTGACATATTTCTTTTAATATTATTGAATCTATGTAATATTAATGAAATACACCTTGGATTTATGTTATATTTATACAAATATAATTTATGTTAGCAAACATTATTTTTTTAATTTTTAACTTTTTTGAAGATTTAATGAAAAGAATAAATTAGAAAACTTTCAAATGATAGCAAAAGAAAGCTGATCTTATGCTCTGTAAGTTTTGTGAATGTTACATATTGTTAAATTGTATCATAAAGGAATAAATATCTACTAGCTGCACGTAGTAAAAGAATGCTTTGTTTTAAGTGGAGATCTGGGGAAAAAATAAGAATCATTAATTAGTATCACCTGAAAACTCTTTATATGAAAGCACCATCATTTTAAGCACATGTAATCTTAAATTGACTAAGAAGAATGTATAAGCACCACCAAAATTTCCCTTAAAAAAGAGCAGTAGATTTTAAGAGTAACAAATCATTATAATTTAAGATTATAAAGTGTGCATAGTGTGCATTAATACTTTTTATGCATGATCTTCTATTTTTATGAGAAAAGATAATTGCATCTTTCTGGAGCTCTGTTTCCCAGGCATTTGTTTTGGAAGTGACCTTTGTTTTGGTAAGGTATGCACAAATCACTATCTAGGGCATAGCCTGGTTCTAATAGGCTGGGATTGGCGGGGTTGGTGTGAACGGTAATTAGGTCTGAATTGAAGGTCAGTTGGCTAGTGCCTTAAGTTCCTTTTTTTTTGTTGAACTAAAGTTTTTACAAACATATTGTTTAGATATTTAACATCTTTCATAAAAATATTTTCTATATAGTATCCAAATTATCTCATTTTTTCCTGTTTTCTTTTGATATAAATTTTTCTTTGATGGCATCCTTGTTTTTTGGCACAATAAGATATTTCAGTGAATCTTCCATGTTTCCTTCTGCAGTTATTGTTACTCTTTTTATTGGTGGAAGGTATTTAGAGAAGTCACAATCAGGATGCCTCTCAGTTACCATTGCTTCTTGGCCTTTTCAAGAGACAGAGAAAGGAAAAACGTATTTTAGAAACAAAACAAATTTGGGGCTCAGTCGGTTAAGCCTCCAACTCTTGGTTTTGGGTCAGGTAGTGATCTCAGTATTGTGAGATCAAGCCCTGTGATGGGCTCCACGCTCAGTGCAAAGTGTGTTTCATGGTCTTTTCCTTCTTCACCATCCCTCCCACTCTCTCCTCCCCCCACCACCATCCCACCACCCACCCTCTACCGCACCTCTGCTCACGTGCTCTCTCTCTCTCTCTAAACTAACTAAATAAATAAATTCTTAAAAAAAAGAAACAAAACAAATTCAGACATTCATATTGTATTTCCAATTCGAATTTACTACCACAGAATTTTTATTTGACCTGCTTGATTTTAAACCTATGTTTATTTTTTCTTACACTGAAAACACTAGTTTCAAAATAAAGTCAATTTTATTACCCCTTTGTTTTATCTAATTATAAGCAAATTGATTTCAACATAATAATACCAGTGTTGCTAATAAAACAATAAGACTGAATGAAGTTTTTTTTTTTTTAAAGATTTTATTTATTTATTTGACAGACAGATCACAAGTAGGCAGAGAGAGAAGGGAGGAAGCAGGCTCCCTGCTGAGCAGAGAGCCCGATGCGGGGCTCGATCCCAGGACGCTGGGATCATGACCTGAGCCGAAGGCAGCGGCTTTAACCCACTGAGCCACCCAGGCGCCCCAGACTGAATAAAGTTTTAAGAATTATTTGCACTTCAATTTTTGCTTCAAATATATTCCTCTAAGTTTGAATAGAAAAGTATAATATGTTCTAAACTAACCTGAACAGAAGAATATAGTATAAATCAACCTTGACATATAGTTAGTTTCACTAGTTTTGACTTTCAGGAAATTTTAACTTTCTTATTCAATTTTATTTTTTTCATCTTGTAAGAATATTAAAAGGTTTCAGATCATAAATTATATAACAAGATATTTAGGTAAATATCTCATGTCTCCTCCATTTTGACTCTTCCTTTTCATATAGATAATTGAGAAAATATATATACAGTATTCTATGCTGTGCCTTTTCCACACATAACTATATCATAGAAATCACATTATATCACTGTATAATGATTATATTCATTCTTTCTTATGGCTACATTCTTTCTTATGGCTCTTTGCATTATATTCAGTATACAGATTTAATCATCTGGTTCCCTATTAAAGAACAGTGAATTGCTTTCAATTATTTGCTATTAAAAAAAATACTACAGGGGCACCTGGATGGCTCAGTTGTTAAGCGTCTGCCTTCAGCTCAGGTCATAATCCCTGGGTCCGGGGATTGAGCCCCACATCTGGTTGCCTGCTCAGTGGGAAGCCTGCTTCTCCCTCCCTCACCTCCCCTACTTGTGTTCCCTCTCTCACTGTCTCTCTCTGTCAAATAAATAAACTCTTAAAAAAAAAAATACTACAATGAATTTGTCATTTTGCTGATGTACTTTACTGCTAGATTCCTACAGGTGGGATCAGAGGGTTATTGAATATGTAGTTCTGTTGATCTTGTCAACTATTCCTCCAGACCTGTAATACTTTTTTTTTTTTTTTTTTGCCAGTCTTACCAGAATGTCCGAGACTACCATTTTCTCTATAACTTCAGTAACAAAATATCTTGTTATGCTCTTAGAATTTTGACAGTCTGATTAAATAAAAATGTTGATTTGTCTTTCTTTTATTAGAAAGGAGGGTGAGCCACTCTTTACATGTTTAAGGTCTTTTTTTTTTTTCTAGTTTGTATCATTTACCTATTATGCTACAGGTTATTGAGTTTTGTTTCTTGAAATTTGAGAGCTCTTGGTAGATGTGGATATGAACTCTGTGCCATATTGGAAATATTTCTCAGTTTGCCTAGTTTTGGCTTAGCTTATTGTGTTTTTCTCCAAAATTTCACCCACTGAAAACATCACAACAATTTTCTTCTAGTTCATATTTGTTCCATATTTTTTACATTTTATTCTCTAATCAATCTGGAATTTACCCTGAAGTGAGAAGGAAAAAAGAACCCAATTTATCTTTTATCAAAGAACTATCTAGTTGTCACCATATGACTACAGTCTTTTCTTTAAATAAATATCTAAAGTATAGAGTTCTTTTTATTCTGGCATGTACCACAAAAATGTGTTTTCCAATATGGCTTCTTTAAAGTAAAGCGAGAGAACTTAAACCCAGGCTGTGGAGAGACATTCTCTTTTTGGAATTATTTCCAATATGTTGGGATGATAAAATTTCCTCTGCCCTTCAAGATCCTTCTAGCCAGACTAAAATTCATGAGACATGAGACAGATTAACAGGAGAAAATCAAATTTAATAGCATATGCATGGGGAATCCATACAGACACAGAAACTCCAAAGATAGTGAAGTAACATAATGCTTATATGAGCTGAGGAGAGGTGTAGAAATCTGAGAATACAAAAGGAAGAAAGATCATTAGCTGGAAGGTAAGAGAAAATGTTTGGAAAAACAAAGGTTACCCTGTTATCCAGATAAATTCCTTAGGTGAAGAACAATCTCTGTTAATATCGCTATTCCTGTACAAGCAGAAAGTTGAGGAGGTTGTAAAGAGCTTTTCCTGAATCTGCTAGGTTTTGACTGGTTTTAACTCATAGTAATGTTCATACCAAAGAGGCCCAACTTGGTGAGGCCCCCACAGATGTTAGCATTTTTTGATACCTTTTTGGTTTTTTAAAAAACTAGAAAACAATTTTTATTGAACTACTTTGAGCAAATCTTTACAAATAACTTATTTTTCACAAAAATAACTAGTGTATTTTCTTATACAGCAGCATTTTACATAATTTCCATAATTTTTATTATAAAAATAAGTAATTTGACATTAATGTTTCAGAAATAAATAACTGATTTATGGCATTATAAGTTAACCATTTGTCACAGTGGTGACTATTCTATAAGCATGAGTCAGCATTTATTACAGAGTCGATAGATAGTATAACTTAAACCAGTTAATTATTCAAAAAGAAATTATTTAAAGTAGCTTCTACCACACTTAGGATCCAGAGATCTCAAAAGTTGTTGATTTAGTGCTGAAATAAATACATTTCTACCATCTCCAATAGTGGAAGAAGATAACATTCGCTTTACAAGTATTCCAAGCATTTTTCTTTGAGTTATAAATAAATCAATAAATCTAAAACTTAGCTAGAAGAAGTCCATTTTTCCAGAACTGTATTTTAGAAACAGTTTTAGAATAGTTATAATGCTTCCAATAAAAACAGGAAAACATTAAAAGTTAAAAGCACTGGGAAATATTTTCTGTAGGTTTATACTAATATAGTCTTTAAAGGTTTTGAAACTTGAAACTCATTTTAGACCTCATTCTTAAAATAAATTGAGCTTCCTAGAAAAGTCAGATGTGAGCTTAATTTTTGTATCTAATTAGTCTTTAGTCTTTTTGCTCAAGTTGATAGGTTTAATATTCAAATGTGTCACCATCCCAATCTATTATTTCAGGCCAAATTTAATGTGGGACATCTCCTTGATTTATCTCCTCTCGGTTTGCTGCCTAATGATGACATTCTTTCAACCTTGGTCAGTCTTTTTTTCCCACCCAAAGCACGAGACTACATTGATCACTTTCTCCCTAAACTTCTTAGATTATCTGCTGATGAATCATACACTAGACTCCAATCTTTAACATATTTACAGATCAATTTATGAATTTAAGTCTTAGTCTCCCAGCAAAACAATCTTGTCACCTAGAGGAGAAATAACAACGAAACTTTCTCATGTAACAGCATACTACTATAAATTTAAAGTATATAATACTGAAAGGTATAAATAGGTATGAATCTTGTATTTCTTTCCTTGGCTTCAATTAAAAAAATTTGCAAAATAAAACAGGAAATCTATAGGTTTATAATGAATATTAACATTCTTATTTGTATACTGAGGAAAATAATTAAAATAGAGTAATCAATCTTTAAAACATCTTGGATGTACAGTCAGCATAACAATTGTCATCTTTTTTGTAAAATGTGAAATTTATGCTTAATATACAGTATGAAAAAATAGATGATATATGTTTTGATCTATTATTAAAACCTATGGTTGAACTGCATTCTAATATTTTGAGTGTAGAGCTGGTTTCTGTTTTTTGGGTTTTTTAAAACTAATTTTTGATGTGTTTAATGATATTTAAGGTTTTATAAGAAAACATGCAAAGTATCATTCATTATTCAAAAGAAAACATGTAATATATCATCAAGCAAAGGCAACATGTCCATATTCCATATTTTACTTATATGGGTTATCCTTATTACACTCTGGATTCATTTTTTAAGTGTAACTATGTATTTAGTTATTACAAATCAAATAACTAAGAACACATCCTTTAATTTGGGTCTGGGTACATATATATTTGCCACAGTGCCTAAATCATTTCCCTGGCAGTAAATTTCATAACCATTGACATTTTAAGTAATATTTGAAATTCTTCAATAACCTGAAAAGTATTTTAAGTAGAATAGACATATGATATGCAAAAAATGTATACATATTCATAAGGTCCAGGAAATAATATACCAAATGTGTGTGGGCAACAGTGGGTGTTATTACGATGGTTTTGCATTTTCACACTGTTTAAAATAGTCCTTGGTAATTTCATACACCCATGGAAACAATACTGATCTGTTCAAGACACCGAGATGATCAAATTCATTGAGCGATAACTTCTTACATATTTATATTCCATTAATTATGATGAAATTCATGTCACTTCCAAAGATGCAACTTATAAGCATGGAACAATAGGAAAAACAAAATGGTGGCACCGAAGGATTTGAGATCACAGAGCATGAATTCATTATGGGTTCCATCAGTCTCCCTATCATTTTCCAGAGGCAATATCAAAGGAAAATGGATTTCAAGGTAAACCTTAATTGGGAAAAGAAGTAGCAAAGTTACAGCATAAACTGAGTCTCGGTATTCCAGAGAAGCTTCAGTCTCTCCTGCTGGAAATACAGTGATCTACTGTAGAAGAATTAGGCAATGAATATGGTTGTAAACTTACCATTGCATTTTTTATTTCTCCTTCACCTTCCCTGGTTCTTTCCCTAAATGCAACATTTAGAGGACAGGTGTTAAATCCTCTGAAAAGGGGGGCAATGAGGTGGTAAGGGACAAGAGGATTCAAGGCTAGCATGAGCCCTAATCACCAAGCAAAAGACATTTTTGTCTGAGAGGATCACGTATGGTTTGACTTGTCATCTGGAAGAGTTAGAAAATACTCATTAAAATTTCCATAACTTAAATTTTTAGGGGAAAGAAGTGCATGTATTTTATTAAAAAGCTAAATGTGACTTACCACAACTCCAAAGACTACTAAATAAAACTACTGAGTATCAATTTAAATTTATTTGGTTGCTACAATGATCTTGTTAAGAGATTACTGTTTTCTCTATTTTATATGGATGAGAAATATTAAGTAGTAGAGCTAGAACTGTAAACTTCATACCATCCCACTGTATCACTTTACATCTCTATTCTTCACATATAATAGTTGAATGCTATACACAAAAGCAGTAAAATAAGGGGATAGATTTGGTCTTGTTTTTTTTAATGTGTTCTTTGCTAAATTTCAATCAATAGTCATGATATTAAACAAATTCTTTCTCGAAAATCAAACTTTGAAAAAAAATTCAACTTAACACTGAGTAGATAATTTAAATTAGACAAAAGTGTGTAAAAATATTCATATCCCTTTTGAAATATTAAAGTAATAAGTAAGTCCTCTGTCAAATGCAACTGACATATTGAGGCTTCTTCTGCACTGGTTGGAATAAAAGTTGCCAGTATATAGATATATCTATGTATAAATATACTTGCCCTTTCCATGACTATATATTATTTTAGATAAAATGATACATTAACCATGCAGAATTTAGATTCTGCAGGTGAGAAATCTAATCACCCTTGGCAGCTGTCATATATAGAACAGCATATGAGAGGTGGGAGAGAAGTACAAGTGTCAGGGAAAGAAAAGTCCTTTTAAGTATCAAGATTTCTCCAACAGATGGCTTGATAGCTTTTTTTTTTTTTTAATTTTCTATGAGTTCTAATTTTCACCATAGTAAATATATTTTAATAATGTCTCAAATGCCAAATTAATTTGTTGGTGATAATCAAATGATGGAAGGTAGATTTACAAATATTTAAATATTCAACTGGAAAGTATTCTTACTGCTTATATAACATACTGAAAGTCAATGGTCCAAATGTACTGAATTTCTGTCCTGAGATGCTTTAGAAATTTGGAGAAAAAGCAAGGTGTAAATCAAAAAGAATAACTAGCAGAAATACAGGCATGCTGAAAGACCTCCCAGTGGCTAAAGCTAAAACCACACCACTATGTTCTAGACTTAGTGACTTGCTTCCAAAAACAGAATAAGAAAGGAAGTGTTACAATGAAGGAACCTGGAAAATACCACCTTAACCAAGTGGTGAATTTTAAACTTATCAGTGAATTCACATAGATGTTAAGTACCATGTGATAGATGCAATGAGAAAAACACTTCACCTCTGTGATATTCTTTCAAAAAACCCTAGCCTATTTGTTTATGTATTTATTCAAATTTTATTAAGCTTTTAAGTTTAATTCCAATATAGTTAACATACAGGGTTATGTTAGTTTCAGCTATACAATATAGTGGCTCAACAATTCTATACATTTCTCAGTGCACACTTTGGTAAGTGTACTCTTTAATCCCCATCACTTATTTCACCTGTTCCCCTACTCACCTCACCTCTGATAACCATCAATTTGTTCTTTATAGTTAAGAATCTGTTTCTTTTTTTTTTTCTTTTTAGTTTGTTTTGTTTCTAAAATCCCCCTTATGAATGTAATCATACGGTATTTGTGTTTCTCTGACTGACTTATTTCCCTGAGCACTATACTCTCTAGATCCATCCATGTTGTGGCGAATAGCAAGATTTCATTCTTTTTTGCGGCTGAATAATATTCCATTATATGTATAATATTATATAATATATATAATATATTCCACCTCTTCTTTATCTATTTATCTACTGATGGACGTGGATGCTTCCACAGCTTGGCAATTATAAAAAATACTGCAATAAACACAGGGGTGCATACATCATTTCAAATCAGTGTTTTTGTATTCCTTGAGTAAATACCTAGTACTGCATTATTGGATCACACAACTAGTAGTTGTGTTTTTAACTTTTTGAGGAATCTTTATACTATTTTTCATAGTGGCTGCACCAGTTTGCATTCCTACAATGCAAGACTGTTCCTTTTTTTCCACATACTTGCCAACACTTGTTACTTCTGGTTTTGATTTTAGTCATTCTGAGACATGTGAGGTGCTATCTCTTTGTAGTTTTGATTGCCATTTCCCTGATGATGAGTGATGTTGAACATCTTTTCATGTGTCTGTTGGCCATCTGTATGTCTTCTTTGGAAAAATGTCTGTTCATGTCTTCTGTCCATTTTTTTTAAAGATTTTATTTATTCATTTGACAGAGAGAGAAATCACAAGTAGGCAGAGAGGCAGGCAGAGAGAGAGGGGGAAGCAGGCTCCCTGCTGAGCAGAGAGCCCGATGTGGGGCTCGATCCCAGGACCCTGAGATTATGACTTGAGCTAAAAGCAGAGGCTTTAACCCACTGAGCCACCCAGGCGCCCCTCTTCTGTCCATTTTTAATTAGATTATTTGTATATTTCAATGTTGAGTTGGTGTTGGTGTTACATTCTTTATATATATACTAAACATTTATTGGGTGTTTCATTTGCAAATATTTTCTCCCATTCAGTATGTTGTCCTTTAGTTTTGTTGACTATTTCCTTTGTTTTGCAGAAGATTTTTATTTTGATCTAATCCCAATAGTTTATTGTTGCCTTTATTTTCCTGGCCTCAGGAGATATACCTAGAATAATGTTGCTATGGACAACGTCAGAGAAATTATTTCCTAATCTAAAAAGGAAATGTAAATAAAAGGTAACCCAAATTGGGGACATTCTACAGGATATTTATACAGCACTCCTCAAGACTGTCAAAACAATGGACCAAAGGAGATTTGAGAGACAGGGCAAATAATATCCTGAATGAATTTACAAAACAGAAAGAAGACAATTATTGAAAAACTGAAGAATCTCAAATAAGACAGGATTTTAGGTAATAGTAATGCATCAATATTGATTCCTTAGTTTTGAAAAATGCACCATGATAATGTAAGATGTTGAAAACCAGAAGGGAAGGAGTGAAATAAACAAACTGGATGAACTTTCAACTTTTCTGTAAATCTAAAATCATTCTAAAATAAAGGGGTTTTTTTGTTTTGTTTTGTTTTGTTTTCTAGTTTAAAAAACTGATCTTGGGCTCCTGGGTGGCTCAGTGGGTTAAGCCTCTGCCTTCGGCTCAGGTCATGATCTCAGGGTCCTGGGATTGAGCCCTGCATAGGGCTCTCTGTTCAGCAGGGAGCCTGCTTCCCCCTCTCTCTCTGTCTGCCTCTCTACCTATTTGTGCTCTCTCTCTCTCTGTGTCAAATAAATTTAAAAAATAATAATAAAAAAATAAAAAAATACTGATCTAGATCTTTAAAATTTATATTGCCATAATTATACCCCCCAAAGAAAGTGAGAGGGACATTTTATCATTATTTATTTATTTATTTATTTATTTTTAAGATTTATACATTTATTTTAGAGAGAGAGAGAGAACATTAACAGGAGAGGGGCAGAGGGAAAGGGAGAGAGAGAGAAAAAGTTATGTAGTCTAAGGGGACTTGACAACTAAATGTAATGCAGAATTATGTTTACTCTTCATTAACAAACAATCTAACTAAGAGTTATAAAGGACATACACAGTTCCTTAAATGCAATGCTAAGTGTGATCCAATTTATTCTGGAAGGAATAGAGAAAAAATTAAAGCAACAAAGTGAAGTGACTTGAGTTGCAACGGATATACTTTAGGCTCTAAATAACAGCCTAGCATAAAACAACTTACTAAGTTAAAAGGGCTTTAAATGTCCATGGTTTGTTATATTATATAGAAGTAACTACAGATACTGTGATTACTCAGTGACAATTACTCTGTGACAATTATTCAGTCATTTCATTAAAGACCAGAGACTCTCCATCAATGTGCTTCATCATCCCCATGTGCTGGTGACATCTCCTTTCACGGTTGATGATTGCATGCTTCACATGTAGAAAACTGACACCCTGTTAAAAACAGGAACATTTCCAGCCTTAAGTCTCTTTTAATTCATAAGTAAACCTCTTCCCTTTCCCATAAGTAAACCTCTTCCTACAGAAGATTTCCCTTCATGTACAATGTCTTGGAATGAGTCACAGGCCATGACAAAAACAATCATGGCCAGGGAAATAAACTAAATATGACCAGCTTGAACCGACTGTGGTGAACTCCAACAGGCTACAGATACGCACTGTACCTAGGGACAAGAGTGGGTCAAAGATGAAGCAGTACTGGGGCTTTCCCAGTAGAGTAGAGAGTGACGGTTGTGTGTATACAAACAAGCATATCTGACATAGAAGTGCATGAGACTTATTTGAGGAAGGTATATTGGCAATAAGATGGTTGATAAAGGGTCTATTTTAAGAGTTGTAATGAGGGTCTAAATTAGGACAATAACAGGAATGAACAGATGAGATTGCTTCAACGGACACTGGAAAAGTAAAATAAAGGAGACTTGTCAAATGGATGGGGGAAATAATTGGGTCACTAAGATTAGAAAAGACTTGAATGATAGTTCTAGAGAGACTGAAAAAATAGAAATATTTATTGTGGTGATAAGGAGTGCATAACAGAGATGCATGAGCACGGAAGATGCTGAGCAGTGCCTGGGTATGTTAATTTCAAGAAAATTTTAAGAAATCAATAAAAATCCCCTATACATCCTTAGAAATGTAGCTTGGGGAACTATATGGGTCATAAATACATATTTGATAATCAAACACATAAGTGTAATAATTAAAGCTAGGAAACTAGAGATCTTCAAGGAAGAGATGTGGTTTAAAAAAAGAAATTTAAGTAAATAAATTGAAAAAGTTCTGTATTTAGGAGTCATAGGAGAAAGTCAAAAGAGGAATCACAGGAGAAGAAGCTAAAAGCATAGTTAGAAAGAATAGACATTAATTAGAGAAAAAATCTAGAAGGATTCTGTTTTGTTAGTGTTATATACAGTATATGCAAATCCATGTATTAAGAAAGTTGAGGAATTTGTGATTAGTCATTTGTGACCTATTTCTGTAGAGTGCATGGAGTACATATCAGGTTCCAGTGAGCTGAGAAATGAGTGGGAAATAAACATGTGGGAGCAATGAATATAGGCTACTTCTTACTCTTCAAGAACTTTGGTAATTAAGGAAAAGACAGGGATTTGGTATAAGTTCAGTGATTTTCCAGTTTGATTAAAGTTGTTTCCTTTTTTCTTTTGATTTTATTTTTTAATGATAGATAGCCCTGATCATGCTTATATGATGTACAAAAAGGCCTAGGAAAGAAGGGAATATTAAAAATAAAAGATGATGGAAGACTTTTAAGGTCAAATTTTTCTTAGAGGCAGAAAACAAAGATGAGGTCAAGAGTAAATGTGCACTGATTAGCTTCAGAATAGAATGAGCTTACATATTAGAAAGAGAAGGCAAATAATAGCTGATCATTTTGTACTATAAACTGAAGGGTAAAACATGTTTAGAATAATAGAAGAGGATGGAGGAAAACTTGCAGAGACCACCCACTACCACTACCAAACAAACAACATTTTTTTTTCTCCTTTTAATCCATGGATTTTTTTTCTAATATTTGTTGTTATACTTTCTATAAAATTTTAGTAGATATCCATGAGTGTGTATATGTACGTATGCAGAAAAGAGATAAACAAAAAGCCTCAATCCATCCAGTAAAATGAAACCTCAGATGTTTGAAGAAAAGGGAAAAATACAGAAAAAGGAAATATATGAAAATACCTAAAGGTAGTGTAAGTCAAGCAATGATGAAGCATCCTATAATCTACACAAGATAGTAGAATATCATTAATTATAATCTCTATGCCAGTTGAGCACTCAATCAATCCCTAAGCAACAGCCTGTTGGCAGCCACTAGGTGTCCTGTAGTACTTACAAGATTCATCTGAAATGGAGATAGTGAGCCCAAATGGTGTTGGCAAATTTTTTTTTTTTTTTTTTTACTTTCGGACAACAAAACCATGGCCAGTGATGTCAGCACCTTACAGACCTAATTCCACAATACCACACCAAATGTAAGGAGCCATATGATAGGCAACATGACTGTGGGGTGCTCTATCTTTAGGGAACCAACTGTTAACCATAGTTAAGCAGGTTTATAATCTGCAGCTGTACTCAAATGAGGGTGACACAGAAAGTTAGAGGCCTGATGGAACTAAGGAGGTAGATGAAAACCTGTCTCCTCCCAAGGTTTCCTCCTTTATCATATTCCAGGGAGTATCACAGCACATTCTATCAACATGTGGTTGGCTCATCACTACACGATGATTCAACACTACAGACTGCTTGAGTCATCACTACATGGTCAGTGCAGAGATCAGTAAGATTACCAAGGTGCTATGGTGTGTCCATACCACATGCAAGAAAATTTGTTTTACCCACCAATTTCTTTAAAACCTTCTTTTCTAGATGTTTCGTAAACCATTGCCTCCAAAAGAAGACCTATTTCTTCACAAAGATAAAAATGACATGACTTGTTGCTTTACTTAACAAAGACCTTGACATACCTTCATTTTCTCATGTATAATTACTTATTAAATCCCTATGGTATGACATTTTTTATTAAAGGACTAAATGAATGTATTTTCATACTTTTGCCAATGTATATGATAAAATATCTGCATTAATGACTCACATCAGAGCTATTAGTCTAAATCACAAGTCATAAAATGAAGAACCATATTAAAATAAAAAGTAAAACTCTCACAGTTGAAAATAAGAACAAAAAGATGTGTATGAAGAAAGAGCTACTAATCAAAATTACCCACTCAGAATTTCTTGCAGAGGGAAATGCAGAGCAGTTTAAAATGAATGAACAGCTCAATGATCAGGCAAATGAGAATGATTAGAAAAAAACATTCTCTTACATAAAAATAGAAATATGTAAAATAAAGTATATGTGCATTTTGTTCACATTTGGTTAGTTTTCTTTAATGGATTGTGGCTTTCTAGCTATTTTTTAAAGTTAGTATTTTAAAATCAAAATTCTTAGGTTGGGGGCGCCTGGGTGGCTCAGTGGGTTAAAGCCTCTGCCTTCAGCTCAGGTCATGATCCCAGGGTCCTGGGATCGAGCCCCGCGTCGGGCTCTCTGCCTGATTCCTCCTCTCTCTCTGCCTGCCTCTCTGCCTACTTGTGATCTCTGTCTGTCAAATAAATAAATAATCTCTAAAGAAAAAAAAAATTCTTAGGTTGACTTATTGATCCCTCAATTGCCTTTCCTCATTTTCCTTCCTACTACCAAAGAAAACAAAAACACAAACACAAACTTTTCTGCTTGACTTTAGCTCCATCCCTGAAAGAAAATATAAAGGAAACTAAAAGAATGTGTACATCTACTTATATGCAGGTGCAATAGTCAGGATTCTCCAGAGAAATATTCTATTTGAATCTATAATAAATAATATATATATATAATAAATCATATATATGATTTATTATTGGAAATGGCTCATGTAGTTATGGAGGCCAAGATGTCCCACAATCTGACTTTTATAAGCTAGAGAACCAGGGTAGCCAGTAAAATAATTCAAAATCCAAAGGCCTGAGAACCAGGGAGCCACTGGAGTTAAGTCCCAAAGTCCAAATCCCAAGAACCAGGAACTTTGATGTCCAAAGGCAAGAGAAGATGGACATCCCCATTCACAAGAGAGGGAATTCACCCTTCCTTACCCTTTGCTCTATATGGACCCTTAAGGGATTGGATGATGCCTCTCCACATTAGTGAAGGCCCATTTTAGGTATCTAAGTATCTCTTTGCCCAATCAAGTTTGCATGTAAAATTAGCCATCAGAGCAGGCAACTAATCTAAGTATTTTACATATATGATCTCTTTTAACTATTAACACATTATAAATGCACCTTTTAAAGGAAAACAGTGTTATTTATAAGTGTTTACCTCTACCATCACCAACTTGTCTTAAAGTTTTAAAAACAGATCTTCAGTTACTCTCTTTCCTCTAGAATACATTGGAAGGTAGGATCTATCAGCAGTTAGGGGTCTATTGCAAAGTCTCCATGAACTGTTCGGCTGACAGCTAGTCCCATGACTCCCAGCTTCTTCTCAGTTATATCCACTCCTCCAAAAATTCACCTCACCTCTGTTATTTTGGGGAACTTGTGGCTTCTTCAGTATCATTGTAAATTCTGAGTCTGAATTTAACCATAAACATAAGAGTACAAAAAAAGATAACTTTATACTTTCTATAATCCCAACTGGTTTTCTAGCATGAGCATCTATTCCACAAGGTGAAGGTATATTAATCTCAGACAGTTTAAGTTTTCCCCCATTCCAATAGGACCAGTATTTTCCTGAAGAGATTAGGAGTTGTCATCTGATCTGAGTCGTTAACAATACACTTTGGTGTCTGATGAGATGCTTTTGCTTCTGGTCACAATCTGCAATCTGTTAAGGTGGCCACACAGTCATTATTTTTGCCTAACAATAGTCATTATTTTTGCCTCTGAGATTGATGCTCATTAAGCCAAATTGTTTTGCCCTCTTTATGCATCTGATCAATCTACTGCCTTTCCATCCAAAATGATGGAAAAATGAGAAATTCATGGAGCCATCTATAGTGCTTCATTTCACCACCTCTAGATAGTTCTGGGAGCCATCAGAATTGTTCTGCTGCTCTCTGTCTTACAGGGAATGGAGTACTTCCCAGGGGTCCTCAAGCCTGTCAGCTAAACACATCCTCAACCATGACTTTTCTGGGCTTTCTTAAAATGTACCAAGAAAAGGGTTAAAGGCCTTTCTAAATTTAGATTTCCCAAAATCTATGTGAGATTTTTGTAATCCTCTCTCTTTCCTAGGATGATGCATGTGAAGTCAGGCTTCAGGGCTCCAGACAGGAGTGCCACCAGCATAATAGCTCTTTCCTCTTCCTCTCTGACTCTCTAATCCCCCACATAAAGAGGGGTTAGACGTGAGACATCTTGTCCATTCTCCTGAATTCGATTTCTGAGGAGATGAGAACTTTATGTTTCTCCCAGAGTCCAAAATTCAGGAAAAGCCTCAGTTCCAGGGCCCTGGGATCAAACTCCCTATCAGGGTCTCTGCTCGGTGAGAAGTCTGCTTTTCCCTAAACCTCTGCTCTTTCCTGTGCTGGTGTGCTCGCTCTCTCTCTCTTGCATACTCTCCCTTTTAAATACATACATACATACATACATTTTTTTAAAGTTTTCAGGTAATTGAAGAATAAATAAAATTTTATCAGTAATATGACAAACTCTTATTAAGGAGAAATATCCAAAAAGTTGAACATTTTAAGAAAAGCCTCATCCCATTTCTCCTCTCTTTTTTCATTTGCCTTACAAATCATTGTATTCTTTTTTGAGGTACCTCTTCCAGTGTTTCTTCCACGATCCATTTGTTGAACAAAAATGATCACTGCTCTGAGTTCATTAGTCCAGATGACAATTAGGTGTAGGGATGGAATTCCCTCATAAAACAAAACAGGGTCATCCAAGCCTTTTGTTCTGCAACTCCATCCAGCCCCATCACCTTGGAAAATTTCATTTTTACCTATTAAAATGATAAGATAACTACAGGGATAATGGAGTGAAGCTTCAAAATTATTATTTTATGAGCCTATGTATGCTACTAGTCTAGGTGTGAATGGGGAATGAAAGGATGGGAAAGAAAAGGAAAGCTCTTGTTGGAGGTTTGTTGCTCTAATACTGACTGAGACTGCAATTAGTCTATGTGAAGAAAAATAAAAAAGACTGGAGTTAGCACATGATCAACACTTGCAAAAATAGCTGAGAAACATGAAAACTTTATAGTACAGTTTAAACAGGCCTATGCAGTTTAGAATCAGCAGAAAAATTAAGTAGAATAAAGGGCATTTGCTCTTTTTAATCACCCATTCTCCATTTATTAATTCAACGCATGTATTCATCACATTTGAAGTTTAGATAGTATTCTTGCAGCTGAGGTATAGTTGTCAAAACTGGCCATTCTCTTTCCACATTTTTTTTTAAAGATTTAAAAAAAAATTATTTATTTATTTGAGAGAGAAAGAGGGACAGTGAGAGAGGGAACACAAGCAGGGGGAGTGGGAGAGGGAGAGGAAGGCTCCCTACTGAGTAAGGAGCCCAATGTGGGATTCAATCCCAGGACCCTGGGATCATGACCTGAGCCAAAGGCAGATGCTTCATGACTGAGCCACCCAGGTGCTCTCTCTTCCCTCATTTTTAACCTTTCATATCTACTATGTCTAGTTAGTCCTGTAATTCTACAATTTTTACATTAAGTTCCAATGATATCAAAAGATGGCCTCTTACTTTCCAGTCACCATATACCTTTACCTCTACTTCTAATGCTTTCTTCTAACAAAGATGCACACAGTTATACCCAATGTTTAGTTTTAATACAATTTTTGAACAAATGAGGATCTCATGAATTTCATATAAAGATATCATTCTAATGATATCAAACATAGTTGTCTTCCAAGTATAATTGCTTGATAACTACAAAACTTACACTTTAAAATTTTTTAAAAAGGGTTTTTTTTTTTTTTAGTTTGTACATAGTGAGGGTTCAATTAAATAACTGAATAACTCTAACATTACTATGCTGTAAAATAAGACAATACAAATGTCTCTAAACCTTACTTAAAACTATCAAATGATGTGTTTTTTTAAGTTCTGTATAGACACAACTAAGCATAAGTGGATACTGATACAGGGTTGTATTTGAATTTCAACTTTAGAATTTTGGTGAAACTGAGTACCATTTGATAAACATGCAGACAGATGTAATAGAAAAAGCAAGGTAAGATAAAAAAAAAAGAAAACCTCCTTGAATTAGAGAATATCTGATAGAACATAACAGAGCATATTCACTGGATTTAATACATTTTATTTCTGTGCTTCTTTAAAATCACATGAAAAATCAAATACTAGTTCTAGTATGTTGTATTCCATTCTGCTCATTTTAGAAAATGAGCATGAAGCCTTAAAGGACTTGTATACTTAATGATGTCATTTAGGTCATTTAAATGAAGAAATCTCTCTGTAAATATACCATTATCATCACTGTTTTATTATGAACAGTTATCATTATTAGCTAAATTAAAATACCAGACATGATATTCTTTCAGAAGCTACTCTAGCTACTCTGAATGGCAGCAGTGAATTTTAGGAAAGCTCACATGTAATGTACAGGGTTTGTTTTTTCTCATGAGAATTCTATCTTTAGTTTCCAGTCTTTCAAGGCTTGAATAATTAGTATAAGTAGATAGCTTGCGTATTGAGGAGCTTTGGAACCAAACATTTTTTGAAGTTTTTGTTGCTGGTGATAAGAGGAAAAAGTACATTCCTTCTTCCACTTTTTAATGAGACATTTAACTTTCTCCTTTTGAAAAGAAGAGTACAGTAATGTGTGCTCATACAGGCAAAGGTAAATTATTTTAGGAAACCCATGAAGAAAGAAAGGTTATTTATCTAATTTTTATTCATTTTACTTTAAAAACTTAAAAAGCATTTTTATAAAAATGAAAAAAATACTTAAGGCTGAACTTACAGGCTTTTATTATGTTGGCTATTTTTCCAATTAAGAAGTGCATTGTTTCCAAATCTTAAGGGGATTATACAATGGGAAAATATGTTAAAATATTTCTATCTTGTTTCTTTATTCTCTCATTTTCTTTACCTGTCTTCACTAACTTTTGTACGACTCTCTTGTTCCATTCTGTTGTTTTTTTCCCTCATCTTTCCTTTTTCTTTTTTTACTACACTTCACTCTATATTTAAAAAGGCATTTTAAATAACAGTGGTCACGTTCAGGCCAGCCTTACTTCTCAGCATAGAAGATAAAACTTACAAAAACAATAAATCTTAACATAAGCATCGAGGAAACAGTCTGTTAGGTTCACATCCCTACCATATGAGTCGACATAAAGGTACGGAACAGGTAAGCATTCATCTCAACACAGAAGGTATTCATGTACAGACGCCCCCTAGCCGCCACACTTAGCATCGCGCTACCCTGCCTCTCACAGCTCCTGACTGGGACATGGTATAGAAACCTTCACAGCCAGGATCTCTCTGCCATGGCCCCTTTTCTACTTCCATTACATTATATCTTATCTACTTCCACAGTAGTCCTCTCTTTCTCTCAACCATCTCACTTCTCTGTAAATGACATTAAATTGACACCATTATAGAAAAGAACTAAATCTGGTTGGCCATGGAGTCTAATGCCTCTTATGTGAAGACGATATACAGCCAAATCACTATTGTTCATTTTCAAATGCTTGCTTTTCTGTCATTATTAAACTGCTTTAAAAAGGAAGTCTGATAACGACTATCGGTCTTTTCAATAAGGTTAAATATTTAAAAGTAAATCAAATTGTAAGGGGAATAAAAATCAAAAAATAAATATGTATCATTATACTTTGGTGTTTCAAGAGGGTCTCGGAATCTTATTTGAAATATATCTATTTTAATGAATCAGAGAGAATAAAAGGATAAAGGAAAATTTACATATTTACTTTTGTCCTATAAGAAGGAAGGAGACTGGAAGAACAAAGATAAGAACAAAAGAAAATAATCTAGGCATAGTCATAGAGCAATGACAAATTCCTCTTAAATCACAGAAGACAAGTAAATTTAAAAGATTGATAACTCTCAATGTAATGTAAATCATATTTTCCATCTATCAACCTGGACCTATCTATCTATATTGTTACTGGAGGAAGTATCATTTTTTGACATGCTGTTGCTCTTAGCAACAAGTCATCCTGATATTTTCTTTGATTATAACTAAAGAGCAATATCCATTCTTGTTACATGGGTGTAAAGTATAATTTAAAGCTCATTAAAAGTGTAGCAGGTGTTCACGTATAAAGTACAAAAAATAGAGGAAAGAATTTCTCTATGGCTGAGCTGTCAGTGCTTTAAAAGCCTAATTTATTTTGCATAACCTTTTAACAAATAGACTTGATTATAATAGAGAGAAGGGAAATGGAAACAATATATGCAGGAAAGTAAAGGGACTTAGCCTTTTGATTTGACCTTGATTCCCACCCTTTAAAAATATTATAGTCTTTTGACAATTGAAGCTTTGACATATAACACACTTTTCTTCCCCGGAGATAGAAGTTCTTCAGACATTTTCTTAGCATAAAAGCTGCTCTAAAGTAGAAAACGAGTAGGTGCATAAACTGGAACAGTCCGTTTACATTCATTGGAAAGCAGGGAAAGGAAGGGATGTTTAATCCTCCAGTCCTTTCACAGGTTTATTTTTCATGTGGAAAGCTCTGACTCTTCAGAGAGGAAATTCAAATTAAATCAAAAGTGAGTGCAAGTCCAGCAGTTGGCACTATTTCTCAGTACCTTCCATTGTTGGCCTAAATTAGGCAAATGATGAGAAGAAGACCTAAGCACATCAGCCCTAGACATGAACTGAAATTACAAGTTGTAACTGTTAACACAGGAACACTATGTGAGCTGAGGATTTGCATCACCTTTTCCACCAGTGACCCTAATGAGAGCCCAGGATTGTTGGAGTTCACTGTATTTTGCATAATTCAAGTTATTAATATTTTTCTCCTTTTAGAAAAAGGAAAGACCTGTATATATATTTTTTAAAGGCAGAGACATAAAGGGGAAATTGTAGTATTAGGGAAAGAATGGTGAGAAATAAAACACAAGTTAGTAGCAACGGAGTTTTGATAATGTCTTCTGAAATTCAATGGTGTTAAAATAATTTTTTGGAAATGTAAAAGGCAAATATTCACAGCAATGGCGATTAAATTGGATCTTAACTAAACCCAAAATGGGTTGAGGGAGGACAGAAGTAAAAGTGTGCTAAAGACCTCTAATAATAGGTGTTTGCTTCCTTTCTCCACTAATGTCATTGTGGGGAAATCAGTGTATTGAAGAATATGAAGTAGCTCTCACATATGTCTAACAGTTTAGTGCAGGGGTTCTAAAAAAGTGTTCTGTTTGGCTACACTATAGGTATTTCTTTCTTCTTTCTTTTTTTCTTCCTTCCTTCCTTTCTTTTTTTTTTATGAGCCAATAATTGATCTAAAAATAGGTCCTCAAATGCCATTGAACAATGAGATCTTGCAATGCTGGGCTTGCAGGCTGAAGTTGGTTGTGTACAATTCATTAGAGTTGAGAATCAATTGCCCCTCTCCTTCCAGCCCGTTAGAAATGATCGATACCTTCCTGGGTTGCTACAGTCTCCTTTTAAACAATGCCACCACTTATCTTCAGACAGCTTTATGCTTTTCTTTTACTGCTTGTTCTTAGTGGATGTTTAAATTTGTAACAGGACACAAAGTGGTTTTATTTATTACAAATAGAATCACAATCTGTGTCATTCATACTTTCTTTTTTTTTTTTTTTCTTCACATAGAAGGTACTGAATATTTGCAAAACTGCCCTGGACTTTTTAGTTATGACCATGTGAAAATGGTATTTCAAATACTGCCTCTTCCTGAGGCCTCTAATTGTGACATTTTTGAAGACAATATAGTTCATATCCTGTCAAGAGAATATCATTTGATTTCAGACAATGTGTACAGCTGAGGCAATTTCTTATATTTTATTCTAGGGTAACTTAAACCCCTTTTTCCCATTGTGGAATAACACAAGTACTTGAAATTGCAAACTACAAAATTAAATCTCTGCAGCATGTATGTATTAGTCTATATCAAAAGAGAAATGTGGAGATTTCTTTTTTTTTTTTAACATGATATCAAGAATCATACTTTCTTTAAGTTAGTATTTGTATGAGAAATCACCCTTTACATTCTGCAGTATTCTAGGATATGATCTGTTCACACTATTATCCTTCCATGGGTCCTTGGCAAACATTGGACATGGTCCCTTAATAGTGTTGTTAGAGGTCTGCCTGTGAGTATTCAAGGGAAGTTAAATTTGTCCTCTAAAAATAATCTGCAAAATGTCAATAAAGGTTTGGATGTTGAAACTGTAGAGGACTAATAATTCCATTGCCCTGTAATGAAGTTATTAAGAATCAGGCCTTCAAAATTGTCAGAAGTTTACTGAAAACCTTTATCATAATTGAAACAGGAATAGTAATAGTTCATTATGGTATAATTTGGGCTACCAGAATTATAGTAAACTTCTCTTGAGGACCATTTCTTTTACTTGCTTTAAGATCAAAAAAACAAAAACAAAAACAAAACAAAACAACAAAAATATTTTTATCATAACAGTACTAGTAAGTAGGTTAACATATAAAATACATCAGTGTGTCCCCAAACTATCATTATAAATAAAAGGTATCCTTAGATTTTGTAGTGGAAGCATATTTAATTATTTACCAGTAGTAGTTTGCAGTAGATGTACTCTGCTTCTATTACCCAACTTCTAAAAATACTTTTTCCCCCTAGTCTATAAGTAGTACATGCTCATTAAATAAATTTTCTAAATACAGGATGATAATGTCTCTATCCCTGAAGATATGGTTTAGGGGACCAGGAAATCACAATACAATACAAATCTAGGTTTTGTAGTAGGCAAAATGACCCCAGAATAGAAAAGATAAAAAATACAAGTGATCTCTATTGACTCTAGTGCTTATGAACAGTATTATAAAAAATAAACAATAAAAGGAGGTAAATAAAAGAACCCTAAACCTTCTACTCAGATGATAATATAATATTTTGTTACTGTTATTAAAACTCTTATAATACAATGAAATAATAGATCTAGGTAATGATCTTCAACAGTTATTAAAATCATTAGGTAAAATTTTGATGACCAATTTTATAATAATAAATCAGATTGATATCACCTGAAACCATGATTGATCCTAATATCACAAAAAAAAATAAAATGCTGTCAGATGGAGGCAAAATATAGGGCAGACATGGTATAAGGAGAACTCAGATGCAACTGTTGTGCATGAGGAAAGAATGCCCACTTGTTAAACTAAAGTCAGCATAAGAATACGTGTTTGGGGGTGGGGTGGAATTGTGGGTGATAAAGAGAGAACTATCTTCTCAGGTGGTAGCTCAGGGTCTTTCAAGCTTCTCTGAGAAGACCTGTGTTTAATAGGTAACATGAAGCATAGATTAGCAATGGCTGAAAAATACTTATAATTTAATGGGCCAGAGTTCAGCCTTCTGAGATACATGATTGCACTAAAATGTTGCAAAGAAAAAGCCAACATTTTCTGAGCTGGGAGCATTGTTGGGCCAAGAGGAGAGGGAAGAGTAGTTTCCTACAAGTGTTTAGAGAGCCTAGTAATCAATTGAAACCATTAAAATCCTTCCCCCACCAAGTTTTGTACAATGAAAGTTCAATTTCCACTTAAACAATCTGTTTAAATTAATCATTGATTTCTCATATAAGCCACTCTCAAATGATTTTTACTAATGTTTGCTTAATTCAGTCAGGTGAAAAAAAGCTTGTATAAAAGAGGAAAACTTTTATTTATTTTTTACATTTTTTATTGAAATATAATTAACATACAGTGTTATATTAGTTTCAGGTATACCACATAATGATTGAACAATGTTATACATTACTCGGTGCTCATCACAGTATGTGTACTCTTAATCCTCTTCAGTTATTTCACCTATCCCCCATCCACCATCCATGCTGACAACCACCAATTTGTTTTCTGTATTTGAGTCTGTTTTTTGTCTCTTTTTTCTTTGTTTTGTTTCTTAAATTTTACATACACTTTAGATCATAGGGAATTTGTCCTTCTTTGACTGACTTATTTTACTTAACGTTATACCCCCAGATCCATCCATGTTGGTACAAAAAGAAAGATGCCATTTTTTATGGCCAAGTGATGTTCCATTATGTATACATGTATGTTTGTGTGTGCATGTGTGTGTATATACACATAGTACATCTTTTTTTTTTTTTTCCACTCTTTTATGGGTGGACATTTGAAATGCTTCCATTGGCTATTGCAAATAATGCTGCCATGAACATAAGAGTGTATATGTCTTCTTGAATAAGTGTTTTCATATTCTTTGAGTAGATATCCAATAGTTGAATTACTGGATCATATGGTAAGTCTATTTTTAATTTTTGAAGGAACTTCCATCCCGTTTTCCACAGTGGCTGTACTAGCTTGCATTTCCACCAACAGTCCATGAGGTTCCCTTTCCTCCACATCCTTGACAATGGTTTTTTCTTGTTTTTGATTTTAGCCATTTTGACAGCTCCGAGATGATGTCTCATTGTGGTTTTGATTTTTATTTACCTGGTGATTAGTGATGTTGAGTATCTTTTCATGTGTTTGTTGCCACCTGTATGTCTTCTTAGGGAGAAAAATGTGTGTTTAGGTACTCCACCTATTTCTTAAATGGGTTATTTGTTCTTTTGGTGTTGAGTTGTAGAAGTTCTTTATATATTTTGCATATTAACCGTGTATTGGATATATCATCTGCAAGTATGTTTTCCCATTCAGTAGGTTATTTTTTAGTTTTGTTGATGATTTCCTTCACTGTGCAAAAACTTTTTATTCTGTTGTAGTCCCAATAGTTTAATTTTGCTTTTGCTTCCCTAGACAAAGGAGACATATCTAGAAAAATGTTTCTAGAGCTGATGTCAAATAGACTACTGCTTATGTTTTCTCCTCCTCCTCCTCCTTCTCCTTCTTCTTCTTTTGTTTCAGATCCCACATTTGTCTTTAATATAGTTTGAGTTTATTTTTGTATATGATATAAGAAAATGGTCCAGTTTCATTGTTTTGCATGTAGCTGTCCAACACAATTTGTTGGAGAGACTGTCTTGTTCCCATTATACATTCTTGACTCCTTTGTTGAAGGTTAATTGACCATATAAGTATGAGTTTATTTCTGGGCTCTCTATTCTGTTCTGTTGACTATGTGTCTATTTTTGTGCCGGTGCCATACTCTTTTGATTAGTATAGCTTTATAGTATATTTTAAAATCTGGTGTGGTGATACCTCCAGTTTTGTTCTTCTTTTTCAAGATTGCTTTGGCTGCTTGGGGTCTTTTGTGGTTCCATACAAATTTTAGGATTATTTGTTCTAGTTCTCTGAAAAATGCAGTTGGTATTTTGATAAGGCTTGCAGTAAATCTGTAGACTGCTTTGGGTAGTATGGACATTTTAACAATATTTGTTCTCCCAATCTATGAGCATAGAATATCTTTCCATTTTCTTGTGTTATCTTCAATTTCTTTCATCAGTGTTTTATAGCATTCAGAGTATAGGTCTTTTACCTCCTTGGTTAAACTTATTCTTAGGTATTTTATTCTTGTTGGTGCAATTGTAAGTGGGAAATACCCACAAGTATATTAACATAAACCTAACAGTACATCAAAAAGGAAGTCAATTCATAGACCTCTGGTATGTGTTTTTATAGGTGTTATCTTTTCAACTCCTTTTGTTTCTTAAATTTTTATCTCCAACTGCTGATATACTTTCTTCTCTTTTAATTTACAATTTATTCTCTATTACATTCAAAACATAAAACTACAACTTGTTTCTTCTCCATCTCCAAATCTGAATTTTATAGTCTATAATTTCCTACTAATTAAATTTCTTCCTCTTGGTTAGTTTCCTTGGTGTTTATTACAGCCTAAAACAGTTCCTCAAATAATTCACCTTCCAGATAGAGAATCTTAATTGCAAGTTGACATTTCCCTTTTTTTTTTTCCTATGTTGTGTAAGCTGTCACTCTAACAGAAGACTCAAGGTATGATACAGCCCTATTTTTTTCTGACTCTTCCAAAATGCCCTTAATTCTTCAGGCTGCACTCTAGTTTTTCTACTGCCAGCTACACTCTTTCAAAACTTCAAAACAGAAGTTATCTACTCTGGAAAATACCCAAATCTTTCCCTATATCTAGTAAAAGTGTGGAGCCATTGCTAAGCATTCATCTATTGCCCTATAGAGTTTAGGGTGGCCATAGTACTCCTACCAATGGCAAAGGTAATAATATATTGCACGTGGAACATTGTACAGACAGTCCACCCATAATTTATCCTTTCATCAACCTCATGAACTAGACTTTGTGATTAACTCAATTTTATTGAGGAAATTTGAACTTAGTGTAGTTTAGTAAATTGGTTAAGAGTGAACAGCTTATAAATAGTGTACCCAGGATTTGGCTTCAGGTCAACTTGGTTCTAATTTCCCATGTTTGAAATTTCCTTTACCTCCTGCACTCTCCTTGTACATGCTACCTAAGATTGAATGCTTATTCTAAACACTACAAATGGAACTGTGTGTCCTGAAAGCTAGTTAAACTGAAAACTCTGTATGCAGTTAACCAGTCCTAGATCTGGAAATTACACCTACAGTCAAGATTCCATTTATCCATTAGAATCACATCTGGGCGTGGCTTGCCTTACATGCTGCCACATATTCTTAGTTTATAGCCTGGTGTCATACTCTTCATGGGAATTTTCATACCAATATTCAAAGCAAATGGACTAGGGCCTAATGTATTGGGGGAATGTTCAAATTAATCAAATTAAAGCAATCAGAGTAGGTTTATTCTGCTTTCTCTACATCAGCTGAAAAAAACAAAACAAAACAAAACAAAAAAAGCAAAAAACAAAAAAACACACAAAACTTTGGCACCAAAATTTGTAGTTTAACATTTTATTCATCCTGTTTTTGGCCAGTCCCTTTCTAATATAAATAACACCACTGTTTTCTGCTAATTCCCCTATGGCCACCTTTACTAAATGACCTTTAATGGTATATCCTTGGAAATTAGTCTTTAAATACCATATAAGCCAGACAAAGCACATTATTTTAATTGAAGATCATTTCTTAAGCACTATGAAATGAATAACTGCATTCTAACTTATGCTATGACCATACCATCCCATTGCCTCAGATCTTTTTCTATTTTCACAAAAATGCTTGAAAAGAAAAAAAAATTACAAGAGTAAAAAAAGAGAGAGAGAGAGCAAATCACTAAATATAATTTTACCAGTACCGCATGAACAAGTTTATATCCAGATTTTTATTTTGAATATATTTCCATAAGTGTTTCTTATGTTACTGCCTACTCTTAGGAAATATTTTAATAAATGCATGAATTTCTACCAAGAATAAATACTACCGTTTACTCAACTCTCCTATTGCTTAGTATCTAGGTTGTTATTAATTTTTGCTTTTACTGCTATGTATTTATTCAGTGAATGGCCTTTATAGACCCACTTATGTGATTAGATTCAGATTTCCAAATTCAAAAGTAACTAGGTCAATTGATACAAACATTTTAAAGACTCATCACATATTTAAAGATTCTTAATGCTAAAGATGTTACTTTTAACTAGTTACAAAACATATTTTCAATCATTCAGGTCATTAAAATGAGTTAGAAGTACAGAAATTATTGCTCAAAGTATCTGGCAGTAAAACAGTGATTAAAATGTTATGTGCACATTTCTGTGGAACAACACCTTGGCAGACACATTAAGCCTCTCAGATTCTGTGAAAGAATTGAGTTCACATTCTTCATCCACATTTATTTTCCTATTTACATAGACAAATTACTTGCTATCTTTAAATGTGTCTAATATCTGAAATGTGAATAATAATGATTTCATCCCTTAGTTACAGCTTAAGTAGTAAGTGGTATAATGATTTAAATGGCACAGCAAAATGCTGGGTACATAAGGAACCCTCATTAAAGGTAAGCAATTTCTGAGTTAGCAGGGCCCTGTGGCATGGTGCTCCGAAGTATATGCTCTGAAAAATGTTTCCTGAGTTTGAACTCCAGATCTACCCTCTAACAATTGTGTGATCTCTGGCCAGTTATTTGAACTCTCTGTTCCTCTGTTTCTTCAGATGTAAAAGTGGGAATGGCCACAACACTTAAGTTCATAAATGTCTAGGATAAGGTCTGGCTTACAGTAAATGCTGAATAAATGTTTATACTAGAAATTATCAGTAATGTAACATAATTTTGTACTCTGTTTTTAATTAGTAGATATCTTCATTAACAGAAAATAGGTTGGTTAGCAGTAGTCACTGAGAAAACAATTGATTAAATTAATTAAAAAATGTTTCCTTTTTGCTGCAAACTACCCTGGCTAAATGCTATCTTAAGTCCATAATTGCTGTATTTGGACTAAAAAAAAGCCATTGTCATGCAACACAGAGTGCTATATACAGCCTGCAGTCAAGTAAGAAATGCTGAATACAATTGTAAGACTTCACATTTAAAATAAAATTTTAAATGAAAACATCTATTTCAAAGTCCTAAGGAAGACAGATTTTTTTTTTTTTGCATGATATTTGTCTTCTTTTTTTTTTATTTTTATTTTTTGAGAGAGAGAGAGAGAGAGTGCATGTGTGTGTTTGTGTGCATACCCACAGGAGAAGGGTAGGGAGGGGCAGAGAGAGAGGGAGAAAGAGAGAGAATCTTAAGCAGGCTCCACATCCAGTACATGGGCCTGACCCTGTGCTTGATCTCAAGACCCAGAAATCATGACCTGAGCGGAAATCAAGAGTCAAATGCTTAACCATCTAAGATACCCATGTGCCCCTGATAGATACTGTCTAGGGTAAACTAATGAGCAATAATATTTTCATGTTGAATTTAGCTATTTCTCCCCATTTTTTCCCCATATAAATGTATTCTCATGGTTAAAATTACTCTGATTTTCAGATTTGTATGGACTAAATTAAAGCACCATTTATACATATACACATATATGGTATATAAAATTTAAAATTTATTTCTAAATATAAAATAATATGATATTTCTATTTCATTCAGAGTAAAAAATTAGGGTTAACAAATTTATTTCTAAATATAAAATAATATGATATTCCTATTTCATTCAGAATAAAAAATTAGAGTTAACAAATAAATGAGTTATTTATTTATCATTTATTTTGGAAACCTGGATTTTCTCCAGCAAATCTAAGAACATGATGTGTTTGGTTACTGTGAATATTCTTATTACAGAAGTCCATAAATACTACTGATTTTTATGCAGATGGGGGCACCTAGCTAGCTCAGTTGGTAGATGCAACTTTTTTTATAATTTTTTTAAGATTTTTATTTATTTATTTGACAGACAGAGATCACAAGCAGGCAGAGAGGCAGGCAGAGAGAGAGGGGGAAGCAGGCTCCCTCCTGAGCAGAGAGCCTGATGTGGGGCTCAATCCCAGGACCCTGGGATCATGACCTGAGCCAAAGGCAGAGGCTTTAACCCACTGAGCCACCCAGGTGCTCTGGTAGATGCAACTTTTGATATCAGGATTGTGAGTTCAAGCCCCATGTTGGGTGTGGAGCCTACTTCAAAACAAAACAAAACAAATATTTTTATATAGATGGAGTTCTTGTTATTACTTAACTCAAAAGAATATCTCAGTTCTTAAAACTAAATTTAGTATAACAAATGATTAATCACCAGAATATGAAAGATAAATTAAGAGCAAACAACTATGCTGAAATAAATTATATATTTGCAATTAAATAAATAATTTAGATAAGCCATTCTTTCTCAGAGCTGTAAGCTTGAGTTTGAAATATATCTTAATTTAAAATGCCTGTATTTTTAATAATTACAATTTTTCCCACACAACTCTTGTGTAAAAATATACTGCTTATTCTTTTTCCTAATTCAAGTTTTCAATTTGGCCAAATCACTATTTGCTAAGGGTGAAAGTTCCATTTCCTTTATGTTTAAGGTCTCCTCTCCCTCCTAGGATCAGACAGAAATTTGGAGAGTTTATGTATTGCCAGAATCTAAGAGTAGACCCAAACCCTGCTCCATTACGGTTGTCACTCTGTGGTCCCTTCTCCTTCATCGTATGTAGTCTAGTAGAGTCCTTTTCATCTCTGAGGTCCAAAGGTGCTCTGGATGGGTAGAGGTGCCCTTACAGCAGGATTACCCACAGAAGGGAGAGTCCACCACAGATTTTTTTCATTTACTTCTCTGGCTCTCGCAGGCAGACATTCTACAAGTATATAACTACATTAGGAGAAGCTGGACACCAGTTTGTTACTCTTAAGCAAACAAGGACACAAACAAGGAAAACAATCTTAAGACTTTTTGACTTGTCGGTCTCAGGAAGCTCTCCCTGTCATTTTGAATTAGGCCTCCGTAACCTCCCTCCTTAACAACCCTCTCTGCCTTTTCCTCTAGTGCCTTTATCTTCTAAACCCAACATAGTCTTGGTAGGATAGAGTGCCTCTGAAGTGTCTTTGAAAATGTCATTTTTTTCCCCCTGTTACCTGTTAGGAAGGGATAAAATCTGCCAAAGAAAGTGAGCCCCAAATCAGAGCTATAAAGATTGCAGAAGTGAAAATAACTCTCCATTTTGTAAATCTCCTACAACAATGAGGACACAATAAAGGTAGTTAATAACTCAAGAAACTGTCTCTTTTATCTATCTTCTATCTTTTATCTTAAATCACAATGTACTTAAAAAAGTACAGCAAACAGTACACATAACAGTACAACTATTTCAATATAATGTAGAGAAATAAAGAGAATATAGTTTCTGGATTGACTTGTAAAGATAGTCTTCTTAATCAATGTTGCTTTTAACAGAAAGATAAAGATAATTCAGAGATGAAGGAAAAAGCTGACAGCTCAAAAGTATCCAGTTTCTGGGCTTGAAATTGTTTCAATACTTGAAATTGTTTAAACTTGAGATATAACCATTAACATCCCTAGGACCATGGCTACAGATAAAAAATAGGTAGATTTTTGTTTGTTTGTTTGTTTGTTTGCTTGGCCAGTAAATAATAAAAATATTACTCACCCACCTTTTTTGGAAAGTGGGCTCTAATACTCTAATAATCGGTTGGGGGGACCACTTAAGAAAAAATAATGAAAATGACTACAGATACAGTGTGCCTGAAAAAGGAGAGGTAAAAGAAAATAATGAAATAAAATGAAAATAAAATGAAAACCAATCAGGCACAGTAAGACAAACTTCACACTCTCCTAGGATCAAATTGGGCAATTTTTTTATTTAAAAGCAACTCTTGACAAGAGTAGACAATTTTCATTTCAACCATTCCAATTCTAGTATATTATTAGTTAACGTACTTAGAAAGCATTGTAGTAACTACACTTTTTTTTTTTTTTTTGGTCTCAGAATTCTCTCTTGTCCTCTATAAAAATGGAGATTGCAACACTCAAAAATCCCTTTGGGATCTACAGACAAGAGCATTATGTAGGCATTAAGTATTAACAATATCTATTAACATAGGACCATTTACATAGCTTCTATAAAAATCCCAAAGTTGAAAAAAATAAATGCCCTACTACTTAAAATGAAAATAGTGAGGAAAAAAATGGAAGCCTTCTGTATAAATGGTAGTCTTCATGGTTTTGTACTGAATGGTGGACAGGATACTAAATAAATAAATAAATAATCTGCCATGATTTCTCCTCCAAAGGTTTATAAAGGAACATGAGTTACCTTAGAATTTGTGGAAACAGTGTCTTACTTTCTGGAGATAATATGTATGTTATGTGTTATTCTATCAAAAGGTCACCATCCAAATTGGATTCAAAATATCTTTGACTTCAGTGAAAACTTATTTCATTCTATGGTATAGATTTAGTAGTCCTATTTTTGTTCTGAAAATGGTATGGTTATTTAAAATTTGAAACAAGATTTTTAACTGTGAACATTATCTCTGTGTCTCAAGAAAACTTATTGTATAAGTTTTTGGTGAAAACACGATGAGAAAATTAAATGTACACCACTTCATGTCTTAGTCATCATATTTCTATGTTTATAATTCCTTAATTTTTCCATCTCAGTTTTGCTTCCATTTTAAGTGAGAGATCTGTCATTGTCCAGCAAAATCAGTATTGAGAAACCTCTGAGTACCATGGGCTCTGACATTAAGGGAAGATGTGAGAAAATAAGATTCCTAGTGTGTAGTAATAATCTTCAGCAAAAGCACTCAGCAATCTTAAAAGAGTGAGGTCAATTCTAAGAGTGAAGACTCAACTAAGATGATCATACATTAAATTATATAGCTTATAAAATAGTGATATTATTTTGTGCTCATCAAAAAATGCATCAAGATGTCTCTAGAATAAAATATTATCAATCAGTAACTGCTCTGTATTTCATAGATCTACATTCAATTTGCTTTTCTCAGTATGATCTTGATTTTAAGGTTAAGCATGGGGCAGTTTTATTTCTTAGTGATGAATCCAATAAAACAATCTATTTCCTTTCCCTAAATATCATCTTCCTCAAAAACTGGCTAGTCTGAAAAATAGGTAAAAGCCTCAGGGGCCACAGGACTCTGATATCCAGACCTCAAACACATCCTTCTTCCAACTGATCCTTGGCCATGTCTGATCAATACACAGCTTTCACCATGTCCTCATCGCTTTCTTAGGAAAGGCTTATCTACAGGCATACTTCATTGAATTCATGAAGCCTCCTGGCTCTTACTCATAAGTGCTATGTGTAGAAGTGCCACCATGAACAAAGACTGACCTGGCAAAGAGGAGCCCAGTCACAAATTAGCTCTATGACACTAAGAAAATAGCTTTCCTAGTCCAGGGGTACTTAGATATAAAATGAACAGATTGTACAGATCAGTGGTTCCCAAAATCAGTTCTGCTTCAGTAGTCCTTGAAAAGCTCCACAAAAATACAGGTTCTTGGCTTTATCCCATATTATCATTATAGAAATCACCTGACCACAGGGCACAGAAATGTGTATTTTCTAGGACAGTAAAGATAAGCTTTGGATGTGGATTTGTAGATGATACCTAAAGCCTCTTTCATTTCAAAAATACTAAGAATAAAAAAATACAAAAGAAATAGGATAACAGCTATACATCTAAATTTATATATCTTAAATGTATACATTCTTCCAGAACTTACTGCATTTTTACCAGATGCCTTGCCATGTACAATATTTGTTTTTATGTATAATATTTTATTTAATTAATCTCCCTACCCTATAAGATAGTGCTATTTTATGTGACAGATTATAACATGACCTACTTACCCAGATATATGTGGGTATATGTGGTACAGCCAGTATTTAATCCCCAGGCTGTCTGACTGTAAGACTTTGTGTTATTATTGTTATTGTTATTATTCTATTATTCCTATCATCACATACTGCCTCTCTATTTAGTTTGCTATAATATGTGATGGATAGAATTTGGGGAAGTACCAGAAATTATTATTATATAAATTATGATAATAAATTCTTATTATGTATTATCTATTGTATTATCAAAATATCACTCTCAAATTGACTACAACAAATAAATGTCTTGGTAAAGGAAAAAAGGAAGGAAGAAAGGAAAGGAGGGAGGGGGGAATATTAAGTAGTTTATTAATAGCTATAAAAACCTCAACAAATCTGCCTTCCTGGTAAGTCAGTTTGACTCAACAACATAATGCCCCCCAAAACATTATTTCATTGTCAATTCATAAAGTGCCTAAGAGTATTAAGATAAATCAATTAAGGACAATTTAAATAAGGAATACAATAAAATTCTGATGTATTAACCAGCTTTCGTTCTAGCAAAAGATAATTCAGCTGAAGAATTAAACATTAGATAATTAATATCTAATATTTCTAATATTTTTCCAATGACGTCAGTTTTGGAGGACTTGTGATAGGCTCTAGATTTACAATAGTAAATAAGGCAAAGCCTCTTCTATCAAGGAACCTAGAATATACAGAGTTAGATAAGGGCAAATAGTAATGATATTTTGTGAAAGGTACATTTTTAGAGAATAAGGGACAGTCACAAGAAGGGTGATATAAGGCATCTGACCTAATATCTTAGTATTTGCTGATAGCTTTTAAGGGGGGGGGTGCCCTCCATCTTTGCTTTTGCTTTGCATCAGAGCAGGAATAACTATGTGCACCCGACTTTGGCACTGGTAGAAGATGCAAAGGACAGAAGTCTCTGCCTCCTTTAAATTCATGAAGTGTGAAAATTGCCAAACCGGTCCCACACTTTAACTATAATGGAAGCTGCAATCTACTTTCTTTTTCTTGCTCTTTCAAACCATTTTCAGACCAGCTTGGAACCTTCCCCTACGTACCCAGAGAAGCCCCACTGTGTAAGTGATAAACCTTGCTATGTCTTCTTAGTGTGTGTGTTATCATCAGTCTCACCATTCAAACCAAATTTTTAGTATGCATTCATCTTATCTTCAAAGGATATCCCAAAGAGGGATGCAGGAAGAGCTTGCCCAGAGCAGATATTCCAGCTATTACATGGGAAAAAAGTATATAAAAATACTTTAGATAGACTTAATATTGCAACATTTTCTTTTGTTTGGAAACAAAACCCCTAAAAAAATACTCGAACACTTCATTTCTTGCTAAAATCACCCAGAAATCTAATTAGAAAAAAATCTATAATTTAATTGTACATTTGAGAATAATCCAATCCATACATTTGGTACAAAAAAGGCTTCTGGCAGTAAAGGCTGCAAAAACAAGCATCATGAGACCATGTCCTAGCCTATTCTGCAGAATTTTCTAGGGCAACTTAAGAGAAAAGAGATGTCTTCTCTCACACACTCTCCTTTACCATTGCCCTGTAATCCTATGAATGATGGCAAATATGGCTTCCTCAACATTACACCTTGATGGAGCTGGGAAGATAACATAATGGGCATTTGGAAAAAAGAGCTACAAAGGATATAAAAATACTTAAAAATTTAGACCTTAGTTTGGACTTATTTGGACTTATTTGGGGCTATTTTATATCTAGCATAGAATAAATATTCCAAATATTAAAGACACTGAAATTAACATTTAAATAGCCTATTTGGGGGCACCTGGGTGGCTCAGTGGGTTAAAGCCTCTGTCTTTCACTCAGGTCATGATCCCAGAGTCCTGGAATCGAGCCCCACATCAGGCTCTCTGCTCGGCAGGGAGCCTGCTTCCCCCTCTTTCTCTCTGCCTGCCTCTCTGCCTACTTGTGATCTCTGTCTGTCAAATAAATAAATAAAATCTTTTAAAAATAAATAAATAAATAAATAGCCTATTTGGGAAAAATAAGTCAAAAAATATCTGAAATCCAAAGAAGGCATTTAAAAGGGATAGGTACTATGAAAAAAATGATGAAAATCAGAACACTCCTAGGCAATTTAGTGTAAATAAATCAGAACCCCAAAATAACACAACGAAGCTGATAAAGGAGGAAAAAATTAATCCCAGATATAATGGTAGAAACTTTCACTCAACTAAGGAAGGAACTTGAATATGCATTTTAAAATGGGACTAGTGAGTTTCAGAAAGAATTTATGGGTGAAAATTGACACCAAAATAAATTCAAATCAAAAGTTTTATTTCAAAGTTAAATTTTAAAATTCTACAAGCTTCTAAACAGATCATTTTTACCAGAAAGTGTTATAAAAATTACACTTACCTATGCAATTAAGTGTTAAAAGACAGATGTATATGTTTAAAATAGAAAAGGACTTAGTCCTAGATATCTTCCATCGACCAAACTACTGTTCAATTAAGTGATCATTTTCAGACTTAAAACTCTGAAAATATGTACTGATCATAGAGTCCTTTCAAAACAATTACTTGTAAATGTAACCAAGACAAACAGGGAGAATAACCCAAACTGAAGATTTTAAGACTGGGGAACACATGGCACCAAAACAACAACAACAAATTAAAGCTAGGAAATTGTATAATTAAGAGTTACATCTAAATAATCATTAAAGTAATATGCTGCACAGGGCTAAATCCACAGCTACAATTTTGCTCTTTGTGTGTGTGTGTATGAGTGTAATATATTAAGCCTGGGATGGAAGTTTTTCAAATCATAGGGGGAAAAAATCAATAAAACTGAATATTTTTGATAAATAGTTTATAAATAACTTAAGCTTTGGTTTGTTTGTTTTGTTTTGTTTTGTTTTGTTTTTCCCAAAAAGCCAGGAGGGAAATAACATAATCTCCTAAGCTTTTGTTGAACTCAGATGGAGAAATAAAATAAATTAAACAATATATGAATAAAATGCATTTCTTACTAAAAATGTGTGAGTTAACAAAATAAAGAAGAATAGAAGGGGGTGCCTAGGTCGCTTGGTTAAGAGACTGATTTGTGATTTCAGCTCAGGTTATGATCTCAGGGTCATGAGATTGAGCCCTGAACTGGGCTCCATGCTCAATTAGGAGTCTGCTTGAGGTTCTCTCTCTCTCCCTCTACCTTTTCCTCTGCCCCTCCTCCCACTTATGTCCACAGGCATGCACACACTCTCTTTTCTCTCTAAAATTAAGAAAAAATAAATAAATAAAAACAAAAAAAATAAGGAAAGAAAGAAAAATAGATGACTGAGCTAATACTATGGAGAAAACCCTGAAAATATTATCAAGTACCCCAAAATACTAACAGACATAAGTTCTTTATGGTAAAAATCTATGAAATATTTAAGGCATAGATTAAAAAATATTATTTTTTACAAGAACATTAGCTTTTATAAAAGCTAGAATAAGCTTAACAAATACTGAAATGAATTCTAATTCATCAGTAGGAAATAAGGTAATGAGTTTTGTGTATGGGTAGATTTTTTGTTTTAACATGTTGTTTCTTTTCTTTTTTTAAGAAAAGAAAATGATATATTAATGAATTTAATCTGATCCAGTGTATCTTTGGCCAATGTTACAAATATTATTTACCCCATAAATTAGCTCCCTAGAATCTGCACTTGCCAAGGCACTAAAATGAGCACACTTTTTCAAGTTATTATCAAAGTAGACAGAGAAGACACCACTATAGACCAGGAAATGCCAACAGTTTCAAAAGAAGGATGCATGAAACATTGGAAATTAAAATAAATTGGCACAAACTTGATGAAGGTAGTAACTGAAAAGTTTATAGTGGATGGCAACTGTGAAATTGCCCACACATATACTGAATTCTGTCTCTATTGCCCTCTCTCCCCAATCCATCTGCTTCATCTTGGAAAACTTCTTAAAAGTTTCTAGTCTATGAAACTTCTAATTTTAATAGGTGTTACAATATTTCCCCCTTACTCATTACATCTCACATTTTATTAAGTTTAATAAAAACAAATTAATATCATGGGAATATTGCCACAGTTTATATGTTCACAGGAACCCATACTATCTTCTTCTAATTAAACAGTTTCTTAAAGTAGTGGTTTAAATAACATCTGTTCTAGAATTTGTTCATATGATTTGCTACATCTTGATTAAAATAATATTTGTATTAACTTTTATTTGATAGTTTATATTTGGTCTTTTTATTTCTTATTTATAAGCTCATTCATAAGATAATATATTTCCCAACATTTTTCCTCAACTCCAGTTACAAGATTCCTTTCAGTTTATTTATTTGATCTTGAGAAAAGTACATAATTAAAAAGTAATGGTTCACAGAGATGGTTTCGATATTCTTTTTCTTAAACCAGGCATTAGTGCCCTGAGGGACCCAATATTAACCTACTCCACTGTTTTTAATTGCTATGTTTTTGGTAAACAAGTATATTTACCATTACATTTATATAGTACCATAATTATGATCTTTCTCCTTTTACTACTTAAGATATTAAATAATGTTAAATAAAAACACATCTTAATTTACTTAGAGTACATGTTATTTCATTTTAAATATTATCATATACCTCATGCTCCATATATAACTTACTTCCGTAAAATGTATACACTTGTAACACAGAGGAATTTTATCTAATTTTCTAAATATAAATGAAATATCTTCTATTATTTGTCTATTTTAACTCTTCATATTTACCTAATTATTATCATGTATTTCTCTTAAACTGACAGTTCATCCTTAGAAGTCCAAAATTCTTATATTTATTGCATGAAACCTACTTCTCATATTGTACTGCCTCTCTGATATCAACTTTTTCACCTGGGTAACCAAGTTTGAAAATCCTAACTCATGTTTGACACTTCTCCCTCTTCATTCCCACATCCAATCTCTCATCAAATTATTTTATCATTTTTGAAGCTTTATATTCCATTTATATTCTTAGTTACTAATCTATATGTTTTTCTGACAATGTTTACTATTAATCATTAATAATATCTCCTTCCCAAATAAGACCAAGCAAACAAAAACAAAACAAAAAACAAAAAACTTAGTATACTTTTACTTACATCTAATATCACTTCTACACTATTATTTATCATGTTGCTATCTTCTCGAATTTTTTAGCTTGTTTTCAAATTTTAAAAAGTTAGAATATCATCTATTTATAGTTATTAATGTTTATAATAATTCCATTATTCATTATTACTTCTTAAGTCCCATTTTTGCCTTCTGAATAATTCTTACAAAGTGATTGATAGGCTATTTATGGTAAACCCTTACGTTTAAAAATACCTTTCTTTCACATTCACTGTTGAATGGTAGTATGACTGGGTATAGAAATCTAGGTTGACGGTTATTTTCTTACAGCATGTGAAAACACTGCATCATTGCTGCTGTGCGTGCAATGCTACTGAGAAATCTAAATGAAAACTGTGGGTTAAATATCTTTGTTTTCATATAATTTTTAAAATTTTTTCTTTATCCTTGATGTTAAAAATTTCAGTGAAAGAATGCCCTTGCTTCACTGTTTTTGTACTTCATTCTACATAGTACTTAGTACTGTTCATGTGTGTATGTGTTTATATCTTTCTTTCTCAAGTCTGAGAAATAATTAGCCATTTAAAAGAGTTAACTTTGTATTAAATTAAAACAAGGTGCAGAAAAGTACATGAAATGTTTTTGTCCCTGATTCCCCGAAATTCATATATTTAAGCACTGACCCACAATGTCACTCTATTTCAAGATGGGGCCTCTAAGGAGGCAATATTTTTTAAAGCTGAATTATACTATAGTATCACAGTGATCTCACTGACAGTTTCTTCAAACCAGTACAACATTCTGTGTCTAATACTTGTCTGCTAACAATCTGATAATGTAACTCAGTTTTAAAATCCATCAGTAATTTCAAAATTTAACTAAGATAAAAGTCCAAATTAACAATATGGATGTCAAAAGTTACATCTTTTAGAAAAACTGTGACTTTTTTTTTTTTTTAAAGCTAGAAGACACATGCTTGCTCAGCATAGATATTGTATTTCCCACCAAACATCTCTGAAATTTTGTAGCTAGTAGATAAAGTTTGAAAAAATGAAATGTAATCAAAAGTATCACATGGATGCTTCAGGTAGGTTTTCTTTAAAAATTATTGATGCATGCCCCTTGCTCCTGTTTTACTGACCCTTAAACCCTTCGTGATGGCCAAAACATCAGTATATTGTCCTTAACAAGAATAAGATGACTGGTATTTATCAACTATCTGGGATGAAGGCAAGTACTGTGCCTTGCAATGAAGTGTTGGAATAAGCCCAGGACTCTCAGGACAAAACCAACATACTATCCCTCGACTGTCTCCAGACTTTTAGTATGTGAAATAGGAATAAAAATTTTTCTCATGTAAAACACTGATAAATTTGGGCCTCTTTTATCTGCAACCGAAATAATATTAGAATCCATTCCTCAACTTCAAATTGTTACCTTGATTTATTCAGAACTCTTATTACCGTTTACATGTTCACTTATTATAACAATCTCCCTGCATTGAAATTATTTTATATGACTTTCTTCTAGTCTATGTGCTCAAAATACGAGAAGTTGAAGTATATTTTAATAATTAATATTTTATTTACTTGGCATTTCATATATTTAAATGTATTTCTTCATTCATTTAAGAATTTATTGAATGTCAGGCACTACAATAAATATGAGGGCTAAAGAGATAAATAGTACACAGCTTATTTTTTTTATTATCTAGCATAATCCTTTATAAATAAAAGGTGTTAAGAGATATTAATTGCATGAATAAATCATATGAACTCCTCAAAGAATTATGATGTTGGTTAGTGCAACCTATTTATACTAAGCTAATGACTGTTCAGTTTAGTTGTTAGAATGTGAAAGGCAAACTTAGACAAATTAGAGTACCTTGACCCAACTCAAAATCAGAGACCAACTCAAAATCAGAGAATGAAAACATTTCAGCCATCTTCAGTACTGTCCAAAGCCAGTTAAAACATACTGTATAAACACTAGGTGAATTTAATTGTAACTGCTATGATAGGTTTCCAAAAGAAGATAGTACAAAATAAAATACAAACATTTACATAAAGTTTAAATTGATATATCACCAAACTAATTTCAATTTCAAGGAAAGAAGAGATATAAATGACAATCTCATAAAAATGTTAAAATTTGTTACCAAAATACCAATTCATATAGTTAAAATTAATTAAAAAAAATTAATGTATGAGCTTTAACACAAGACTCACCTTAGAATATATCCCTTATGAATTATGTATTGTTACAATTTAAAAAATAGGTATGGGGCACCTGGGTGGCTCACTGGGTTAAAACCTCTGCCTTCGGCTCAGGTCATGATCCCAGAGTCCTGGGATTGAGCCCCGCATCAGGCTCTCTGCTCCGTGGAGAGCCTGCTTCCTCCTCTCTCTCTGCCTGCCTCTCTGCCTGCTTGTGATCTCTGTCAAATAAATAAATAAAATCTTTAAAAAATAATAAAAATAAAAAATAGGTATATCTCCATTCAAAAATATTATATTGGTCCTCTATCATAAGTTGGATACCCATGAGAAAGCTTGGTTTACATAAGAAAGATAACACACTGATGATTTGATGGGGCTAGGCAAAGCAGTTTCTGAATATTACCTGACTTAAACGTCAACTAAAAAATTATTTTGTGATCAAAAAAGTAAATTTAAGAGATTACAGTATAAAATCATGATTAGGTCATTAGTTAATTAGTGGATTGTAAATGATGAACCTTTACAACCTTACGGTTAGGTATGAATACAATTATTTATATATATTTAAGTCCAGGTAAAATGCAGGAAAGAAGATAGAACTAGTTCACTAATGCAGGAATCTTTTGTTTCTGTGTGTGTGTGTGTGTGTGTGTGTGTGTGTGTGTTAATATTTATTTATTTATTTGAGAAGGAGGGGAGGAGCAAAGGGAGAGGAAGAGAGAGTGATAAGCGACTCCTCACTGAGTGCGGAGCCCTATGCAGGGCAGATCTTACCAGCCAGAGATCACAACCTGAGCCAAAACCAAGAGTTGGACACTTTAAAACTCTGCCACCCAGGCCCCCAAGGCAGGGAACTTTTGAACACTTACAAAACAGCAAGATCATACTAGGAAACTAAGTAAGAGAATTCCATGAAACTGAATGGGAAAGGAAGTCTTTGGAGTTTAAAAAAAAAAAAAAAAAGAAAAGAAAAAGAAAAAGGGAAAGGATAAGAGAAGAAAAAGAAAAAGAAAAAAGGAAAAAAGGCAGGATACTCAGAACAAAAAAGCAAATTTGCATTATGGGAATGGCATTATCTTTCTCCTTTGCACTCTTTGTTATTTAGAGGGCTATTTATCATTAAGAAAACTTGATTAAATATTTTGGATTACTGTAAATACTGTACACACAGAACGATAAAATTTAAAAATAACTTTCATCTACATTATCTCATCTGATTCTCTTTGCAACCTAAACAAGTCCACTTAACAATCGTGAGGTAAGCACCAAGGTTAATGACTTAACCTCCATTTTACATAGCAAATTACAATGAGTCTAATAAATAGTTTATAATTACTGACTCACTAAACATTGTTATTAAGATCATATTATCATACCCATTAGAAATGAAGTTTACTATTAAGTGCAATTTAGGGTGTCTTTGAAACTTACAGTTTCCTAATGTTTAGAATTAGTCCAAAATATCACAATAATTCAGATGTTTGGGGAAGATTTATGGAAAAAGTAGTTATCAAGGGCAAGCATGTAAACGTAGTATCAGTGAAAATGAGTTAATGAAGTGAGAATGCTCACTTTTAACAGTGGAAAAACACAATGAAAAGAAATACACTTTCATAAAGCAGAGAGAGTGAGATAAGGAGTGGGCTGAAATGTGAGAATAGCCGTAGGAGGGGGAAAGTAGAGGATATTTTAAAAATAAAAGTTGTTTGAACTTGATGTAAAGGCAGGGAGGAGTGTAATGTGAGATGTGAAATTTTAGATACTGAAAATCTCAGCTTATTTATCAGCCAGGTACCACTCTGCTAGCAGGAGAGCTGGAATTCTCATGTTTCTTTTTAAAAGTTGAAGCCTTTGAGGGTTGTTTTTTTTTTAAATTATGGATTAGAGCTGAGTGAGAATATTTATAACTACATAGAACTGTTTCAGTCATTTTCCCATATTTTATTTTGGGTGAAACTAGCTTTTCATGAACAACTACCATAAGTAATTCTTTTGCAACTAAGTGACTTTGTGGGGGAGAAGGGGGATAGAGACTCTTGTCTTATCACATACCTGCTAATTTTTAATCAGTTTGTTGTGATTTATTGTAATAGATAACCTCCAAAATCATTATTTTAATATCTAAGAAACACTACCTAACATAAAGCTCATATTTAAAGAGCATCATTGAAAATGTTCCCAGAGAGCATGGTGGAATACTTTGTCAAATTCAGTTTTCATGAGTCATATATTATTGGCTATAACTAATCAATTATCCAAACAGCAAATATTTGTGAGGCAATATATTGTGGTAACTAATGAAAGGAAGAGTAAAAGAGTCTGGCAGATCTGGATTTAAAACTCATCTCTGGCACATTTTAGCTGTATAAACTTCAGCAACTTCTTTATGCTGAAGTTTTAATCAGCCATCAAATGATTTCTCTCTGAAACAAATGATTTCATCTGAAACAAAGCCTATAGAAGTCTCTCAATAAAGGGAACAATTCTTAGCAATCGAGGCAAGAATGAAATAAAATGCAGCTCTTTTGTCCTATTGTACTTAGGGTCTTGCTTTTTCCAAAAGGATAAGAAAGAAAAAAGTGGGATATTAAGTAAATTACATATTTAATATCTAATATTAATATTAGGTATTAAATAAATACTAGATATTAAATGAATTTGATGATCATTTATGATCTTACCCAGTTTTGTTACTTGGATTGGTCTGGTGATGAGTGTTATCTTTGCTCTCCTCACATTCTCCAGTTGCCCCACTTGGGCTAGCCAAGATGGTTTTCTCACAATATGAGAAACTCTTCTGGACACTTCAAATGAGATGAGACTATCATTACCACATCAGGAAACATGATAACCCAATCTTTTATTTACTACTGAATTCCCCAAGGATTACTTGGAACAAGTAATAACCAGGAAAATTTGCAGTAAAATCATGTTTAATACCACCTAGATACAAAGGAAGTAAACTACCATATATATCTCCAGAATCATTTTACCTTCCTAGGCTGGCTATATGAATAAGTTTTAAATGAATTGCGAATTATAAACTCTTCTTCGTGTGTTTAGAATCTCCATTGATTCACTATCTTCCTTTGTAATGATGCTGACTTTGTTCCTTTTTGGGGAACTCCTGTAGTATAAGTTGAAGCTGTGGAGTAAAACAGGGTTAACAATTTCCCTGATCTTCACTGTAAACACATCCTCAACACACACACACACACGCATGCACACACACACAAAAGGAATTCAAAAACATCAAATCGACCACAAAGGATTCCACTACAGGAGGAAAAAAAAAGGCAAAGATATAGTAACTATGCAATTTACAGAATATTTCAGAATTGCATAAAACTGCTAATTATCTCTCAAAGCTTTTGACACACTTTCTTGATGGTTAGGTCAAACTCACCATTATTACCAGACTCTGCCTTCCAGTGAAATCTCCTCTCTCCACAAACATTTCAAGGCAGGCCTTGCCTCCACAATCATTACCCCAATAGTCTTAACATAGAATTGAATGAAGTCTAAGCTACACTCAAATTAGAGTAACAACAAGGTGTCATCATCCTGTAGACATGCCTCATTGTGCGTTGCAGTATATTTATACTGGCAGAGCCCTTGTTTCTTGCACATGTTTAATTTACAGAGAAATACTGAAAATTTTATACATAAGTAGAAAATATTGACTTGGTAAATTCCAGAGTCTTATTTTCAGAGCACTTGTTCAGTGTAGTAGGAATTATATCTATTCAAATGACATACTTGGAAGAATTCTATTCATTAAGACCCATATAAATAAAGCAGAAGGAACACAAACATTGCTTCCAAATAATTCTATAGCATTGAAAAACCTTCAGGGAAACTTGCTATCAAGAGACCCCAAAATAAAGTGGTTTTAATATGATGAAAACTAATTATTTTCTCAAGTATCAGTCTCCATGTGAGTAGTCCAGGTTGGCATGACTGCCCTTTATACATAACTTCTGAGTTCTTCCATCCATCACCATTTGCAGGTAATAGAAAGGACAAAGAAAGTAAATGGAGAATAAGCAATTTCTTTTCAAGCATGTGGCATGTTAATAACATACATCATTTCTTTTCATATTCCTTTGTAGACAAATTAACCACATGACTGCATCCAACTGCATGGGAGACAGGGAAATGTAAACTATATCTGGATGGCCATGTACTCTGCTCACACACAGAGGTTCTATTTCCAAAAGGAGGAAGGTGTGAAACGATACAAAGAATATTTAGCTTTCTGTGAAACACTCACCGTACTTAGAAACACGACTTACATTCAGAATTTAGAAAAAGTGTACATGTGTTTGTGCACACGCACATGTGTGTGTGTGTGTATGATCTCTATCATACATCAGACATAAAATAAAATAAATTTAAAAAAAAATATGTAATCTTCATTTACCTCTCTACCTAACATGAGATGTCTTAGATTGTGTTCCTTGGAAACAGATTCTGACCAGAGTATCTATGTGGAGGAAGATATTGAGAAGTGGCCTCAGAAACAACTCTAAATGGGGAAGAGTGGAAGGATTTGGCAGAAATAAAATTTGATCTGTGATGCAGTACCATAGACATCTTAGTTAGACCTCAGGAAGTTTTGAATCCAGGGAGATCCTTCAGAGTTTGACTTACATGAGACAAGGGCTGCACCTTTGCAGCCCATAACAACCAAACACTGGATGTGGATAAAGCCCCAAGGAGGGACATTCCATGGTTAAGTCAACCCATATGGGCTAACGTAATTTGTATAGAGTATGACTTAATCAGTTTGGGCTGCTATAACAAAGTGTTATAGACTGGGTAGCTTATAAAGAACAGAAATTTATTGCTCACAGTTCTGGAGGCTGGAAGTCTGATATCATGGTGAGGACCTTCTTTTGGGTTGCAGACTGCTGACTTCTAGAGAGCAGAGAGGAAAAGTATGCTCTTCCACGACTCTTATAAGGGTGTTAATTCCATTCACAATAGAGTCTTGAATTCATAGTGCCCAATTGCTCTATACTATAGACATTTGCCCCAATAAGTTTAGAAATTACCAGTTTCAGTAATAGCTGAACCACTAGTTTTCAAAATAGCTGTTCAAAATGCTAATAAAAGTTTTGTTGCATGGTTAAAAAAAAAAAAATAGGGAGCCTGGTGGCTCAGTTAGTTAAGCATCTGCCTTCCGCTCAGGTCATGATCTCAGGGTCTTGGGATTGAGCCCCACTTTGGGCTCTCTGTTGAGCAGGGAGTCTGCTTCTTCCTCTTCCCCCTGCTCTTGCTTTCTCTTTCATTTTCTCTCTTAAATAAAATAAATAAAATCTTTTTTTTTTAAATGCCATCATTGGGCACTATGAATTCAAGGCTCCATTCCCATGTCCTCATATAATCCTAATTACTTCCCAAAGTCCCCAGTTCCTAATACCCTTACATTGGGGAGTAGGATTTCAACATAGGAATTTTAGAGGAATGTAAACTTTCAGTCTATCAGCTTTGAGCCATCAGTCACTGAGATCTAACAAGTGAGTGTGTGGTCCTTGTATTTTTCTTTTGTGATCTAACAGATCACCACAAACTTAGTGGCTTAAAACAACCCATTTATGATCTCACAGTTCTGTACATCAGAAGTGAAGACAGGCTCAGCCAGATTCTCTGCTCAGAATCCCTCAAAGCTGAAATTAAGGTCAAATGGGTTTTTGTTTGGAGGCCCTAGAGAAGAATCCACTTGAAAGCACTTTCAGGTTGTTGGAAGAATTCAATAAGAATTTGTGGTTATAGGACTAAGATCCTTGTTTCCTTATTTTTTAGAGTTCATGCTCACATTCTATGCCTCTTGGCTCTCTCCGTTTTCAAGCCAGCAGTGTTGCATCAAATCCTTCCCACAGAGAACCTCTATCTGGTTTCTACAGCCAACCAGGGAAAAATATTTGCTTTCAAAGGGCTCATATAATTAGGTTAGTTAGGCCCATACAGATAATTTCCATATATTGAGTCAACTGACTAGTAATGTTGATTACAACTATAAAATCTCTTTTCTATATAATGTCTATCTATTCATGTGCATATCAATGGAAATAATACCAAGGGATGGAGATAATGGGGCAATCTTAGAATTCTGCCTACCAGAATCCTGAAGAGATCTTCTGGGCAATTACATGACAACACCCACCATGTCAAGGCAATAAATATTTATAGTAATATTCACCTCACAGGAATATGCCATCTGCAACCCAGGGAGACCTACTGAATATATTTTCATATCCTATTTCTCCTCCCAAAATCTCATATACTTTCAGTTTTTGTTAAATTTAATTAGTGTGCTTTTCTTCCTTCTTTTATATACATATAAAACTTATTAAATCATAAGATGCATAAAAATACAAAATCATAGGTTGCCTGGGTTTCTCAGGTGGTTAAATATCTGAATCTTGATCTTGGCTAAGGTGTTAATCTCAGGGTCTTGAATTCAAGTCCTGCATTGGGCTTTACACTGGGCATGGAGACAACTTAAAAAAAAAAAAAAAGTACCCAATCATTAGTATAAACTCACTGAATTGTTCTCTTTTATTTTTAACTGGTTTTATCTTGTTTTGTCATTCTGGTTCCTTGAAAACCATTTCCATTTATTCCTGGAACTAAATAGGGTACATGTATATATAAAAAATATATTGATGGATAAAAATATATTATACATACTAAATAATTGAATTTTATATCAGGACTGAAGGGTATAAACATCCCCATATTTATCAGATCGCACACACTTTTCTAAAACTCACAGATAGAGGAGACTGTAAAACTATGGGGGAGTAAAAATGATATATACATCAACAAACTGTAGCACATGAGTCCAGAAAAGCAGTGTGCAACCTTAAACCTTAGGCTGCTGGACTGGGTGGATGTGAGAATTATTCAAGAGGGTCTTATCATGCTGCTCTCTGTTCTGGAATCATTCTTGGTGCATAATGAACAGTGAAAAAGGAATGGTATATGAGAGAGGTGGTGGTGAGAACTAAAAAGCCAGAAGGCAAAAATTGGAACAATATAGAAAAATGGTTTCATTGTGATTCTGGGATTGATTATATATGGATGATTTGTGTATACTGTCATGCTCCCCTAACGTATGTGTCATTGTGCCACAGACTAGAAGGGGCAAATGTAGAATAACTTAGATGGAACCACCAAATATCTCGGGACAGGTTCCAACTTTTTCTTCTTCCTCCCCTGGAAGGGATGCCATTAAATAATGTTATGTAGAAGATTGATGTTCATATCCTTTTCCTTCCCCATTCATCCCTTTCTGGAAATTGGAATATGTTATTAGCTTATACAAAGAGCAAAGGATGTGTTCATTAGATTTGTAGCTGATCTCTCTCTCTCTCTCTGTCAAATAAATAATTAAAATCTTTTTAAAAGGGGGAGGTGGAGCCTGGGTGGCACAATTCGTTTAGCATCTGCCTTCCGCTCAGGTCACGATCTCAGAATCTTGGGATCAAGCCCCATATTGGGCTCCCTGGTTGGCCCGAGTCTGCTTCTCCCTCTCCTTCTGCCGGTTGCTCCCCTTGTTTGTGCTCTCTCTCTCTGTCAAATAAATAAATAAATCTTAAAAAAAAATTTATCTGAGCATCTCTTTAAGATATTTACATTTACTCAGGGAGAACAAGACAAATAGTTTTTTTAAAAACTTCTTTGTTTTCCGAGGGAACCATGAAGAGTAATTGTATTAACATTAATTAGCATTAACACCTATATTCCCCTTTTGTAATTTTTTTTAATGTTATATAGTACTTCAATACCACATTGAGTATGTCTAGTATATCTGGAAATGATTCAGTACTTGTCTGTTTTTCTTGTGCGGTCATCTGAAAGCAATTTTAAAATCAGAAAATATACAAATCTGTTTTATTCTCAAAGCTTGCCATAGGAAGGGCAGTAGCGTTCCCACTCCCACCATTACCAGTATACACCCCCTGGAAATACCGGCACCAACAAGTGGTTTGTTACTACAATTCCCCTCCCTGTTTCTACTCTTATTGATATGAAACTCTTGATTGAGTCACGTAAATATTAAAAGACAAAAAATGTGTGATGAAAGCAGATATATCAGGGAAATTCACAGGCAGAAGCCCAGTAAGGGCAAGGTGTACCTAGTCTTTCATCTCTCATCATCTCACACAGAGATCGCTTGGGCTTATCCTCTGGAAAATAAACTCGATTTTCTGCCACTTAGCAAATTTACAGTGGAAATGAATATCAGCACCTGACCCGTTAAAACCTCCAGAACTGGGCAGCCTAGACGGCAGCCTGATTTCTGACATCACTTTCTGACTGAATGAACACATTCATCACTGATGAATCAGGAGCCATCACTGGCTCCATCTGAAGCCCTTTCAACCCTCTCTGCCAAGCCAGTTTTCTTTCCCCCAGGTTTGTTGAAGTACAATTGACATATAACATGGTATAAGTTTAAGGTGTACAATCTATTCATTTGACACAATCATATATATACAATACACACACACACACACACACACACACATTACATATATAGCAATATAATTACCGTGATAGCATCAGCTAACACCTCCAACACCTCCATCACATCACATAATTACCATCTCTTTTTTGTGGTGAGAAAATTTAAGATTTACCCTCTTAGTAACTTTCAAGTTATAATACATAAAATAAAGTTCTTTAAGAAAACACTATCAGGGCCATTCATCAGGAACATATGCTTAATCTCTTCATAAATGAAAGAAAAATATGATTGAACAGACATTTCCATAGTACACATCAAATCCAATAGCACTAAAATCTCCATTCTGAAATTTGAATATAGGTAGACTATTAGATGATGTAGAAAATTATTATTAACCTTATTACTGTGCAAATGACATTGTTAAAGAGGAAAACATCCTTAATTTTAGTGATGCATATGACATATTTAAGGATAAATTATGTTTTCTCTAATTATGTTAAAATGCTTCAGCAAAAACAAATAAATAAATAACCAACTAATTTGGCAACTGTAAATAGTTGTTTAATTAGATAAAAGATATATGTATATTCATTATGATTGTCTCCACTCTTCAAAATATTTCACAAAATGAATTTTAAATTATCTCCATTCTTGTGCAATCATTGTACATTTTCATAAAAATCAGTAGAGAATAAAATATCTGAAGTGGCAAGAAAATTCCTTGTTCTAGGATCCTTTTTACCATTTTAATCTGTTTCAATTGGTAGCTTCTCTTTAACCTTTTATTATATCAACATCAATTTTCTGGTTCAAACACTTGAACCATCTACTCTAAATTGTTATTTTACTCCTTCCTCTCTTTCTTTCTTTCATCATCTATTTCCCATATACATTTGTGATAATTGTCATTAACATGTTACTGCACTTTGGGGGAAGGTATTTAATTATTCCCCATCCACTAATATTATTGTGGCACAATTAGTATAGAAGATACTGGAATTTTTATTTCCATTTATTTATTTATTTATTATGCCTTTTATTTTCTTATATACCTTTCCTGTGAAAGGTATAAAAAGAATTAAACTTGTTTTAAATCTTAAAAACTCTATAAAAAACAAGTAAAATGTACATATACACACACATAAGAACTTATATAATGATTCAATGCAATGTGTAACTACATAATGGATAATATGTGTAAGTAACCTTTTAGCTATCATAACTACCATAAAATAAGTAGCACAATAATTACTGAGATATTTGACATTTGGCATATACTCTTTGAATCATTTGTATTTGTATTTCCCTGGGAGAATTATTCAAGGAGTTCCCAATCATTCAACTTAGGTGTAACATTAAAAAAATACCATAACTATAAAAAACAGTTAAACAAGAATTCAGATTCCAGCTAACTCTTCCTTTGAAGACAAATAACAATGTGCTTTGAATGGCAAAAACCATTTTCCCTTTCTTAAAACTTTTACTTTCATTATAAGTCAAATTGAAGTATTCATCCTCAGCAGCCAGAATCAAGAAGAAAAATCAATCAAGAAGAATCAAGAATCAAGAAAAAAGGGAAAAAAAAAAAAAAGCCCTAATTAAAAAAAAAAAAATCAATTAGCATCTTGACTTTTTCACAAATTCAATAAAATGCATACTAATCCACTGTGAAATAGAGAATCTACTTGGTCAACATTCTCTAATAATGACTCTAAATATATGAGAATATCTTCACATCAATTTTTCTCTTTTTCAGCTCTCTTTATTCTCAATACAAAGTGACTTCCTTTTCTTTTTAAGGTTTAGTATGTCAACCACAGCCTGCTCCATTACACAAAGATGCCTGGTTACTTGAAAGACTTTGATACATCTGTGCTATTCCCTGTGTGCTGACATATGTCTACTTGCAACAGAGAAAAGAAACTTCAAGGATGAGCTCCACTCATTTCAGTAATTGGTATTCCAGCCTGCTGGTTCAGATGGATTATTGTTAGTGAGATAGGCAGCTAACATTAATGTCAAATTAACATAAACTATAAGGATGATAGTATGCTGGAATTTGCATAATTTTCATCAGAATCTAAAGACTTTTGAAATTGATTCTCAAGGACTAATAAAGACATATTAGTTTACTGACTCTAGCATTTTTGGGACATTATTTAAAATGTCACATTCTAATTTTAAGTCAGTGATCTGCAACTTAGGATAATGGACAATATATGAATTTTAGACACAAATTAAATAATTTATGTGAAAATATGAACCCACAAAGTTATTAATCAGCCTCTGTCAAAAGAACACCATTTCTTTGATTTTTATAAAAATACATAATGGTACTCAAATTTAATCCTCTGTTAATTTCATTCCAGGAATTCTTTGTGTGCATTCTCAGGTGCCTTAATGCTGTCTGTTCAGTAATTCGAAGTCAAATGTCAATGGCTCTATTTCAGTCTTCAAAAAAAAAAATCTCATATGTGTGATTCATTCCAAGAGAAAAAAAATTGAGAAAGTTAAGTGTTTATATTTTTAATTTTTTTCTATTATGTCAAAACATAGAAACACATGGAGAAGACATATGGCACATAAGCATAGAATGTGCCCAACCCTGGCCTGTTTGGCTCTGGAGTCGTTCCTCTGAACAGATTAACACTTATCAACTGTGAAGTTGAAATATGAGTTTCTCAAAGCACAGAAACTTGTTTCCTTTTAGATGGCCTGCCTGTCTGAATTCTGCATTCCCTAAGTGTCTTCCATTTGAGATTTATTTTGCTAACCCAAAACGGAAGGTTATTATTACACCTAGAACTATTTAAAGCATCATTATACCAAATAAAAAAACTACACCACGGTTTTGAACATGCCCCTCTCCTTTTTTGTCATATCTCTTTCATCCAACATCTGGAAGATAATCATAGTTGCTCAAAATGGGGAAGAAGATTTCATATTCCATATACTCTGGTATACTATTAACTCATTATTACAAACACATGTTTAAGATTTCATCAATTCAATATATGTGTAATGTGACTAAGGAGAGTTTCATCTTGAACTACTGAAGGAAGGGAAAAACTATAGATATATGAAAGTTTTAGACAATGCAATCAAGAAAACCAATGAGTATTAGAGAGTTAGAACACAACACAGCCAGACATATTATTGATAATTATTAGCTATTACAAATACTTATTATTAATAATTAATAAAAAAATCAAGAGCTTATAAAGGCATAGCTGAAAGGTAATCCTATTTAACTGAAATACTTCCAGGACAAATTCTTTGGCTATACAAAAAAAGCATTTCTAGTCTTAACTTTTCAGTGTGATGACTGTAAAACCCTGACAGGCCATATATTGTTTTCTGATCCTTCATTATAAAAATAGGATGAAAGAACTCACCTTGCCTACTATCCAGAAGTAGACCTCTGGAAATAATAATTTTCCATTCCTCATTCTGAAATTGCACACACATACTCCACTGTTAATGAGAGCAGCAAGCAGATCTAATTCACAGAAAGGCAAGCAGGGCAGAGCCTGAGATACCAGACAAGACCAGCAGAAGTATACTTTCTGAAAGGCAGGGGCTGTCCCTGGAAAGAAAAATTATATTTATTGTTTTTAGTAATTGTGCTACACATAATAATGCAAAAAGTAACTTCAGTAAGAGTGTGAGCAGAAGCTAGTATTAAACATTTTGGTTCAATGAAATATGGAAGGCAAGACCAAACACATATGCAGAATACCCATTTTTATAAGAAACTATTCAAAGGTATAGTAAGAAAAATAATGTCATCAAGTAAAAATGGAGAGGGTGGAGAAGGAAGATGAAAACTTGCTAATTTTTTTCACTTATTAAGACGAAGCTAATAGAAAACGTCTAAAATAAAATATATATAAATCTTTAATAATAATAATTATTAACAGAATAAAAATACAAATACCCAAATATCAGAACCACACATAAAAACAAAGAAAACAGACTGTATAGTGAAATACTTAAAACATGTTAACAGAAAATACAACCAAATTACGACAAAACATAACAATAACACAGTATCAATAAAAGTTAATGGAGTGAACTCATCTTTTTTTTTATTTTTTAAAGATTTTATTTATTTATTTGAGGGAAAGAGAGAGCATGAACATATGAGTGGGGGGAGGGGCAGATGAAGAGGAAGAGAATCTCAAGCAAACTTCCTGCTGAGCATGGAGCCAGAAGCAGGGTTTGATCCCATGACCCATTTATCATGACCTGAGCCAAAACCAAGAGTCAGATGCTTAGCCAACTGAGCCACACACATGCCTCTAGAATGAACCTTCTAAAAAAAAAAAGGGGGGGGGGCGGAAATCCAGGCAGCTCACTAGGTCAAGCATCTGTCTTCAGTTCAAGTCATGATGCCATGGTCCTGAGATCAAGTCCTGTATCAGACTCCTTGCTCAGTGGGGAGCCTGCTTCTCCCTCTGCCTGCAGCTCCCCCACTTACGCTCTCACTTTGGCAAATAAATACACAAAATATTTAAAAAAAAATTTACTTTGGATCCAAGCAAACAAAAACCTATGCCTTATAGAAGAGACACATGTAAAAAGTTATAATGCTAAAAAATAATATACTGAACAAATGTGCACCATGAAGGATCAGGACCTTAATATCAAATAAGGTAGAATCAGGCTAAGGTCCACTATGTAAGAAAAGAGTGCTTCATGATGCTAACAACTATGATTTCACTGAAACCAGTTATGCATATCTTTATGCAGTATAACATAGAAACAATCATTATAGACATACATAGAAACATACCAAATGTAAATCAGTGAGTTGGAACACAGAATATCTTAACTAATGTATAAATGCCAAAGTTTGTTCTTTAACAAATATCAAACAAACAGAAAAACTCTTAGTTCATTTAATCAAGTAAAAAAAGGAAAAAATTGGGAACATATAAAACAAGAAATAACCAAATTGTGGAAACAGCCCAAGTCCCAAGTATCCATTTACTGATAAATAGATAAAGAAGATGTGGTTCATATACACAATGGAATATTACTTGGCAATCATAAAGAATGAAATCTTGCCATTTGCAACAATGTAAATGGAACTAGAATGTATTATGCTAAGTAAAATATGTCAGTCAGAGAAAGACAAATATCATATGATTTCACTAATATGTGGAATTTAAGAAGCAAATTAGATGAACTCAGGGGAAGAGAAGGAAAAATAAAAGAAGACAAAAGCAGAGAAGGAGGCAAACCATATGAGACTTCTAAATGTAGAGAATAAATTGAGGGTTGCTGAAGGGGAGGTGGATGGCGTTTGCTAAAAAGGATATGGGCATTAAGGCGAGTACTTGTTGGGAGGAGAACTGGGTGTTAAACTTAAGTGAGCATCACTAAATTCTACTCCTGAAATAAATACTACACTATATGTTAACTAAATTGAATTTAAATTAGAGAGAGAGAGAAAGAGAGAGGGAGAGGGAGGGAAGGAGGGAGGCAAACCGAGAAACAGACTGTTGTTGAGGGGAGGTGAGTGGGATGATGGGTAAAATAGGTGATGAGAATTATGAGTGCACTTGTGATGAGCACCAAGTATTGTATGGAAGTGTTGAATCACATATTGTATACCTGAAATTAATATGACACTGTATGTTAACTGATTGGAATTTAAATAAAAACTTACAAGAAAAAAAAGTAAGGGGAGAAAACAAAAGAAATCTGAATGATGCATGGATTTTAGTTAAAAATAATGAATCAGTGATATCTCACTGATTGTATTACATGTACCATACTAATTAATGCAAGATGTTAATAATACAGGAGAATAAATGTAGTGTGTATGACAACTCCATACTATATTCACAATTTTACTGTAAATTTTGTTTTAGAATATTTAAAATATTTTCTATTTTTAAAAAAGAACTGATTATCCTCAAGAAACATTTTTTTTTAATCTGCTGACAGCACGTGCCATATTCTATAGTTCTCTTTAAGCAGTATTATGTCAGACCAAGAACATTTTTTATCATTATCATTTCATTCAGTGCTTGCAAAAATATTAAGAAAAAAGACTAACGGGTAAGTTAATGATGTAGCAATGGAAAATAAGTGAAAAGTATTAAAAAGAAAAGAAAGAACAGCAAATTGTCAAAGAAACAAGATACTATAAGAATCAAATGAAACAGATCTGCTCTAAAATATACAAATAAATTTGATAACCAGTTTAAGATAGGTAATTTCTAGGAAAATATAATTTCTCAACCTGGCCTGAGAAGAAAATAAAGTCCGTAAAATGATTTTCTTGGAGAATACTGCCCCTAAAACAATGTAATAATAACAAAAGCTGATTGAAATAAACTGAATCAAGCCTTAGGGTATCAGAGATTTTTCTGGGGTAATTTTAGTAAATCTCTAAAACACAGATAATTGAAATGTTATAAAACTATTTCTAGGGTACATAAAAAGAAAAGAGCTTCCAGACTCACATTATGAATTGAGTATATATTAATACTAACAATTTTACAGAAAATATAATCACAAAATTATCACTTATGAATATTGATGTAAAATCACAAAGAAACAGATTTTAGCAACATATTTAAAAAATATAAATGTGGGTTCCTGGGTGGTTTAGTTGATTAAGCATCTCCCTTCAACTCAGGTTATGATCCTGGTATCCTGGGATCAATCCTAGCATCAGTCTCCTTGCTCAGTGGGGAGAATGCTTCTACTTCTCCCTCTGCCACTCTCCCTGATAGTGCTCTCTCTATCTTTGTGTAAAATAAATAAATAAAATTTAAATATATATATATATATATATATATATATACACACACACACATATATATGTGTATATGTGTGTGTGCATATATATATATATATATATAAATATATATAAATAAATACAACATAACCTAGTAGGGTTTATTCCAGGAACTCAAAGATGTTTCAATATTGTTAAATTGATTGACATAATTCATCAAATAAATACTCCTAGAAAAACAACATAGAATTTCTTCATAGATAATAAAAATTATTTGATTAAACTGAACACTTTTTGAAAATAAAAATTAAAGAAAATAAAAAACAAGAATATTTTCTTAAGATGGTAAAACAGATCACCTCAATTTCCTTCTTAATAGGTTAAGTCTTATACTTGAGTCCCAATCAAAATAATGAAAAATGTAAGTAAATTTGATGAAGTACAAAAAGTAGAAGAAACAAGGAAAATAAATTTATCTATTTCTGCAAATTCAATGACTGTATATTAATAAAATGCAAGAGAATCATTTGAAATCAACCCCAAATATGACAAATCAGTAATGTTTCAAGCAAGCACATTTATAAACAAAAATAGCCAGTGTGCCCTATTCAGTCAGTTACAATTTAGAATTCTAACTAGATAAAGGAAACTATTTATAATAGCAATGAAAATTAAATATTATTATGAGTTACATTAAATAGTATATAACAAATCTATATGAAGAAAAATTTAAGAAACTATTAAAGGGAACAAATGATGCTTTCACAATACAAAATTACATCAGATTCTTAAGTATTATGATTTCAATTCTCTCCAAGTGTATTAATTAATGATATAATATTTTTTTAAATTAAGGGAGTTTTTAAAAATAGCAAATTAATTAACTAATTAATGAATGAATGAAATTAGGGGAGTTTTTACAAAATTCACATGGAAAAATGAGCAAATGATTATAAAGGAGAGAAATCTAATGAAGAAATGCAAAGAATAGACATTAGGTATGACAGATAGAAAACATATTATAAAATGCCAGCATTAAAGCAATATACTACAGAGCATGCACAAAAAGACAATGAATAGAATTTAAGAGAAAGGCCAGACATAAACAGACTTGGTATGAGCTGTTAGTCACTGTAATGGAACTTTCTCAAATCAGGGAGAAAATAAATGAGACTATTCACAAAATAGTGTTCTGACAACCATAGCCATGAAAAATAATAAAATTAAAAGATGACTCCATATATCATATCATCCAATAAAAATGTTCCAAGTTGGTTAAATTTTTTTTTAAAGATTTTATTTCTTTATTTGATAGCGAGAGACACATAGAGAGAAGGAACACAAGCGGTGGGAGCAGGAGAGGGAGAAGCAGGCTTCCCACTGAGCAGGGAGCCCAATGCAGGGCTTGATCCCAGGGCCCCAGGATCACGACCTGAGCCTAAGGCAGCTGCTTAACAGCTGAACCACCCAGGTGCCCTGATCAAATATTTTAGTGCCAAAAATAAGGCCATGACAATACTACAGGAAGACATAGGGAAATTTCTTAATAAGCTGAGAGTGGGAAAGACACATTAAAATGATTAATAATTTAGAAGCAACAAAATAAATAATTGTAATATAGGTAATGGAGATTAGGAAGTGTACTTGCTGAGATGAGCACTAGGTATGTATGGAAGTGTTGACTCACTATATCTTATGCCTGAAACTAATACTATACTGTATGTTGCTTAACTGGATTTAAATAAAAGCTTTTTTAAAAATTAAAGAATAAAATTGAAAAAAAAAAGAAAAAAATTGTAATATTAAACTCTGTCAAACCTACCCTTTGAGTTGTGAGATTTCCAGTCAGAATGATGAAAGTGACATTGGTTCTTCTTGTACATGAGTTCCTACAAGAAATATGAGCTGAGAAAACATCTGGCCTACTGTTGACAAGCAGAATTTAGAGGAAATTAAAAGGGAACATGCTAAATTAGAAAAAAAAAAAAAAACCTACTTAACATATCCAGGATCTTAAGCCATGAAAAGATTGTCTAAATATACAGTGGCTTCAGGGTAAAGATCAAATCAAGCTTTGGCTGTGATTCCCTTTTAAAGGCCTCTGAGATAACACATTGTTTAGTGGACATTTTCAAATGGATAAAGGATTGAGATTTTTTTTGCCTCAAAGAATGCTGAGATGTCCATTGCATTTCTACTCATGCATTGACTAGCAGGAGCAGAAAGACCTGCCTTGGTAAGAGTGTTGTATTTTACTTTTGGTGAATTCTGTAAAACAGAGTATCACATCTGGCAAAAGTTCCAGCATTCTGGTCTAAAAGGGACTGAGATTATTCAATCAAAAAAAAAAAAAAATCACTGCAATCCCGTCTTTAAAGAGTAATCATCAGGCTAGGAAAGTAGAAGGAGAACAAAGGGCATACACTCCATGCTCTTTTTAGAGAGAGAGAGATGCATGCATGCAAGTGGGAAGAGGAACAGAGGGAAAGGGAGAGAGAGAGAGCGTCAGACTCCCCTCCAAGCACAAGTGTATGTGGAGCCTAATGCAGGGCTGGATCTCATATGACCTGAGCTGAAATCAAGAGTCAGATACATAATGGACTGAGCTACCCAAGCTTTTTTTTCAAATATGAGGATCTGTCTGTATGGTTTCTCTCTATGAGATAATCTGACAAAGTGTCATTATTATATGCTGGGAGTTCAAGGGAGAAGAAAATTTGTCTCTTTAGTTCATAGCTGTTAAGGGGAACAGCATCTAAGCATCAGCTTCAGTAGCTAATGTAGATCATGAGATATATAAGAACTTTGAATGTGATGATATGGTACAATGAGAATTTGATGGTTTTGAGAGGTTCAGTGTATTTTGCAGATGGGAAGGATATAAAGTGGCTCCAATGCTTGAACCTTCCCTATGCTCATTCCCTTTGTGCAGCTCTTCCTATAATGTGGTACAGTTTATTTTCCTGCCCTTTGAATCTCATCTGGACTTGACACTTGCTTTTGCCAAACTAATGTAATAGAAGAGAAGTCATGCCAATTCCAAGCAAAGGCTACAAGAAGAATTGCATGTGTCCACTCTCTTTCTTTGTCTTCTTATTTCCCCATGTAGATGTTCTTGCACTCATTCCTTGGCAAGTGACACACATAGATGAGAGCTGATCCAAGCTAGTTCTTCCAAAGGAGGTCCCCGACACGTAAATAAGTACACTTGCAGCCAGCAAGCAAGCTAACATGCATGAGGAAGCCCTGTAGAGATCAGCTCAGAACAGCAGAACCAGTCAGCTGATCCACAGACTGGTGAACAAAAGTAAATGTTGATCGATTCTGCCCGTGAAGTTTTGTGGTTCGTACCCAGCATTATTATATAATAAATAATTAATACAAGATGTTTCCTTGAGGCTGTTCAGTGTGGTGATACCCAGCCTCTCTGGTACAAGCACACAGAGCTTGTTTAAGTCCTTATTCTCCCAAATAGTTCCTTAAAATGTTGGGCAAGTTATCAAACTTGCACAAGTTTGGTAAGCACACGTTATTCTTGTCAGGAAAATGAGGATAGTCAATAGCAATATCATCTAATAAAATTTGTTTTGAGACTTAAATGTGATAATGCACCAATATGCACAGTTGGCATGTGGTAAATACTGAGTAAATTCTATTCTTGTCTATTCTGTTGAAATTATTCACAAGCTATTATAATTATAAAATAATTTTAAACTGAATTAAGATTTAACATTAAAATTTGTGAAATAACAAGGCATGACTTATAATTGAATATTTTTAAAAATACTTAAACCCTTTTTTTTTAAAAAAGCAGGCTCCATAAAACACTATAATTTTTGCAAAGGCAGAGATAAAGTTACATTCAACCACTTTATGTCCATCATTTAGCATTTTTGCTACTGGACTGTAGGTGCTTACTAAATATATGTTTACTTGAACCTGTGTAATAACATGGCACGAGGACTTCCTTTTTTTGCTGCCATCATATTGAAGGTTGAAGATATAATTAATGTAAGCTAAAAAATTAATTTCAATTAAATAACCGCACTACCTCACACATAGTGGCCACTCACTAAGCATTTATTGAATTAACTATGAAATCAAATAGAAAAACACACAAAGGTCATAGAAATTAGGTAATTAGCTTTTGAAAGGTGACTAGGGCAAAATGAATTATTCAACAGTTTCTTTATTTTTGAATAATTGTTAATAAATGATTTATCAAATGTCAGCAAGCAAAAGCCATTTAAATATTTAAGTAAACACAGTTAACAGTAACCTAGATTTGCCAATAATTTGAAGATTATAGAACAAATAGAAATATATACTTAATTTTCTTAATATGTGATTTTTTTCAGGAAAAATAATCACACAATTGAGCGCCTTTTTAAATTATCAGACATTGTAATACATGATAAATAAAGAAAACAATTTTTTTTAAAAATCATGTTATTTAAAGAAGTCATAACCTAGTCAGAGAGACAAATACATGATAAAATAATTATAGTTCTGAGAAACAGACACTGTATGATATAACCAAATGGTTTAGAAGCACTTAGTATGGAATGACTGTACCAAAGGAGTAGGTTGGAAGTGGAAGAACAAAATGTATATTCTTCACTTAATAGGCAATATTTACTTCATTCTACAAAGAAAACTGGGGTTTATCATGGAAGATGGCAGAAACATACAGACAAAAAAAAAACTATTATGAGCTAGTAAATATACTTGATATTTAATTTCAATTTCATATATGATAAGACTGAAGGAAAGGTGCTATTATCTTTATATTACTAAAATATTTAAAAGAAACTAAAATTTATACAAGTCAAGAATTAGGAATTAAATCCAGGGTCTCTAATCTTTAAGGGCATTTCACATTCCAATATCCTAGACAAGAGAATATATACAAAGGCATAAAAGTATAGAATGGCAACACTGAATGGGGATGGAAGTGAATACATATGCAAGCAGGAGCTATACAAAGGATGGCACCTGTTGAAACTATAAATACAAATAAATACATATTTGGGCATGAAGAATATTATACCATTCTAGTGGGACTAGATTTTTTTTTATCTGGAATTGACAGAGAATAATTGAAGAAATGTAGACAGGAATTTATATGATTCACATGTAACGTTAGAAAGAGCTTCTGCTGATAGTTGGGAGAAACATTTGAGGAAGAAAACTCTGGGGACATGATTGGGAGTATCATTCAGGTAACTCAATAGTTAAAGAATATGAAAATGAAGTCTTTATTCTGAGTGTCAGTGCTTTATAGGAGAAAGGAGAGAACTTGGAGATATTTTACAAACAGAATCAATAGAATTTGTGGCCAACCTACAGGGACAGTTAGGATGGAGATCAGAGTAATCAAGCTGGGATGAGCAGGTGTACTGTGCATTATTAACAGAGGCAGAGTGAATAAAAAAGGAGAAGCGCACTTGTGGATAAGACCTGGAATTCAGAAAGGGTTTGCTGTGGTTGAGGAGACCACAGATAATTTAAAGTAGACACACAGTAGGAAAGCTTAATTTTGCTTAAATATGTATGCTAAACCTTTTCATTTAGTTTATTATCATACACTACATATTAGAGCCAAATGCAAACTGGAGAGCTGAAAAACTATGAAAGGAAAGTAAGTACAAGAGCTGGCAAAACAATGTCATGGAAGAAAATACCAAAATAAGTTAGACCAACTAAGCCCATTTGTAAGAGTGCTGTTTTAGAGAGAAGCGTAACTTTAAAAGACATCAAGAACCAATATTTTTCACAAAGCCAATCAAATTATATAACAAAAAATTACAACAGCAACCACCCCTATAACAAGAAAATATAAGTAATGTAGAAATTGCTTTAGAAATACGTGAGGTATATAAAGAGAAAATGTTAAAATACCACTGAGGAAGGTACACACCATACATAAACATGCCACACAACCAGAACCAATAGAAAGATCCCTCAACATCATAAAGAAGTCACTGCTTTCTGGATTACTCTATTAACCTATAACGTTTATATGAACCTAATAAAGATAACTGATAAAATGTGTCCTTATTGTTATTGTTTGTGACTTCACAAGCTGACTGCACACCTCTTGCAGTAAATAAACAATGACATTAGCCCAGGGTCTATGGAAAAAAAGAGTAATCATAAGAGACTGGTCCAATCACATATTTATTTATTATATTAAAAAGGTTTGATGATTAAAACACTGTGGTTCTAACAATTTCTGGAGTCAATGAAATCCAGACAGGGGAAACTAATTCAAAGATTTTAAGATAGGAATAATATTAGCATGTTCAAGGAAAGTATGAAGCCATAGTAGCCTGAACATTCATAAGGAGTGAGGGAAAGTACAGAAGTAGGAATGAGACCAGAGGAGAAGGCAGGTGCCAGATCATTTAGGAACCTGTAGGGAATTGAAGGATTTTTATAATTTACAAGAAGGGTCATCTGAAGAGCCACTATGAATAATTTGTGGAAAAAGATAGAAAGAAAAAGACCAAAAACAGAAATTTGGAATACATCTGGGAGAGGTGAGGGGAATAGGCAAAAGAAGACAGACGATAGTAAAGGAAAAGTAGTCTAAGTGAAATAAGGAGAACAAGGAGATAAAGTTGTCATTTAAGACAAATAAAGAGAAAAAATGTGTTAGAATCAGAAAAGTACTATTAAGCATTTTATTTATTTCTTTAAGATTTTATTTATTTACTAGAGAGAGAGAGAGAGAGAGAGAGCATGAGCAGGGAGGAAGGGCAGAGAGAGAGAGGGGAGAGGGAGAACCAAACTCCCCACTGAGCATGAAGCCCATGTGGAGCTCAGTCCCAGGACCCAGAGATCACGACCTCAGCCAAGGGCAGATGCTTAACCACTTGAGCCCCCCACGGACCTTTAAGTATTTTAAATACTGCAGTGGGTCTAAGAGATATTTAAAAAGAGTTCATTGGCCTGTAATTTATGATGTGCCTAGAAAAGCTACTTCAAGGGAGAAAGGAAAGCAGAGTTCCTAACAAGCATGCACAATACCACTTAAGAATTTTAAGTGTTTTATCAGATGTTAGTGCTTGAATGCTGAAAACCAGTAAGATATGTTCATTTACTTTCCCAAGACTTTTGGAATTCTGTGTACTTTGTATTTCTTATGTAATAAACTACACAGATATTTAATATGGTATTATTTTAACTCATCATAAGAAGGTCAAATACTGATTAGTATTTACCAATTTTAATTCTTTCTAATCTACTTTGTACCAAATAAAACAAATTGTACACCTAGAACAAATAATGATTTGGCACATATTCAAATTAGAGCCCTATTAATAAATCCATAAAGATTATGGCCCATAATCATTCAAAATGGTACAATAGGGTTTTTAAATGTAGTACACTTATAATCTTTATACTTAGCAATAACAATTTAGATAATTACTGTTATTTAGACACTTATAAAAATGTTTTAAATTTTATGAGCTGTTTCTTAAACAAAAAGCCTAGGAAACCTAGTCCTTCAACTTCTCATATCCTCTCTACCCACCCTTACATCTCATAATTGCCACAATACTACATTGGAGGAATTAAATTTATACTTCTGTTTCTTGCATTTTTTTATTTTATAAATATTGAGAACATTGTACATTGCACACTACCATACATTTAATCAGGGGATATATTTATTTTTAAATGTTGTGTTGGGAAAATTCTTCCCTCCACCCAAAGAACAAATGTCTCATTATTTCAGACACTTAGAAGTAGGGAATATATATTTTTATTTCCTAAAGACTTGACTGCTTAATTGGGCCATTTTAAACCTCAACTTAAATATACCATGATACTCTTCCTCAGAACATAATTGTGGTTCACTGTTCTCTGGTCTTGATTTTCTATTTCTATTTCATTTTATCTCATATTTTCTTCTTAAAAATTAACATTTTGATGAACAAAACAAAAAAAGAATAAATAAAATTTTGTTGTCATGGTATTTTATGGTGATAAAAATCTAGTGTGTGGATAAAAGGATAACTTATTAGTTACAATCAATCTTATTCAATTTACTAAAGAACTAATTTATTGTAACCATTGTTGCACAGTCATTTGTTCCATTTTGGTGGAATAATTTAGCCATTTCCTCATCTTTAAATGTTCCTTGTGCCTCACTAGTAAAATGGGACACAACTTAACTCTACTAAAAATTCCGGGTTTTTCTCAAAATTTTAAGTTTTGCATATTTGAGAAGAGAAAGTACTGCGGATTGTAAAAGGAGTGATCTGTCACTTTGACTTGGACTTTGATGAACCAATTTTAGAAGCAATTTGTGGTTCCTTTACTCAGTTAAAATGAAATACTCATTTAAATATTGCTTTTCAATCAAAGAGTAGTTTTGTCATAATCCTCAAAAATATTTTTTACATATATTTCAGTAATTTTCCAAGCTGACCTGTGACTGAAAATTGTATCCTTTCATATGGGAGACCTCAATTTACTCATAAAATGATGTCTGTCTTTATATTCTCACATTTTATTCAATCTAGCTTCTTTCTCTAATAAGCCAGATTCTTTAATTTTGCGATGGCATCCAGTCATACCTGGGATTTCCCTTTGGTCTTGCCCATTTGGATGGATACTTTTTTCAGAAACAAAATGAGGGTTTTAGAGGAGAGGGGGAGTGGGGGATGGGTGAGTCTGGTGGTGGGTATTAAGGAGGGTACATATTGCATGGAGCACTGGGTGTGGTACAGAAAGAATGAGTCTTGAAACACTAAAAACTAAAATTAAATTTTAAAAAATTGGCTTTTGGGGGGCATCTGGATGGTTCAGTGGGTTAAAGCCTCTGCCTTTCACTCAGGTCATGATCCCAGGGTTCTGGGATTTAGCCCTGCATCAGGCTCTCTGCTCAGTAGGGAGACTGCTTCCCCCCTCTCTCTGCCTGTCTGTCTGCCTATTTGTGATCTATCTGTCAAATAAATAAAATCTTTTAAAAAATAAAAATAAAATTAAAAAAATAAATAAAAATAAAAAATTGTCTTTTTGGTTCTTGGCACACTTTCAGCCCTAGATGTTGCCTTTCTAATTTCTTCTGGTTCAATGCCATGAAACTGGGAACAAACTCCAGGAATAGTGATCTCACTCAAGGTTTTGAAATCCTGAAAAAGATCTCAGTTTTGGTGCATTGTCTTTAAGGGGTGATCATCAGAAAGCAATTATGTAATAAGACAATTTCTTAGAATAACCTGTGACAAAAGACAGGAACAGAATAGTTTAACAAAAGTGATTTTATTATAATCTCAACCAGAAACCAAATTTGATGAAAATAACTTAAAATATTTTACTTTAAAAAGATTTTAAAAATAAGATAAGGAATCATGTACTTCATAGTCTTCAAATGTTTGAAAATATCACTTTTTTAGTCAGTCTTGCAAATATAGTAGTCTGTGTTTATTATAGGACCAAGAGTTGATATTTTCTGGTGCTCTCTTGTTTTCTATAAAATTATGAGAAACCTAATCCCTTCAAATCCATGATTAAACTATAAAACAAGGTCGTTTCTATGAACACAACATTGATGTACATCACATTATATAACCTTCTCATTTATTTGTTTATGTACTTAAAAAGAAACTTTTTAAAAATGAGTAAGGTATTTAAGATGGAGGAGGCAGATACTGTGACAACTGCAACAATTGACTATTTTTCTGAACACCAGCAGAGCTACCACCTCAGGCCACTTCACGATCATTTGATATGTATAACATTTAGTGTTTCTTCTCCAGAAAATCCTTGTACATATGGCTGAATTCCAAATCTATTCTCCCATTCTGTGTCAGGTTACAACATGGAAATGGAAGTGAGCAACACCCATATGGGTGAGCAACACCCATAACTCATCAAAACAAGTGCCATTCTTAATACCCATCACCAATCTAGGCCATCCCCCACCCACCTCCCTCTACTCACCCTGAATTTCTTCCCCATCAGTAGCAGTCTCTTATGGCTTGTTTCACTCTCTCATTTTTCCTCTTCCCATTTGTTTATCTGTTTTCTTTGTTAAATTCAACATATAAGTGAGAATGTATGACATTTGTCTTTCTCTGACTGACTTATTTCACTTAGGGTAATACATTCTAGTTCCATCCATGTCTGTGCAAATGGCAAGGTTTCATTCTTTTCGATGGCTGAGTAATATTTCATCATAGATAGCTGTGGATCCTCCATGCTTTCTCTTTTCCCTTTTGTAGGCTGTACTTAGAGCACTCTAAAGCACTAGGGATATTGGAGCCACAAAAATGGAAGAAACTTGAATCCCAAAATGACTGCAAGAGGGGACTTTTAGCAGAACATAACTTTGAACTATTATGTGTCATTTTTTCAAAATTTGGAATAAATTAATGCAGAAATCAAGACAGGTTTTATCTTCTATGTAGTATTCTACTTTCTTGGCCACAGAGGAGATGACATGAAGAATACAGCAAAGGAAATAGAAAGATTGTTGGCAAATGCATATCTGCCATTAATGTGGGATATTTTTAATATTTTTATTAAATATTTTTTATATTTACTTTTTTTTAATATTTTGTTTTGCCAATAAAATGTGTCCTCAATTCCCAGGGTAGTGATGTTTACTCAAATATTATGTGGTATCAAAGCAGAAGTTCCCAGAAGAGATTTCTTAAAACCTAGTGGGTATTTAAAATATCTCTTATTAATGATTCCAAAGACATAATTTACATTTTCAAATATTGGTTATGAGTGAGCAGTTTGCTTTTTATGTTTCTACTTTCTAAACAACTATTCATAGCTTTTGTTTTTTGGTTGTTCTAAAGAATAGTAGTTTCCTTAATTATATGATTGGCTTGTGTAAATAGGAAATTTTAGATTTTAAAATTTAAAATTTTAAACTTTAAAATTTGGATTCTTTTTGTCAAAATGTTAAAAAATTAAAATATCACTATGTTAGAACATTATCAGTTTAATTTGAGTGCTGGCTTTTTTATTGTTTGATTTGGATTTGAAGCATTTTTCTCAACAACAGAATTTTGTGTTATTTTATGGAGATTACTTTTTTGTTTGCTTTGGATGTTTGGTCTTCAGTTTTAGGCATTTGTAAATTTCTTTACTACATTAAATTAAATGTTTTTTTTTTTAATTTCTAAAGGCAGTTAAAATTTTAGAAAACCTCTGCTTCTTAGGAAAGGATAGTGAAAATTGTATTGTGAGCATTACATGTTAGCTATTTTTACTTTCTTTAAAGAGTTGTTTCATTGTGAAAACCTGCCAATATAAAGTTTTATATTGTTTTTGTTTTTATGTTAGTGTTTTGTTTTGGTTTACCAAAGGAAGGTGAACATATTTGCAGAAGTTTTATGCAAATGAGGAGTCCATTTAATCTTAGAATAACAAAAAGAAATGAAATAAGTTCATTTCTGAGGGAGAAGGTTATTAAGACATTTCAAGCAAAATTATGCATGTAAAAGAGCCAAATGACTAAAAAATGCCCCCCTGTGGCCCAAGCTAAAGCCATTTTTCTCCTTCCTTCTTAAGAGAAACCTGATTCTCTTTCAGGTATCAATGTGCTCATTTAAGAAATTGTCCTTCCTTATTCTATTGCACTCTAGAAATGGTCATTTTAAATAGTTTTAAGAAGTTTGGGCCAATTAGATAGAAATGGAAATTACTTACAAAGCTCTTTAAACAAAGAAAGTAATGGGGTTTAAAATCGTCTTCTTCACCTTATGTTTTACTTAGAATTTAGATTTGATGCCTTACATAAAACAATCAAACAGTTATCATAAAACATTGAAAATGCAGTCAAAGCCATGTGTTCAAAGAGCTAAATGAAAAGATTAAAAAAAAAAAAAAAGTCCCTCTTCCCAATGATAATTTAGTGTTGCTATTCCATAGCCAATCTGAATACATTTAGCCTTTTAATAGTGAAAGTAGTAAAATCACTTACTGGTTTAAAACAATAATTTCTATTCTCTCACATGCAAATTTAGCCTTATCTGATAGAACCAGACCCCATAACAATAGCAATAATAGCAAAAACAAAATAAGAAAGTCTATGCTTCTAATACCAGAAGGGCTAGCTAGAAGAAAAAAAAAATAGTAGAGAAAAAAACTCAGGACGGAAGGAAAATGGGACAAGGTTACTTGATGGGAAGTGCAAGGAAATTGAGGTGGAGGAGTAGAAAATCAACAATCTTCACAATGATACAGTACAGTATTTTTTTTTCTTTTTAATAACAGTGTGAACAATGTTACACAAGGTTTCCAAAAATACAAGAGGAGGAAATAATTAGGTCTCATCAAAAGTTAAAATAAACGGATGCCTGAATGTCTCAGTCAGTTAAGTGCCTGACTTCAACTTGAGATCGTGATCCCTGGATCCCGGGATCAAGTCCTGCATTGAGTTCCTTGCTCAGTATGGAACCTGCTTCTCCCTCTGCCTGACATTCCCCCTGCTTGTGCTCTCATTCTCTCTCTGTGACAAATAAATACATTGAATCTTTTTTAAAAAGTTAAAATAAAAATATAAAAATAATTAAAATTAAAGGAGGTGAAAGACCAATACTCTGAAATGTGTAAAACACTGATAAAAGAAATGAAGATGACAAAAACAAATGGGAAAGATATTCCATCCTCATGGATTAGAAGAACAAATAGTGTTCAAATGCTCATATTACCCAAAATAGTCTGCATATTTAATGCAATCCCTATCAAAATACTGACAGCACTTTTCACAGAACTGAATCCTAAAATTTGTATGGAACCACAAAAGAGCCCAAGCAATCTTAAAAAAGAAAGACAAGGGGTACCTGGGTGGCTCAGTGGGTTAAGCCTCTACCTTCAACTCAGGTCATGACCTCAGGGTGCTGGGATAGAGCCCCACATCAGGCTTTCTTCTCAGAAAGGAGCCTGCTTCCCCCTCTTTCTCTGCCTGCCTCTCTGCCTACGTGTGATTTCTCTCTTTGTTAAATAAATAAATAAAATCTTAAAAAAAAAAATGAAGGACAAAACTGGAGGTATCACAAGCTCAGATTTCAAGATACAGTACAAAGCCGTAGTAGTCAAAACAGCATGGTGCTGGCACAAAAATAGACATATAGATCAATAGAACAGAATATACAGCCCAGAAAAAAACCCACAATTATATGGTCAATTAATCTTTGACAAGGGAGGAAAGACTATGGAATGAGAAAAAGACAATCTCCAACAAACAGTGGGAAAATCGGACAACTACATGCAAAATAAAATGGATCACTTTCCTATACTATACACAAATATAAACTCAAAATGGAGTAAGGAACTAAATGTGAGACCCACCTAAAAATCCTAGAAGAGAGCACAGGCAGCAATTTTTCTTGACATCAGACATAGCAGCGGTTTCCTAGATAGGTCTCCTTTGGCAAGGAAAACAAAAGCAAAAATGAACTATCAGGACAACACTGAAACAAAAATCTTTTGCACAGCAAATAAAATGGCCAACAATAAATTCTGGAACACTAAAAAGAAATAAAAGAAAAGAAAAAAAAAAAAGAAAAGAAAAAAAAAAGGAAACAGTCAACAAAACCAAAGGACAATCTACTGAATGGGAAAATATATTTACAGATGACAAATCTGATAAAGGGTTGGTATCCAAAATATATAAAGATCTTATACAACTTAACCACAAAAGCAATCCAATTTTAAAAATGGGCAGAAGAGGGGCGCCTGGGTGGCTCAGTGGGTTAAGCCTCTGCCTTCGGCTCAGATCATGATCTCAGGGTCCTGGAATCGAGCCCCACATCGGGCTCTCTGCTCAGCGGGGAGCCTGCTTCCCCCTCTCTCTGCCTGCCTCTCTGTATGCTTGTGATCCGTCTCTCTCAGTCAAAAAAAAAAAAAAAAAAAAAAAGGGCAGAAGATGTGAATAGACATTTCTCTGAAGAAGACACCCAGATGGCTAATAGACACATGAAAAGATGCTCAACATCACTCATCATAAAGGAAATGCAAATCAAAACCACCATGAGATATCACTTCACACCTGTCAGAATGGCTAACATAAAAAAACACAAGAAACAAGTGTTGGAAAAAATGTGGAGAAAAAGGAACCCTCCTGTACCATTGGTGGAAATGCAAACTGATGCCATCACTGTGGAAAACATTATAGAGTTTCCTAAAAAAAATTAAAGATGGAACTACCCCATGATCTGATAATTGTGTTACTAGTATTCACCCCCAAAATACAAATAAATTAATTCAAAGGGATGTATGCTGCACTATGTTTATTGCAGCATTATTTACAATAGCCAAATTGGGGAAGAAGCCCAGGCATCCAGAGATAGATGAATGGTTAAAGAAGATGTGGTATATATATACAATGGAATATTATTCAGCCATAAAAATGAATAAAATTGTGCCATTGGCAACAGCATGGATGGAGCTAGAGAGTAAAATGCTAAATGAAATAAGTCAGACAATGACAAATACCATATGATTTCACTCATATGTGGAATTTAAGAGGCAAAACAAACAGGCAAAGGAAAATAAAAAAGGAGAGAGAGAGAGAGAGAGAGACAAACCAAGAAACAGATTCAATTATTAAAAACAAACTAATGGTTACCAGAGGGGAGGTGGGGGAATGGATGAATTAGGTGATGGGGATTAAGGAGTGTATTTTTTTTTTTTTTTTAAATAAGCACTGGGTGATGTATGGAACTGCTGAATCACTATAGTGTACATCTGAAACCAACATAAAATTGTATGTTAACTATACTGGAATTAAAATTAAAAAAAAAAAGTGAAGTTCACTTTAACAACAACAAAAGAATGGCTAAAATCAAAACCACAGGAAACAAGTATGGGCAAGGATGGGGAGAAAAAGGAACCCTCTTGCACTATTGGTGGAAATGCAAACTGGTGTAGCCACTGAGGAAAATAATATGGAGGTTCCTCAAAAAATTAAAAATAGAACTACCATATGATCCAGGATTCTGCTACTGGGTTTTACCCAAAGAATACAAAGACACTAATTCGAAAAGACATTTGCACTCTGTATTTATTGCAGCATTATTTACAATAGCCAAATTAAGGAAGCAGCCCAAGTGTCCACAGATAGATTAATAGATTAAAAAAAAAAAAAGAGGTGGTAAACACAAATGCAGACACACACACACGTGTGCGCGCACACACACACACGCAGAAGAATACTACTCAGCCATAAAAAAAAAAAAAGAATTCTTACCATTTGCAACAAAATTGATGGAGTTACAGAGTATTATGCTAAGTGAAATAAGTCAGTCAAAGACAAATACCACATGACTTCACTTATATTGGGAATTTAAGAAAGGAAACAAATAAAGCCAAAAAAGAGAGACAAAGAAAGAAAACAGACTCTTAACTACAGAACACAAACTGATGGTTACCAGAGGTGAGGTGGGTGGGGTGGTGGGCAAAATAGATGATGGGAATCAATGACTACACTTACCATGATGAACACTGAGTACTGTATAGACTTGTTGAATTGTTATTTTGTACTGAAACGAATATAACACTGTATCCAGTTACACTGAAATTAAAATTTAAAAAAAAAAAGTAAACACATATCTGAGATTCAATGGATGTGTCTTAGGAGTTATAGGTAATTTTTATAAATTTTTATATTTGGTGGGTTTTTCTGAATGATAATCTCAAAACTGTATAATTATATTTTAGATATTTGGCCTCTTTCATGATTTGCTACTGGCATGTAATTTCAGCATCTAGTTGGCAACAATTTGTTTACAGGAAAACGACTTTTTCAGCTATGTGAAATAAATTATCTTATTTCTATTTTTTCATTTCTAAATTCATTAACATTTAACATATAAATTGGTTTGGCTTTTAGAGTTGTTCCATAAAGTCTTGACCATGAATAATTAACTCCAATTTTATGTCTATACATATAATTAATAAAATAGTCTGTGTTAAAAAATAATTAAAATTAAAACTTTGTACATATTACACAGAAAGGAAAGAATAAGTAAAGTGTTTTTTTTTTTTAAGAAGACAATCAACTGCCTTATTTATGTGTCTCAAAATTTCTGAAAACTATAGCTCAAAAGTTTTGTCATTTAAATCAAAATAATTTTATTGAAAAGTCCCATGTTCAGGACCTGCCTAAATAAAGACAATGACATGATATTATTTGTAAGTTAGTATTTTCAACACAATTAACATGACCTTACTAAGAAGCACAAGGCAAGCACTAAAGATAAATTATTTTATGAACAAATAAAGCTTAAAGTTCATTCATTATGTATTACTGAATGGTGCCTTCTCATTTCAAATTTTGATATGGAATTAAATGTGGAGATAAAAACAATCTTTTAATCAAGTTGTATCCTCAAATGCAGGTATTACTGAAGTCTGAATTACTAAGTAAATAAATAAGTAAATAATGCTGTAAGTGATTTTAAAATGGTAATGAATCTGATCTGTTTTTGTCATGTTTGAAAAATTGAAAGTAGGCTAAATTAATCTTACTTTTTAGTCATCTATAAGCTCCCATATTAAAAAAACTAAAACAAAAACAAACAAACAAACAAATAAAAAAACAATGTTAGCAGTTGCTGTAAAGTATCATTGCAATTGAGATTTTTCCAAGTATTATTTATCCCCTGGTTACAAAGCTTAAGATAAGTCACGACTGAACAAAAAAAACCATTTGGTTGATTCCTTCCTGGTTTCAAACTAGCAATAAAATGACTAAAAAGTTCCAAAAGGAACAACAACAACAAAAAAAGTTTAAAGTTGCTCAAATTTTGGGCAATTATGGTGTTCAACCTCATTAAGTAGAATTGTGTCTGGAAATGCTTTTGCTATTTTTTGTATTTCATTCTTATTTCATTTAATCAATTGTAAGTAACATATTAAGTACAAGGAACATGCTTAGATACAAATAATTCAAGACAGTTAATTCATCATGAAGGTAATTAGAGGTATATTTCCTATCATTGAAAAAAACATTTTAATACTATTTCTCTCTGAAATTCAGATCATGAAAACGGAAAACTATGTTTTCCTATTATATTTACAGAACACTCTTTTCAAAAAGAAATTAATTCTAAGGTCTCAAAAATGTGCTAGCATGTATCCTTTAAAAGTTGTCGTGTATAGTAAGTTGTAAACAACAAGAAAGTTGGTGTGGAAAATAGTGCTACTGATGCAGAAATGATTATTTTGAATTTCTTTAAATGTTAAGAAGTCAAAGGACAAAACAGACAATATATTAAAATAAATGTTTAAAAATCTAGTGAAGAATGACAAACTCTTTTAGAGGGCAGCTAGTGGAAAGTATGTCACCTGACAGAAATTCTATTCGATATCTGAGACTAAGAACAGGGAGATAAGAGCTGGATTTCATTGTGACATCTAAAATCCTGAATTCTGCCTTGTGTGAGAAACCTATCATGATTCATAGAAGACTGTGCCTTGTTTATGGAGCAGATTATTTGATAGTCAAACGTGATCTCATATTTCAGCATTTGGAGGAAAACCAAATGGATATGACTCTTGCATGAAAAATCCAAACACTATTTCACAATTACAAATATAAGTGTATGCAAAACTGCAAAATTATTCTTAAAATTGTTTGAGAAAGAAAAAAAATGCTTTAGTTTAATGAAATAAAATAGTGTTATTTAGAATATAAGTCATTTAACAGTGCTTGTGACCTGTGCAACCAAATGATCTGTTGAGCTCTGTAAAAGATTTGCCTTTTCCAAGCTACATTAATATGGCTTGATGCCTTTTCTAAAAAAAAAATCACATTTTAGGCAATATATATGTATCTTGAAGTAAAATACTTCAAGTAAGATACTTAAAAGTAAGATATTTTAACAGGGAGAACAAATGTGTTGAAACAAACTCATACTGACACTGAATGAGCTAAATAATGATTCTAATTTGCTCAGTCTATATTTACATTGGCAATTATTTACTCTGAAAATTAGCATAGTTCTTATGCATGGTAGACACCAGGAAATTCCATGCAAGCCCCATTTTTTAAAAAGATTTTATTTTTCTGAGAGAGAGAGAGGGAGAGAGCACACGTGGTGTGCATGCATAAGAAGGGGAAGGGTAGAGAGAGAGGAAGAAGAAGACTCCCTGTTGAGCAGAGAGCCCAATAGGGTAATTAATCCTGGGACTCTGGGATCATGACCTGAACAGAAAGCAGCTGCTTAATAGACTGAGCCACCCAGGCACCCTATGCAAGCCCCACTTTTATGGGAAACAAATGTTAAACTCACATACAATATCATCTATTATCATGATAATTATTTTGCCCAAACTAAGAGAGAAATGAAATCAAGAAGACAAGCTCAGGACATCAAATTCTAAAACTATAGATCGGGGACTCTGAATTTAGAATCCCAATATCTCATTTCACAGCTTTCCAGGAGAGAAATTTGAGAACAAGTAGAAAGCACAGTTAATGTAGAATACTATTAATATGTATCAATGAAATATGGCTCTTGATTACCATTAGTTAGATTAAGTGAACAGTCTAAGAGGACAATTATCACAAGAATAAAGAAATCTATCTAATGGTAGCATTTTGGCTATTTTAGGCTATATTAATAGAATTTTGGAGTCTCAGACTTTGTTTAAAGGACAAGTCTCTCTTTTGGCAAAGCGAGGGAAAAAATACAAGAATCAGAAAAGAAAAATAAGGTTAATAAACATATGAAACTACCATGATAGTCTATTTGGCACAGAAATGACACACAGAGATCAATATCAGGGGAGTAATAGAGAAAGTGGATTTGGGTTTTTAGGAGGTAATGTAGAAACAATGATCATTGCCCTTCTAGAAACACAATTAAGTGTTAATCATCTCCTAATTCTTTTATTAATGGAGTAGGGAAACTACAAAGTAGTAAATATGTCTCACATGAATTTATCTACACACCATTTAAAGTTACTGTTATCACTATAACACAGAAAACTTTGAATGCTAGAGGCTAGGTTACATGCTCAGGAGCATAGCTCTAATGTGAATAAAACTTTGTTTTACTCCCAAGACTGTGATCTTTACCACTGTCCAACACTTTCTAAAATAAAGGTTTCAAGACTGGACATTTATGGATAGATGCTCACTCCCTGGAAGAAACAGGAGCAACCAAATGGACAATGGAAAAGAGAGAAATCTCCCTTGGTTACAACAGAGAAAGACTCTGCTCACTTCTCTCCTCACATGTTTTAGTGATTTCCTCTTGTTTTATTAAGATAAACTAAAATAAAGATAAGAATGAGAAAAGAAGATAATAAAAAATTAAAAACCACAATGAAAAATAGATAACATAAAAAGGAAATAATTAAAACAAAGCCTAAAGGTGATAAGAAGCAAGTAGGTAAATAAGTAACATAAGAACAAAGCAAGCATGAGATAAAAGGAAAGTCTTATAAAAAACATTAAGAAAAGATAAATCAACTAAGAACAATTAACTATGAGATTGTAAAAGCAAACGGACTAAAAAATTAAAAGAAAAGATAAACATGCAAAAAAACTTTAATGGATTCAAATAAGAAGAGAATAAACTAGGGCATAAAATGCTACCTAGAATAAAAGAAAGAAAATAGTACTACAAGTCCTGAAGTTTAGCACAGACATACATTTGTATGCTGAGAGCTAAAATCACTGAACATCTTAAGCAGATGGCACACAAAATTGTGTTCTCAACACTGAGGGGCCCAGCAGTGTCTTCTTTGGCTTCAAGTCTTCTGGGAAGTCTGAAGATAGAGATCGTGACCATTCTATTCTCTGATCTTACTCTCCAGCCCAATGTGTACTCGGAGATGCTGATCAGCCCTCAAATTGCTTCCATGTAATTTCCTGCTGGGTACCTATAGACACATAAATTCTTGTTTCCCTTGGGATAGTCTTTTCCAGATAGTCATTCCAAGAATGAGTTTATTGCCAAGAGGAATTAGCATAATGCCATTGAAGAGTTTATCCAAGAAAGTGAAATGTTGCTGCCCTTAGCTCCAAAATGTTGTTCAAAATGTGCTGGTCTTTTGGTGAATTTCATTAATACTTCTAGTTATAACATCAATCATTTTCAGAAAATAGGCTGTGAAGTTATGCATTTACACATGTAGTTTATACAGAAGAAAAATAAAGACCTTGTAGGATAATATGGTGATACACTAACTGAAGCATTCTTTTCTCCAACCCCACCTACCCTATCTATACCTCTTATTTTTGTCTTAAGGCATAAAGCCAATGGCACTCTCCTCCTACTTCCTGGAAATAGGTCCTATGGAAAAGGCTTATTCCAATTTTACTTTTGAGAACTGCAGAGCCCGTGCTTCAGACACTGAGTGAATGAAGTACAGGAAGTCAGCAAGTTTAATTAAAAAAAAAAACAAAAACAAAAAAAAAACACTTACTATCATTGTTTGTAGTTGTAGAGTAGAACAGTGGTGCTATGTGTGTAGACACAAGAAGACTGGAGACATTTCCCTAATTCTCTCATGGAATTTGTTGTGACCTGATATTGCATCAGGAGGATACAAAGAGCAAAAAACTTGTCGTTAAAATGAGGGTATATCAAAGTACACAAATTTTTTTGGACAATACCTGCAGGATGTGAGTAAAAAAGGAGTTACATTTCAGAGGGCCACATCCTTGACCAAATTAGGAAACAAGTCAGTGCCCCCAGATTGACCAACAGGCATTCACTACATTATCTTGTATCACTGTACAGAGGGCCACATAGTCCTTCTTCTTAAACATGCCATACTATAAATTGGATTCTATAAGATATTGGAAACTTTTGTAGAATACAAAGATAATTAGGTTCTATAAGCACTGGAATGCCCCAATTAAAGATGCCCTTATGTTACAGAATATCTTCTCCTTTAGTGTCCATGGTTCTTGGTCATGCCACTTAGAAGAATGGAAAGGTAGACCAAATGAAGAGTGTTGGGCAGCAAAACAAAGTTTATTGAGTGATAGTACAGAGATCCTGAGGAGGGTGGGAACCCAAGAGGGTTTCTCAGTCTAAGGGCTTTTATGGGTTTGTTGGCAGGTGTGTTTTAATCTGATTAGCCCTCCCTGAACCTGTCTTCTAATCAAGTTTTGGTCCTCTACCTATCATGTGGGAAAGGGTGGAGGGCTGCTTCCAAGGTGGTATAAAATATCCCTTTAAGAGTGGCTTCTTTGAAAAATGAAACAAAATAAGATTGGGGAGGGAGAAAAACCATAAGAGACTCTTAATCTCACAAAACAAACTGAGGGTTGCTGGAGGGTGGGAGGTAGGGATAGGGTGGGTGGGTCATGAACATTGGGGAGGGTATGTGCTATGGTGAGTGTTGTGAAATGTGTAAGCCTGATGATTCACAGACCTTACCCCTGGGGCAAATAATACATTGTATGTTAATTTAAAAAAATGTGGCTTCCTTGTAGGGTGGAGACACTTGTCCCTGCCTGTCTTTCTTCTGATGATCCCTCAACACAGTTGGTGTTTTTTCCCTGCTTACTGTTGAGGAAGATAAATTTTTCCTGTACTCTTCTAGATTCTTTTGCTGGTAAATTGACATAAGACAGCTTACCAGGAGGGGGAAAAAAAAAACAACGCATAATTTTATGTGTGTGTATATATATATACATACATATAAAATTATGTGTTGTTTTATATATATATATATATATATATATATATATATATATGACCCAAAGGAATATGAGACCCACAGGCAGTCAGGCAATTGAGGTTTAGATATCCTGAGCTATGGAGAAGGGGGGAGGGGTGAGACTTCAAAGGACAGGAAGACAATTTACAAAAAGATGGAAAGAGCAAATGTTTGACAAACAAATATTTTCCATAAAACAAATATTTTCCATGTCATACAAAGACAATGAGACGGGGGTGGGGGGGGTGGGGGGGGTGGTATTTGATCTCTGGGCCTTGCTGAGTTTCCCCCCAGGCTCACCACACCTAGACCGTATTTGTGGTTATCTCTAGTGATAGTTCTCATCCAGACCAGGCTGCCTATCTAAATTCTTTTAGGTAGTTAAGGGGGAGGTAAAACAAAAAACAAACAAAGAAAAAAAAAAAACAAAAAACTCTTCCTGAGTCTTTTAGGCCTGGATTGTTTTCAGCTCAAAGAAATCCATATGCCAAAGTGGCATATTTGGGGGGAGGCTCATTCTCAATCTCTTCACTAGAAATTGAACAAATTCATCACATCTCTGTTTGAACTTTCTATCTCCCAGAATGTATTACATTCTTCTGTCTTATCTATATGTATTCTAACTTCCTCTTCATTTCTTTATCCTCACTCCCTTGGGATATGTTTGCAGATTCTGGAGCAGGGAGGTAAGTTATAAGAGAAAAATCATTAAAACACCATTTAGGAAAATTTGAATGAAAAATTTCAACCAATAACTAACTAGACTACCCCAAATGACACCAGGTTGATTTGTAATAATTCCTCCTAAGATCCCACAATATAAAGTCTCACTGAAATATCCACAATAGCACTGGAAGTAAAAGCATTCTATTCCAAGCACAAAATGTACATTAAGTAAAATGTCTTATAAATTCTGTATTCTACTCCATAACATATTTTTTAATCTATAAATATTTTGAACTCACAAAAGAAAAAAAAAATCAAGGAAAATATTTCTACCTTTGACAAATGGCTAATAGGTTTTATTTCATCTTTTGATTATCAAAAATCAGATTAAAAAGAATGATTTCAGTAATTCTGTTTTTCATCTTGGGACAAATGTGCCATTGCATGAAGTAGTTGGATTGAGAAAGTTGGTCCCAGAAAGAGAAAAGGATGTCATTTTATTGTCCAACATGGAACAATGCCACAAAGTAACAAAAATTCACTCTTTGCTTCAAGAAATAACCTTGATCACCTAGTGCATGGAGCAATGGGTGTGGTGTATAAACAATGAATTTTGGAACACTGAAAAGAAGTAAAATAAAATAAAATGGGGGAAAAAAAAAGAAATAACCTTGAGAGGAATCTCTGAGTTTATAGTCTCCTGATAGGGTTATTGCTTGAGAAACACAAGGACATGGTTTATAAACCAAAATTTGCTGGAATAGTCTCCATAAACCTTTAGACTAGGAATAAGAAAAGGTGAAAATGAAAGGAGATGCTCAAGGTTCTTCTCACACAGAAGAGGGACCACACAATCGATAGTCCTACATGATATACAACAGGGAAGTGCTTCACATCGTTGAAAATATCCTACTGTCAGGTCATTTGGCTCCAACTTGCTTGCTCTCTGTTTCATGTTACTACTAACCTTCATTTCCCACCACCAACTAAACACAAAGTAATGAATCAATTGCACTTAAACCAAAATGTCTGGGCCTACTTACAGGACACAGCTGTGCCCTGAGATCTGTTAGGCTCAAGGCCCTGAACACCAAAGTGACTAATGGAACTTAATTCACATGGCTGGTTTCCTTGTTAACGTCAGATGTAGACACCATTCAGATTATGAATTATATCCTTCACTCTCATTTTAATACTGTTTTCTACATCTCATGATCTCTCTTTATTTCATCTGTAAATTTATTTCACTGTAAAATCTGAAAGCTTATTCCATAAAGAAGAACCTAAGCTAAATCCTCAAATACTTCTTCAAATGGCCCCCCTCTCCGTGTCTTTTTTTTTTTTTTTTTTTTTAATTTTTTCGACAGAGAGAGATCACAAGTAGGCAGAGAGGCAGGCAGAGAGAGAGAGGAGGAAGCAGGCTCCCCGCCAAGGAGAGAGCCCGATGTGGGGCTCGATCCCAGGACCCTGGGATCATGACCTGAGCCGAAGGCAGAGGCTTTAACCCTCTGAGCCACCCAGGGGTACCCCCCCGCTCCGTGTCTTAAGTGGGACATTTTCTGCAGTGATACTTCCTCCTTTTGGAACTATATTAAAGTAGAACATTTCTTCTTTCAGAACCCAAGTGTCTCAGGATCAGAAGTAAATGACTAATGCTGTTAAGCACTTTTTCTTGTCCCTCCAGCTTTTTGTATAGTTACACTGGTATTTAAGTGAATGCCTTATGCTACAAAATTTACCACATTACTTTAAGAACAAAACTCATGTACTGTTTTCTTCTTTGTACTTCTTATGGTAGCTTCTAAAGTACTTCCCAAATTATTTATTTTTGTATAAATATAAAATTAATTACCAAGTTTGCTTATATCCTAAATATTTTCTTTTAAAGATCTTATTTATTTATTTGACAGAGAGAGAGAGACAGATCACAAGTAGGCAGAGAGGCAGGCAGAGAGGGGGGGTAAGGAGGCTCCCCACCGAGCAGAGAGCCAGACACAGGGCTCAATCCCAGGACCCTGAGACCATGACCTGAGCCAAAGGCAGAAGCTTAAGCCACTGAGCCACCCAGGTGCCCCTATCCTAAGTATTTCTTAAATCTATCTGCATCTCTACTCCCCTTTAGCTTTATCAATAACACTTTCATCTCTGGCTTTGTTTACTACACCAGCCCCGGAATTGTTACCCTTTGTCAAGTAGATGCCTTATAAACCATTCTTTAAACTATAGCTAGTTGAATCTTGTTAGTATTTACTCTAACCATACCATGTTCTTCAAGAACTGAACTTGCATTGCTTATAGAATAAAAAAACACTTTAACCTTTTATATGAAAGCTCTCCTGGTCTGTGAAGCATCTACTTTTCCAGCCTCACAGGGAAGCTGCCCCACTTTCTCTGTATTTCCCTACCCTCACTTTCTTTCCCTCCCTCTGGCTTACACACCCTTTCCTATATATATGTGCTCCCTCTGTCTGGAATGATCTCTTTCTGCAACCATTTTCTAAACAAATATACTATATAGCCATTCTTTATACCTCAACTCAATAGTCATTTACTCAAACAAGTTTTCTAAAATCTTGATCAGGTTCTTCTTTGTTATGCTCTCAAAGAGCACATTCTATATCAATTTAGTGTAATTCATATATATGTTTATAAATACAAACTTTTTTGATGAAAGTAGTGAAGGAAAGAATAAATCTAAGATATAGATATATAATAGCTACTTTTTAAGTGACAACATTGGATGGTTTATTCTGAGCAGCTGATTCTTTAATAATATCTAACTATGGATTGCATCAATCAATGTTCCGATACATTTACTCAAAAATATATAACTTAACTATCATCATTTGTGTCCATTTAGAAATCAATACTTTTAAAGACTATCAACCATGAGATTTTTATAATAGTCAATTATTTTATAACAGTAGATTAATGAAATATGCTTGGTTAATAGAGTTCACTCTGCTAATGAGATAAGGCAAAAGTAATATGAGAAATACTACTAAACTAATAATAATGATATGCATTTCCCATCATTTTTAATGGAAAAATCAGCAATCTAATTAATAACATCAAAAAGTTTGAAGTTTTGGCAATTATCACTTCTCGGAAATGGTTTAATTTTTATCTCTTATTTAAATAATATCCACTGTATTTAGTTATTTTTAATTCATATAGTATCCAAGTAAAAGTAAAAAAATATTGAATTATGTTATGCATCAATTATTTCATTTCAGGCTTTACTAGATACCCAACAATGTGTGTGTGTGTGTGTGTGTGTGTATATTCTTATGAAATTGGCACATCCTGAAAAATATAGCTTAAAATAAATTTATTGCATTTGTTCATCTAACAAACTAGTGCAGTTTTCAATTAAATAAATATTGGCTGTAGTTTTGAGTATATTACTTTCTAGTTAGAGATCTTTAGGGAATAATTTTAACTCTCTAAACTCAGTAGACTCATTCATCAAATATATGTATAATCCTAACTCACAGGGTTATTAGAAAGTTTAAATACATAATCAAGAAAATGAAAAGACAGCCTACATAAGAGGAGAAAATATTTGCAAAACTTATATCTGATAAAGGTCTAGTATTCAGAATATATAAAGAACTCTTATAACTCAACATCAAAAAGAAAAATACCCAATTAGAAATGGGCAAAGGACTTAAAATAGACATTTCTCCAAAGAAGATATAGAAATGGCCAACAAGTACATGAAAAGATCCTCAATATCATTAGTTACATTAGAAAATTCAAATCAAGACTGCAATGTACCAGCTCACAATGAGTAGCTTGGCTAGAACTGAAAAACAAAACAAAACAACAGAAAGTAACAAGTATTGGTGAGGATGTAGAAAAAATGGAATCCTTGCACATTGCTGGTCAGAATATGAAATGGCTCAGCTGCTATAGAAAACAGTTTGGGAGTTCCCCATAAACTTAAACATAGAATTATTATATGACCCTGCAATTTAATCCATAAGTATACACAAAACATTGAAAGCATATGAACAAACAAGTACTTGTACTCACGTTTTCATTACAACACTATTCATAATAGCCAAATAGAGAAAACGGCCCAAATGTCCATCAGTGGATAAACAGATAGACCAGTCATCATGTAGCTATAGGATAAAATATTATTCAGTCATAAAAGTATGAAGTACTGAAGTACGCTACATCACTGGTGAACCTTGAAAACATTATGCTAAGTTAAATAAGCCAGTCACAAAAGATCACATATTATACAATTTCATTCATATGAAATATTCAGAATAGGCAAATCTATAGAAAAAGATCGGTGGTCACTTAGGGCTGGGGAGGGTGAGGGATTAAAAGTGAAAGCTAAAGGATATAGGGCTTTTTGGGGGGTGATGGAAATGTTCTATAATTGACCATGGTGATGATTATACATATCTGTCCTTATACTAAAAAAATTAGCATGCACACTTTTAAGAGTGAAGTATATGGTATGTGATTTATATATCAATGAAGTTATAAAATTAAAAAAGAAAAAAACAATTTTATGCAGTTCCTATTATACTATGTGGCATAACAACAAGAAATAAAAATATTTTTTTTTCAAATCACCATTTATGTTTTACTGTATTTTATAACACCCTATACTGTGTTTGAAGTTTGATCCTATCTCATTTAATATGGTCTATTTATGGGTCTAGACATGGAGTAGATGGCTTCTAAACTGGCAAGAATTAAAATGCAACATGTGTAAGAATTGTTCCTGATTTTGTTCTTAAATTGTGTAGCAAATTTTACATGAATTTCAGAGACAGAAAAAAATACAATAAACAATTCAAATCTATTAGGAAGTTTTGTCTGTTTGTTTGTTTTTATTTAGAGTGTCATAGGAATGCAACACTCAAAACAGGTCAAGAGAAGTGGTAGGAAAAGCATTTCTGAAACAATACTGAGTTTTAACAAGTACTATAGTACTTCTAAAATTTATCTGAAAACCTAACAGAGAGAAGTGAGACAATACCTCAATTCAAGGACCTTATAACTTGGTGGTGGCAGATACCATCTTTATATAGAAAGCTATGTCCTTTCAAAAAAATAAATAAAGGAAAAATAAGACTATAAGCAGAAGACAAGTTACAGTGAGTTAAAACTCTTGAGCCCCAAACTACTAGATAAACATTCTATGAGCATGCAAGTTTTGTGTTTTTAAAGAAAAACAAAACAAAACAGAAGTTCTTGTTTATTAGTTATGGTTCTATTATCTAAAAACTTTCTTTTGTTGAAAAACTTCCTTTCTTACTATGCCCTCCCAAATGTAACAATCTTGGCATCATCATCATTTTAAGTAAGTGAGCAAGTTAATATCACTTATTCTGGAAACAGTTTCTCTTTCTGATTGTTTTCTTCACTTGATTATTCAAAGCCCACAGACAATTCCCTGAACAATTTCTCACAAACAGGAGTAAAAACTGGGAGTCCTTTTCCTTTGATCACCTCTGGTGCTTTGTTGAAATTTGTCCCCTAAACTATTATCCCCAAACATGAATGGCTTTAATCTGACAATCTTTTAAAATCCAGATCTTGAAGTCAACCATTGTCCTACCATCTAGATACTTCTTAAATTAAAACTTTACCTGGCCTTAATTATTATTTCTACAGATATTTATTTAGGTTATATTATGTGTATGTTATGCTAAATACTGAGTACTGAGAATAGACAAGTTAGCCCAAAGACTTGGCTTTTGCTGTAAGCATGCCTAATAGAGAAAATACATTGTAAATATTGGTTAAAGTTATCTTTGTTTTAAAGTAATGGGATTTTGCAGGGGAAGGATGGTTCAAATAGGTGATGGGGATTAAAGATTACACTTATCATTATGAGCACTGAGTAATGTATAGAATTGTTGAATCATTATATTGTATACATGAACTTAATATAATACTGTATGGTAACAATATTAGAACAAAATATTTTAATTATTTAATTTTAGTATTTTAAATTAAATAAAATTTTTAATTTTTTAATTAAAAAAGAAATAAAATAACAGAGCTTTTAAGTAGATGTTTGAACATTAGGCCTACATTTCAGAATATATGTGTAAAATCCTTTCACATTGGATTTGCAAAAAAAAAAAGAAATGAGGAAAGGGAGCAAACTGTATTTATGATTATTGAATCACTTATCCTCTTTATTTCATGAAAAGCATGGGGCACTGGAGGAAGGCTTTAGAGGAAGATTTCTGTGGAAAAAGGTATATTGTGAATCCCACCACTTTCTCCTACCCCCCAAAAAGGGTTTCTAATACTAAATACCTATTCCTTATTACAAACTAAGCAAAAGGAATTTGGATGAAACTTAAAGAATGTTTTACATGCTCAATATTTGGAGAACATAACGGATCAGCCCAGAAAGTTTAAAAAGCTAAGTATAAACTGATTTCCTGAATTAACAATGAAACTAAGGTCAGAGTACTTTGCTAGAATTAGTTTACACATTGGTCCAGGCAACAGGTGCCTCTGTGTTCCTATGAACAACATGTAGATGACATGCAAAAGAGACCTTCCTTGGATTCATCTTAGGTCATGTTTAATAGAGCTGCCTGGAGGGATAAATAGAGCTCAAAAGAAAGACCAGGAAGTATCACTTGGAGATGAATAAGACATTATGTGGCTTCATTTGAGGAACTACTAATGAAAGAGTCAAAGAGAAAAATCTCTAATCCACAAAAGTGTTCATGGGACAAGCAACTTTAAGTAACTGTCAACTCCAGTTAGAATCATATGGTTAGCCATGCCAGATCCATAAGAAATAATGTTCCTGCTTCACATTCTAGAATGGTCACAACTGTGGTTACCAAGTGGGAGGAAACAAGAGAGAAAAAGTTAACTATCTCTCTCATTCAGTCCCACAACTATAAGATTCTGCCCAAAGTAAGACTTAGCTCTGGAAAAAAGAGACACGTTTATGAGTTTTAGATGTTTTATTACTATAAGTAACTTGATATTTTAATTATATTAATTGAAGGTGAATTATGTTACCTAAAGTGGCCATATGATCTTTTATATATCTGAAAGGTAATTGAAAAAGTAACGAGTTGCTGTAGATTTCATCCAAATTCAGGGTAAAGAAATACCTCCAACAGCTGACTTAAAGGGATAGAAGATACAAAAAAATATGTATATTAGTTTTAAAAATTCCAGGATTTGATTTTATTAACATAATAATTAGTTAAGAACAAAAAGTCTTGAACATCTAACTAAACAGCAAATTTTTCTGTAAGGATAGGTTTCATAAAACCAGGTAATAGCAATGCAACTCAGTCAAAAGAGTGAAGAATCAAGTAAGAACACTGTCAGACCCATTTCCTCATCCCTCATCTTTGTTACTCTTTGCATGTTGATACTCTCCAGATTTTCCAACTCTCCACGATTGACTCATTACACAGAAGAACAAACAAACAAACAAACAAAAAATGGCCTCTAAGATTCCAACAGATCTAACTTCCCTGAAAGACTATTTATCTTTCTTCAATCAAATCAATGTTTCCCAAAAATTCTCTTCAGTCCTGTCCAGGAGACTAGTCTTACTGATGAGGGAACAGAAGGCAAGCTGACAACAAAGCAGGAGATGACACCCCAAACCATCCCCCACCCCCCCACCCCCCATCCCCCGGCAAGGGATTTATGTGACATTCCTCAGGCACTCCTGGTTGTCCTAAAGGAAAAACAAATAGTTAATGTACAGAGATTACAATACTGCAGGACATGAATCTCCCTCAGTTTAACAAATGTCTTAGCAATTTATAAAAACAAAGCATTTCTATCAATAGCCTAGCTTCCAGAAGAGAATGTAGATGCAATTAAATGACATAATGATCTGCAGCCCTCTGACAGATACTTGAATCAGGCAAAGTGTAATGTTCCTCCAGGAAGCTCCCAACTATCTTAATGCTAATGCTTTGCTGGAAGGAAGAACAGCCTTACCTTCACAATGGCAAGGCCTCCAGTATCCGGTGTATTTTCTTTAACATATGAAAATACTTTTGAAAACCTCCCTTTCCCTTACTTCACCCAGCCTCATAGTATATCATCAGTCACCCCTCACAACTGCAGTGCAGCTCTTTCTGTCCATTGATCCTGTCCTCGTGCTTTAAAAACCCACCATTTTGCACCAGACTTCTCAAGAATTCTTTTTTGGTTGTCAGCTCCAGACCTCACTTCACGGAATCTCACCTACATTCCAAAACCACATCATTATTGTATGAATATAGCTGCTATGAACTCATCACAAAGATGAGAGGAAAGATACTACAGTAAGTGGTCACTACCAAAGAATACAAAATTATCTCCTCTTCCTGCCTAGATTTATATAGGTATTATTTTATTTTTTAACCTTAAAATTAAGGAAAAATACCAGGTTATTTCTAGATACAAATCAAATTTCATTAATGTTGCCTATCATATGTCATTATCATTGGATTCTTTTTTTTTTTTTAATTTAAGCTAGATAAAAGTCTCTTTATGCATGTATTTTATTATTGTTATGGTTCTAATTCTCTTTTTGTTTGGTTTTGTTTTGTTTCTTCCTCAGGAATACATGACATTTCTTGAATAGACTTTGTCATTATCCTTTTATCCTTTAAAAAATTTTTCTTTATATCACAGTACATCCTCATTCCACCTTAACACTGTTTTGGCTTCAAGGTTAATTCTATTCTTTACTACCTACAAGATATCTGATTGCCAATGATGAAGGGCTAAGGAGTTAGGATGTACTATAACACTGCTCTTTTCCTTTAGCCAGTTTCTTTTAAGACTACTGTCACTGCCTACAGGTTTTGGCAATCCATAGGATCATATTCACCTCAACCATAACTGATTGAACAAGAAAGACCATGTGACACAAATGAGATAAAATCACAGACTTGAGGGAATCCATCCAATTACTGACTCAGAATTTGATCTATGGAACTAGACACTGAGTGGCTGAATCCTATTTGTGGAATAGACCTACTGACAAGGTCCTAAACTCCTGCTGCTGATGCTTGTTGCCTTTCTTGCTAATATTTTTGTTTGTTTGTTTCTTTGTTTATAGCTTCTCCTTGGACACTTCGATTTCAGCATCTTACTATAGCATGAAATCCCTTTTTTTAAAGTAGTTTCTGTACTTACAAGATCTGTAGTCTTTTATTATTATTATTTATTGCAAAGATGTTCTTTTCTTATGTCTCTGTGCTACTATTTCATTGAGCCTTATTGAATATTATTAAAATACCAAACAGATTTCTAAAATATTACTACAATAAATCATTTTAAAAAGGTGTACCTTTCCTTTCACTTTCAAAACAGGGTTTCCTCTTTATCAGACTGCGGTACATTTCCATGAGTCCACAATTATTTTATTTCCCATTATTTCTCCTTTAAGGAACAAATACATACCTAAAATTAAACTCTGCCAACTATTCTTTGTGTGTGAGGTGTACAATGTTCTTTTCCCATACTCTCTTTACCAAATTCCTTTCTCTTTTGTACAGACTGAAAGTTAATGAAAAATAGCAATGGGAACAAGACTGCAAAGCATTTACCTCAAATTCTTTCCCCATAACCATGACTCTTCCTGTCTGTACCCAAACCTAAGTTATTAACTTGATTGAATTACATTCCATTATGCAAATGTCATTCTTGAAAGCCCATCCTTTCCTAATCCAATGTATCTCTACAGCTGTTTAGTTCAATGCTCTATCTTCTCACATTAGGCCACAGGGAGGAAGAAAGCATGAAGAATATCCCTGATATTAGACCTAACATTTTGCCATTGACTGAGATATTCAGTTCAACTACATAGGGTTTTCAGAAAATAGAAAACCCTTCTTACATGGGCTGGACATCAATATTAATTTTCTTTCAAATTTCCAATTGTTATCTTTCCTATTCTTTCATCGTAATTTGAAAGGAGAGTTGGAAAGACTGCATCCATCCTGATAATCCTATACTCTGTCTCTGTTAGTATTTCAAACTTAGATTTTTAAGCATGAATTTGAAAAATTTTTATTATTAAGTTTAAGTACATTAATGTATAATATATGTTTGTTTTCTTACTTAACAATGAATGAAAAATAGAAATTATTTGTGTATTATTATTATTATTTTTTTAGTGCAACATGGTGGTTTTTTTTTTTTTAATAAACATATAATGTATTTTTATCACCAGGGGTACGGGTCTGTGAATCACCAGGTTTACACACTTCACAGCACTCACCATAGCACATACCCTCCCCAATGTCCATAACCTCACCCCCCTCTCCCAACCCCCCTCCCCCCAGCAGCCCTCAGTTTGTTTTGTGAGATTCAGAGTCACTTATGGTTTGTCTCCCTCCCGATCCCATCTTGTTTCATTTATTCTTCTCCTACCCCCTATCCCCCCATGTTGCATCTCCACTTACTCATATCAGGGAGATCATATGATAGTTGTCTTTCTCCGACTGACTTATTTCCCTAAGCATGATACCCTCTAGTTCCATCCATGCCGTCACAAATGGCAAGATTTCATTTCTTTTGATGGCTACATAGTATTCCCTTGTGTATATATACTACATCTTCTTTATCCATTCATCTGTTGATGGACATCTAGGTTCTTTCCATAGTTTGGCTATTGCAGACATTGTTGCTATAAACATTCGGGTGCACGTGCCTCTTCGGATCACTACGTTTGTATCCTTAGGGTAAATACCCAGTAGTGCAATTGCTGGGTCATAGGGTAGTTCTATTGTCAACCTTTTGAGGAACCTCCATGCTGTTTTCCAGAGTGGTTGCACCAGCTTGCATTCCCACCAAAAGTGTAGGAGGGTTCCCCTTTCTCCGCATCCTCGCCAGCATCTGTCATTTCCTGACTTGTTAATTTTCACCATTCAGACTGGTGTGAGGTGATATCTCATTGTGGTTTTGATTTGTATTTCCATGATACCAAGTAATGTGGAGCACTTTTTCATGTGTCTGTTGGCCATCTGGATGTCTTCTTTGCAGAAATGCCTGTTCATGTCTTCTGCCCATTTCTTGATTGGATTATTTGTTCTTTGGGTGTTGAGTTTGTTAAGCTCTTTATAGATTTTGGACACTAGTCCTTTATCTGATATGTCGTTTGCAAATATCTTCTCCCATTCTATCAGTTGTCTTTTGGTTTTGTTAACTGTTTCCTTTGCTGTGCAAAAGCATTTGATCATGATGAAATCCCAATAGTTCATTTTTGCCCTTGCTTCCCTTGCCTTTGGCGATGTTCCTAGGAAGACGTTGCTGCAGCTGAGGTTGAAGAGGTTACTGTCTGTGTTCTCCTCAAGGATTTTGATGGATTCCTTTCTCACATTGAGGTCCTTCATCCATTTTGAGTCTATTTTCGTGTGTGGTGTAAGGAAATAGTCCAATTTCATTTTTCTGCATGTGGCCGTCCAATGTTCGCACATCATTTATTGAAGAGGCTGTCTTTCTTCCATTGGACATTCTTTCCTGCTTTGTCGAAGATTAGTTGACCATAGAGTCGAGGGTCTATTTCTGGGCTCTCTATTCTGTTCCATTGATCTACGTGTCTGTTTTTGTGCCAGTACCATGCTGTCTTGACGATGACAGCTTTCTAATAGAGCTTGAAGTCTGGAATTGTGATACCACCAACTTTGGCTTTCTTTTTCAATATTCCTTTGCTATTTGAGGTCTTTTCTAGTTCCATATAAGTTTATAGGGTTATTTGTTCCATTTCTTTGAAGAAAATGGGTGGGATTTTGATAGGGATTGCATTAAATGTGTAGATTGCTTTAGGTCGCATAGACATTTTTCACAATATTTATTCTTCCAATCCAGGAACATGGAACATTTTTCCATTTCTTTGTGTCTTCCTCAATTTCTTTCATGAGTACTTTATAGTTTTCTGAGTATAGATTCTTAGCCTCTTTGGTTAGGTTTATTCCTAGGTATCTTATAGCTTTGGGTGCAATTGTAAATGGGATTGACTCATTAATTTCTCTTTCTTCTGTCTTGTTTGTTGGTGTAGAGAAATGCAACTGATTTCTGTGCATTGATTTTATATCCTGACACATTACTAAATTCCTGTACAACTTCTAGCAGTTTTGGAGTGGAGTCTTTTGGGTTTTCCACATATAGTATCACATCATCTGCGATGAGTGATAGTTTGACTTCTTCTTTGCTGATTAGGATGCCTTCCATTTCTTTTTGTTGTCTGATTGCTGAGGCTAGGACTTCTAGTACTATGTTGATAGCAGTGGTGATAATGGACATCCCTGCCATGTTCCTGACCTTAGCAGAAAAGCTTTCTGTTTCTCTCCATTGAGAATGATATTTGCGATGGGTTTTTCATAGACGGCTTTGATGATATTGAGGTATGTTCCCTCCGTCCCTACACTTTGAAGAGTTTTTTTTTTTTTTTTAAGATTTTATTTATTTATTTGACAGATAGAGATCACAAGTAGTCAGAGAGAGAGGGGAAAGCAGGCTCCCTGCTGAGCAGAGAGCCTGATGTGGGGCTCAATCCCAGGACCCTGGGATCATGACCTGAGCCGAAGGCAGAGGCTCTAACCCACTGAGCCACCCAGGCGCTCCTACACTTTGAAGAGTTTTGATCAGGAAGTGATGCTGTACTTTGTCAAATGTTTTTTTTTTTTTTTTCAGCATCTATTGAGAGTATCATATGATTCTTGTTCTTTCTTTTATTAATGTATTGTATCACATTGATTGATTTGCGGATGTTGAACCAAACTTGCAGCCCTGGAATAAATCCCACTTGGTCGTGGTGAATAATCCTTTTAATGTACTGTTGAATCCTATTGGTCAGTATTTTGGTGAGAATTTTCGCATCTGTGTTCATTAAGGATATTGGTCTGTAATTTTCTTTTTTGATGGGATCCTTGTCTGGTTTTGGGATCAAAGTGATGCTGGCCTCATAAAATGAGTTTGGAAGTTTAACTTCCATTTCTATTGTTTGGAACAGTTTCAGGAGAATAGGAATTCGTTCTTCTTTGAACGTTTGGTAGAATTCCCCTGGGAAGCCGTCTGGCCCTGGGCTTTTGTTTGTTTGGAGATTTTTGATGACTGTTTCAATCTCCTTACTGGTTATGGGTCTGTTCAGGCTTTCTATTTCTTCCTGGTTCAGTTGTGGTAGTTTATAGGTCTCTAGGAATGCATCCATTTCTTTGAGATTGTCAAATTTGTTGGCGTAGAGTTGCTCATACTATGTTCTTATAATTGTTTTTATTTCTTTGGTATTGGTTGTGATCTCTCCTCTTTCATTCATGATTTTATTTATTTGGGTCCTTTCTCTTTTCTTTTTGATAAGTCTGGCCAGGGGTTTATCAATCTTATTAATTCTTTCAAAGAACCAGCTCCTAGTTTCATTGATTTGTTCTAATCTTTTTTTGGTTTCTATTTCATTGATTTCTGCTCTGATCTTTGCGATTTCTCTTCTCCTGCTGGGTTTAGGCTTTCTTTGTTGTTCTTTCTCTAGCTCCTTTAGGTGTAGGGTTAGGTTGTGTATTTGAGACATTTCTTGTCTCTTGAGAAAGACTTCCACCGCTGTATATTTTCCTCTCAGGACTGCCTTTGTTGTGTCCCACAGATTTTGAACAATTGTGTTTTCATTATCATTTCTTTCCATGATTTTTTTCAATTCTTCTTTAATTTCCTGGTTGACCCACTCATTCTTTAGAAGGATCCTGTTTAGTCTCCATGTATTTGGGTTCTTTCCAAATTTCCTCTTGTGATTGAGTTCTAGCTTCAGAGCATTGTGGTCTGAAAATATGCAGGGAATGATCCCAATCTTTTGATACCGCTTGAGACCTGATTTATGACCCAGGATGTGGTCTATTCTGGAGAATGTTCCATGTGCACTAGAGAAGAATTTGTACACTGTTGCTTTGGGATGAAATGTTCTGGATATATCTGTCATGTCTATCTGGTCCAGTGTGTCATTTAAGGCCTTTATTTCCTTGTTGATCTTTTTCTTGGATGATCTGTCCATTTCAGTGAGGGGAGTGTTAAAGTCTCCTACTATTATTGTATTATTGTTGATGTGTTTCTTTGATTTTGTTATTATTTGGTTTATATAGTTGGCTGTTCCCCTGTTGGGGGCATAGATATTGAAAATTGTTAGATCTTCTTGTTGGACAGACCCTTTGAGTATGATATAGTGTCCTTCCTCATCTCTTATTATAGTCTTTGGCTTAAAATCTAATTGATCTGATATAAGGGTTGCCACCCTGGCTTTCTTCTGATGTCCATTAGCATGGTAAATTGTTTTCCACCCCCTCACTTTAAATCTGGAGGTGTCTTCGGATCTAAAATGAGTTTCTTGTAGGCAACATATTGATGGGTTTTGGTTTTTTATCCATTCTGATACCCTGTGTCTTTTGATTGGGGCATTTAGCCCATTAACATTCAGGGTAACTACTGAGAGATATGAATTTAGTGCCATTGTATTGCCTGTACAGTGACTGTTACTTATATTGTCTCTGTTTCTTTCTGATCTACTACTTTTAGGGTCTCTCTTTGCTTAGAGGACCCCTTTCTATATTTCCTGTAGAGCTGGTTTGGTGTTTGCAAATTCTTTCAGTTTTTGTTTGTTCAGGAAGCTTTTTATCTCTCCTTCTATTTTCAATGATAGCCTAGCTGGATATAGTATTCTTGGCTGCATGTTTTTCTCATTTAGTGCTCTGAATATATCATGCCAGTTCTTTCTGGCCTGCTAGGTCTCTGTGGATAAGTGTGCTGCCAATCTAATATTTTCACCATTGTATGTTACAGACTTCTTGTCTCGGGCTGCTTTCAGGATTTTCTTTGTCGCTAAGACTTGTAAATTTTACTATTAGGTAATGGGGTGTGGACCTATTCTTGTTGATTTTGAGGGGGGTTCTCTGCACCTCCTGGATTTTGATGCTTGTTCCCTTTGCCATATTAGGGAAATTCTCTACAATAATTCTCTCCAATATACCTTCTGCTCCTCTCTCTCTTTCTTCTTCTTCTGGAATCCCAATTATTCTAATGTTGTTTCGTCTTATGATGTCGCTTATCTCTCTAATTCTCCCCTTGTGGTCCAGTAGCTGTTTGTCCCTCTTTTGCTCAGTTTCTTTATTCTTGCCATTTGGTCTTCTATATCACTAATTCTTTCTTCTGCTTCATTTATCCTAGCAGTAAGAGCCTCCATTTTATATTGCATCTCTTTAATAGCTTTTTTAATTTCAACTTGGTTAGATTTTAGTTCTTTTATTTCTCCAAAAAGGGCTTTTATCTCTCCATGGTTAGATTTTAGTTCTTTTATTTATCCAGAAAGGGCTTTTATCTTCCATTCCTTTTTCGAGCCGGCTAGAACCTTGAGAATCATCATTCTGAACTCTAGATCTGACATATTACCAATTTCTGTATTGATTAGGTCCCTAGCCTTTGGTATTGCCTCTTGTTCTGTTTTTTGTGGTGAGTTTTTTAGCCTTGTCGTTTTGTCCAGATAAGAGTATATGAAGGAGCAAATAAAATACTGAAAGGGTGGCAAAGACCCCAGGAAAATGCACTTTAGCCAAATCAGAAGAGACCCCAAATCATTGGGGGGAGAAAGGGGATAAAAAGAAGTCCAGGAAAAAAAAAAAGTAAAAAAGAAAACAAATAAAGAAAAAATATAAAAAAGAAAAAAATATATACATATATTAGATAAACTAGTTAAAAAAATTAAAAAAGAAAAGGGTAAAAGTTAAAGAACATTTAGCAGAAGAAAAAAAATTTTTTAAAAATTAAATTAACTGTAAGACTAAAGAATCATGGGGAGAAAGCCGTGAGTTCTGTGCTTTGCTTTCTCTTCCTCTGGAATTCTGCTGCTGTCCTTGGTAGGTGAACTTGGTCTTGGCTGGATTTCTTGTTGATCTTCTGGGGGAGGGGCCTGTTGTAGTGATTCTCAAGTGTCTTTGCCTGAGGCAGAATTGCAACCGCCCTTACCAGGGGCTGGGCTAAGTAATCTGCTCAGGTTAGCTTTTGGGAGCTTGTGTTCCCTGAACACTTCCATAGAGTTCTGGACAGGAATGAAATGGCAGCCTCCCAGTCTCTGGCCCAGAGGAGCCAAGAGCTCGGGGCCCCACTCTTCAGTGCGCCCTCAGAGAAAAGAGCCCAATCACTACCGTCTCCCTGGCCTCCGGCCGCACTCCGAGCTCACCCAGCCTGCTAACTGTTCAAGGTAACCCCAAGCTGAGAGCTCACTCCTCAGCTCTGTCTCTGTAGCCATCTTTCCTGCTCTAATATCTGTGAGCTCTGCAATACTCAGACACCCCTGATCCTTCTGTGACCCTGTGGGACCTAGGGACACGCTGGCCCCACATGAGCTTCACCCCGGTTTAGCCTCTGGAGCAATGTCCTTCAGTGGAGCAGACTTTTAAAAGTCCTGATTTTGTGCTCCGTTGCTCCGCTGCTTGCTGGGAGCTGGCCCCTCCCCCCACGGTCTGTCTTCCCGTCGCTTTGGATTCACTTCTCCGCCGGTCCTACCCTTCAGAAAGTGGTCAATTTTCTGTTTCTAGAATTGCTGTTCTTCTTCTCTTCAACCTCCTGTTGGATTTGTAGGTGTTTGCAATGGTTTGATAAGCTATCTAGCTGATCTCTGGCTACCTGATGTAGTCTCAGCCTGCTACCTCTCCACCATCTTGACTCCTCCTCCAATTATTTGTATATTAAATAGAATAGTGATACTGCCATTATAAACATAGAAGGACATATAAAGTAAATATTCAACAATTCCAAATAGAATTTACATAAAGAAACCAGTGATACAATCATTTTTTTTTACTTAGTTTGGAATTTTCCAAGGTAAAACTTAAATGGAATAATTTGAATTTAGGGTCACAAAGTCTTTATATATATTCCAAATAACTACTAATTCTATGACCAATATAAAAAGTTTGTGTGTGTGGGTGTGTGTGGCTTGTATTCACCCTTTAAACAACAAAAATTATTTGTATATATTATGTATCTTATACTCTATTTGGTCCTTCCAAGATTAAAATAACAAATGATTCTGATTTCTAAAAGTTCATAATTCAATATACTAGTATGAATTTTAGAAGATAATTATTGTGTACAAGTCAGTAATTTTTTTCCAGATTTACAGCAATATGAAGAAAATTAAGGTAAAACTTGTTATCAGGAAAGGTACTAAGTTAACATCTCCTCTACTAAAGCATATATAGTCTTCTGATTTATTTATTTTTAACATAAATGCTGTCTTCTTCCTTAATGTGATAAAAGTTGTACTCAAGGGGAATTTGCCTTACCTCCTGTATTCTATAATTCATGTTCAGGTGAAGTGCTTTGAGTGAAAAATCATTCATTGAGAATGGGAGTTTGGGGATACAAACTCATAAGCTATTAGTGTATTTGCAACATTAGAAAATGAATTTTAAGACTTTGGAATGCATAAGATGCCAAATAAACCCTTTAATGATTCATGTCTTATATTCTAAGTATCCTGTATATTTATCAAGGCAATCAGATGCATACGTAATCTCATAACTAGTTTTGCAGTTTAGTTTTTTGTTTTGTTTTGTTTTTTAGATTAAGAAAAGTCTGTAGGCAGTTGGAAATGAATAGTACATATGGCCTGAATGGCAATAATAATTAAAGCTGTTAATATTCAGATTCAATTCAGAACAACAAATTATTGTTCAACTAAATAAGACTCTTGTACTTTTTGAAAATTTATTTCCCTTATTTTTGTACACAGTTCACTATGGAAGCAAATAGGCTATAGAAAGCAGTAACATACACACATATAATACTTGTAGACACAAAGGCTTAACTGTCAAACATGTTTTAAGGCCATCAGTGCAAATTTTATATTACTATTATTGATATGTCAGAGGAAAAAATCATTTGTTATTTCAGTTGCCCATTTTAAAATAAAATTTAATGAAATACTTCCGTTTACTAAGTGTAATAGAATACTTTTTAAAATATGCTAATAATATATGTACTAATAAAATATCATCTGCCATTTATGCAAATTGGTATATTCTGCATACATTATATTTCAATAAATTTCAAGTACTGAGTATCATTTGAAAGGTCAGAGAAGTTATCTTTCCTTTCCCTTCTCATCTAGATGCTCAAATAGTTAAATTGATTAACGATTTAATTATTAACAGAAAAAGATTAACAAAAGAATAACAAAAGAAAGAGAAAAACTTAAGGCAGAATTGTGTTCACCATGGAGGCATAGAAAGATTCTGAACTCACCTTCTTCCATGAATACATAAATTTACAACTACCTATGGAATAATTTCCTTTGAAAAAGACCTGAACACTGGATGAACAAAGCTTCTATAAAGATAAAAGAGAAGCATCAAAATGGGTAGGAGAGGCAAAGACACATTCTCACCAAAAATAAAACCCTACCTGGGACAGGACAATGTGAAACTGGGAGAGAATTTCAAAAATACAGAAGTTTTCCCTGAGAAGGGAAGAGTCTGCTTCATGTCAGGTACCCTGATTCATAGATCCTGTATAGGAAACACAAGCTCTAAAACATCTGGCTTTGAAACCAGTGAGAATTACATCCAGAAACCACTGCACTGTAGAGAACAAAAAATCTGCTCTTAAAGTGCTGATATTTTAAGACTCACTTGTGGGACACAGTGAAAAAAATATCATTTTGAAAAGTGCCTAAGCCATATATGAAGGAGACCCAGTTTTAAAGTGTCTTCCAGGGGTGCCTGGGTGGCTCACTGGGTTAAGCTTCTGCCTTCAGCTCAGGTCATGATCTCAGAGTCCTGGGATAGAGCCCTGCATGGGGCTCTCTGTTCAGCAGGGAGCTTGCTTCCCTCCCTCTCTCTCTGCCTGCCTCTCTGCCTACTTGTGTTCTCTCTCTCTCTTTGTCAAATAAATAAATAAAATCTTAAAAAATAATAATAAAAATAAATAAAGTGTCTTCCAGGGGCACCTGGGTGGCTCAGTTGGTTAAGCGTCTGCCTTCAGCATGGGTCATGATGTCAGGGCTGTGGGATCAAGCCCCACATTGGGATCCCTGATCAGTGGGGAGTCTTTTTCTCCCTCTGTCCCTCCCCCTTGCTCATGCTTTCTAATAAATAAATAAATAATGAAGGGTCTGCCAGGGAGGCAGTAACCTGTTGTGACTCTTTCCAGGTATGGAGATACTAGAAGGGATAGTACATAATACCTTTCTCTAATCTCAGATTTGCTAATCTGGCTGGCACCATTTTGGAACATCCACTCTAACTTGTTAGCACTGGAGAATATGTTCAACTGAGTGTCACTCATTCCTGCACCATAGCTGCGTGTCACAGCCAGGCCAAACAAAAACCCCACATACCCACATGTTACGGTTTGTCCAAGTGAGAGCTCCATCAACCTTTGCACCACAGATGTGACCACATAATAGTAGGTAGGTGGAACTCACACAGGAGATACCATTTGAGCATCTGGCTCTGGTGACAAGGAGCAGGGAATAGTATTTCCAAGCTACACAAGACTTCTCCAACACAAAGCCACTACTTCAAGACTGAGAGAAGTAGCTGGTTTGCCCAATACAAAGAAATAAACAAAAAGAGGCAAAATGAAGAAACAAAGGAATATGTTCCAAACAAAACAAACAAACAAACAAACAAAAAAAGACACAACTTCAGGAAAAAAATCTTAATGAAGAAGAGATTGTACTCCTGATAAATAATTTAGATTTAACTGTTGGTAAAGAGATAAAAGTAATGGTCATAAAGCTACTCATTGAACTCAGGAGACAAATGGGTGAACATAATGAAAACTTTAATGGAGAGAGAAAACATAAGATATTACGAAACAGAAGTAAGAAAACTGAAGAATATAATAAATGCACTGAAAAATACACTAGAGGAGTTCAACAACAGACTGAATAAAGCAGAGCAACAGCAGGCTGGAAGACAAAACAAGGGAGCTCACCAAAGGCAGCAAAAAGAAAAAAAAAAAAATTAAATGTGAAGATACCTTGAGCCACCTGGTGACTCAGTCAGTTAAGCATCTGACTCTTGATTTTTGTCTCAGGTCAGGATCTCAAGGTTGTGAGATCCAGCCCTGAGTCAGGGTCTGCACTGGGCATGAAGTCTGCTTAAAATTCTCTCTCTCCTTCTCCCTCTGCCTCTCTCCCCACCCCTGCACCCTATCTTAAACAAAACAAAACAAAACAAAAAGTGAAGGTATCTTAAGGGATGTTTAGGGCAACATCAAATGGAATAATGTGCACATTACAGGAGTCCCAGACAAACAAAGAGAAAAGGCCAAAATACTTATTTGAAGAAATAATGACTGAAAAATTTCCTAATTGGGGGAAGGAAACACATTTCCAGGTCTAAGAAGCCCAGAGTTCTAAATAAGATAAACACAAAGAGATCCACTGCCAGACACATTATAATTAAAATGGCAAAAGTTAAAAATAAAAAGAAAATAAAAAGATAAAGAAATCTTAAAACCAGCAAGAGAAAAACATTGCTACAAGCTAGGAAAACCTATAAGGCTATCAGAAGATTTTTAAGCAGAAGGGACTATTAAGAGTTTTCCAGATAAGTGATATTTGAAAAGTTTATCAACACTAAGACTGCCTTAAAGAAGCATTCAAGGGACTTCTTTAGCTGAAAAGAAATGGTATTAATTATGGGACACCTGTGTGATTCAGTCCATTAAGCATCTGCCTTCGGCTCAGGTCATGATTCCAGGACCCTGTTCTTATTAACTTAAAACCAACCTTTATATACATGGGATATTATATATGAACCCCACGATAACCACAAGCAAAAATTATAATAAATATACAAAGGAAAATAAGAAAGGAATTTAAACATAACACTGAAGAGAACCATCAAACCACAATAGGGGAGAGAAATAAAAGAAGAAAAAAAAAAAAAAAAACAACAACAGAGAGAAACAACAAAAACAGCCAGGAAAAAAAAAAAAATCAACAAAATGGCAAAGGGTACATGCTTAGCAATAAATAATTTAAATGTAAATGGACTAAATTACCCATTCAAAAAGCACAGAGTGGGTGAATGTTTAAAAAAAAAAAAAAAGGAAAAGAAAAGAAACATGACACATGAGGCACCTGCACAGCTCATTCAGAAAAGCATCTGATTTGGTTTTCCACTCACATCGTGATACCATGGTTGTAATATTCAACACCATGTTGGGCTGCACTCAGCATGGAGTCTGCTTGAGATTTTCTCTCTCTCCCTCTGCTCCTCCCACTTGTGCACTCTTTCTCTCTCTCTCTCTCTCTCTCTCAAATAAATAAATAAATCTTTAAAAAAATGACACATCTACATTTTGCCTACAAGTGATTCATTTCAGAAGAACACACACAGAATGAAATTGAAGAAATGGAGAAGGCAATTTCATGCAAATTTGATTGAAAAGAAAACTGTTGTACTAAACTAATATCAAACAAAACAGACTTTAAAACAAAGCCTGTGAAAGAAAGAAAAAGAAGGGCATCACATGATGATAAAGAGGTCGTTTGTACAACATATAACATTTATAAACATATATGCACACAAGACAGAACCACCAACAATATAAAGCAAATATTAAAGGAACTAAAGGGAGAAATTGAGAGTAATGCAATGATAGGAAGGATTTTAATATCCCATTTATATTACTGGATAAATCATCAAGACAGAAAATCAATAAAGGTTACATCAGCTTTAAACAACACATTAGAGAAAATGGACTTAATAAATTTGTATAGAACATAAATCCAAATACAGCAGAATACACATTCTTCTCAAGTGCATATGTATCATTCTCCAGAAGAGATTACACATTAGGCCACAAAACAAGTCTCAATAAATTCAAGAAGACTGAAATCATATTAAGCCTCTCTGCCAACCATAATGTTATGAAATTAGAAATCAATTACAAGAAAACTGGAAACAGAAACACACAAAAATGTGGTGATTGAATGACATTCTACTGAAGAAACAATGGGTTATTAAAGAAATCAAAAGACAATTCAGAAAGTACCTAGAAACAATTGAAATAAATAAATAAATAAATAAATAAATAAAAATAAAGGGCCTAAAAGGGAAGTTTAAAGCATTACAGGACTACTCAAGAAACAAGAAGAAACTTACATCAATAATCTAAGTCTACATGTGGAATAAGAAAAGAGAACAAACAAAAGCCAAAGTTAGTAGAAGTAAGTATTACTAAAGATCATAGTGGAAATTAATGAAATAGAGACTACAAAGACAATAGAAAATAACAATGAAACTAAGAGCTGGTTCTTTAGAAAGATTAAAAAAAACAAAAAACAAAAAACAAAAAAACCCAGCTTGATACACCATCAACAAGACTAACCAAAGTGGGTAGGGGAGAGGGCTCAAATAAAATCTGAAATGAAGAAGAGCAGTATTTCCAATAGCACATTAATACAAAGGATAATAAACTACTATGAATAAGTATAAACCAACAAGCTGACCCCTTAGAAAAAAATGGAAATTCCTAGAGATAATCTTCAAAGGCTAAATCATGAAGAAATAAAAAAATATGAATACACTGATTTCTAGCAAGGAGACTGCATCAGTAATCAAATACCTCCAACAAACTAATGTCCAGGACCAGAAAAAAACACACAGCTAACATCATAAACAATAATGAAAACCTTAAAGCTTTTCCTTTAAATTCTGGAACAAGAGAAGATTGCCAAGTCTCACCAGTTTTATTTAACCTAGTATTGAAAGTCCTAGCCACAACAATAAAGGAAGAAAAAGAAAGAGTAAAGAAGAGTAAAATTATAAGTATTTGTAGATGACATAATGCAATATATAGGAAATCCTAAAGTATTCACCAAAAAATTTTTAGAATTAATAAATGAATTCAGTAAAGTTGCAGGTTAAAAAATTATTGTTCATAAATCTGGCATTTCTGTACACTAATAATGAACTATTAGAAAGATAAATTTTAAAATTTCCGTTTACAATTCCATCAAAAAATACTATAGAGTATATTTAAACAAGGAAGTGAAAGTTCATATACTGAAAATGATAAGACACTGAAAATGATGAAAGAAATTGAAGACACATGGGCGCCTGGGTGGCTCAGTTGTTAAGCGCCTGCCTTCAACGCAGGTCATGATCCCAGGGTCCTGGGATCAAGCCCTGAATCGGGCTCCCTGCTCAGTGGGAAGCCTGCTTCTCCCGCTCTCACTCCCCCTGGTTGTATTCCTTCTCTCTCTGTCTCTGTCAAATAAATAAATAAAATCTTAAAAAAAAAAAAAAAGAAATTGAAGACACATACTAATGGAAAGATATTCTGTGCTCATGGGTTGAAGAATTAATATTGTTGATACTCCCATATTACTCAAAGCAATCCACAGATTCAATGTAATACCTATCAAAATTCCAATGGCATTTTTCACAGAACTACAACAAATAATTCTAAAGTTTGTATGAAACCATAAAAGATCCCAAGTAGCCAAAGCTATATTGAGAAAAAACAAATCTTCCTGATTGCAAACTACATGGCAAAGCTACAGTAATCAAAACAGTATGGTATTGGCATAAAACCAGACACACTAATCAATAAAACAGAACTGAGCCCAGACAGAAACTCACACATATATGACACAATAAAGGAGTCAAGAACATGTAATAGAGAAAGAACAGTTTCTTCAATAAATGCTGCTGGAAAAACTGGACAGGTACATGTAGAAAAATTAAACTAAACCACTATCTAAACACCATAAACACAAAAATTAACTCAAAACAAATTAAAAGGTTAGATGTAAGTCCTGAAACCATAAAATTCACAAAATAAAGATGACATGCTCCTTGACATTGGTCTTATCAATCTGTGGATCTGATGCCAAAAGCAAGTGGAAAAAAAGGAAAAATAAACAAATAGAACATATTGAATTAAAATGATAATATCCTCTGCTTCTGCAAAGCAGAGGATATTATCATTAAAATGAGAAGGGAATTCACTAAAAGGGAGAAGATATTTGCAAGTTATATATCTACTAAGCAGTTAATAATCAAAACATATAAAGAACTCACACAACTCAAATAGTAAAAACAAAAACAGTGGATTACAAAATGGGCAAAGAATCTGAACAGACTTTTTGTTTTGTTTTGTTTGTTTTTTTCCCCTGAAGAAGACACGGAGATAGCCACAGGCACATGACAAGAAGTTCAACCTCACTAGTTACTAGGGAAATGCAAATTGAAACTACAGTGAGCTATAACTCACACCTGTTAGAATGGCTACTACCAAAAAAATAAGAAATAACAAGTGTTAGAGAGGATGTAGAGAAAAGGGGGCCCTTGCACATGATGAAAATGTAAATTGGTGGGTGCCTGGGTGGCTCAGTGGATTAAAGCCTCTGCCTTCTGCTCAGGTCATAATCCCAGGGTCCTGGGATCGAGCCTCACATCGGGCTCTCTGCTCCGCAGGGAGCCTGCTTCCTCCTCTCTCTCTCTGCCTGCCTCCCTGCCCCTCTGCCTACTTGTGATCTCTGTCAAATAAATAAAATCTTAAAAAAAAAAAAAAAAAGAAAATGTAAATTGGTATAGCCAGTATGGAAAATGGTACAGAGGTTCCTCAAAAAATTAAGAATAGATTTGTCATGTGACTCAACTATTTCATTTTTTTTGGTGTTTATCTGAACAATACAAAAAACATTAACTTGAAAAGATATATGCACCCCCTATGTTCATTGCAGCATTATTTATAATAGTCAAGATATTGAAACAATCTCTTTCCATTGATAGACAATTGGATAAATAGGTTATGATAGATATAAAGACATAAATATATAGATACAGATATAGATATAGGTATAGATATTTACTACTCATCCATAAAGAAATGAAATCTTGCTACTTGTAACAACATGGATAGATCTTGAGGGTATTCTGCAAATTGAAATAAGTCAGATGGAAAAGACAAATCCATATACACCATATGATTTCACTCACCTGTAGAATCTAACAGAACTAAAATAAACAAATAAGCAAAATAATATAAAAAGAAAGGAAAGGGGATGAGGGGGGTTAGTGAAATGAGTAAAGGGGGTCAATTGTATGGTGGTGAATGGTAACTAGACTTTTCATGATGATATCTAATTATAATGCTAGATTCCCAAAACTTATATGATGTTATATATTAATTATACCTAAAAAGAGGTTTAATAAAATGTATGCCTCCTGAATATATAGGAGGGACACCGGGAGACTGAGTAACTCCCTGAAATGGCCAAAGCCATGACCTTAAACACCATCTTCAGCTAACAACAAAACAAAATGTTGGAAATGAAGTCAGTTACAGGAGGTTACCAGGAAAAGAGAAAAAGCACACAAAACAAAGTTAAGGTTCTTATGAAGATTTAAGTCATTGTCTTCTCCACTAATAAGAGTGTCTAGACATTGAGTCATCCTGCTCTTCCTCGTACAGCAAGGTAGAAGCCTTACAAGTGATTTCCGTCATAAATGTAAATGTCTTTTACAAAATAGCAATTCTAATATCTTTTCTGAGCTTCAGCTGTGTATGCTATTTCTTTAAAATAACCAGTTTAGAATAATCCCCATGCCAAAGAGACACATTTAAGGATTGCAAATTCTGCTCCCCTTCATCCCTTAATATTTCCCCTTAATATTGAATACTTTACTAGACTATTACCTATCTAGTCTAATCAGATAATAACCGTAGTTTGTTTGTTTGTTTTTCCTGTCTCTCTCTCTCTCTCTCTTTTTAACCATTTCTTATCCTTGGAAGAAAGAAAATAGATTTTAAAATAGTAAAATGAGGGAAAGTGGTGGAAATGACTATGTGATGGTGTCAATGAGTGACAAATCAGATATGATTTCCTGGGTCTCAGGAATAAGAACTCAGAAAATTTTCATTCCTCCAAAAATCCTTATGTTTATAGAAATGCTACTAAGCATAAGAACAGAAAACTACTTGATAAAAGTAAATACATATCTTCTGTATAATCATTATCGAGTAAAATAGGACCCAATTTATCCTATTATGTAAATAGTGATGCTTACTTTTCTGACCAAATCTCTGGCCATCAAGATTTTGACTTCCCAAATGGGGTGATTCTCCTGGGTTTTTATATTCATCTAAACAGCTACGAATTAAGTTAGATATTTTAACATGACAATAGAGGTAGTCCTTTAGGAGATAACTTGATTTAAATATGTCCATATTTTCATATGCATTAATAGAGAAATGATAGATATGTGAATAAACATGTTATGTATAATAATGTGTAAATTTATATATGCTTATGTATTAGACACACACATATATATATTGATCTGAAAATAAAATATGGAGAAATTTACAGTGTAGTTTCAAGTATTAGTGCCAAATTCTTCCTACTTCATTATTGGTAATTCCCTTAGCCAAGAATATCCAGGATCATATACTCTTTTTTTTTTTTTTAATGTTCTAAGTTTTCTACTATCTAAATCTTTCTTCTGTCTTATCTACCGATGGACTTGTTTCACTGAGATTCATTTCCTATTTAGACTTCAACAGACACATTCTGTTCAACATTCAACAGACACATTCTTTTCATAATTTGTTGAATGATTTTCTGTATGAATGACCCAAACCCAATGCATGGATGAGTGTTCCTGGCTGTTATGTTTGTACTACATTCTTCTTAATCTAACTGAATGAATACTTGACTAAAGTAGGGTTGATGATATCGTCATTTCTAATAATTTGTATTTAGGACAAAGAAAGAACTGATTTTTGTGAGTGATGAAGCTCTTGAAAATATAGAGCATTATTATTCCATGACAGAAAAGAGAAGAAAAAGTTGTGTGGGGGGAGAAAAAAAAGAATGAAGTAAATGTATTTCACTGAAAGACCCTGTTCCAAACCATAGTCTTCACTTGCAAAAATTTTTGAAATAGCCTCCCAACGTAATGGTCAGTCTTCTTTTGTTCTCCTGCTTCTTTGTTCAATTTGATCCTCAGAAAACAGTGTCATCTTAAAATACGTTAGATCGTGACATTCCTTTGCTTACAAAATTGTAAGGACTTCCCATCTTAATCAAAGCAAAATCTGTTGGGAAGGGAAAATGTCTCCCTGTCCCTCTGAGCTCTTTGGGGTACTCTAATAATTAAATTAACATTGCACTGATCAAGAGGATAAAAACAAATATAATTGCAAACATACGGGGGTTCAATGAGAATATGAAACCTAAAGAATTGACTAAAAGCAGACAGCTTTCCTACTTTTTAGACAAAGGAACAATAAATTTGTGAAGAATGAAGACAATTTTTTTTTAAAAGCTGCTAAAAGAAAGAAGCTTAAGCTTAGATACTAATTAGTGAAGAAACTAAGTAGAGCTTTTTATATACCATTCTTGGACCTGCAGTCCTTATTTCTGGCCATAAATATATTTATTACCAGAGTGGGGTGGAAGGATAGGGGGTAACTGGGTGATGGACATTGGGGATGTAGGTGTTATAATGAGCACTGGGTATTATATAAGACTGGTGAATCACAGACCTGTATCCCTGAAACAAATAATATATTATATGTGAATTAGTTGAATTTAAATAAAAAAAAATACGAATTAAAAAGTTAAAAAAAAGTTATCTTTTTAGATAGGTCAACTATCTATCTACCTCCTCATGCAGGGAAGATATCTTTGACATGGGAGGTTTATTTCCCACTTTAAGGGCAACATAGAGGAGGGTCAAGTTTCCTCCTTAAACCTGCTGTTTCTCAAATCAGTAAAAAATAGCTATTATTTGTGACCAGATTTTCCCTATCTATTAAATTCATATGGTCAAACATAGGAATTATTCTGAATCAGAAAAGTCTTAATATTAAAAATAAAAATTTGTAGTAGCTAATAATTTTATGAGGGAGAAGGTGGTAGTGGGGAAAGGGATTCCAGTTTTCCATCACTGTTTATTAATTATCAAATATTTCTATTATTTTCTCCAGGTTCATATCAGCTGAGAAGCTGAGAGTGGCTTATTTTTTGTTCTGTATACAGCTCCTCAATGCCTATTACCTGAGTTCCTCTTTAAATTCATACTTAATTTTACCCCTTTCAGGATGAGTCTTATTAATGTTGACCAAGTGGAATAAAAACACAAAAACTCTCATATTTGGTTCATCACTGATTATCCAGTCAATGCTCAGGTACATCTAATAGCCATCATTATGAATTTAATGATATGGTCACATTTGCCAGTGGATCTCAGAGGAGCAGGCTTTATAGGCTAGAAAATCTGCTTAATGAAATAAAAACAATGAAATAAAAATAATGCCCAATACGGTATGGGCATATTGTTAAATAGTTTGAGGACAATCCAAGAAATGAAGAATAATGGCTGTCATGTTCAGTTATTAGATTTTGAATGTGTATGTGTGTATTCACATTAAATTTATGATTTAGACATAGAAACTAAGGATCAGGAATGTTGTCAAAGTTTTATAGCTATGAAGTGGCCTAGTTAGGAGTTGAATTCAGGTCTGTCTGAATCCAAAGCCGGTGTTTTTAACCACTGTACATGAAAACTTTCCTCTGAGATTTTTGGATGAGTCAGTAGGAGAATATCAGTGTTTAACAACTGTCAAATATTTATAAATTAATTTACAGACTTTGGGACATTTTATCCTAAAAACATTAGAACAGTGCTTTAAAAAAACAGAGCATTTTCAAGATAGCCAAAATATCATTAATACATCTAAAATAATGAGAATTTAATATATTATATAATACTGTCTGAGCTTATTATATATTTTTTTCTTTTACTAGTTAATGTTTCTCCTTTTGGGCCTCCAATTATAGGTATGTTAGTATGTTCCTGTCCTCTAAATTCCTTTCTAATACTTCTCTTTCTTTTCTCTTTTTCTGTTAATTTTTTTTTTAAGATTTTCCCATTTATTTGAGAGAGAGAGAGTGTGTGTGCATACAGTAGGGGAGACTCAGAGGGAGAGGAGAGAGAGAATCTCAAGCAGACTCCCTGCTGAGTGCATGTCACTGAGTTGGACATGGGTATTAACCTCATGACTCTGAGATCATGATCTGAGCCAAAATCAAGAGTCCTACACCAACCAGCTGAGCCAGCCAGGACCCCCTCTTTTTCTGTTATTATTATTATTACTTTTTTTTTTTTACTTTTATACTGTATATCCTCACTTTTTTTACTTTCTCCAATGTTTTTTCTCCCTTTGGCTCTTATTTTCTGAGATCCTTTTCTTCTTCAATTTCCCAATTTCTTCCAGTTTGTAGTTCATATTCTTTTCTTTCCTTTGGTTTCCTGTGTGTGTGACAGTGTGTACTTCAATTATAATCTCATTTCATCAACATAGCCATTTTTATTTGAATTAATGGAATTAATATTTGAATTAATGGAATTTTCCCAGTCCAGCTATTAACAGAATTGTCTAATGGAGAAACTGGGAAAGCATAAGGATAGTTTTTCTGGTTTCTCCCTTCAAACCCTCTTTCTTCCCTTGCTACAAAGTTAAGTGGTTTCTTTGGATATTATGCTATGCCACTTCAGTTCCCTTTGCACTGCCTGTGCTTTACTTCCTTTATCTTCAGCTCAGTGACCTGCTCTAGGTATTTTCAGAGATCATAGCAGTTTCCACATGCATTAGAGCCTCTTACCTTCTAGAGTGAATTCATTGAATATATTTATTGTTGTTTTCCCTGGGATCAACCACATCTCTGACCCCTTGGCCTTCCTTATTATTCAAAACCTGGTATAATCCTGTAGAAATTTTGTACTTGTTATGTGTATTTTTCCACTATTATGTATAAGTCATGTTAAGCTTGATAGTTTTCTTCTATCTTCAGAATTTCCTGAAGGTAAGATATGGCAAACTTTGATCATGCTTCTAATTAGTTTGTAAGGTTTTCATAAGGATAACTGGGAAATTTTTGTTCTAAGTTGCTACTATGCTTCTATTGTTAATGATTTACTTTTGTGGGCAGAATGGATGAATTGTGAAAAGATGCCCATTATCTATAAACTGAAAATACATGAAAGGTTTTTTGGGGACATGTGTGTGGGTCTCTCAGTTAAGCGGCTGTGTTTGGCTCAGGTCATGATCCTGGGGTCCTGGGATCGAACCCCCAGTCAAGTTTCCATACTCTTGGTCTTCCCCAATCCATGGGAGTCTGCTTCTCCCTCTGCCTCTCCACTCACTTGTGCTCTCTCTCTCTAATAAATAAGTAAGTAAAATCTTGGGGGGGGGGAGGAGTGACTGGGTCACTCAGTGGTTAATTATGAGCCTTCAGCTCAGGTAATGGTTCCAGGGTCTTGGGAAGGAGCCACTTACTGGGTTCCCTGTTCAGTAGGGAGTCTGCTTCTTTCATTCCCTCTGCCTGCTGCTCCCCCCTGCTTGTGGGCTCACTGTTTCTCTCTCCCTCTCTGTCAAATAAGTAAATAAAATCTTAAAAAAATGCAGAAAAGTTCTTTTAGAATTGTATGTTGTTTAACCCATGCATTGTTTAATCATAACTTTATTAATAAATTTTATTGAGGGCTTATTATTTGAAATATCTCTTTTTCATTATTATCTGTACTTGTGCTAACTCACCTGACTCTCAAAATAACTTGTGAAGCAAATACTACTATTTATCCTTACTTCAGAAATGGAAAAACTTTGTCACAACAAACTCAATTAATTTACACAATACCATTGAACTTCCAGGTAGCTGTGTCTGTACCTAAGTGATCTGACTATAGAAAAGGCATACTAATTAGTATGTGGAGAGCCAAGATAATGTAAGAAGACACAAAAATATGGGCTTTCTGTTAAATAGCATTTATCTTTATTAAGCTAGGTAATAAATTTTAAAATATCTTCATGGTTATTAGTAGGGAATTTTAGAGTTTAATGTTCAATAGATTTGGAGTGATCCTTAAGGGCCTTATATAATACAACTCTTTAGTTAATGCATTCTTCCAAAAATATTCCCTTTTATAGCATTCTGTAATCATACTGAGAAATAAAACCACTTGTGATGAATTAAGGGTGAAGATTTTCTAATATTGAATTCAATGCATTGGATTTCTTAGTAACAATTCATTTTTCTCTCCATAGTAAGGGAAATCACCAATGATATTTATACATATAAGTTAAAGTGAGGCATAGAAAAATGTGGTCTTACATCATTCTAATACAAAAGAATGCGTCCACTGTGAATTTCAATGTCTCATAAGCTATATTAAGTCTTTGAACTATCGAAGTCTGGATAACAGTTTTCATTTTTATTAGCTCCTCTAATTATAGCTCCTATAGTTTTGGGAAAGTTTCATATACAGAATAAATATTTTTATGGGAAATAAAACAGTGTAGACATACTTGATTTTACTTCCAATACAACAAAATGAGACATTTATTTTTTGAAATGAATATATTATGCAAGTTTTATTCTTCATTACATTAGAAATTTAGCATCAAGAAACTGAATATGAGAAAGTTCTACTAAACATTATTAGTAAATCATCATTAATAAATAATTATATCATTAATAGATATTTTAAAGAATGAAAGTAATTTTATTTAGTCTTACATTAAAGGTATTTTAACGTCCTTATCATTTTTCTAGTCTATCTTGTTCTACAGTATTGTATTTCAGCACAGAAACTTTCACGGATATAAATCTATATATATTCTGACACTGAAACTCACTTTTGCTGAAAACTTTAATATGATATTCAATAATTCAAAATAACTAATTTCTTAACTTGTATTATACCATAAATAGAATTAAATAGCAACTGAATGATGACCCCAATATTAAATGATGATATATTTTATATCATTCCTTTTATTAAGAAAAGGAGATGAACAATGGTAGCATTAGTATTATATCGCAATTGGTTTTGTTGATTTATATCACTCGGCTTGTAATAATCTCCTCGTATGGAAAATCAAATGTCACCTTAAAACAACATTTATAATTGGCTTTTCTTCCTCTGTCATTCTGTTTAATGATACCCAGGTATTTGATAATAAGATTGGAGCTGATTTCTTTGATTTGCTTTGATGTTTTCAAGGCAGGAAATGCTTTCAAATCATTTTCTGTGTGTAATAGGAATGCAGGTAAAGAATTCTACAACTTGTCAGAATGCTAATTAAATGTAATAATAACTTGTGTAACCTGCTGTGATACTAAAGTGGCTAATGGCAATCACTTGGGTTCCAACAAGGAAAAGTTTGTTTTAATGCACATCTCTAATTTAAGAAGTTCAGAGTTTTATTATCACATAATATTGTCATTTGCTTGGGATAATTCAAAGCTAATAGTTAACTGATCATTCCTTAAGCATTTATAGTTTCTTAAAATGTCAACACTGAGAATCTATTTCCAATGAAAGGAATATCATAATCAAGTAATAATTTTAAAATTATTGGGGAAAATAGCTCAGTCAACTCATAATTCTTAGATGTGTTTTAATAGCCCATGATGTTTTCACAGTAAGAAATGTTGTCATTTTATAGATAAATTCTTGGTTTCCTATCTTAATATCTGAGTGCAGGAGCTCTGGACACAGCATAGTGGATACACAGAGACAACAATCCATGCTCTAAGAGAATTCATGATAGAAATTTACATCATGCTCAAACAGTTCCTCCTTAGGAAAAAGGAAACTATCCAGAAAGTCACACATTTAAGAAAATATATTGGAACCTTGGGATTTAGGGATTTTTATTAACCTATTTCCTTTTTTATAGCTATTTTGTTTAAAAAAAATAATCTTTATTCAAAAAGCTGATTTTTGTTTACTATAAACTGACAGAACTTTTCTCATATTTTCACAAATGTCAGTATTTTTCAAAAATTAATTTAAAATACTATCATCAAAAATAATTCCTATATTATTTTAAAATATCTATTTTATTTTTATCAAGTGTCAAAGGTAATCAATGCTATTACTCATCAAGCACAAAGCAGATGTTGACATAAAAATGGCATACTATACTCCTTATTATGGTATGTCTTTATGGCAGCAGAATTTCTGAAATGAACCCCCCTACCCAATAATGTCTCATCCTAATTCCTGGGTCCTGTGAAGATGGTATCATTTCTTTGTTGTGTTACATTATATGATACAATTGGCACTAAAATAGATTAATCGGGTGGGTCTGATCTAATCATACAAGCTCTTAGAAGCAGAGATTTTTCTCTGCAGAAGGGAACTGAAGTAAAAGAAGGGCTTCATATGCCATGTTGATAGCTTGAATATGCTAAGATCATGTGCCTTGGAAAGGAGGCAGCCCCTGGCTGAAAGACAGCAAGAGATTAGGCACCTCTTACAACCACAAGGAAATGAATTCAGCCAGCAATGAATGAGCTTGGCAGTGGATTCCCCAGAATCTTCAAATAAGAGTCTGTAGGAGACACCCAGGTCAGTAAAGCCAGTTGAGTTGGCTGAGACTTCTCACCTACACAAGATATAAGTGGATTTGTGGGATAATAAATGGATTTGGTTTCAAGCCGCTAAATTTGTGATAATAATCACATTGTATGTAGCAATGTAATACACACTATGTAGCAATAGCAAACTAATACAGAGGAGACAGGGTTAAAAAAAAAAAAAAAAGCTTCACCCAGGGTTAATTGCATAGTGTAAATGCTGTTTGTGTTTCTTTGTTACAGCAGCAATAGAAAACTAAAAGTAGAATGTGTGTTCTTTGTTATGCTGGAGAGTATCTCTACCTAAGCCCTGCCAGTAATCCAAAAAAAGAGAATGTCTCTTTCTTACATTTTCCTAAATATTAGGTAAATAACTTAACTGTAACTGTTACAAATTAACATTTACCTTCAGTTTAGAACATGTGACCTATTCTGGTCATGTGTTATGCCAGCCATTCCCCTGTTCTCAGATTTACCTCTAGTTTCCAGGGGATTGGCAACTTACAAATGATATTTCTCCTGCTCCTTTATCCACTGTTTCAGTCAGGTTCAGTCAATAGGGTGCTCTGGTGGGAGAACAGCAAGCAGTTAAGTGAGAAAAGGCTATGTTAACTCCCACCTCCATAATAGTTTCAACACAGGCTCAGATTTCAGCTTTGCCTTGGAGCTCCTCCTCCCTCCATGGACCAGCTCCTACAGGGAGACCTAAGGATGCCCAGTGTCCATGGCTCCTGTAACTTGGTAACATCATCACTCTTCCCAGTCCCTTTTGCCCGAATGGCCTTTCTAAAATTGGTTTCTGGTTACCTCATATTCCTCTATTTTTCAGCTCTTCGAGTCCCTCGGTAACTAATTTTTCTGTACCACCCTCGCTACACTGAATTATCTATCGTTTCCTGACATGAACCTAAGAAATGTAGTTCTTGTTACTAGAAGCATTGTTAAGAAACAGACCTTGACAGAGGGCTTCTGGAATTGGATTACACACATATCTGAGCTAAAATATCCTGGTGATTTCATTGACAGTGAGAAAAGGGATACCAAATATTCATGGAATAAAGTTAAATCATTACTACTTAAAATATCACCCATGGTTGTTATTTGAAATCAAGTCTTCTGGAGATGAAACTGCTGTTGCCCTTGATCATCATAGTAGAAATGATGACTATAGAGTTCATATGAGATAGTTTCTTCTGGCTATACTGCAAAAGAAAATGATAAAATCTTGCATTAAATCAGACACTCAAGATACAGAGTACCAGAGAGCTTCTATTGTGACTCAGAAATCATATCTTGTTTCTTACAGCCATAGGGTCGACATGGCTAAGTATCAAATTCTAAATTTAATCATGCCAGTTGGGAAATAATAATGCAAATTGAATGAAAAGTTTTACTGAGGGGTTTTTTTTGTTTTTTTTTTTTTGTTTTTGTTTTTTGTTGTTGTTGTTGTTGTTTTAAATAAAGGTTAGAACACTGAAAAATGAGTTCCTAAGATTTGGAATGGAAATCTTTAATTAGAGTCAGAAGAATCTGTTACCCTAAGCCTTCTTCTGCTGGCATTGGAAGAAGTCTCTCCCTTCCTTTTTCTTTTTCTTTTTTTCTCCCTTCCTTTTTGAGGAGACATCTCTCCATGCTTAAAGACCCTGTAATAATCTCACTTGGAGGTAGGATACCTATTGTCCCCAAAACCCACCCTCATCACTCCTCTTTGCCTCTAGACTCTTAAAAGGATGGATACTAGCATGTTTCTAGGAAAAAAAGGCAAAATCTCATCCAAGAAGAGATACCATATTAAAAAAAAAATAATTGGAAGACTGGATCATTTATTTTGGCAGGAACTGAGGGACATGAGGAGAAACAGATTCTAAGTGTGGGGAGCACTCTGTAACAAGGACTGAATCAAATTTATCCATATGTGTGTATTTTCTAAAGATTTTTACTTCAGTGTGCTAGTTTCCAGAAGCTGGAAGTCACTCTAACACTTTGTTTGATTAATTCACTAAAAACTGTACACAAAAGTGAACCACATTCAAAAGACCGAGATGGCAGGAAGTCCCTGGTAGGAGGAGAAAAAGAAATCTAAAGACTTAGGAGATGCAAATGTTAGAACAGATTTATGATGAGTAACACTAGCTACACCAGAGAGACCCAAATTAAAGTTCCTTTGCCAAAGCACTGTTAACTGCCTTAAAGAGGGAAACACCATCATCTGTGAAATCTCTGGGGTGGTTTTCCTCTGAAGACCAAGGTTAATGTTGGAAGATGCCTCCACTGAAATGAGAGCCTTGATTTTCAAGGTACTAATGGGATCCCAGAGTGACAAACCTCAGGTAGTAAAATTTAATCATCAGAATAAAAATGCCCATCAAATGGGCTTTTGGGGTGTATTGACAAATAGAATGCTATGATATTCAGACATCTCTGAATTGTATCTATTACTAAATTCCTAAATATAAAAGAATTTCAAGGTAGTAAAATATTATTTGATCTATATAACTGAAAAAAAACCTCTACACCAATTGAGAAGAAACTTGGTTTAAGTCAGACAGTGGTAAATTACAGACTGTCACTTAATTCCAAAGCACAGTTTACGGAGTCAGAGCCTCTTGACTAAGGAGAAGGTTGGATTCCCTTGAATAAATATCCTTCAACAACACCACAAGTATATACTATAAGTCACTCTCTAAGCTTTTCCCAAAGGAACCTGAGGTCACATAGCATATCAATAAGAATAAAGTCAAAGGCTTGATGCATCTGCTTGCACTTGGTGATAAAAGTTGCCTCTATAATCCATTAACAGAGACAATTTAAAGCTACTAGCTTTTATTACGACTCATAAATAAAAGTTCACGCCGCAGTCTTGCTGAAGTGCAAGCCCTGACATATAAGGTTTAGGCCTCATATGTCAATTGATAATCGACATGTTTGTGGCGTGTAAAGATGGAGCTTATTGGAGCCTCTGGTAAAATGAGGAAATGACAGGACCAGGATTTTGGAGCAATACCATGGAAATCCTCAACACTGGACAGAACTGCTTTTTGTCTGTTTGATGTTTACTTTCCCTGGATGGGATGATGACCTGTGATACAGACGCAACCTGACCCATGGCATCAGATAAAAATTTGAAAAGCAAATATTAACCATTGATGAAAGAATGTTTAAGAGAGAGACATATAGACAAACCTCTTAGTGTGTGTATTAAATGTGATAGTTTTCTGTTCCGTATAAATATTCACAAAAGTTCTCTCACTGTAGACTCTTTTAATAATCAAATGGAGAAGATGGCCCATTCTGGGAGTACCCATTGGAACAGACCTCTTCTGTATATGAATTCATTTTCCTTGCTTTTAGAGCTCCTCTCAGCTAAGGTTCTTAGGTCTTTATTCACCATTGTGTTTGATACCATACACATGATTGCTTCTCACCAAGGAGCTTGTTCCACTGCAAAAGAATGCAAAAAATGTCTTTGTATCTATAGGTTTTCATGATTTCACCACATATTCCACTATTCAGAGCAGGTCTCCAGTAAAACAGTGGAATGATTTACCAATGACTCATTATGGAGCTAGTTGGCAGAAAATACCACATAGGATTAGTTTATTCTGCTCTAGTTAGGTAGGCAGAGACCTCAATGGCAGAAAGAAGCTTTAATTAATGCAATATATTCCTGAAAAACACTCTGAAATTGAGGCTGTTTGCATAAGATCTTGCAGAGAGCTTAGAGTCCTAGATTGAAGAAGAGGCTTAGAATCAGAAAGTCAAAGATCTGTTATCTCTAGAAGTAAGAGGACTGGAAACAAAAGAGATAGCATTATAATCCCTGTTGTTTCCATGTAATTAAAAAAATCATCAACTCAAAAACTGATATAAACAAATCCAACAAATTATTTTCTACAGTAAATATTTCTTGCTTATGTAGAAATGTCTCTTAAAAATAATGGGGGAGTGTGTGTGTATGTGTGTGTGTGTGTTCCTGTGTGTTGGGCCCTGCCTGGGTTTGACCTTTTTATTGGGTAATCCAACTCTGACAAGGACCTGTATTATAAGATAACCAGAGCTATCAAATTTCCTCCCCTATATTAATAATCTAAAATTTGCCATGTTACATTAAAAAAGATAGTGTACTTCAGATTGCAGGAAATTTACTGTGCAATTCTAGTAAACAGAGATATCACAGAAGCTTCCCAGTACCTTCTGTGCACTGTGAGACCCTGCCACTAAGTCTTCACACTTTTGAGAATTCTCCTGTGCTGCATATGGGAGGGATTCTAGATAGTCTCTTCCTAATCTCCAAGTTTTATACCTTCCTTCCATTGAAAAATCTATTTATTTCCTCCTGAAATGCCCTTTAAAAATTCTGGACAAAACACTTTCAGAACAAAAAGAATAGCTTTTGTTTCTCCTTAAAGAGTGAAACATCTGCTCATTGGAATACCCTTCTGCTTCCATTTGACAAAGATGTCAGATGTCAATGGCCTCAAGCTGAGTAACATGAGCTTTAGTTCTTTGTAAAGGATGAGAAAAACATCCCTAGAGCCAGGACACCATTAATGGTCAAGGTTGCTGTAACTGTTTTCAATTCACTCCTAATGTTCCTGGAGATATGATATACAAAATTAATAGAAACATTTTTTAGAAAGAGTTATTTAATGGTACTCTAATACAAACATTTAATGTTTCCCAGGCAAAAAGCTAAGCACTTATTTCATCTAATATGGGAAACAAATGGATGGAGTTGACATTATACTTGGCTCCTTTTGTGCGTGAGAGCATAAAGACTTAGAAAAGTAAAGTAAATTACCTGAGGTTACAAAACTAACAATTGGTAGATCCAGGATCCTCTCTGATGTTTATTTCTAGGTTGCAATATTATGGATTCATTTTTATATTATTCAATTTTGTTAATATATTTTTTCTAATTTTTCTGTTATGAGAAACAATTTTTATGAAAACGATTTGATTATTATTATTTATGATGTTAAAAACCTGAATAGAAAATTTCAATTAAGCCATTAAAATCTGTCTCTCTGCTGAACCTTAGGTGCACAAAGAGCCAGGCTGTTAGCGTTGCTGTGTAAAGCATATAGTTTGTTGGTGTTATGAGACAACAGCTGGTGGAGGAACCATGGCAAACTGGAAAGTTTGTGCCTCATTGAACTGAACTAGTGATGACTAGGCTTTTGCTAATTTTTGTCGTGTTAAAATCTAGACATTGTTTCCAGTTTTGTTTTTTGTTTTTTTTTTTTTAAATCATTTCCCATTACCAGATTTATGTTAAATTTTCCTGCTTAATATGGTCAACTAATTCAAAAACTTTTGATAACATTGTGTTAAGCAAAAAAAAAAAAAAAAAAAAAAGTATGTCTGCTGCCCAAATATGAGAAAAGAATATCCACTTTCATGTGGATAATTACTAAAGTTTTCATTTTTTTTACATATACATTTATCATTGTGTAACTTGATCTATGATGATACAGTTAATTTAACATCCAAACATTAACCCTTGCAGTAGGGCATTTACTAATAAAAATTAAAATTAACTGATCTTTACCTTTTTCTCTTTCACCATGAAAGCCTTCTGGAAGTGTAATGGCATTTATTTTGCTCTATTTTGTAATTCTGAATTTTCACATTACCTGAGGACAGAATGCAAGGTTTGATTATTTTAATATGTACTATCAATTCCTAATCTAAGGCTTTGTATTACTAGTTGTTTAATCATTTGTAATTAAAAAACATTACTCCACTTATTTAAAACTACATTTTAAATGCAATTATAAATACAAAGTTTCCACATAATTTAAAGTCAAAGATTTAGTATCTATAAACATTTTTTCTTGATTCCACATAAAAATGAAATCAGAGAAACAAAATATTTTTATTTGCATGTTTTTTTTTTACTTAAACCAAAATAATTATGTAAATTTGCTTATTGAAGATACTTTTCCTCAATAAATGTTCCCTTGTTCTAAGTGAACATAAATTATCATTTAGTAGAAAGTAGTAAAATGGATCTTTCCCACAGGAAACCCTCCAATTAAGCAGTAGGTATCCACTTTCTTCCCTCCATTTCTTAAAAGATATTAACATCAGTATTTGAACCAACACGTTTTTGTACCCTTTCTGAATACTCTTCCTTGAAGGCTTTTTCTTTCTCATTAAAGAAAGAACATTTCTGTCCTGGATAGAGAGTATTTTAGTGTGATTTTTAACTAGTGATATCATGTTGGCTAAAAAAAAAAAAAAAAAAAGGCACAATTCCTCCATCTTATTATTGCAACATTTTAAAATCTTTATATTTCACACATTATTTATGATTCCCTCTATTTTAATCCCCTTGTGCTCTTCTTTTTCTCAATTTCTAACTTCATTATTATTTATTCACTTCCTAAAGTCCCCTCTAATTTACTATTCTCTTTCTTCCTTATCTTACGTTTTTGTTTTTAATGGCCAGAATATCATGTTCTGTTCTCATTGTGTCTATCTCTGTTGCATCTAGCTCATTTCATTGTCCCACTAAAACTTGACAACCTTTCCTTATAGTATAACACTCAATATTCATGTCCCAAATTTCTATTCTGTTGTCTTCTAGAACCTGTACTCTTTTACAATAATGTTGAAAGATTCATGCCATTGGTGGCAGTTGGTGAAATTAAATTAAAAAGTAGTTGTCTTCATAATTATACTCTACAATACTTTACAAAGTGACTGTTAAAGAGAAATTTTACTCTCTTTCTTATGTGAAAAAAATTCTGACTTTAAAGGCTATTGCTAATTTACATCTGAATATTCTGTTGTGCCATATTTTCTTTAAAAGTTAAACTTACAACATTCAATTTTACACTGAATACACTTCGATTGAGGTGAATACAATTAAGTAATATACTAGGAGGATATATGCATGTTCAGTGTTCATTCATTTAGGAAAGAATCTTCATTTTCTTTATCTGCAAAGAACTATTTTGTATGTCTCTGCCTAAGTGAAATGTCTATGTAACTTGAATCAGAATTTCTGTCACCATACTCAAAATAGAAGTAAATCTGGGTCACTCATCTTAAATGCATTTACACAGATTTTAGTTTATTAAGTGTCAGAATTTGCACTTTTGGGTGACTTTATTCTTTGTTTCCCAATGTATAATATGCAAATAACAAATTAATGCAGATTTCTAATTTCCCCAACTCTAGAATCTAATCTCAGAGGACCAAAAAGATTGTAGACAAATATCAATAAATGGATGGAGAGATATTAATACAGATACAGATCACCAAAAGTCATATATAGTTACAGTATATTTTGCATGTTCAAGAATCAATTCAGGTTTATTGTTTTGACTAGGCAACAAAATAGATTAAGATAAACATAAATATTTCTGATGTGAAAAGGTATAACTGAGAAAGGTTCTGCTAACTTACAACTGGAAATCATAAGCACTTCATTTGTTTAGTTCAACTGTGGTCAATAATATTTGCATATTGTTTATTATGTGCCTTGTGCTGAGAGACTTTCTAGACTCTACCCTCAGGTTACTGAGTAAAGTATGGATGACATAAAAATATAGATAGCACACCATATTATGGTTGGTAAATGCTATAATTACACAACAGAATCCCTGCAATAGACATTTAGCATATACTAAGTTCAAATGAAGCTTTTGAAAATACGCACTCTTTTAACATTACTGTTTTGTTCTCCTGCTCCCTTTCTTTTTTTTTTTTTTTTTAACAACCTGTATTACACTCAAGGTCTACTACCTTTTTAACAATTCAGGTAATTGCTTCATTATGGTAAGGGAAGATACTAGTTGATCAATGTTATCTAGTCTATACGTACTGAACCAGGATTTCCCAAATCCATAAATAAAATCTCTCACAAATTAATCATAAATAAAATCTAAATCCATAAATAAAAGGATGGAATTTGGAATTAAGTGCATCTTGAGTTGCAAACTGTCTTCCCTATTTTTTATCCTCAATTTCTTCACCTGTAAAGTGATGACAAAACTGCAAATGACCTTACAGATCTATTGTGAGATTTCTATGAGATGATAAATGTGAAGTACTAAGCACAATGTCAGATGTCTACTATACAGGCAAAGATTAGCTACTATTATGAGCTTTTCCTATACCTGTGGTCTCACTACATTCGTTTAAAAATCAAGAAACTCTGGCATCTCACTAAAAGTCAATAAGAAAAAATAAATTATTATAACAGTTTGAAATTATTAAAAAGACAATAATTTTATCATGTAGATTGTAATGCAATAGGCTCACATACTTAAAAATGAAGTTACTTATACATAAGAATATGTCTATAGCATGTTTCAACTGCCCAATGAGGATCATTGCTCCACTGAAATTACTCACCATTTAAATACTGTAGTAATTAAAATATTCACAAATATTTGATTTAATATGCAAATATATTCTATATATTTACATAGTATATATTGGAAATATTTTAGATTTTATATGTATATATATTTTTTAATTTTAGTAGAATATAATACTAGAGGGAAAAAATTATCTATTAGGTTATAGTACAATGAATAATTCCAGGAGAGAGCAAATGTCATTTCTAAAGGCATAATAAATAGAAAAAAACCCTATATTTACCCATAATAATACATAAAATTTTCTCAAGAAATATACTTTCACTGAAGACAAGTAAATTAGAAAACAGGGTATTTAAAAATTATTATGTACAATTAATAGTTTCTTTGAAGCTGTATGATAACTTTTGTATGATATTTTTTTTAAAATATGACAACTTTTCTGAATAGAAATAACTACCTCATTTTCCACCTAATTTTTTTATGGTAAATTACCATATAAAATTTTAAAAATCCTGTTTTTGAGCATTCTTTTTATACGTAGGAAGGTTTAAATGTATGTTTAAACTGTTAATAAGTAGATATGAGAGTCTTACACCATGTTTTTTAGGATGTTTCTCTCCAAAGTTATAATGAACAATCCATATTTAAATTTCTATTGATGATTCCAAATATATATGAATTTATGCTAACTTCAAGTCATAGCAAATTTTTATGAATGCAAAATCTCAATAGACTATACAAAGAGATCATCCACTCTTCTTTCCATTTCTTTAAACCACTGCTGTCCAAAAGAACATTCTATTATCATGGAAATATTACATATCACCACTTTCTAATGCAGTGTTCACTAGCTGCATGTGGTTATTCAGCACTTAATATATGATTATTGGAACTAGAGAACTGAATGTTTAATCATATTTAATTCTAAATAATATACAGTTAAATCTTACATGTCACCAGGGACAATGCAACTCTAGATATTTACCTGTATAATAGCAATTTTATATATATTTTATATATATATATTAAATATATATAAACAATACACATCGTTTGTGTGTGTGTACATATATATGTGTGTGTATATATGCTCACACACACACACACACACAAACACAAGAGTTCCTCAACTCTTCTGTTCTTCTTCACCCTCAAAACAAAGACACAGATGTTGGCAGAAAAAAATGTAACATTCTGATCTGCTCTGAAGAACTTAAGTGAAAAAGTGATCAAGAGCCCCAGATCCCGCAATGTAGGCAGACAACGACACCAGGTTCTCTGACACCAGGTTGAGCTGAGGCCAAATGCTACTCTCAGCAATGATTGAACAAAGCAGGGATACTGAGCCAGTCACATTCCTGCAAGATACAAGATGCCTCTGAATGGTGACTTGACTTGAGGAGATACCACTGGCCCGAAATAAATCTTCTTAGACCTGTGCTATAAGAATCTACCTATCAACTCTCCTTTATTTCTCAGACCTGTATTTTAATCTGACTATTCTGTCTACTCTTCCAGATCTCTCCCCTATTTTCTTCAGAGGCATTTCCCTGTGTAAATCTCTTGCCCTTCTAATCACCATCTTGCAAATGCTACTCAGAGGACTGATCTAACACACAGTTTTTGTCATTTTTTAATGAAATACTATAAGATTATTTTTCAAGTTTAAGTGGTAGTCAACAAATCTCCACAGAGAAATAGACAGTAGGTAACATATAATGAGTAATTGAAAGTTAAAATAATTTAAATGTTTTCAAATCGATGGTATACAATCCTCTTCTGAGATGAGAAATCTAATCTCCATGGATATTTTTGGCCATTTTTCTCCAACTAAATCTCTCACATCTGACTGCACATTAGATGTGAGAAAGACACAATTCAAACAAATATAAGTCCCTGCTTTGGCTCAGTTGAAAAGTTAAAAATAAAAAATCCTGATCAATAAAACCAGGGTGATTTTATCACCCAAGGGTTATATGCCAACATTTGGAGACATTTTGAGTGTCAGATCTAGGATGGTACTACTGGCATCTCAGTGGTAGAAGTTAGAGATTCTACTAAACACCCTATAATGCACAGAACAGATTCCTCACAACAAAGAATTGTTTCACCCAAAATGTTAATAGTGCAAAAGGTGGGAAATCATGATTTAGAACAAGTTCACTAAGTTTGAGAATGTCTGTGAATGAAAAAAAATAAAGGGGGGAGCACGCCTGAGCAGCTCAGTCAGCGAAGTGGTCAACTTTTAGTTTCAGCTCAGGTCATGATCTCAGGGTTGTGAGATCAAACTCCCCAATCTGTGGAGCCTGCTTGAGATTCTCTCTCCACTGCCCTCTGCCCCTCCCCATCACCCCACTCGCTTTCTCTCTCTCTAAAAAAAAAAAAAAATAGTCTGTGAATGATCCTATCAGATTATGTCCATTCATTTAAAGCTGCTTATGATATAACATATTGCTAGCCCTGTACACACAAAAAAAAACTCATATTATTCTTAATGATCAAGTTTAGCACCCTTCAAATTCGTAGAGCTATTTCAACAAATACACATACACACACATACACAGATCAAAAAAAAAGAAAGGGAACCATCCTGCGTTAGGCTAGAACCTGTGAGAACTTTTGAAATTATACTATAAATTATGCTGTATATAAGAGTTGTCACATTTGGATTGAACATAAACCCAAACACATACATAGTATGATACTGATATGAAATAGTCATCAGCTTAAAGAATTTTCCACATAACAAGATAGTGAATACAGGCTCAAGAGGGAGCCATTAATAAACTACAGTGTAATTAGCTGCCTTTAGAGATGGTTTTGTTTCATATGGCAAAAGGGTGCACGAAGATGAGTTGGCCTTTGGACTCCAACATTATCTTCACAGGCTAGCAATAGCCATTGGGCAATTTGGGTCTAGGAACTTGCAGTGGGTCTAAGAAATGTTTTTTTTGTTTTGTTTTGTTTTGTTTTGGTTTGGTTTGGTTTTTTGTCTGGGAGATGTGTGGAGCAAGATGTATTATCTAATGTCATAACCTTCCCCTATATCATCATTGAAACAAGATCAAAATTAAACCCTTGGACACATATCTTACCAGTTCCCCATGATAAAATGGCAGATATTTATTAAAATAGGAAGAAACTATTAGACTCACTAAAACTTTATCCAGAAAAGGATTATAATATTATGTGTTTTCTTCTGATCTCTCCCTCTTTTCTCCTCCTCCTTTTCCTCTCCCTCTCTCTCTCTTCCCTCCAGGAATTTTGAGATATTAAGAAGTTCACACACCAAATAGTGTAAAAATGTAAAATATTTCCCTTGTGTATTTGTATAATGTATGTATTATACTAGCATAATATATAATGATTAATATTCAGGAAATGTTATCAGAATTATGAGAAAGAAACAGTAAATATGTGTTTCAATGATTGGAGAGATCAAATGGAATATATCGTATTGAAATTAGACTACGTGGAGTTAAATTTGGATATCTCTACACATTTTCACCAATAAAAAATGAAAGAAGACTGAGAACAATGGGTAAGGTTAATATGAAATGTGGGGCATAAGAGAAACCTTAATTTAAAATAAAGTAGAAAACTATGAGTAACTTTGACTTGACATCTCAAAAGCAAGTAGGGGATGACTTAAAATTTGACTGAATGTCCAATGGGTTGTGGAGATTCCAACATAATTTATCTCTTCCTCTATGAGATATTTGTGAAGGCCTTCTCAGTGACTGGGACATTTATTTTCAACGCTTTTTTTTTTTTAAGATTTTATTTATTTATTTGACAGAGAGAGAGAGAGATCACAAGTAGGCAGAGAGGCAGGCAGAGAGAGGGAGAGAAGCAGGCTCCCTGCTGAGCAGAGAGCCCGATGTGGGACTCGATCCCAGAACCCTGAGATCATGACCTGAGCTGAAGGCAGAGGCTTTAACCCACTGAGCCACCCAGGTGCCCCTCAATGCTTTTTTTTTTAAACAACTCAATATTATGACAAAAAGTTACTGTATCCCAAAAAGTAACAACTGATAAATTGACATTGAATTCTTAAACATATACCATCAAAAAATACTGTAATGAGAAATGACACATCTTGTCTAATGGTCAGCTTGCCCTTTCCTGAGACTCATAGTGATGGGCATATTCAGGACCTATGAATCTATTTTAAAATAATTGCTAAATTTTCTGATATTTCATAATTCAGCAGAATATATATATTGTAAATATAACAGGTCTAAATCTGGATCCTTCTGTTATTAGATTTTTTTAACAGTTTCAGTAGCTTCAAGTTGAAAAAACATTAAATATTCATCCTTTTTATTTAAAAACAATAATTTTAATGGTTTAATTTAATATGATTTAATTGACCATAATTTGTCATGTGATTGCATTCACTTTTTATCTCCTCCTTTTTAGAACAATAAAAAGAGATTTTGAAATTTTTTGGTAAGTTGTGTTAAAGAATATATTAGTTGGGTACCTGGGTGTCTCAATCAGTTAAGTGTTCAACTCCTGATTTCAGCTGAGGTCATAATCTTGGGGTCATGAGATTGAGCCCTGTAGTGGGGTCTGTGCTCAGTGGGGAGTCTCCTTGAGATTCTCTCTCTCACCTTTTCCTTCTGCCCCTCCCCCTGCTCTTTTTCTCTCAAATAAATCTTAAAAAAAAAAACAAATATATATATATATATATATATATTAGAAAAACTTTAACCTAATACCTAAATATTTTTATCTAAATGGAATGAAAAAATTTTCATTAATGTAAGAAGATCTACAATATATCATTTACTCTCATTACAATTACTTAAAGTTACTTAACAACTAAATGGCCCATGCTTATTTTTAATTGGTATGTTTTGTAAAACTAAAAACTTTGTAAAACTGAAAAAAAATTCATCTGAGTCCTGCAAGACTATAAGATTGACCAATTCTCTTTCTTAATGAAGAGCACTCTCCTATTGCTTAAAGATGATACAAAAGCCTCTTCTTCCAAATAACCTATTTCTGTCCGTAATTATCTACCACAATGCCTTTCCTGTCCATTCAATAAATGACTATGGCTAATGCATAACATAACCCATCCAGTGACATAATAGTCTTGATAAGATAATCCTAAAACCATGTCCCAAAGAAGCTACAGGACCTAGATAGTGTAAACCTACAGGAGCTGAGAGCATATGCATGCGGAATGTATTATGAAATTGCTTGATCAGATGGACCGGTACAAAATGTTGGATTAGAGAGTGTTTATTTGGGATCAAGTCACCTGAGATACAGGATTTAACACTCTAGAAAGACAGACAAACCAGGAGGAGGTACAAATCCACTATGAAAGCCCCTAGACATATGGAAAAACTTTAGGTCCTTATCAAATGTAAAAGAAATGCCAGAATCATTGGGGCATATAGTGGGAGAAGGAATTCAAAAGCTTCAAGATGCGAACATATTTGAATAGATATGTTATGTAAGATCAGAAATCTCACTGGAGGATTATATTTGACAAAAAGACCTGGAAAATGCTTACTTACCAAATCAAGGCAGAAGATTGCTGTAAAAGCAGCAAAATTGTCACTGAGAACTTAATCTGACACTGTCCTCTGTTGGCCAGGCCTGCCAGAGAAGATGCTATTGCAGAACTGGACTCAGTTGCCACAATGATGACAATAAAAACTGATAAAAATAAAAGTCTTTTAGAGTCAGGGGAGACAAATATTTTAATGTATAGCAACCTCAAAGAGGCAGCTAGGGGAGGCTTGACCTGCAGAGAAATATGGATATGGTTAACATAGGATGATGCCTTTAGGGACAAAATAGAAGGCAGACAGGAAAGGCAACTCAATCAAAGAAAATCAAGAGTAGATCACCAGGAGTTTGAAAAAAGTTAAGTTCTTGTCAACTTTCTACATAAAAAACAAGAAACAAAAAACAAAAAACACCAGTTTGGGACAAGGGATGGCTTGGTGGCTCAGTCAGTTAAATGTCTGCCTTCAGCTCAGGTCATGTACCATGTCAGGTTGCTTGCTTGCTCATAAGGGAACCTGCTTCTGCTTCTCCCTCTCCTTCTGCTCTTCCCCCTGGCTCATGCTTGCTCTCTCTCTCATTCTCTTTTGCTCTCTCAAATAATAAATAGATTAAAAAAAAAAAAAAAAAAGAAAAGAAAAGAAAAGGGTAGGACAGGTTCCCAGGACCTTGGCCTATGGGGCAAGAGAAATGATAGTTTAGAAGGCCAAATGGAATCATCTATTATTGGTCTTCCTTGGCCAAGATCATAAATAAAAACAAATTAATATCTCTACCTATGAAACTAAAAGAGACAGAGCAGTGCTCCCCACCTATTTATTTCACCTCTCTGACTCCTGAAAAAATAAGACAGATCTTGCAAAATGATGGGTGCTATCATAAATGAATGCAAGTGTTAGACCCAACTGCAGGTGTTGTGTGAGAAGTAGTATTTTTTTTAGAGCATTTTAATACCATTGATTACAATTTGATTATATCTATTTTTTGAAAGATTTTATTTATTTATTTGAGAGAGAGATTGAGTATGAGAGGGGTGAGGGTCGGAGGGAGAACAAGACTCCCCAGTCAGCCCGGAGCCTGATTGGAGTCTCCATCCTGGGACTCCAGGATCATGACCTAAGCTGAAAGCAGTTGCTTAACCAACTGAGCACCCAGGCACTCTGATTATAACCATTTTTAACCAATGTTAATCCTGACCACTTATTCCTACTTTGCTAGGTGTTTTAGAAATGAATATATGTTGAATTTTATCAAATGCCTTGTCTCCATCTAAGTAGGTGAACTTTTTTTTTCTTAATGTGAGGAATTATGTTGATTGGTATACAAATCTTTAATCAATATTGCATTTTTGAAGTTAAACAAATTTGCCTATGAAACATTATTTTCTATATGTATATGTGTATATATTATCTTTGTGTGTGTATTTATATTTTGATTAGGACTACTTCATATATGATCATGAGAAAATTGGTCTTACTATCTCATGTTTCTATTATCCTAAATTACAAAATCATAATTATACTATTATTATGTTCAAAATGTTTTAAAATTTTTAATGTTGTTTCTTTGACAAATTGTTTAGGAATATGTTGTTTAACTTGCTTAGATTTGGGAAATTTTAATTTATAACTTATCAGTGATTTCGATCTTTGATGTGATAAGATAATTATTCTAAGTGTGTTTAATCTTTTGAAATATGTAGATACTTCATAGGCAGATCTATGTACAGTTATTTTTTTGTTTTTTCATTTGAAGACAGCATATCTTTTATTTTCAGTTTTTAATGGTTTCTTTCCAAATTCAGCTTTTAGTAGTTTTACTTTGCTAAACATAGAATGGTTTCCTTTGCACTTTTTCTTTTTTAATTCATATTTTGAATTTTGGATTCAATTTGTTATAATCCATGGCTTGATGTCTTTAATCATCTTTGGAAAAACTTTACCCTGTATCTCTTCAAATATTACTTCTCCATCATTCTCCATTCCTATTACACTGGGATTCTATTACAAGTTTGCTTAATTTTTCACCATGGTCCCACTTTCCCTCATACACTATAGATTCTTCTTTTTAAAAATTTTATTATTAATTAATTATTTATTTATGTATTATTTATGTTTTAGAGAGGGAGGAAGAGGGGCAGAGGAAGGCAGAATCTTAAGCAGCCTCCACACACAGCACAGAACCCAACTCAGGGCTTGATCTCACAACCCTGATATTATGACCTGAGCTGAAATCAAGAGTCAGATGCTTAACTGACTGAGCCACCCAGGTGCCCCACTCTAGTTTCCTTTCATTCTGTGCTTTAGGCCAAATATTTTTTACTGACCTATTTTCAAGTCTCTCTGACTTTGTCTGAAAAGCTGTTAATCCTATCTGCACTACAGATTTCTTAATTTAGTTGCATTTTTCATTTCTAGAATTTTCATTTAATCATTTTATACACTCCAGTCCTCTGATGAAATTCTATATCTTGTTATCTATTTTCTTGAACATATTATTCATAGTTATGTTAATGTCCAAGTCTAGTTACTCCATTATCTGAAACACCTTTGATCTATTTCTATTGCCTGTTTTTCTTCCCTTTTATATCTGATAATTTTAAAATGAATAGCAGAGATTTTACATGCAAAAATGTTAAGGTTGATGGATGATTTGCCATCCTAGGAAAAGATTCATCTTATTCTCTTCCAGGAAACTAGAGTTTGGTCAGATCACTACAGTATCATTGTAGTCTGAAATGATCCAAAGGTCTATAAACCTCCGTTGTGACTTTTGGTCCACTTCATGTTTAATATCCTTTTCTAGGCTCCCAACTGAGAAATTGGAATGGTCATAGGGTCCCTTCTCTTGGTAGATCTCGAGGTGTTTTTTGTTTTTTGTTTTTTGTTTTCCGGTCTCCCCAGAATTTGTAGACTGATAAATATTCTGCGAAGTTGCTTAGCCATATTTTAGGCATCTCAATCTCTAGTTCTGCATAGTTGAAACAATGAAGTGTTAGGCTGATTTAAATAAGCTTGTCTGTGATTTCGGCTCCTCAAGATTTGACTGCCTTGGCTGTTCTCCAATGCCTTCAAACATAGTTTATTTCCATGTTTACTGTGGCTTTCTAATTGGTCTTGGTGAGAGTGTTAATCTGTTATAAACTACTCCATCATAACCCTAACTGAAATTCCCTAAAGTGCTAAAAAATCTGGGGGTAAGAACACATGACTCACCATGACAGCTCTATTAGGTAGCTATATGGCACTTATTCTTGTTCACTTTAAGTCCGTCTTCTTCTATTCCTCAAAATTGATTTACCTGAAACATAAATCTAAATATAGAATTTACCTATTAAAAATATTCCAGTGAATATCTGCCATGTATGTCAGAGTAATTTTATCCACTGGATGTCCATAATGCCTAAGGTATCTTAAGCTTATCAATATTTTATAAAATTTTTGAAATATTAACAAAATTGACTTTAGTAAATGCTAATTTAATATTTACAAATGTGACATCTCAATAAGCCAACTGCAACTCAATAAATCTCATATAATTTTACATAAATTGTATTTATTACAGAATGTGATAACATTTTACTCTTTTCTATATAATATGGAATGGATTTCAAAAGTAAGCTAATGGCATCAAAGTAACTGAGAACTCCTGACTTTAAACACTGTCATTATAATCTGTTCTTTGCCCATTATACAATTTTTTGTGCCTCACTACCCTTACATCTCTAGCCCCAATACACTGTGACATATCTGAAATTACCTGCACATACCTGAACATTGCCATTATTCTTTTCTATTTAAAATGTCTTTAGAGGGGCGCCTGGGTGGCTCAGTGGGATGAAGCCTCTGCCTTCAGCTCAGGTCATGATCCTGGGGTCCTGGGATCGAGCCCCACATCGGGCTCTTTGCTCAGCGGGGAGCCTGCTTCCTCCTCTCTCTCTGCCTGCCACTCTACCTACTTGTGATGTCTGTCAAATAAATAAATAAAATCTTTAAAAAAAAAAAAAAATAAAAAAAAAAAAAAAAAAAAAAAAAAAAAAAAAAAAAAAAAAAAAAAAAAAATAAAATGTCTTTAGTGTTTTTATTTTTCTAGCATATAAATAAATGTCACCTTCTGTCCATCAGCAGAATATCAATTATTTCAACTCTTCCTCAGTCATTCCCTTCATTTAGTTTCTATTACACATTATATATACTTCTGGTATCTATAAAATCACATCAAATTTATTTGTTCACACATTTTTTCAGTATATTTGTCTTTAAGCTCCTGGATATCAAGGATCATGTCTCATTTGTCTTTTTGTCTGTAGTAAGTAGCAAAAGACATGACAGAGTATATACTTAATAAATGCATGCTTTAGTTAAAATGGAATTTAAATAAGTTTTGAGGAAGAGGTAGGATTTATACAGACTTCAATGAAGAGGAAAATATTCATACAAGAGGAAAAGGAGCAGCCAACTGTAGTTGCATTTGGAAACAGAAAGACTTTCTTGTTTGACTGAAATCCAGTATAGCTATAAGGGCAAATGTAGTTCATAAGGTCAAAAATACATGTTAGAAAATTCACCAAAGGTTTTAAAGGTAAAACAGAGGAATTTTGAGGATTATATGGTTGGCTAGTTAATATTTCTAAAAAAGGAATAATATAACTAGACTCTTTGCTCTAGGAGTATTTATATGGTGTAGTTAGTCATGTAGGGGACATCAGTGCTCTTAACAAGGACAGATGTTATAGGGATGAGAATAAGAGACCTAGAATAGAAAGGATTAAGTGAATGAACTGGTGGCAATCACAAGAGAAACAGTTTAAACACTACTTTCTAACAGAGAATTTTGGCATGGTTGAATACTGATCATCACTATGTATTGGATGATTTATGCTGGAACTTGCTGGCAATAATATTATACTTGTTATCTATGCCATAAGACTATACATTATGATAAATTTAGCCTAGCGGTTTCTAGAACAAACCTAAGGTACAGTACATTACATTTACAGGATTCCTTATTTTATTTTCTAACAACTAATGTTATACAGGGATCCCAGAATTTGAGAGAAAATCAAATTACTGTCTGTTATCAAGAATAATATGAATATATTTTCCTTATTTTAATTTTCAGAATTTTTTCACATTGTGTGTGTGTGTGTGTGTGTGTGTGTGTTAGTCTGCTTGAGCTGCCATAACATAATACCATTGATTCTGTGGCTTAAACTACAGAAATTTATTTTCTCACAGTTCTAGAGTCTGGGGAATCCAAGATCAAGGGGCTAGCTAATGTTCCTGGTGAGAGCATTCTTCCTGGTTTGAAGATAGAGAAGGACTTACTGCTGTGTCCTCACATTGCACACAGAGAGGAAAAAAGCATGATATCTGGTATCTTCTCTCATAAGGGCACTAAGCCAATTATCAAGACCCCACCCTTTATGAGCTCAGCTAAGCTTAATTATCTCCCAAAGCCATCATGTCCAAACATCAAACATCATCACATTGGGTATTAGGGCTTCAACGTATGAGTGGAGGGTGCAAAATTCAGTACATACTTGTGTGTTAGTGTGAGTGTATCTATAAAATGCATCAAAACTATTAGTTTTATATATGTATTTACAAATTACACATGTACATATATGCGCGCGCGTGTGTGTGTGTGTGTGTGTGTGTATGTAAGTTTTTCTTCCTTGTCCATGTATCCCATTATGTCAGAGATGGCACCCCAACTTGCTGGACTTTTCTTCCCCAGGTCAGTAAATTGTTAGATGGAGGAGAGCTCTCCCAGGAGAGGAGACACTGTCTGCAGCATTGCAAACTTGCAGGGAGGGGACTGCAATTACTCAGCTGCTCAGGCCTCTAAAAGCTGAGGTTAGGGTGTGAGACTGCTGGGGGAGAAGGGCTATCATCTGTTCTCTATAAGTTCTTTGGCTTTGATTCCATCAGCAGCTTTTTAAATGCCAACATATTGTGGTTTTAAGGTTTAATTAAGGGGATTAACATAACAAATCCAGGAAAAAGATAAACATATCACATAGCTTTGGGTTTACCACTAGAACATAAAAATAATTAAGGTAATTTGATTTTCTGCCTTTGGCAGTATTTTTTCCAGATATAGGCTAAACAATCCATACAAAAACCAGTGAGCAAAGACCAGGCTTAACCATATGCTCAGTATAAAGACTACCAAAACACGTTTGAATTTGTGTTGATCAGTGCTCTTAATTTTTAGCAATCACAAAAATGTATTAAATCACTAAATGTAGTAAGCAATAATAACAAATGTGTTTTCCTTGTCATTGGTTTAGCTGAGAATTTTCTGGTATGTGAAGATGCTTTAAACTCTATTAAAGTTTTATGTTTTAAAACAAAATTTATCCCTACTCTTTTATGTTGGTAGTGTAAGTACATACTGAGAATAGGATGAAGCAATATATGTGCTATCAGTGTAAACAGCTAAAGGCTTGCTTGAGGAGGGGGAGGGGAAAACATCTGTAGGAGCAATTTACATTTTCAAAGCTTGTCTGTTAGGTCAAAGTGCTTCTGTAACTCACAAATGAGTTCCATTGTGCAGTATACTATCCAAAGTTTTTGCCAGATAAGCAAGCCACATATCAGGGGGTGATCCAAGCTTTAGAGGCATATATTTTTCTCAATAATCTAGGTATTTTCTCAACCAATGTTTCACATAATGCTAGCATAAATTTGTGATAGAAGAGAAGTTAAAACTAAACCACTTTCCAACTTCAATTTATTTGGTTTATTGGTTTATCATTTTCATTTACAAACATAAATAATAGATGTAGTTTTTCATTTGACTATAGGTCACAGCTCAGGTACATATGGTGAGTAGGAAAACTTTCGTACTTAATTTTGCTATAAATTCAGAAAAGCAAACAGAAGACAGTGTTTTAAAAATTAAAAAGCAAATAATATACAGCAAGATCACACTTCCCTTTCTCAACTTCATGGCCACTAAATCAGTCAATTAACATGTCTCATGACTTTCTCATATATCTCATATATAAGTATATTCTGAATTATTTTAAAACTCATTGTGTTGTGTGAGATTATTGTTAGGTGGCAGTGAGGGGTAATTTTGCTGTTCTCTCTAGCATAATTTAAAAAGCAGATGAAAAAGGAAATAGGGAGACACATTTAAAAGAAAAAAATTGCATGAAAAATAATAAATCAGAGTATGGGGATAAGTTATATATAGCTGGAGATTTTTCTCAACCCCAGTTGACAGTAAAGGGACATACTGAAACCTCAAACAACTATACAGTTGTCTGTGCATTTAGATTGTTCTGTACTTTTCAAACTAACACTATATGCAATACTGCCTGGGAGACAATAGTTCACAATTGGAGCTAAGATTTTCCAAATCATTTATCTTATAATAAAATGTTTTCTGTCTGGGATCACAACAGTAAGAATAAATGAGAGAGGTTGGTCATCTGTAGGAATCTTTCCAGTGGCTGTTCTCAGATACACTTTTAAAAATCCATGGATGATGAAATGCCTCTTCTTGACTCATCAGGAAAAAAATCAATCTAAAATACTCTTAATGTTGACATCAGAATCATAGCACTGTGAGTCATTCCTTTCTTCTTTCCCTTTGATTTACAACTAATTGGACATCCATAACTTGGGGGGGGGGGGTGGGAACATGTCTGCACCCAGGAGATCCTCCCATCTTTGCCCCTGAAAGTGTGTTTTGAAGCACAAAGGGAGCACAAAGAGGGAAGTGGTTACAGAGCCAGAAAGGGCAAAGGTGATAGCAGAGAAGGCAGTGGCAGTGAGCCAGCATGATCTTTCTCATAGAGGAGATGAAAGTGGAAGGCAGTGAGTGGGGTTCTATCCAACATCATGCTACTGAGAGACCAGTTGCGTGTTAGTTAGAGAGACCAGTTGCTCTCTCTGAGGAAAGACTGCTGTGTCTAGGACAAAAGAAAGGAAAGGGAAATAAGCAAAGAGAACTGAAGGAAAGCATCTCTACTGTCTTCTACAGAAGGCAAAAAGGCTGCCCACAGACCTCTGGGACCTTCCGACTTGAGGATTCTCCCCTACTGGGCCATGAACACACCCCGGAAGTACGAAGTGCTAAGTATACCACAACCACTACCACTCCACTCCACCTTGCTGCACACCTTTTCTTTTACCTTTTTTTTTTTTTTTAAATGCCTGCTCTTCCCCACCTAAGCCAAAAGTCAACTTGAGAGTGACCAAAAACTTGTGATATAGTGCCACCTTATGGGAAGCAAAAGGAACACTCTTAGCTACCATCCTGTTAAACTGTTAGAACCAAAATAAGTCAAAGTTCATAGCAGCAATGGCCACAGTTGCCAAACTATGGAAAGTGCCAAGATGCCTTTCAACAGATGAATGGATAAAGAGGATATGGTCCATATATACAATAGAGTATTATGCGTCCATCAGAAAGGATGAATACCCAACTTTTGTATCAACATGGACAGGACTGGAGGGAATTATGCTGAGTGAAATAAGTCAAGCAGAGAGAGTCAATTACCATATGGTTTCACTTACTTGTGGAGCATAAGGAATAACACCGAGGACATTGGGAGATGGAGAGGAGAAGTGAGTTGGGGGAAATGAGATGGGGAGATGAACCATTAGAGTCTGTGGACTCTGAGAAACAAACTGAGGGTTTTGGAGGAGAGGGGGGTGAGGGCTTAGCAGAGCCTGGTGGTGGGTATTAAGGAGGGCATATATTGCATGGAGCACTGGGTGTGGTGCATAAACAATGAATCTTGGAACACTGAAAAAGTAAAAATTAAATTAAGAAAAAATATATATAACTAACCCAGAAGATAGCAGAAGACCTATATTTTACTCAGAGAAAACATCTTGTTTCTTACTGACCAACAGGCTAATAAATAAAAAGGAAATTCTAAAAAAAAATTAAAAAATGGTGTTCATTCACTACCTTAAATGTGAGGACACAGGCACTTTCTGTTGAACACCACAAATAATCATGGTACTGCAATATCACAAAAAGAAAATGACAACATTCTAGCAACTAAACCAAAAGATGTGGAATATTGCAATTTAAATGATAAAGAATTGAAAATAACCATTATGAAGAAATTCAATGAGGTACAAGAAAACTCAAAAAGGCCATACAATGATCTCATGAAAAAAGTTCATGAAGATAAGGAGTACTTCACCAAATGAACTAAAATCTAAAAAAGAACCAAACAGAAATTCTGGAGCTGAAGAACTTGGTAAATGAGATGAAGAATGCATTAGAATGCACTGAAAAAATAAAAAACAAACAAACAAAAAAAACCAGCAGATCATATGGAAGAGAGTATTAGTGAGCCAGAAGATAGGAATCTAGAAATAATTCAAGTTGAAGAGGAGAGAGAACTAAATTTTTTAAAAAGTAAAGAAACACTACCAGAGCTATCAGAGTCCATTATAAAAGCCAGCATAAGAATAATGGGTATTCCAAAAGAGAAAAGAGGGAGTTTATATAAAGAAATAATAGCTGAGAACTTTCTAAACCTGGAAAAGGTTATACAAGTCCAGGAAAGCTAACAAAACACTATTATCAGGATGCAAAAAGATATTCTCCACAATACATTATAATAAAACTGTCAAATGCCAACTACAAAGAATTTTAAAGAAAACTGGGGGAGAAGACAGTAAACTACAAAAATATCTCCAAGGGCTATCTGCAGATTTCTTAGTAGACACTATAGGCCAGGAGAGACTGGAATAGCATATTCAAAATATTTAAAGATAAAAACTACCAGCCAAGAATATTATATCCAGCAAAGTTATCCTTTGGATATGAAGGAGAAATAAAGGCTTTCCCAAACAAAACCTTAGGAAGTTCACCATGATTAGACCTGCCTTGAAGAAATATTAAAAAGGAGCTCTTCAAGAAAAAGTGAACAACAAAGGTACACAAAACTCTGACTGAAGTGATAAATATTCAGAGTTTTAAAATAATGTAACTCTTTTCTTAGAGTAGTGTACTAAACTCTTAACCATAGCATAAAGGTTTAAAAAAAGTATTAAAAATAATTATAGCAACTGCAACTTGATAATGAAATCACAACATTAAAATAAATAAGCTGTGACATTAAAAATATAAAATAGGAACATTAAAAGGATAGAAACTTTATAAGTGAATCAAGACGAATTGCAATTGTTAGGAAAAGGACCGTATTATCTATGAGTTGTTTTATGTAAGTAAACCTTATGGTAACCTAAAGGCAAAAAACTTATTGCAGATACAAACTTAAAAAAAGGGGAGACGGAGCAAATCATCATGGAAAACCATCAACATATAAAGGTAGACAGAAATGAAAGAGAAAAGAAACAATGGAGAGATAAAATAACCCGGAGACAAATGATAAAATGGCTGTAGTACATCCTTACATATCAATAATCACCCTAAATGTAAATGGATTGAAGTCACCAATCAAAAGACACAGAGTGATTGCATGGATAAAAAAATAAAACCCAACTATTTGCTGCCTACAGGAGACTCATTTCCAAATCTAAAGGCATACCCATAGGCTCAAAGTGAATGGGTAGATGATATTCCAAGCAAATGGAAATGTAAAGAAGGTGGTGACAGTTACATCAGACAAGATAGAGTTGAAGCTAAAAGTTTTAATAGGAGGGGCAGCTGGGTGGCTCAGTTGGTTAAAGCCTCTGCCTTCAGCTCAGGTCATGATCCCAGGGTCCTGGGATCGAGCCCGCATCAGGCTCTTGGCTCCGCAAACAGCCTCTTTCCTCCTCTCTCTCTGCCTGCCTCTCTGCCTACTTGGGATCTCTGTCTCTCAAATAAATAAAGTCTTAAAAAAAAAAAAAAGTTGTAATAGGAGATACAGGCCATTATATAATGATAGAGGAGTCAATACATCAAGAAAATATAACAACCATAAATACATATGTTAAAACCTGAGCACTAAAATATATTAAGCAATTAATAACAGATGTTAAGGAAAAAAAGAAACAATACAATAATCGTAGGTTACTTCAATACCCCCTATCAGCAACGGATAGATCCTCCGGGCAGAAAATCAACAAGGAAATCTTTTTTTTTTTTTTTTTTAAAGAATTTTATTTATTTATTTGATCGAGAGAGAGAGAGAGAGAACACAAGTGGGGGGAGTGGGAGAAGGAGAAACAGACTTCCTGCCAAGCAGGGAGCCTGACATGGGGTTTGAATCCAGGACCCTGGGATCATGACCTGAGCCAAAGGCAGATGCTTAATGACTGAGCCACCCAGGTGCTCTTCAACATGGAAATCTTGAATTGAACCATACTTTAGAAAAAATGGATTTATTAGACTTAATCAGAGCATTCCATCCCCCCCGCAAAAAAAAAAAAACAAAAAAACAAAAAAACACACACACAAAAAAAACCAGAATACACTTTTTGCTAGTGCATGTGGAAGATTCTCTAGGACAAATCATATGATACGCCACACACAACAATCTTTGCAAATTTAAGAACTCTGAAAATCATACTACCTTCTCTGACCACAGTGGTATAAAATTAGAAACCAATAATAAGGAAAATAATAACATCTACAAATATATGGAAAGTAAACACACACTTCTAAACAACCACCGGGTTAAAGTAAAAATTAAAAGGAAAATAAAAAAATTATCTAAAAACAAATGAAAATGAAAACACAGCATATAAAATCTTGTGGGAGGGACGCCCGGGTGGCTCAGTTGATTAAGTCATTACCTTTAGCTCAGGTAATGATCCCAGGGTTGGGATCGAGTCCCGCATCAGGCTCCTCACTTGGCAGAAAGCCTGCTTCTCTCTCCACCTCTGACTGCCACTCTGCCTGGTTGTGTGCTTGCTCTCTCTCTCTTTTTGACAAATAAATAAATAAAGTATTTAAAATCTTGTGGGATGCAGTAAAAGTAGTTCTGAGAGGAAAGTTTATAGCAATAAATATATATTATATTAAGAAAACAGAAAGATCTCAAATAAATCAACTTACTTTACTTTTCAAAAAATTAGAAAAAGAACAAACTGAGCCCAAAGTTAGCAGGAGGAAAGAAACACTAAGGATCTACAGTTGGAAGTCTAGTTTGCCATTCTATTTAGGATAACTCATGGTTGAAATAAAAATTAGGGTGTCAGCCAGGCTGAGTTGTCCTCTAGAATCTCCTGGGAAAAATCTGCTCACAAATCATTCTTGATGACAGAATTCATTTCTTTGCAATTATTCAATTCAAATCCTATTTTCTTGCTGGCAGGAGGCTGAAGGTCATTCTCATTTCCTAGAGGCCATTTTTGGTCCCCTTCTTCATTGTCCCCTCAATCTGCAGGCATGCAAAGGTTCAATGAATCTTGCTGGTGCTTCAAACATGTGGCTGACTCTTCTACAACAATCCTGAGATATACCACATTTCAAAGGCTGTTATGATTAGATTATGCCTACCCAGACAAAAATAATCTCCCTATCTTGAAGTCTGCTGTATCATTTCACTTGGCTAATCCTGGGAGAAAAACCCATCATATTCAGCTAGGAGATTGTCCAGGATTTACACCCCAGAGAGAGCAGATCTAAAGGGAAATTTTAGGATTCTGACTAACACATCCAGCCTGTTACTTTTGGCTTATAAACTGATCTCTTAAACAAGTTTTCACACTTACCCACTTCAGAAAAGTATTTTGTTATTATGTCAGGTATATTTTAGGTACAGCAACTAATGATCATTCATGTTTAGTAATTAGAGCTTCTGAATTTAAAGTGATTAAATTGATAAATTATTTTTTCTGAACCTATAATTTGATGAATTGACCAAAGAGTTGTCAGCTTCTGAGTTCCTCTTGAAATGGTCAGCTACCATCTCATCCTTAACAATTATAAGTTGCTTAATTGTCCTAGGTTCAATTTTCCTATGCCACTATCTTCCCATTTACACCAATGTAAGATTGCTAGTTACTCAAATGCTATGTATCATTAAAAAACAAAAACAAAAACAAAAACCCATAAGGAATGCCTTGTTTAAAAAGGTCACTTAAACAAGTGGGTAGAATATAAAAGCTTATGATGGAGAAAAGGATATTTATGGTGCTTCTGTGAATATGATTAAATTGAAATATTGAAGATTTCAGTATACAAAAATAGCAAAAATAATGCATCTATTGTATTACAAAAATTTTAGTCATGTATTCTCAGAATTGCCCCCTTATTCTTTTCCTTTTGTTAGCTTTAGTTTGCCAAAACATTTAATGAAATGTAACACATTAAAAATAAACTCAATTGCGGGGGCACCTGGGTGGCTCAGTGGGTTAAGCCTTTGCCTTTGGCTCAGGTCATGATCTCAGGGTCCTGGGATCGAGACCCATATTATAGGCTCTCTGCTCACTGGGGAGCCTGCTTCCCCCTCTCTCTCTGCCTGTCTCTCTGCCTCCTTGTGATCTCTCTCTGTCAAATAAATAAATAAAAGATTTTAAAAAATAAATAATAATAATAAACTCAATTGGGTGCCTGGGCTTAGTCAGCTTAGTTGGTTGAACATCCAACTCTTGATTTCAGCTCAGGTCTTAATCTCATGGTCTTGGGATTGAGCCCTGTGTTGGGCTCCACAGTCAGTGGGGAATCCATCTGAGAGTCTCTCTCTCTGTTTCCCTCTACTCCCACCCACTCCCTACATGTGTGCTCTCTCTCTTTCTATTTACTTATTTGAGAGAGAGAGAGAGAGAGAGAGTGCACACACGAGGGGTGGGGGGGGGTGCAGGTGGGACAGGGGCCTAGAGAGAAGGAAAGCAGACTCCCTGCCGTGAAGGGAGCCAGATACAATTCAGGATCCCAGGACCCCAAGATCATGACCTGAGCTGAAGGGAGATACTTAACCAACTGGGCCTTCCAGGTGCCCTCAAACAAATAGATCATTAAAAAAATTAAACTCAATTGCTTCACCTTTCATTCCACACTTCCCTGTATTTTACCATCATTTTCAATGATGCCAGCTTTCTTCAATTTTTCCTTTTTCGACTTCTGCTTCTTCATTGCTCTTTTATTCAAAAATAAAGACATGAATCTTTTTGAGGATCTGATAAAAATCCATTGATCTTTATTCCACAGAAATATATATATACGAATATATGCACATATATACAACATTTTGCTTTCAATTTGGAGACTCACTGATCCCCTGAAACTATCTCCATTTCATATCTCCTAAGTTTTGCTATTTATTTCTCTGAAAAGTTTTATATCCACATCCTCTTTCCCTTTCTAGAACTCTCACCCTCACACCTCATTTATTACAATCATATCCTTGCTCTTTCTAGACACTAGAGTATCCACACTCAATGCATCTTACACACAGATAAGATTAGACAATTTTTTTATCAAAAACTTTCAATATATTCATTTACTCAAAAGACTCCCTTTCTGTATTTTAGTGTTCATTCCTCTCATCTAAACTTACAAAGCCCCTTTTTATCTCTTTTCTTTAAAACCACTGTTCCCTAATTAAAGGCTGTGGAAAACATGAAATCAACTGTTTTCCTGACTTTAACAAATTCAAATTCTTTCCTCTAAGTGAAATTAACTTCTTCATTGCTGCATGCAAACTCTTCTTTGCAGGTGACTTCACAGTTATCTTTAATGTCCTAGCTTTACCTGTCTGCCCTTCTGCAGTATATTTATTTGGTATGTGTATGTGCTATTGATATTAACCTGAAATAATTTTTACTCTGCTCATATTCTCCATTGTTACATTGTAAGATCAGAAGAAAAAACAGGATCTATGTCCAGTATACCTATCCTTCTATCTGCCTCCCTGCTTCCAATTAAGAGTATTATGTTGTCTTTGAAAGTGCATGTACATATGTACTAGTGGTAAACATAAATATGTCAATAAATTATACTTTCTACATTTTTCAAAGAAAGAAAAAGCTAATTTTAATATAACTGAATGTAGTTCAAAATCCTGTTTAAAAGTCTACTGTTAATTATATTTTTAAAAATGTCTTTCATGTAACCCAAAACCCAAACATGTTTACACAGATATATTCACAAAAATACAACCTTGAAAATAAAATGTAGGTTGAAAAAGAAATTTTTCATTCTCTCTGACAAAAAATAAATGGAGATGGGATAAGTTCTCAGGAGCTTCTCCAAGGTTAACTCTCAGACAAAGCAAATCATTGAGAAGGTATTTCAAAAAAATAAACTCCAGTGCAGGAATCACAGCTTTTAATCCTGCATTGTACCTAGATCCTGATGTCTGTTAACAGAATGGGGAAAAAAAAAGGAAAAGAAACTGTGATCACATTAGCATCTGTCATAGGGGAATGGTAATGGCTTCAAGAGGAACCATTTCCATGAAAAGGCCCAAATGACACTAAGTCAGTGAGTGATGGGCTCAGTGACTGATAGGAGCACATAACAAAGGGATAGTACTTTTATAGAAGTAAAGCTCCCTGGTTTAGCCTAGAGAAAATGTCTGTATGCCCTTCTGTTTGCTCTTCCCTGGTGTCACAGTCCCCAGCCGCAGATGAAGGAGGCCCTCTGGCCAATGGTTTCCTTGAATACAGAGATGGTGGTAGCACAACCAGCAATGGAAGCAAAGATTCTTTCCATGAATTGTCAGGGTAGTAAGTCAGTTCTCTGAGTGACATTAGCAAAGTCAATCAAGAGTCAATCAGGGCACCTGCCTGGATCAGCTGGTAGAGTATGTGGCTCTTGATCTGCCAGTTGTGAGTTTGAGCCACATGTTGGGGTAACGTTTACTTAAAAAGGAATCAGTCGGGCACCTGGGTGGCTCAGTGGGTTAAGCATCTGCCTTCAGCTTGGGTCATGATCCCAGGGTCCTGGAATCGAGCCCTGCATTGGGCTCCCAGTTCAGCGGGAACCTTGCTTTTCCCTTTCCCACTTCTCTTGCTTGTGTTTCCTCTCTCGCTGCGTCTCTCTCTGTCAAATAATAAAATCTAAAAAAAAAAAAAAAAAAAGGATCAGTCAACCTAGAGATATCTGCAAGGATTATTTGGAGCAGGGGTTAGGCAGAACATAGTCAAAATTAGCCACAATAGCAGCTTCTGACCACTTTTTAATGCTGAAAGGAGGAATTTGAGTGATTGAGGCAAAGAATAATTGCTATACTATTAGTTTGAACCGTAACTGTATCTCTAGGCTGGTGGCCTAAGGAAATCCTGCTATGTTTATATTTACGTTTTAATTGGTATAGATGAAGCATTATTGGAATTCAGAGTTTGTCAAATGGACACTATAAAATGATGCAACAATCTGCCTCTGGGAGTGCTGGAATACCATTCCCTTTAGACAAGGAGAGTTCCTGCTTCCTTCACACTGCACACAGAGAATAGCTTCTAATATTCTGCCACAGAAAAATGTAAATTGATCAATTCAAAGAGGACCTTTTTGGAAACAAACTATTGCATAAACATCTTGCAGTTCATTTGCTCTCCTTGTGTTATCTGTAGGTTTTTAATTGAAATTCATGAGAGAATACCAGTTCTTAGTAGTGCCTGGATATGTTTAGATGTTAAACTCCTCTATCACCTTTTGGATTAAACCCAAATTCTTTATTTATGCCGGGAACAAAGTGAAAATCAAGGTTGAAGTGACTTGTCTAAAATGTTTAGATGATAATAGTGATATTATATGGCCTGTATTTCAGAGTATGACAGCAGTTTTTACAATATAATGTTTAAATTGACAAAAAATTTAAATTTTATACAAATTGACAATTAAATTTTATGCTATTAAAATATTTTGAATGAATGTATCACGTGCAGTAAAATGCTTCACTAAAGGGTAGGATTTAGTTTCCAATTGAGCTTCTGCAACTTAACTGACTGAGCCTCCCCGACATCCTTCAGCTTCTGCAACTTAATAGATGTAAGATTTGTCAATTAACTGAAACTTAGAAACACATTTTTACCTATTAAATATAGATTTTAAGTTCCTATCTCACAGGTTTTAATGAAGCTTAAATGAGAAAATGGAGTGAAACCACTATCCAACTACAAAGAGTTAAATTCTATTTGTGATATTATAGTTGTTACACAAGTACAATTAGGATAAACGTAAGAAAGTGCTACTTTAGACAGCATGTAATAAACATATAAATTGCTTAAACACAAGCTAGACAATGTTGAAAATGAATTTATAAAGTTTTTTAAATATTGAAAGTAAAAGATACATGATGGATAAATAAAAGAAAGTGGAATGGGTTATAGTTCTGGTTTTTGAGAATAAAATTATTAACTTCCAAGCAGTGCCTTTTAACTAGATGCTTTTTAAATGTCTAGTGACAATTTTTTACCATAATATTGCTTGAATATTCTGGATTTAATCATTATAAAACTACACAAGACAGATAAGGATCTGTGGTTAGTGGGTTCAGCTCACATAATTTGACAATATACCCAAAGCCTGTGTCATTTCTGCCATCAGAAATGAGAAAACAGAAAAGAAGAGACAAAAGCCAATGTCATAAATATGTGTGGACAGGACCCTGTGCATATGATATACATTCTCCACTTTTATTATTCTAAGTAAAAGTTGTAAGAGGAGAAGTAAAAAGGGCAAATGTCAGAAATTATATTCATTGTCAGATCTGCATGGAGAGATGGAAAAGAGACTGAGTCACACTTACAAATTAAAGGGTTCTATTTAATTTAATTCTTTCCTTCCTCCCTTTCCATGTCTTCTCTTTTTTTTTTTTTTTTTCTTTTCTTTTCTTTACAGATACTCTAAATATAATTACTCTGGCAGTTACACTGATGATCAGTAGAAGTACCTCATTATGAACTTGAATTAACTCTTCCAGGTCCTTGAGAATTTATGCTTTATTCTTCCATTGATTCCCACAATATGTGAGAAACACAAGAATTTTCATCTCTAGTTACTTCTTTCTGTTTTCTGCCATTCATCTTGAAAATCTTTCTTAAGAACTTCAGGAATATCAATTTATGTTGCTATATATATTTTCTAAAACTGTGTGTATATAAATGCAGTGTACAATAACTACCCAGAATAAAAACTTAATCGTTGAGGGAAACAAAAATTTTCCTGACTTCTTTATGTAGAGGAAAAACTAGTATGTAAATGTTCAATAATAAATAGGAATAGTAATATTCCTAATTATTCCTAATTCCTAATTATTACTAATAATAGTAATACCAAAACATATCAAGAAGCATTCTTCCCACACTCTCATCACTCTTGATTTTTAGCAATTAAACATGAAGAATAATCCTGAAATTGCTACAAATAATTCAAATAACAATTCCTAACTATCTAAATACTGTGTGTGTGTATATATATATATATATATATATATTAGGATTTTTTTTTGCTTTAAAAATTCATGAAAACACACAGACCATATGAAACAAATACTTTATATATAACTTTCATTGGCTGACAGTCTGTTTCCTCTATCACTCAGTGGAAGGTGAAGGAATTGCTCTTATTAAACTATTAGAATAGTCAGTTTCTAATCACAGCTCTCTAATTACCACATTTGGGTTTTTGCTCTCTGAACTTCAATAGGTCTCAGTCTCCTCAGATGTAAGATCAAAGTATAAATGTTTCCAGTTCTAAAGGCTTATAATTATATATACCAGTAGAATCCTATGAATATAAGAATTCTTCCCTCTTTACATTAAAAAAAAAAAGAAAACTCACACTTAATGGTAGCTGGTTGACACTTATTGACAAGAACTCCTATGCATTCAATGATGCATTACATGAATTTTTTAAAATTAAATCCAATAACTTCTATAAACATTTGAAAAATTGGAAAAAATATTATACACACACAATTGTGTTATTTAACACAAATAATGCTTTGTACTCTTTTGGATGCATTCAGATCTAATAGTATCCGATGATCTGGAATTAAGAAATATTTTTAGTCCATTTAAGAGTTCCCTTTTTTTTTTTTTTTCTTTTAAAGTAAACTCCACCCAACGTGGAGCTTGAGCTCATGACTCTGAGATCAAGAGTTCCATGCTCTACTGACTGAGCCAGCCAGGTGCCCCTAGATCATGTAGGATTTAAAAAAAAAAAAAAATCAAGTCAGGTTCAAAAATCTAATTTATTTTTATTCTGCTAAAAATATGGATTTCTAAGTCTTTTGAAACGATCATAAAAAAAAGGAAATGATTTTCTTGATCTTGGACAAAGCATGTGTTTCTCAAGTCACCTCATTTCCCAACTCTTTATCATTTCTTTTTCCCTTCAGCGTTTGAATCCTTTTAATTTGTTTTGTTTTCTGCTTGGCTCTATAAAGCACCTAATTCCTACCCACACTTTGATTTTTATTCTTCTTTATTTTATCCAGACTCTCCTTAATTTTGTAATGACAAAATAAACTCATCTTGTTTAACTCAAATATAAATGAAAGTAGGCATTTATCTCCTCCCCCATTAACTACATTTGGTCACCCCATGTTTCCTTTTCTACTCAGGTTCCTTTTTGTTTTCTCAAATGAAGTAATCCAGACTTCATAGGACAATTATTTAGCTTGTAATTCAATTCATGTACATTACATTAAGAACAGAAATTTTACATAAAGTTTATGAATGTGATTTCCTATGCCAAGCAACAGAAAAATCATTTTTGAGTAGAAGAGATTGTGGTAGTCCATGTAAAATGTATTTCAGAGCTATTTTCTATACATACAAATTGAGTTGACCAAGACACAGTATATAGATTGAAACAGAATTAAGGTTTCATGGTTAACTGAAAATAATGCTCAAAGTAAACTTAGTAGTTTATAAAGATTACATCAAGATTGATAATATAATGTAAATTTTGGTAAGTAAAGACATCGAGATTTCCTTTTAATATATTGGACAGAAATAACATTTTCTTTAATGGTTCATGCATTTTGTGTCTCAATCTAGGAAATATTTACTCTCTCCAAAACACAAAGATGTTTACCCATTTGATATTCTACAGGTTTCATGGTTCTTACTTTTTCATTTACCTATATGATCAATATGTAATTATGTATATGTATTACATATATGTAACTACAATATGTAGTTATATATAGGATCATACATATATGATCAGTCTTGATCAACCTTAAAAGAAATTTTATTTGTGGTATAAGACAGGAAGCACATCCTTCCTTTCTTTCTTTCTTTCATTGGGATAGCCATTTTTCTAGTGAAATTTATTGAAAAGAATTTTGTTTCACCATGGAAGTGTTTTGGCACTTCAACATTGCTGAAAATCACTTGACCATATATGTGTGGGTCCCTTTCCAAACTTCCTATCAGTTTCATTAATGTATTTTTTCTATTCTCAAGTCATTACCACGTCATCTTAATTGCTATAGCTTTTTTATAAAGTCTTGAATCACATAGCTTATAAAGCCTCCAAACTTATTTTCTTTTCCTGTTGTTTTTTTTCTGGCTATTCTAGGTACTTTTTAAAAAACTTGACAAATATATCTTTACCAAAAATATTTCAAATCAATTTACACTATTTTAAAGTACAATACAATTTATATAAATATTCAAAGCAGCTGATTTGTCTTTCAGTGAAAAGTAGTAAAAATAAGCTAAATTAATACTGTTGTAATAGAGTTTGCTTTACTGAAATGTATATTAGTTGAAATACAGCATCAAATCAGTGTTTTGATTTCAATTAATATATCTTTTTTAAGCAATACTTACAGGTAATTTATAAGAAACCAGAAAGTAAATAGTTAAACATTCAGAATGGTTCTTAGCCAATTTGTCAATATGTAGGGCATTGACTGGCTGCCAAACTACTACATGACTCAGGAGACGTTAAGATGAGCTGCAATTTTTATATGATAATTGGAAATTTCAGAACCTACTCTTCCATCAGTTAGCAAAGATGGATATATCCAAAGATATGATAACAATTTGCAAAAAATTCCTGGTAAGTGCAGATACCTAGAGAAAGTTTAGCAAGTTCAAGTGATAGAAAATTGTAAAAATAGGAAAATAATTTTAGAAATATATAGAATCATTCAGTTATTTGTAATCTGTTGGAAACTTTGCCCATTTTCCAAATCTCATCAAATTTCATTCTAAATCTAAGGGAAAGAAACATGAAGCAGAAAATCACTATGCCAATTCTAGGTTATTTTTATGTTCTATAATTTTATATGTGTTGCATGGATTAATAGTTTGAATATTTAAATTCTATTGGTAATAGCTGCCAAAGTTATGAATATAACATTTAACATAGCACCTTTGCTTCTTAAGCCCAGAAATAAAAACATATTTGCATTTTTATTGTGTTATGTTAGTCACCATACAATACCTCATTAGTTTTTGATGTAGTGTTCCAAGATTTATATATTTGCATTTAATAATTAAAGACATTGAAACATATTTTTATTTCTTAAATATGCATTTTATTAAGACTAATTGACCATATAACTGAGGTACCTTTTAAATGAAAATTATCATTATATTCAATATTAATATTTATTCATGGTTAATATAATTACTTATCATGATGTTATTTCTCGATGACAGGAAAAAACATGTATAATAGAAGACAGTATCACTCATTAATTCACTCAGTTGTGTAATTTGATCAATTTAACAAATCTTTATTGAAGACCTATCACAAATAAGAACTGCTACATATTAGAGATTAAAAAATGACCTCTTTCCTCAAGACATTGCGCTCGAGTGGGTAGAAAGTTTATTTATTAAAACATGAAAGCAGAAATGTTCTCAAGCCAAATTACATTTATATTTCAAGACCTAACTTTCCTTGAAATTATTCTATATTCTTTAGGCTTCTATTAAGAACCTTTTTATTGGTTTCTAATAGCACTAAACATTTTCGGCCCTAGATCACTGAAATGAATTAAAGTACAGTTGACTCATGAACAACACATAGGTTAGGGAACAGACCCCTGCACAGCTGAAAATCTGCATATAACTTTTGATTCCCCCAAAACTTAACTACTCATAGACTGCTGTTGACTGAAAACCTTCCTGATAATATGAATAGTCAATTAACACATATTTTGTATGTTGTATTTATTATATACTTTATTCTTATATAAAGTAAGATAGAGAAAAATGTTATTAAGAAAATCATAAGGAAAAAAAATTAAAAAAGAAAAAGTTTAAAAAAGAAAATCATAAGGAAAAGAAAATACATTTATAGTGTTATAGCATACTTACCAAAAATAAATCTATATATGAACAGACCCAGACAATTCAATCTATATTGTTCAGGGGTTAACTGTAATCTTAATCCTAGCACATGTCTTTTATTTAATTGCTCTAAAGTAAGATTAGCATTGTAGTAACAGACTAATAAAATAAATGAATGTGAGATTTGGAGTGTGGAAAAAAAAAAACTTTTTAGAAAACATAGTATCAAAAGCCTTCAGAGGGAAAAATGACTGGATTTACCTGAAAACCAAAATAAATTTCATACCGAAAGGTAGTATTCATGGTGAAAATGAATGGAAAGATAGGTTAGGGTAAAGTCATAAAGTTCATCATAAAAAAGCATGGAATTATTTTGAATTTATATCAGATTTCTAGAGTTGCTATAACAAAAGTGTTTCCAACAGAAATATATCATTTCACAGTTTTGAATAGCTAGAAGTCCAAAATCAAAGTATTAATAAGATTCATTCTTTTTAGGGCTCTGAAGGAGTCTGTTCCATGCCTCAGTCCTTGATGACAGACATCCTTAACATTCATATGGGCATCTTCCCTGTGTGTCTGTGTGTCCAAATTTCACTCTTCTTATAAGAATACCAGTCATATTGTATTAACAGCCCACTCTACTCCAATATGACCTCATTTTAATGTAGTTCAAACAATTCATATTTACAGCATAAGTTTAGTACCTATCACTCAATTTAAAACATTTTAGATTCCTATCCCTTAATTATTCAATTAAACATTAATGGAACTTCCACTGGTGTGGGAGAATTTTGTAGATGGAATGAAAATTCAAATCACATGACTTCTAAATATGGGGATTATCTGGGTGGTCTGGCCTGATCAGGTGAGTTCCTGGAAAGCAGAATTTTCTCCAGATAAGAGCAGAGGAGGGAGTCAGATCTTTAAAGTACATGGGGGATTCAATGCACTGTTCTTGACTTTGAAGATGGCAGGACCACATGAAAGAACTAGCGTTCAGTCTCTAGGAGCTGAGAGTGTCTACAGGAAACAGCTAACAAGGAAAAAGGGACCTTGGTCACACACCACCACAGAAATGAATTCTGGTAGTAAGAATGAACCTGGAAGAGGATTCTTCTACAGAAAGGAATCTTGTGGACACCTTGATTTTAGCCTTGTAAGGCCCTGGACAGAAAATTCAATTCCACTACACTGGATATCTGACTTATACAATTAGTAAACAGATGTTATTTTTTAAGTCACTAAGTTTGTCTTCACATGTTACGCCATGATAGAAAATTAATACAATTTTGGCCTATGTGTTAGGTTTGTCTTTTTGTGTGGTTATTCCTCTCTACAAAATAGATAGTTAAACCCTGAATGACATAGGTTTGAATTGCATGGGTCCAATTATACACAGATTTTTTTTCAGTAAATATAGTAAAGTACTGTAAATGCATTTTCTCTTCTTTAAGATTTTCTTAATAGCATTGTTTTCTCTATCTTACTTTATTGTAGAAATACACTATATAATGCATATACAAAATATGTGTTAATCAACTGTTAATATTATTAGTAAGGTTTCTAGTCAATGGCAGTCTGAAAGTAATTAAATTCTGGAGGACTCAAGAGTTGTATCCAGATTTGCAACTGTGCAAGGGTTGACCCCCTTAACTTTCAGTGTTGTTCAACAGTCAGGTGTATAGCCATGATGCCAAGAAAAGAAATTTTGGTTTCAATTGCTTCTTTCCCTTTTAATTTCTTACATGATTCTTTTTAAAAAAAAACCTTATCCAAGTAGGTCTTAAAGTACTGTAACAAATTTCTACACTCTAAGGTTTTAATGATGTGGTATATGGCATCTTATATGAGAGATGTGGTATGTAATATTTGTTAGACTATTTTACCCCTATTTAGAGCTAAAAAATACTTTTTTTTTAAATTTAAAAAACTCATTATGCAAATATAATAAATTTGTGTTAAATAACACACTTAAGTCAAGAGAATATTTGTATTTTCCTAAACACAAACTTGATAGATATCATTTAAATATAGGATGGAACCTATTATAATCAATTTTATTTATAACATGAAATTTTATTTATATGCTGAGTAATAATAGTACAAAAACCTGAGGCAGTATCAATAAAAATATAGTCTAAGACATAATTTTATTTTATTTTATTTTTTTTAAGATTTTATTTATTTATTTGACAGAGAGAGATCACAAGTAGGCAGAGAGGCAGGCAGAGAGAGAGGGGGAAGCAGGCTCCCCGCTGAGCAGAGAGCCCGATGCGGGGCTTGATCCCAGGACCCTGAGATCATGACCTGAGCTGAAGGCAGAGGCTTTAACCCACTGAGCCACCCAGGCGCCCCATAGTCTAAGACATAATTTTACACAAGACTTTGAAAAAATATTTTCCTACTGAGTAACATGATCAGCTTCAAATATAATCCTAGGAACTACTAAATTATTAGGCATATGAGTTGGTTTCCTAATGTCTTTCATGGACCTCTATGTGTATAAAAAGTGTTACTATTAAATGAAACTTACTTTTTTTATTATAAAACCTGCCCTTGTTTTTTGGATGCACAAATACTCAATTCCAGGTAGAACTTATAAAAGCACAGAGAACAGAAATAAGGTCATTTCTTTCCTTGGTCTTTATGCTTGCTAAAACAGAAAATGCCAGTTCACAGATGTAAGATGCTGAAAACTACAGCAAAATATTCACTGCGTTTTTATGCATGTCAAAATTCCCCTTTCACAGAATTCTAGAACCTGTGTAGGAGCAGATCAGCAAATTTCATCTTTACTCTGTGATCAGCCTGAAGCTCACAAAGTTCCTCCTGTCCTTTCAGTGTCTAATTCTCAGTCTGAACAAAGGATTCAGAAAAGTGAATCTTTCATACCTTTGCATTCAAAGAGAGAGAACGCCCTATTCCCTTCTATCCTAGGACTCTTCCAGGTGGCTTTCAATAACACCTGAGCTTTGTTGATTTCCTTTTGTACACTCAAGTCCTAGCAGGAGTGGAAACACTTTAATTTCCTTTTGCAGTTGATTTTTTTTTTTTTAATCAGTTTTCGTTTACAACATTTTCTGCCAGATCTCACAAAGACCTGTTAAACTGGTCGACGTGCGGAAATAACATCTACTAAGCAGACCAGGTTTAGCAGCTTTTCTCTATTTTGAAATTCTCCACTGAATCAGTCTACAACTTTCTTGAGGCCCCTCCTCCAACTCACCTATCTGCTGCAACACCCTGCTGAAAACTGTTCCTCTACTAACCACCAGATTTCTTCATGTAGCAGATTTATGTGTTCTTTGACCAGGTGTACACCTATTTTTAAAATAATCTCAAGTTAACTGGTTTTTGTTTAATAAAGTATTTTGTAGTATCATTCATATATATATATAATATATTCATATATATATATTTAAAATTTAATTTTAAATAATTTTTAAATTTCACCTCCAAGAATGTTTGTTTCCAGCATTTCTTGATAAAAAAAAAATATTGTGATTATATCAGGATTTTCTTTCATTTAAAGAGATATAAACCCTCTCATAGAATCAAGTGTTGATAAAGGCATCATCAGCACAGATGTCAACACGGTTCCTCCAAGACAGACGTTTTGTTTGTGGATAAGAGGAAAGACATTAAAAGCTTTTTGTCCTTTGCTCATACCAATCTGCTCTTTGCAGTAGAAAAAAAATTCCTGAATCTTACCATCATTCTCAAATCATATAAATGCTACAGCATGACATTTACTAGGGAAATCTCAGAATTCATCAACCTGGTAAAGGAGCTGTTGTTTTTCAGATTATTACACAAAACTTCTTCAGCATGATGTGACATGATAGTAATATGTCTATTATCATACTGTCTGAGAATAAAACCTTTCCAAATTCTCATACTGCATCTTGTCCTACCATTTTAATCACTATAATTTTACATACTGGCATTACTAGGTTCTCACCTGCTGTTTGACTTTTCCATCTCTGGCAATAAGTTTTGTTTCTAAATAACTTGCTTCCTAAGACTTTTTGATTAATGTGACTTTTTAAAATGAAAACTAGTTTGTTTTGTGATTCTAGTGTCCATTTAAAATAATCAGCACTCTTAAAGTTTCAAAAGGCTATGACTTCTAGTGAAGTATATTTTTAATTTTGCTGGAGCCATTTCTGCATTTTTAGTTTATTTGCCACAGAAGACACACAGCAAAATTGGATACCCGGATTATTGGCCCAGGAAAAGCCCACAGATATGAAAATTTTCATTGTGACAGCAGATTTTTGTGTATATATCCCTTGTTACACTTCACAAATGACTCAGAAGGTTATAATTGTTTATTGCCAAAATTGTTGGAATTGTTCATTGGCTTAGATCTAAAGTTCTACTCCTTTTTTTCATACTTCATCTTCAAAATTCACCACACCCAACTCTCAGACATCTTTGTTAAAAAAAATAAATAAAAAGTCCAAGAAGCTGTGGGGCGCCTGGGTGGCTCAGTGGGTTAAAGCCGCTGCCATCGGCTCAGGTCATGATCCCAGCGTCCTGGGATCGAGCCCCGCATCGGGCTCTCTGCTCAGCAGGGAGCCTGCTTCCTCCCTTCTCTCTCTGCCTGCCTCTCTGCCTACTTGTGATCTGTCAAAATAAAATCTTAAAAAAAAAAAAAAAAAAAAGTCCAAGAAGCTGTAAGAAAAACCTCACAATACAATTCACTTCTAACCTACATAGTTTGTATTACACAATGTTTGTAACAATAGCAAAGGTCAAAGGGGAAGCCTATTGCAACATATAGAAATTCTTTCTTCTGAATTAAATTTCCCTCTTTCTTTACAATGGCAGAGAATGTCAGTCCCTGTGACATACTTTTCCAAAGTCAGTCAGCAGTGCCTAAAGGTGGTTAGGGTAAATGATTGGGGAGGGAGAATCTGATGCCATCAGCTTCCTCACCTTCCCTTGGAGTAATCAGGACCTTTCAGTTATAAACAGCCCTTCCTATGTGCCCTCAAAAAACTGAAAATGAGCACAACCAAATGAGCACAGTGCTTCTGCACACTACTACATAGGAATGGGGGAAAAAAAAAAAACCTCTAAAAATTTGATAATAAGCTGCTCCATCATAGTGAATGCTAAGATCTTGCACAAAGAACAGAAAACAAAACAAAACAAGACAATTTTTATTATGATCATTCACACTACCCATAATAACATGTCATGTAAACTAGGAACAGGCACAAAAAACCCTATCACACACTCACATTGATTGATATTAGTTATTTAACATAGTAGTTCTATTTACCATTAATGTTTATGATAATTATTGGATCTTTGTTTTAATATATGTGTTTGATATTTGGGGATATCATTTTAAGTGCCAAAATATCAGTAAAAGTCATAAAAGCTTTATGCGTAAAATAAATTGTTCTATGAATTGTCCAGTAACTACCTACGATGATTTAGAACCAAGACACATAAGCCTATAATCATATTGACAATGATGTTGGGAAACTCATATCTCTATGGATACTATTCCACAAATCAAGTAAGAAGAACAGTAATATTAGATAGGCAGCTTCATCAAGATTGTTCCCACTTTAATGCACACTATTAGAGTTCCAGCAGTACCAGCAGGCCTTCAATAGCAGAACCTGCTTTATTATTTTTGTCATAAATTCTTATTTTTTTCTTCTTTCTTACCCCTTGGAAAGTTATTCAGACATTTTATGAGATAAGGTTTTATGAAACTCTATACTGTACATATCATTACAACTAAATCTTATTTTACTGTCCTTCTCAAAAAGTGAAACCACAAACTGTCACTACATTAATCAAATAACAGCAATACTCCCTATATAAGTGAAGCTATGGTTGAGCTGAAGATATCAAAACTTCCCTAAATCACAATACAGATATTGTAGCACAAACATCAAAGCAGAATTTATTTGTACCTGTAGACTCCAACTCCATCATACAAACTAGTCATCTTGTCCATTACTGACAAGTTTTCAAGGTCAGGGTGTTAGTTAATATCTCCAATGTTAACAAATGTTCTAATTCTAATACTAAATTCTGTAGCTATAAGTAGAGTGGGATAAAATTACATAGAAAGCAAGTATGGATAAGTATTATATTGAGACTCTATGATTTGCCGAAATGTATTGAAAGACTTCAAGCTGAGTGTATATATCTGTACTTGTATTTTCTAAGTTCTTAATATTAAACCAATTACACTATCAGACTTGCTCTAGAAATTAAAGATTCAACTTATTTTCAATCTGAATACCCACGAGAATCATAAGTAAAATTAAAATAAAGAAAAAAATTTATAATTACCAGAACCCACCCCAAACAACACAGACAAGACAACAAGGGGGACAAGACAACAGACTCTAAGACTGAGGACCAAACACAGATTTTATAAAGCTCCACAAATGATAAAGCAAAAAAAGTTGAAAATATCTGGACCAAATAATGTAAACCTTTAAATCCCATCTTTGTACAGTTAGCAAATAAGCTATAGTTATGGTAATTATGACAGAGCTGGTGGTAGCTATGATGACTCATTCATTCCTTCATCATCCATTCATTCAATCAATCAGAAATTCATGCATGAAATTATAATTAAATAATTATCAGATACATTATGCTCTAGGAAATGAAAATGCAAGGATGAATCAGGCATGGTTCCAATTCTCAAGAAGCTCACTGTGTTGTGGAAGACAAGAATATTAAAAAATTATAATGCGAAGTGTTAAGTGCAATCACAGAAGTACTGCAATGCAAAAAAAATAAAAATGCAATGTGTAAGTGCAATCACAGGCTATACCAAGGAAGTACAGAAGAAGGATATTTAAATGTATTTGAGATGTTAGTATCTTGAAGTATGATTTGCACCTTTTTAAAAAATTTAAGTATGTGTGAAGGAGACAAGCAGAATGCATCGCCAGAGGTATTGGCAAATACAAGGACTTAGAAGAGTAAGATTTAGATATGGTCGAATGTTATACATTTGCTTAGAGGTTATGAAAAGGTTTGGAAAAATAAGGTCTGGAAAAAAGAGGTCTGGAAAAATAAGGCCTTGCTCATCATGTTGGAGATTTTTAACTTCATTCATTAGGCCAGTGATAATAACAATTTGAATTTACATATAAATAAAAGTTTAAAAAAAGTTTTAAAAAGATTAAAAAAGAAAAAATAGAAATGAAAAGATGAGAGCAATCCTATAAGACTGCCACTATTGTAGTTTTACAAGTAAGATTAGTAAATAAAATCTTTATTAGCACAATTATTTCAAAACCTTAAAAGTCATTTTATAATCACAAAAGTAGAAAATAGCAAAAACAATAATTTGGTGAACCGAACATATTCAGTTTTACACACAACTTGTGACATTGTCCTTTTTGTTCTCTCCTGTAAAGAAAGGTAAAAACTTCATGAGGGTTTTGGGATTCACTTGGGGGACTTAGAAACTTTTAAATCTGGGTCAAAATTAGATTTTATTTTTATCAAATCAATTCTGTCAGAGTGGAAGGAAGTGTGGTGGGGGACAAGATTTTCTTTTCTCACAAATTGTTAAGATTACATTTGGGTCAAGTTTGCTCTGAAAATTTTTAACTTCTTTTAGCCAGAGGCGACACTTTAAAGGATCAACATTTAGAACCAAATTGTTTGTATCAGGTCCATTAATTTACCATCTTCATCACAGGGTGAATCCCCCTGTTTCAAAGCATTAACAGCACATAGCAATCTAATTGAAAGGTAATTCTGTTTTTTAAAAATAGTAACATGTTTACAGTGATTGGTTGAATACATGAGAATCAATATATTATATAAAAATAACTTGAAATGAGCTCTTTTTGATTTTTTCACTATAAACTAAAATGAGAAAGATTGCTGCTCTTATCTCCAATAGATTTTTAAAATTATATTAGTAAGCTCACTTAATGAGAAATCAGTGTTTTCTGATGTTACCAACCAATGAATTTCTGGCTTTTACCCTACAGTACATATAGCAGGTTAACATGCAATCTAACAGTTTAGTGCTCTTTGTTGAACTGTCAGAAGTAATACATTTTATTCAATTCTATATACACTACATAGACATATACATTCTATAGAATTGCTCTAGATACAATGTAACTTGACTTATATCAACCTCTCACCAACTACAAACATTTCATTAGAGATTTTCCATATTATGAGTGAACAGAATATAAAACGGCTTGTATATGAAAAATTATGATAATGAGACTGAAATTTTAAAGTTAAAACATATGGCTAATGTGTTTTGTGTTTTTTTTTTTTTTTTTTTAGCTTGGGTTTGACTGCTTCAGGTTTTTAGAATATTGTGAAAAGAGGGCTGTCTGGGTGGCCCAGTTGGCTAAGCATCTGACTATTGGTTTTAGCTCAAGTCATGATCTCAGGATTGTGAGACCGACATGGGGCTCAGTGCTTAGCACAGAATCTGCTTGAGATTCTTGCCCTCTCTCTCCCCTCACTGGCCCCTACCCAACTCAAGCGCTTGCACACGTGCTCTCTCCCTCTCTCTAAAATAAATAAATAAAATATGCAAAAAAAATATTGTGAAAAGAATATTAAGAATTAAAGTATTGTCAATATGACAAAGAAAATATATCAAACAAAATTTGAAAATTGTAAGTCTATCCTTTCTGGTTATAGATAAAGTAGACTTTGTTTAAATGCAAAATGGTACTAATTGTATCATCCATAAAAATGAATCACTCTTACACTACTGAATAGTACTTTATGTACACTTAATTATCAATCACATAGGTCAATAAAAATGAAAGCTTCTAATGTCAAGTCTAGAATTTCTAACATACTTAGATTTTAAGTGAGTCATTTTAAGTACTACTTCTCTATGTACTTTTGTAGGTCTTAACTACTTCAGCTAATTGTGTATATTTCCATCTTTCTATTCATTAATACTATATGTTGGAGAAATACAATAAAAAAGAAGTAATTATTCACAGGAATAAAATATTTTATGATATAGCTATATATAATCTTGAGGAGAGAAAAGAAATATTTCCCAAACATTTGTCAAAATTCTCCTGGTTAAAAATGAAAAATAGCTCCCCAAATGCCAAGGAAATGTAAAAACTGCATTTGCCAAAATTCTTGCTGAAAATCTACTGTCAAATAACCCTTTTTCTCTTCTAGAAATGCACACTCTAAATGGTCTTGGTTCCTTTTTTCCATTACTTTAAATATTTAGGGACAATTATTAGCCTAGTCTTTAAAAAAACAAAACAAAACAAAACTGGTCTTAATAGAAACACTCAGCTAATCAACTCTTTTTTCTCAACTAACATAAATAACAACATATTCACTTATGTGGTATTATATAGTAATTATAGATGTATGTATGTTATATAATACATATGTATATATTTAATGTGGCAAAACAGAGTCTTTGTTATAATATACATTAGAAATGGAATTAGAGTGTTGAGTGATTACCTTTAAATACAAAATTGTATATTTTGGAATCATGGAACACTCTTCAATCTCCTGAAACTAAAATATAATTTGCTGTTTAATATCAAAAATTGAGCAAAAGTAAATCATACCTGCAAAAACCAGGACTTGTGTAAGCAGCACAGAATATTATTTTAGTCAGTTTGGCTGCTACAGCAAAATACTATAGACTGGATGGCTTAAATGACATTTCTTTCTCATGGTTCTGGGTGCTGGGAAGTCCAAGATTAAGGTTCATATTGAGGGTGTTCTTCCTGACTTATAGATGGCTACCTTATCACCATGTGCTCACATGGTGAAGAGACAGACAGCTCTGATTTCTCTTCCTCTACTTTTAAGGACACTTATCCCATCACAGAGTCTTAACCTTCTTGGCCTCATCTAATAATTGCTTCCCAAAGACCTCACCATCACATACTATCACATTAGGGGTTAAGGTTGCAATATGAATTTGGAAGAATATTAAAAACTCAGTTCATAAAAAATCTTCCACCTGGCAAATTTAGTTTAATTTTATGGTTTTCATTCTTTGGAAAAGCTAAGGACAACTCAAAGATAAGACGGACATCATATAGAACAGAATTGCATTGTTTTCCCTGGAAAGTTGCAAAGTAATATAAAACCAGTGCCTTATGCATTGAATATATATATATATATATATATATATATATATATATATATATGTTATTTTTTTTAAGATTTTATTTATTTGTTTGACAGACAGAGATCACAAGTAGGCAGAGAGGCAGGCAGGGAGAGAGGAGGAAGCAGGCTCCCCACTGAGCAGAGAGCCCGATGCGGGGCTCGATCCCAGGACCCTGGGATCGTGACCTGAGCTGAAGGCAGAGGCTTTAACCCACTGAGCCACCCAGGCGCCCGTGGCATTGAATATATTTTAAATCTAGCTGTTCTAATATTTGCATTAGTGGAGATTCCTAGGTTGTGTTTCTTAGACAAATGAAAATCCTGATTTATAAAGCATAACACCAAGAAAAATGGGCATTTAAAATTTGATGTCCTCATGGAATAACACTGAAGTATGCTCTCATACCTCAATGGTATAGGACTGTAAACAATATTTACTTCATATTTTCACATTTCTTACATGCAGCTTCTTCTCAGAATGGGTATTTAATCATAACACTTGGTGTTACTATATTTTACCACAATTAGAAAAAAAGCCACTTAAAATAATGGTGGATTATTTTGCAATAGAGCAAAAATGTCAATTTATGAACGTTCACACTTTTCTACTAACTCCTGTCCAAGGGGAAATTTTTAACCCAGTTGCTAAAAAAAAAAAAAAATATGGAAAACAGAAAAGGGGAGAAAAAGAAAAGCTAGATGAGGCTGTAACTGGAAGAATTCAAGGATTTGACAAGGGACAGTTTTGAAATAACTAAAGAAGGCATAGAAACTGGGAAGGGAAAGGATCTTTGAAGTATGTTGTTGGTGTAAAGAACAGAGTTATATTCTTTGAGAAATGAAATTCCAATTAAGCTATTTTGACCAGTAATGTGAATCCAAGCAAAAACTAGTCCATGTAATAAAACCCCACATTGGTAAATGGTTTCTTTGGCAACAATTTTCATCTGCTGCTATCCAACTTTGGGGATCAAAGGCGTTATATTCAAGGTATCCTTGATTTAAAATCATTCTTGAATAACATGAAAAGATGGCTCTTGAATAAAATGAGAAAGCCAAAGAGATAATAGAGAAAGTATTCTGTATTTAAAGTTGTAGATTTGGGGTAAATAGTGGTCAGAGACTATATATGCTAGCCAGAAAATTGAAACTAAGTATAGCATAACATAGATTCACCTAATTGTAGACATCTAAAACTTCTGCTGGAAGTGTTAAAGTGAAAATTAGCTATAATTGTCCATCTTCCAAGGCCCCTTAATTTATTTAAAAACCATTGGCATTGGGCATTTAGAAAGAGCGAGAACACATCAATATCAGAATTGGTTAGTTTAGTACAAAGCTCTGTCTGACTCCAGAATCAAACCAAATACTTAATATCCTTCAGATGTTAGACCCACTGGTATAGGCTAGTTAAAATGAATAACTGGGTAATTTTTTTCAATAATTATGCTGTCAGGAACCAGAGAAAATTATTTTAAATCATGGTAAAAGTCATAATCAGAAATGGGCCATTTTAAAATACGAACTGCAGTGTTGGTATCAGCCTGTTCCTGAAACCAAAGTTATACTAACTGGTATCTCTGCAGGTAATGGCTTCATTGCATGGGCTGTATTTAAGTCGGTGCAACTACTGAATAGGACTGTAATTTAAAATTACAGCTCATTAACCAGAGCAGCAATGTACATATTCTACAAGAACTAAGTCAACCAACCATCTGTCAGGTATTGAAGGACTCAGGCGGAAAAGTCTGAAGAATGTAAATGGGTATGTAGAAACAATTAATGGATAGAGTGGATATTGGTGGATATAACCACTCCCCAGATATTTTCTAATGCTTTCTGTTGGTATAATTCAACATAATTGAAAAGGAAAAGAAAGCAACTCTTTTAATACTCCAGGCATGGGACAGAATAATGATGTTCACACCCTAAACCCAAAGGCAAACTGGAAAAATCCGAGTGAGATAGGTACACATAAGGATTTGGAAATTGAAATCTCAAAGAAATTCAGATGTGTAGAAATAAACAAATTTCTATTTGAATGCTGTAAAAACAATCACCATCCACAGAATATCCCCAGATTAAGGGTCTACAACAGGTCTGGCTTTGACTTTGTTTTAGCAGAGTAGTTGAATGCTCCTGTACATCATCGTTTATATAGTTATCACAAGTTCATATTTTATAAAGAGGACTTGAATAATGATGCTTGTGTTCATTCTCTAGGAATTTGCAAATTCTCAGCCTTAGTCTTGGAAAAAAGGGAGCCTCATTGGCCAAACCAAGCTTTAAATGGCAGCAACTACTAAGGAATTAGAAAAAGAATCAAGTACATTCCCAGTTAAATAAGAAGAGAAGCCGAAAGATCTTAGATTATAAACAGAAGTCTTCAATCACTGATGATAGAAGAAGTGGGATGATTTAACATAATAATAATAATAAAACAATGTGAGAGTGTCTGCAAAATTACATCTTTTTCTCCTAATTAGTTCTTAGATACTTTCTAACCACCCCCAACCAAATTGAAAAATGTGAATGAGTATAAATATGATTTCATAAATCGTATGAGCCCTATATCCTTTTCTGGAATGTAAAGAGTAACTATCAAGACATAAGAATCTCTTGGATGAATCAAATTTTATCCTGTAAACAGCCCATATAGACCAGAGTCAACGAAACTATTTTTGCTGCCATCTGTATTTATCAGAGCTGGAATAAGGGGGCAAATTAAACAGAATAAATTGGATAGGGAGGTTTAATATTAATAATTTTTAACTTTAGCAGGGGGTTACATAAATGGGGGTTTGGCCACTAAATGGTAAAGAGAACAATGAAAAATTAAAATAAAAAAAAAAAAAAACGACACAAGTATACCAAATATAAGGATCAGCCATTAACCCTAGGGCTGAGAGAGAGCACCCAAGCAAGAATGAACCACTCCCACTGAGGACTTAGATAAAGACCACATTGGAGAAGGTACAACCACAAATCAATGAACTGTGGAAAAGTCTGTAGAGATTTTGCGCTGGCAAAAATTTTCTAAGATGTCAGGGAGCCATCCACAGGGAGTTCTGTATTGTGTTTTTTTCTATAGAAAGCCATCTAAGTGAGTCATCAGCACCATTCTGATGTGAAGATGCCTGAGAAAGTACTGGGAAAGTAGCTGTCTTCTTTGCAATACAGGAGTCTGGTGTTAGAAAAGCCATGCCCCTGCCCCCATCCACCTCCAGGAGCCTGGTAAGAGGAGCACATTAGAAAAAGAAACCTCTTCCTTCCCCATCGCATCCCCCCAGTACTTCTACAGCCTACAGCTTAACACTGTGCCAACTGACAGGAAAAAAAAAAAAAAAAATTATAGGACCTGCTTCCATTATTGCAGAACAGGCAACCCAGAGAGAACTTAGAACTAAAAGGCAATAAATTGGTAACTGGCACAACATCACATCATTAAATGTCTATGAATCCTAACTCACAAAATTTGCTTTTTCATGTCTTTATTACTCTTTTACTTTACGCCAACCTTTCTGACCCTTTTAGCCAAATTTCTCACACTCATTTGCCTAGCTACTTCCAGAACTTTGTACAGTGTAATAACATTGTTCTATTTGCATTTGCAGTGCAGTCATAGTTTGGTTTTTAGATAATTTTGGTTCCTTCATGACTTTCCTCACTGTCACCAAGTTTCAGGTTCTTTTTATTTTTCCCAAATCAAAATCATATTCTTATGAGAGAAAATGACAGACTCAGCTCAATCCTATTTAGGTAAAAATTTGAGTCATTTTAAGCAATTGAATGGCTTATGAATTGACTTCTTAATGTTAAATTCTTAAGTCTGGTACAATCAGTTTTGACCAACAGGGGAAAACAGATTTTTCACATAGCAACTCTGTATGGGGGCAGTGTACTGAAGTCGATTGAGGTTAAAAACATTATTCTCTCTGATATGCCAGATCGAAATGTAATATGCAGTGTAGGGTGAAGCCATTCAAGAAACTTCTCAAAAGAAAGTTAGACCCTTAGTAGCTAAAAGAATAGTGGAGTGGGTACAATTTCATGAAAACAAAACCACAAAAACTCATATTCCATACCCTAAAAATATATTAATTTCATTATGAGCTGTGATGTGCCCTGAATGTTAGAAAATTCCTTGTTTGTTTGTTTTTTTGTTGTTGTTTTTGGTTTGTGTGTGTGTGTGTGTGTTTTGTTTGTTTGTTTGTTTGTGGAAATCTAAACTTCCAAACCTGGGAGTTTGAAAATAAATTTTGAAATTGTTGTTCAAACCATTTTTGATGTTCTTAAGTACTACTTTTTTTTTTTTTCCTTTCAGGAAGATAGAAGCATTTTTATTTTTATTATCAAATACTATTTTTGACACTACTATATTAGAGAGTGTTTGAGTTAAAAGTATTGAGTTAAAAGTATTGATTTATAAAGACATACATGCTATACAATCTTTCAATTTGCAAAATAAATTTAGAAATACAAAAAATGGGAGAATTATTGAATTAAATACTTTTAATAACTAAGGAAATCACATGTAAAATCAAATAAATCTAAAATGGTTGCCAGCAAAAAAATAGTTAAAATATTTATATAAATATGTGTCCAACACTTTTCCTCTGTCTCTGTTTTACTTTCCCACAGCACAGCTCTCACAATGCTTCTGACACCAGATGTGTGGAGGTTTTTCCCACACAAAGCAATTATCCTATTCTCAGTGGATACTGACTGGATATCTCAAAACTTTAACTCAATTCTGACACTTTCTATCTGAAGATAATGTCATATTCCACAGGATAAGGGCTCAGACTCACAAGACTATGACTCCTCAATTAAGGGGTCATTGAAAGTCTAGGTTGTTACCTGTGCTTCTGACTGACCAGCTACATAAACTGGAGGTTCCCATGACCTCCTCTTAGGGTTCAATTAATTTGCTACAGAGTTTCACGGGACTCAGAGAAACAGTTTGCTCACTACATTATAAGGGGAAAAAACTCAGGAACAAGCAGCTGGAAGAAATGCATGGGGAAGGAACACAGAGCTTCCATGCCCTCTTCAAAACCATGACTTTCTCAAAATCTCCAAGTGCCCAACAACCTGGAAGTGCCATGAACTCCACCATTTTGAGTTTTATGGAAGCGTTATTACATAGGCATGATTGATTATATCATTGGCTACTGGTGATTGAACACAACCTCCAGCCCCTCTCCCTGGTCTGGAGGTCAGGGGCCCAGGACTAAAATTTCCAACCCTCAGTTCACTGGGTTGATTTCCCTGGCAACCAACCTCCACCCTTAGATGCTTTCCAAAAGTCACCTCATTAACATAAACTCAGGTGTGCTTGAAAGGGATTTGTTATGAATAATCAGACACCTTTCTTACTCTTAAGGCTTAGGAAACTCCAAGGGTTTTCAGAGCTCTGTGACAAAATGAAACAAAGACCACATATATACTTCTTATAAATCATAATATCACAACGTGGAATCATGACACAAGGTCCGTGAAATACCAAGAATATAAACAGCTAAAGTGATTCAATTTAATTTGGAAAAGGCCTACCTGCAGCCTTCTGCTTAATTAACATGTGGTGTCTAGGTAAGTTGAAAGCTACAGTGGTTGATGCTTTATTTCAGTCTTTAAGGTCAAATTCTAAACAAAGAAAGCTAGAAATGGATGCAATCATAAAGGGCAAACATAAGGGGTAGAAATTCTCCTTTCAGACCCTTAATTTTATTTGAATATGTTGTGATGCATGACACAATCTACATGAATTCTCAGAAGCCATGGAAAACCTTTTAAAACTCACAGCTTCCCCCTTATAAGCTACACCTTCCCTATTTCGTTTTTTAAAGCTGGAAAAACTAATTACATCATATAGTATACTTAATTAGGGTATTTCCTCTAACATGTATGGTTATTTGGTTGAGGACAAAAGAAACTTTGTCTGGAAATTTTAATAAAGTTGGGATATATTTTAGGGATCTAAGGGGAAATTAAACAGAAAATTTCAAACCCATCACCAGATAGGACATGATTCAGAACTTTAAGTGTCTTAGAGGTTAAAGATGAGCAAAACATATTTCTCTATAGCCCATATGGCCTTAAGCAATGTGGACTCAACTAAAAAAAAAAAAAAAAAAAAAAAAAGTAATTCTTCAAGAGAGTTTTTTAGCATGTTTTTCCAAAGGGAAAGTGAATGTTTTTCTGAATGCTTAAAAACAATATCTACTCTACTAAATATACACATGTTCAACTGTTTCAAAATAGTCAGTGGGTAATTCTGCCGGGACATTGCTTAGGAGAGAAATTTTATAGATGTGCAAGGTTATGCTTCCATGATGATTTCCTCACACTTAATGAAACCTTCATCCCAGATTTATTTATAAACAATGACTGATATATTTTTCTGTTGATTTCAGATATTCTTCTTTAACTTGACATACTTATCTTTTTCTAATCTCTCCTTCCCAATTTTATATGTCCCTGAGAACTAATTAAAATGCTTCAATCTACGTATTGATAGACACAATATGTGATAAAGTATCTACTACTGAAATTCAACATTGTAATGTACTTGTCCTTTCAACAAGAGTTTATTAAACTTTTCTATGTAATAACCACCAATATAAGTGCTAGAAAATTATCTGTGAGCAAAACAAATGATAATTCCTCCCCTTATTCTTAATAAAAAGATACTGTATTGTACCTGGAGCTTTTCCAGAATATTTGCTACTATATTGATTTCACAATTGCTAATGACAAATGACCTGAATTTCTATTAAAAATTTAGCATTAATTTTTTTTTAAACTCAGTGTTTAAATTTGTATTATAGTATTATCAACTGACAGTGAAGATAATAAGTTTGTAGTAGTGTCTAAAATTGGACCTTCTGGAGTGAGTGCAGTGATCTGTTTTCTATGCTGGGAGCCAACTAGATACATGTCACTGTCTCCACAGATCTATCTTGGTGCACATATTGTAAATTTTGGTTGCAATAACTCTCTTAACCCTCCGTTCCTTTCTTTTCTTTTCTTTCCTTTTCCTTTCTCTTCTTTTCTTTTCTTCTTTTCTTTCTTTCTCCTTTTCTTTCTTTTTTTAATTGAAGTGTAATTAACATACAGTGTTAACACTAGTTTCAGGTGCACAACATGATTCAATAATTCCATACATTTCTCAGTGATTATCAAGTTAAGTGTATTCTCAATTCCTTTTATTTATTTCACTAATTCCCCCACCAGCCTCCTCTCTGGCAACCACCAGTCTGTTCTCTGTATCCAAGACTCTGTGGTGTTTTTATGCTTGTTTTTGTTTTATTTCTTAAATTTCACATATGAATGAAATCATATGGTTTTTGTCTTTCTCTGACTTATTTCACTTAACATTATATCATCTAGGTCCAGCCATGTTGTTGCAAATGGCAACATTTCATTCTTTTTTAAGCTGAGTCATACTACACTGCGGGTGTGTATTCTTATCCATTTGGACCATTGGTTTGCTTCCCTATCTTGGCTATTGTAAATAATGCTGCAATAAATATAAGTGTATTTATCTTTTCAAATTACTATTTTTGTTTTCTTTGGGTAAATGCCCAGTAGAGGAACCATATAATTTAAACCATATAATTTTATTTTTTTTATTTCTTTAAAGTTTATTTACTTTTTGGAGTGCTTGGGTGGCTTGGTTAGTTGATCTTCTGGCTCTTGGTTTAGGTTCAAGTCATGATTTCATGGGTGATGAGATCCAGCCCTATGTGGGGCTCCACATGTCAGCAGGGAGTCTGCTTGAAGATTCTTTTCCACTGTCCCTCCCCTAACTTGTAAGCATGTTCATGCTCTCTCTCTCTCTCTCTCTCTCAAATGAATAAATAAATCTTTTTTAAAAAGTTTATTTACTTTTTTTTTACTAATATCTACACCTAATGTGGGGCTTGAACTCACGAGCTTGAGATCAAGAGTCGCATGCTCTTCCTACTGAACCAGGCAGTCACCCCTCTTTTTAAATTTTTTTGAGGAAACTCCGTACTGTTTTCCACAGTGGCTATACCAACTTGTATTTCCACCAACAGTACACAAGGGTTCCTTTTCCTCCACATCTTTGCCAACATTAATTTCTTCTGTTTTTGACTTTGGCCAGTCTGACAGTTATAAAGTAATATTTCACTGTGGTTTTAATTTGCATTTCCCTGATAATTAATGACATTGAGCATTAATTCATGGGTCTGTTGAACATTTGTATGTCTTCTTTGGAAAGTTGGCTTTTGTGTTCCTCTGTACATTTTTTAACTAGATTATGTTTTTTTGGTGTTGAGTTGTATAAGTTCTTTACAGATTTTGGATATTAACCCTTATTAGATATGTCATTTGCAAATACCTTCTCCAATTTATAGGTTGCCTCTGTGTTTTGTTGATGGTTTCTTTAACTGCAAAACTTTTTATTTTGGTGTAGTCCCAATAGTTTAATTTTGCTTTTGTTTCCCTCTCCCTTGGAGACATATCCAGGAAAATGTTTCTAAGGCCAATGTCAAGGAAAGTACTGCCTCAGTTTTCTTCCAGTAATTTTATGGTTTCAGGTCTCATACTTAGATCTCTAATCCATTTTGGACTTTTTTTGTGTGTGTATGGCTGAAGAAAACGTCCTGTTTCATTCTTTTCTACATAGCTGTACAGTTTTTCCAGTACCATTTGTTGAAGAGACTGTCTTTCCCTCATTGTATATTCTTTCCTCATTCATTGAAGATGAATTGACTGTATAATTGTGGGTTTATTTTTGGACTCTGTATTCTGTTCCATTAATCTATGTGTCTATTTTGTGTGTGTGTGTGTGTGTGTGTGTGTGTGTGCATGCGCCAGTATCATGGTGTTTTGATTACCACAAGGTTCTTTTTTTTTTTTTTTTTTTCTTTTTTCACAAGGCTTTACTTTATCTGGTTCCCCCATTGCTTCTCTGACTTATTTTTCTACTTCTCTTCATGATATTCCAGCCAGATTGTCTTTTTGCTCTTTTAATACAGCAGGTATGTTCCTCCTCTAGCACATTTTCACCAGTTGAACTTTCTTCCTGGTGTGTTTGCCTCTTCAATAACCACATGGTTTACTTCTTTACCTTCTACAGGTCTTCACTCAAATGTCACCTTCTCAATAGGCTTTTGTTTTCCATAGGCATTTAAAAGTGCTACCCACTTCTCCGTCTAGAGTAGCTTTCCTGATTCCTCTTATGTTGATCAACTTTTTTTGGTCACAAAATATAACCATCTTCTAATATAATCTAATTTACATACTACTAATTATATTTGTTGTGTCTCTTTACCTATGAGAATATAAGTTCCATGATACCAAAGATTTTTGTCTATTTTTTTCACTGATAAATCCCAAGTACAGTCATAAAGTAAGTATCTAATAAATATCTAGGGAATAAATTATGCAAGTGTTTTCATGAAGGAGAAATTATTTTGCATTATTTTTCCTTTGTTTTATAGATTGTTTTTTAGTAGTATGTGTCTGGCCAGTGGATTATGAAGTTGTCTTTAATTCTAAAAAGAGAGAATAATTTTTAAAAAATCTATAATATACCATGCATTATTTATTTAACAGATATTCAGCTATCTGAAATATACCAGGCCCCAATCTAGGTGACAATAAAAAGGTGAACAAGTTGCACTTCTCTCCTATCCTCAAGGAATGTAATTAGACAGACAATTGCAACAAAATATGGTTAGGGCTATGGCACAGTCATAGCATACTTTCAACTTTCTCCAAAATGCTCACTTTGCTTTTTAGTTCTTGGCTTAGTAATAGAAAAGCAAATATAGCATGGTCTTATAGTACATTGCATTATAAATAGTGAAATATATATACAAGCATAACTCCATTAGTGTTAATGACAACAATGAGCATACACCCTTTTTAAAGCACTATCATGCACCAAGAATGTTTCAGAGCTGCAGTTCTTGTGGTGTGGCTATTCATTAACAATGCTTTATTATTCACACACCACCACCTAATAAGAACTCTTATTACAAGCCTATTTCACTGAAAAGGGATTTTTAACACTAAGTATATATTATTAATGGGGACATGATGGTCTATTTCATCTTTTAAAAATATTTTGGAAAGTTTGCAGCTCATCGCTTTTAAATGATTAAACCCATGTGGATTTTCCTTGCCAAGGGGTGCCCTGCTCTGTGCTTACTCCTCTGCCTGGGGAAGCAGGGTGAGCTCATTTCCTTTGTACCAAAATTGAAAGCTGACTACCTCCTGGTCCAAGAGTGCCTTACTGCTCATCATTTGCCAAGCACCACAGGAGAGTTATCATGGGGATATTGCTGATTGCTAGGCTGCACTTAGAGCTGATAAATATGCAGATGTGTAGAATATTAAATGACTTTATTAGCAATCAACATATTATGCCATTAGGTTCATTTGTAAGAAAAAAATTAGTAGAAAAAATTAGTAGAAATTAATCTAATAATTTTTAAACCAATCTAATATATTTTAATTCTCTATTATTTTAAATATAGTTTTTAGTTTGGGTGACAGACAACTAAAGTTATGTGAAATCACCAAAGCACTATGTCCCTACTGTTATCCCTTTTTGAATACATGAATATCAGTAACTTACAGTGAAAGCAATTTCATAAGCTGAGTAGAAAAAGTGTGAGGGAAATGAACATTTTTAGTTCAGTAAAACTGACATCTCAGAACACATACAAATATGAATGTTAAAATTGAAGACTTTATTTAAAGATAAGTGAAAATGATAAAAGTAGATATCACTTTCTAATTCTATTATTAGAAATCTAGGTTAGATATAATAAAACTAAAGCGTCCATTTCCCATGGTCTTTTCTTATTTTTCTGATACACATCTGAGTAATCCCAATTTGATAGTTTTCATTTGAATATGTATATCTTTATTTATTATATTTATTAATTTAATACAAATGATTTGCTGTCTTGAAAGTTTTAGAGTGTTCTTTTGCCATCTTACTATCAATAACTATGGTGATATGAAAGTTATAAAATAAATAAAATTCATACTATCACATTTCAGAGGCACTATGATATACAAGATTTCAATAAGGAAATACAGAAAATATTTGTAAAAAATGGAAAGCAAATTTGAACTTCAGAGAGATTTTATGCATTTAAATTTAAATAGAAATTGAATAAAATTTTGAAGCATTAACCATGCAAGTTTGAATGTCAATCTGTTGAACATTAACTTACAATCAACCAATGAATATATACTGATATTCAACACTATGCTTGCATGTGAGTTTTATTGTCCATCTTCTGTAACATCTGCACCCATGGCAACATTAAATCTTGTCTTCTTCACAATGATCTTTTTGTAAGAGGTTAAAATAAAAATTTCCACTCTAAACATCAGTCTTCTATTTTCCTAATTTCTTCTTGTAGATGTTTCCTCTATTCCTCTTTTTGCTATGTTGTCTATATTTTTCCCTACAAATTGAGACCTTAATGCCCTAGTTCTTTCTTTTTATGTAATCTATCAAACTCCACTTCTGTTTTGGCTTTCACTTCCATATTCATTCCCAAAGCGTACCACTTTATGCCCTTTCTTGCTAATAACCTCTGTTTCCTCATCCTGTTGCCTTTTTGTTTCATCTACCATGTGCATCCAAATACTCAAACGGGTTTAACCTATATCCGCTCTATGACTCCCCCTGGTCCGCAGAACACTACTTGTATGTAAACCGCACAGCTGCTAGACTGGACCCAATATAAATGAATGAGCTCAACACTAGAGTGTGCTTTTCACTCCACTCAGATATCTAACTATACTTTCCAATTCAATTATCTTTTTATTCTTTGTATTTCCTATTTCAGAATTTCTACACTCTCCTCAAAACCTTATCCCCTCCCCCTAACTCTTTTCTTAGAGGCTGAAATTATCTTTTATTTGACAGACAACTTTGAAGTTATTTGACAGCTTCACGTTCAACCTATGAGACCCTTAAAGAAAACTTTATTCATTTATACTGAAATGAAACATTCCTTTCTCTACCCATTAGAAGAAGGTCATTTCCTTTCAAAGATTTGACCATATCAATTCTCTGTTCTCAAGACATTTTCTACAAAAGTGAGAAAAACTAAACATTAAAGTTTATTGGAAAATATAAGAAAATATGAATTATAGTGCTAAATTTTTTGGTTCAAAATGTAAATTATATATAAATAATATGATAGAGGTGTTAATGAAAATTGAAGTAGTCAAGAAAAATTATACATTCAGGAGAACACAGAAAAATTTTTGCATTGAATTCATATGAGACTTATTTTTTTATAAAATAAACAGAAACATACAACAAATGTAATAATTAAATAAGGTAGAATATAAAGGTAGATTCAAAAAAGAGTAGGAGAGGAAAATATGCTAATAACTCAATTTCTCTAGTTTCCCAATTCCATTAATTTTGAGATCCCACAATCCATTGATTGTACCCTTTTTTCTGTGTCTTTACATATCTCACTTCTTGGTTTTCTTTTTTATCTTGCTGGAGTTACTTGGTCAGTCAGTCATTAAAATAATTTCTAAAACCTTTAATTCTTTGGTTATCTTACTTAATAGAACTCTCCTGGCTAAAATACTATTCTGAATCTATCAGATCTTTACCCATTACCATGTCTACAACAGCTTAGCAGGACATGGCTGGAGTAAAACACAAAACCAGTAGATTGTCCTTATTTTAAATCAGTGGTCAGTAACTTAAACAGTTGTAACATCTTTCCTAAGTTTACTGGCATTCTACTCCCCTATTAAATTTTCACGTCATTTTTCCCCATTTAAATTTATAAAACAGTCTTCCTTTCTCATTCTCAGATGGTAACCTTGCTTTTGTTTTCCATTAGGTAACAGAAGTGGTTAAAGAAAATATTCTAAGGGGCACCTGGGTGGCTCAGTTGGTTAAGTGTCCATCTCTGATCTCAGTTCAGGTCTTGATCTCATTTCAGGGTCATGAGTTCAAGCCTCACGCTGGGTGTGGAGCCTATTTAGAAAGCAAAACAAAACAAAACAACATATTGAGCTCTCACCACTGTACCTACTTACTGATCTACTTGTGTCTCTGTCTCTGTACTCTTATTTCTTAGTATAAATTATCTCTGTCCCAGCAAGGTCCAAACTTCCATTTGTGCATTATATTGCATCTCTTTCATCCATTTAAGAATACTGCTCCAGAAATGTTCTTTTTCATATACAACATTAGTTTTTCATGATCTTCAGGATCTTTCCCATATGCCTCAAAATCAGATATTCCTCTCTAAAAATCAATTTCTTCATATTTCTCTACTCTTTTACTCTTCTAAGCACAAATTCTCAAAGGAATTTTACATACTTGGGTCGTTTTTCTCACTATTTTCTATCTGGCCATGTCCATTCAGAATAATTAGGACACCACCCTACCCTAATTAGTCAACAGTAAACACTGCAGTGTTAAATCTAATGGTCACATTTTAATCTTCTTACCTGATCTATCAGCAGCATTTGGCCAAATTGGTTATTTCTCGTTGAAATATTATTTTCACTTAACATTCTAAGTATCACACTCTTCTTATTTTCTCTTTTTTGCACTTTTCTCATTTTCTTCTCATTTCCCCCATCACCTTCCTACGTTCTCTAAATATTACTGTCCTCAAGAGCTTATTCCTGGGACATTTTCACTTTTCTATCTATATTAACTTCTTTAGTGAGCTCATCCATTGCATGGTTTTTATATCATCAATGTGATGATAACTCACAATTATATATTTCAGGCTACACCACTGTCCTGAATTTTTTATAAAATGCTTATTCAACTTCTATACTACATTAAAATGGAAAGAACTTAGAATGACTACATTTTTAAGGATGTATTTGGAAATATTATACCGCTTGATTTCAAAACTTACTATAAAGCTATGGTAATTTAAAACTGTATGGGGCACCTGGGTGTCTCAGTTGATTAAATGCCTGGCTCTTGGTTTCAATTCAGGTCATGATCTCAGAGGTCATGAGATAGAGCCCCACATCAGGCTCCATGATCAGTGTGGAAATTGCTTAAGATTTTCTTTCCCTCTTCCACCCCCTCTGCCCCTCTTCTTGTTTGTGAGCTCATTCTCTCCATCTCAAATAAATAAATAAGTAAATAAATAAATATTTTTAAAAATAATAATAAAACTGTTGTAGTGGTACATCATGAGATGGCTTATGTACCCTACCCCCTTAAAGCTATGTTGGAGTCTGAAACCCTAGCACCATAAAATGTGACCTTATTTGGAGAGAAAGTATTTACAAAGGTTAAAAAAAATTAAAATGGGAACATTATGAATATACATCTCTCAAAATATATATATAACACATATATACATATATATATATGCATACACACACACACAAATGACCATAAGCACATGAAAAGAACTGAAGTCATCAGAAAAATATAAATTAAAACTATGAGATACCACTACATACTCATTAGAAATCAAATTCAACTAAGATATTTCGTGTCCAAACAATCCTTTCTCCAGATATTGCAGTGGTATCAAGATTTTCAAGTCAGCCCATCTGAGGAGAATCAAGATTCAAACTTAGAGAAGGGAATGCTGATACCAAGTGGAGGGATCTTAAGCACCAATCAGTTAGGTGGAGGTTTAAGACAGTTCAAATCTCTGTAAGTATTTGGAGTGAAAATCAGGAATTAGGAGCCAGAAAATACGCCAATAGGTGGGATAGTCATGGAAGTTAAGGGTGGTAGTAATCCTAAAGAATTATCAGAGCCTCAGAATCTATAGGTAATTTTTTTTTTTTTTTTTTTTTTTTTTTTTAGATTATACTCTCTAGCAGGGAAAGATAACTGAATATGTTTGCACTGGTTTGTTGTATGAAGTGATTTAAGCCACCAAGTGTCAAATAAAAATTATGTGCAATTATGAAAGTCAAGGACAAAAAGGATGGATATATCAGAGATCAGTCAGGCTTTAAGCAATACTGTACTATGTTTGATATAATTCTCTGAAGGTAAGTATATGACACAGGTAGCTGATATTTGTGCGCTTTTCATATAAAATGTTGTACTATAAAACTTCACCTACAACTGGAGAACAAGCTTGAACTAGATTTCAAAGAATGAATAGAAGTTAGGTAGGTAAATACAGTTAGGGTAGAATATTAAAGGACATGGCTTTCAAATTGTGCTTCACAAGGGAAAAATCAAAGAAACACTGCTTTTATATATTATATAATGTTCCACACTTCCAGGTAAGATTTTATTCTTATCTAGACAATAATTCTCTCTCTCTCTTTTTTTTAAATGACTCTGTGTAGATATAAGAACATAAGCTGGGGTGCCTAGGTGCCTCAGTTGGTTAAGCATCTGCCTCTGCTTTGCTCAGATCCGAGGGTTGAATCCTGCATCAGCTCCTTGCCTAGTAGGGAGCCTGCTTCTCCCTCTGCCTGCCATTCCTCCTGCTTGTGCAGTCTCTCTTTCTCTGACAAATAAATACATAAAATCTTAAAAAAAAAAAAAAGTAAGCTAATTAGACAAAATAGTAATGCTGCATTATTAAAAATGCAGATTCAAAATCTGACAAATCTAAGGCTTTCATTGTTTTTGACTACTTTAAAATTACTTTAATAAAGCACATTTTGAATTAATTTAAGACAATAGAGGGCCTGGTTTTATCAGTTAGTAAACACCAAGATCATGGGAAATCACTTTTCAGGATGATAAACTATTTTCCTTAATCTGCCTACAGAGATGAATGTGGATAGTTTGGGTGTGTATCAGTTAGGAGCTCTTTCTTCACTAGTATCTGACTATCTAACTAACAATAACTTAAACGATAAGAAAATCACTAATTATCTAACAGAATCTGAAGGTAGGTACCATTGTGGAACTCTTTCAGTAGCTTCACTGTGTCATCAAACAGTCATTTTCATTTGGTTGTGTTTTGTATGTTGGTTTGTTTAGAATCTATTATCTCAAGGAAAAGTATTTGCCTGAAGATTTCAGCATTACATTGTCACATATGCCTCTTTTCCTGTCATGTTTTTTATGACATCGTCACTGAACTAAAGCACAGTGAGACGCACGCACACACACATACATACACACTCATGATTCAAGTATAAAGGGAGAAAATAGCTTTGAGTAAGTGACTAAGACTGTTTCTCACAAGGTATGTTTCACAGTCAAATATCTTTTTCTCTATTTTTTTCTTTTTTATTATAAATCAGACTATATATTTTTGCCAAGGAAGATAATGGTTGGTGCCATGAGGCTTGCAATCACAGAATCACAGATGTAGAAGGTATTCTAGAATTAAAGCACAGAAAGTCAAAATTTAAAATACAGTTAAAATAAAACTACAATATAAATGAATTTCCCTCTTCTGAAGAAGAAGTTTTATAGATGTCATTTCCCCCTTTGAAATAATTTTATACTTTATTGAATTAAAATTCTACTTTTCTTTAATAACTATAAAAATTCTCTACAGTAAAACCTGTCAGGTAAGAATAAAATTCTGATGGAATTAAAAGGAAACAACTTTAGGGGTGCCTGGGTGGCTCAGTTGATTAAGCATCTGTCTTCAGCTCAGGTTCTGATCTCAGGGTCCTGGGATCCAGCCCCATATAGGGCTCCCTGCTCCCCAGAGAATCTGCTTCTCCCTCTATCTCTCTGATCCTCCTTCCCACTCCTCCCTGCCTGTTCCTTGTCTCTCTCTCCCTCCCCCATCCCCTCCCTCTCAAAAAAATAAAGCAAACTTTGCAAATTTTATATTCCATATAGAGATGCATATTCTCCATACAGTAAAATTTTCTTCCAATATAAATTAAAATCTCATCAAACTAACAAATGTGTGTTCTCAAAGAGTGAAATTCCAAAGCAATTCCTTAACCAAATAAAATGATTTATTAACACCTAACATGTCAATTAATAGCTTGATTCATTCTGATACATTTTATGTATGTTTGTATATTATGTTACACTTTATGTATGTATGTATTTATCATTTATCATTTATTTATATTTATTTTTTTACACAAACCCAATGCATACCACAGCAAGTTTGCTCTTTAATCCCCATTACCTATTTTAGCCATCCCCCCTACATACCTTCCCTCGATTTGTTCTTTATAGTTATAACTCTTCTCCTGTTTTATCTCCCTCTGTATTTTCTTCCTTTTGCTCATTTGTTTTGTTTCTTAAATTCCACATGTGAGTGAAATGATACGGCACTTTTTTTTCTTTAAATGACTTATTTCATTTAGCATAATATTTTCTAGTTCTATCCATGTTGTTGCAAATGGTAAGATTTCTTTCTTTCTCTCTCTCTCTCTTTTTTTTTTTTTTTTTTGCAAATGGTAAGATTTCATTCCTTTTTGTGGCTGAGTAATAGTTCATTATGTATTGGATATATACATACTATGTATACATAATATACATAGTATATCCATTATATACATGGATATAATACATATCCATTATACACATAATGGAATATTACTCGTGTGTGTGTGTGTGCATGTGTGTGTGTGTGTATGTATTGCTAAGGTATATTACTGATACCTGATATATATATGCCTGATTTACCCTGATACCAAAACTAGATAAAGACCTTCACTAAAAGAGAGAACTACAGACCAATATCCTTGATGAACATGGATGTAAAAATCCTCAACAAAATATTAATGAATGGAATCCAACAATACATTAAAAAAATCATTCACTATGATCAAGTGAGATTTATTCCTGGTTGGCAAGCATTGCTCAATTTGCAAATTAATCACATTAATAAGAGAAAGAATAAGAACTATATGATTCTCTCAATAGAAGCAGAAAAATATTTGACAAAATGCAGCATCCATTCATGATAAAAATCCTCAACAAAGTAGGTTCACAGGGAATTTAGCTCAACATAACACAGGCAATATATGAAAAACCCACAGTTAATATCATCCTCAATGGGGAAATACTGAGAACTTTTCTTCTAAGATCAGGAACAAGAAAAGGATGTCCACTCTCACCACTGTTATTTAACGTAGTACCGGAAGTTCTAGTCACAGCAATCAGACAACAAAAATAAATAAAAACCATAGAAATCAGCAAGGAAGAATCAAAACTTTCACTATTTGTAGATGACATGATACTCCGTATAGAACACCCAAAGGACTCTACCAAAAAGATGCTAGAACTGATAAAGTCATAGGATACAAAATCAACATAACAGAAATATGGTGCATTTCTATACACCAATGATGAAAGGACAGAGAGAGAATCAATTAAGGAATCAATTGAATATATACAGTCACCAAAAATGATGAGATACCTAGGAATAAATCTAACCATTCAGGTATATTTTTAATCACAGATTTTGTAATCAGAAATAAGATATGCTTTTACCTGGGCCAAATGTCAAAATGAAAATAGTCCGAAATCATTCATGCTTATTTTTTTAATGGACCTCTTGATATTTTGGATTATGTGTATAAAATATTTAGCTAATTAACTATAAAAAGAGTTGTGTATAGGGCGCCTGGGTGGCTCAGTGGGTTAAGCCTCTGCCTTTGGCTCAGGTCATGATCTCAGGGTCCTGGGATTGAGCCCCATATCGGGCTCTCTGCTCAGCAGGGAGCCTGCTTGCCCCCTTCTTTCTCTCTGCCTGCTTCTCTGCCTACTTGTGATCTCTCTCTGTCAAATAAATAAATAGGGTGCCTGGGTGGCTCAGTGGTTAAGCCTCTGCCTTCAGCTCAGGTCATGATCTCAGGTTCCTGGGATCGAGTCCCACATTGGGCTCTCTGCTCCGCAGGGAGCCTGCTTCCTCCTCTCTCTCTCTCTGCCTACTTGTGATCTCTGTCTGTCAAATAAATAAATAAAATATTTTTTTAAAATAAATAAATAAATAAATAAAATCTTTAAAAAAAATAAAGTGTTGTGTATATTTTATAGACCAATCTCAGAAAGCCACACCATACTCTGTAATGCCTGATATAATAATTGTTTTTAATTTTCAAATTATTCAGATTGTCATTCAAACTGCACTGTGTCAGTCTATCTTATCTGATAATTAGGCAATAATAATCTACATATAATCATGACTCTATAGCCTTTGAAAACGTTCCACATGCATCTACCTTAGCTTCTAAAGGTGAAAGGGAGTTGGAGGGAGCACCTCATTGCTTCCAGTCATATCAATTCTAGGATTACTCTGAACTCTGCACATATTCTTGATTTTACTTTTTTGGAGGCTGACATGTGAAGAGCAGAAGAAAGAAGAGCTCCACTCTGTTTATGAGCATCTAATGGTTGCAGCATAGCATTTGCTGTGGCACTGTTCTAGGTTGGCATCCTTGTTTTAAGGAAAAAAAAAAAAAATATATATATATATATACATATATATACACACACAAACAGATTTTCCAATCAGGACTACAGAGATTCCATGGGAGGACACACAGAGAACAGAATCACAGCAAACACATAGAGAATTAGCATCAGTAGGTAGGAAGCCCCAGGACTTGAAGGAAGCTTCTTGAATATTTAAACTATTGACAACAAAAGCCATTTCAGCAAAATCTTTCCCTGGACAAAATTAAGAATTAATAAATCCTCTGGTTTCTTCTAATACCTGTTCTCAACTTAATAAGGAACATAAGATCTGTCTTCCCCACCTCTCTTACTTCCAATGTTCCGTCTCATCTCATCACATTGCTGGGATGTATGTGTGCCTCTGTGTGTAAGAGTGGAGATGTGACTACTGAGGACTTTGTGGACACCTATTTGTGAATGATGCCATACTTTATGAACCTCATATCTACTTTCACTGAACAGAAGATGAGTCTATGGGTGGAAACTCTTACCCACTTCACCCAGAACAAAACCCACAGGTTTTGTTTCTTTTTTTCCTGGAAGTAAGAATATTTGGAAACTCAAAGCAAGATTTTGATGAGATTTTAGATAGTTTCAGGGCCCTTCTTTATTAACATTCCTCTTAGAAACTTCCTTCAAGGAATCTTCATGACTGTACATTCTTTGTGCACCTGAGAAATGTGCTCCTTGCATATCTCTCTCAGCAATAGCTACACCAGCTGGAATCTGACTTCCACCCCTCCTGCTTCAATTTATACTTCTAGGGTTCAGCTAAACTCAGGATACTCCTTTCTTGAAACAAAATTTGATCTCTGACAGGAGAGGCTTGAACACATTGCTAGGCTCTTTTGGGATCAAAGACATATTAAATATCTTTCCATGTATTTATTAATCATATGTATATCATTCTTGGAGAAATGTCTATTGGCTCCTTTCCAGATTTTTTGATTGGGTTATTAAATTTTAAGTTACAGGAGTTCTTACTAGTTTTTATTCCATATACCAGTTCCTTATGAGATAATACGGTTTGTAAAAATTTTCTCTCGTCCTTTGGTGGTATTCACAACTGGTGGCATAACTTGCCAACATAAGACATGTTAACTTTGATGAAGTCTAACTTACCTGTTTCTTTTGTAAACTGTGCTACTGCTGTCATATCTAAGACCCCAGTTAATTCAAGGTCATAAAAATGTACTCTAATATTTTCTTCTATATCTAATTTTTTTTAATTTTGCTCTTACATTTTGTTTTATGATTGATTTTGATTAATGCATGTTTATGATGAGGAAGGCATCCAACTTGATTGCTTCACTTTTGTCCCAGTCTTATTTGTTGAAAGTCTATTCTTCACCCCTTGAATTTTCTTGACACCCTTGTCAAAAGGAAAAATTAACTGACCGTAAATGTGTGGATTTATTTTTAGATTGTCAGTTTTATTCCAATCATCTCTGACTGTCTTCATGCCAATATGACATGGTCTTGATCACTCTAGCTTCATAGTAAGTTTTGAAATCAGGAAGTGTGAGCACTCATTCCAATGTTGTTTATTTTCAGTATTGTCATGACTATTATGGGTCTGTTATATGTTCTTATAAATATAAGTAAGATAAGTTTGTTAATTACTGGAAAAAGAACAAGTAAGGTTTTGGTAGGTATTACATTGGATCAATTTGTAGAATACTGTCATCTTAATAATAAATATTCTGATACATGAGCATTGGATAGTTTCCATTTCTTTAGGTATTCTTTGGTTTCTTTAATGATATTGTTTCGGAGTATAAGTTCTACATGCCCTTTCTTTAATTTATTCCTAAGTGTTTTACTTAATAGTATTGTACAAGTAGTTATTTTCTTATTTTCACTTTCAGAATGTTCATTACAATTATATTGAAATGACATTGATTATATATCTTTGATCTTGCATCCTGTAACCTGGCAAAATAAGTTTGTTGGTTCTTGCAGTTTTTTAGTGTATTCCTTACAATTTTCTATATATAAGATTACATCATTTGCAAAAACATATAGTTTAATTCTTTTCTAGTCTTTTTGTTTTTTTTTAATCTTATTTCTTAATACCCTTATTAAAACAATGTTGAATAGTGCTACAGTGTTGGATAGAAGTAATGAAAATAGACATTCTTGTCTTGTTCCTGATTTTAGAAGACAGAGGCAGAATTTTAATAAAAGATAAGCTGAAACTTCGTATGGGGGTCCCTTGCTTCCATCCCTGTTCTCCCACTGCTCCAAGACTCAAAATGGTTAAAAGAGTATTCAGCTAAAGTGGAAACAGTTTTAGCATTCAAGAAATATATAGTGAGTGTAAAAATAAAACAAAGCAAAAAAGCAGAGACTACCTCAACTTTTGATTGAAATTAAAGCATTTCTGTGAACAATGACTTTTTTCTCTATATTGTGACTTCTCCTGAAATAACACATGAAAACACATGTACATATAATGCCAAATGGAATAAAATATCATCCATAAATAAATATATATGAATGTGTGTGCATGTAATTTTTCTGCATAAAAAGTTACAAAAAAACAGACAAAATGAAATGGCAGAAATAATATCAAGTTTTGTAGCCAACTACAACTCTTGATTTCTTCAATTACTACTTTTGTAATTACTTTGGAAAATTACCAACTGTTCTCATCCTTTAATCCTACATTGTAATTCCTAAATTAGAAAGATATTTTGGGAATTGGAAGTAATGTAAGTAAAATTCCCAGAAGAAAGTTAGACACAGTAGTAATGAGTGCAAAGAGCATAGATCAAAGCAAAAAAATAACAGAACTAATTATGTAATTTATATTTACTTAAACATCTCAAATATTTTAAGAAATGATTGTGAAATTATGATTATTCAAAAACAAAACAAAAACAAAAACCCTTGTGAGATCCTTACATGTTAATAGTCTTCATCAATCTATAATTCCTAGAATAGTTTACATTTCTATGTATGTCTGCCCAATGATTTTCTTCAACTCATGTGTCAAAACTGGGTCCAAATGTCTTAGCAAGTTTTATTGTTCTCAGAAATGACTTTGTTTTCTATAGCATACCTTGAGTAAGATATTTGTATATGTAAGGGAAAGTACAAATAGAGAAAGAAAACAATTATTTCTCCCTGTTGAAAATAAGGGAAGAGACTTGACTTCCATCTGCTTCCATTTCTTAGATCATTTACGTTAGAAAATGTGTCAGTGAATGTTCTTGGTCTCTTTGAAACACCTGGAAATATTTTTAAAAGCTAGAGAAGACTATTGCCAGCTTTAAGGCCTAGAAAGATCTTTCTCAAAACACCTGGGAACGACCTCTTTGAAATGTAATCATTAAGAAAGACAGTGTCCCTATTTCTCAGTTTCTATGGCATGGTGGGTGCTTTACTTCTGTGGTGCCCAGCTACAAGTTGCAAAACTTACGTCATGTCGTAAAGATATAAAAAGTTTATTTTTCCTTTGGATAAAGCCAATTAGCTAACACAGATGGTCACCCCAATTACTAAGTGAATACAGGATGAACTATGTGTAACAAATGGTGTTGTCAAGTCCTCTTATTCACTGTTGTTGTTTATCTTGTCATCATATATGGAATGGGTTGTATCTGGCCATATAAAAAGGTGATATTCCTTTCTGTTTTGTGATTTCTTAGCAGATTGCTTATATGTGCATCACATTTTGCTTTAGTGCTTATTCAATAATAAAACTTTATTTTTTTCTTTTTGTGGAAAGTTCTGGATTATGAGGAGATTTGTTTTTAATTTTACTTCCTGAACAATTCTGGTGAGGAGAAGAGGATGTATGATCATTGCTGCACTGAGAAGAAGAAAAGCTGAAGATTTATGGCCACACAAGTCAGTAGGAGACCCTGTCTCCCTACTAGTCTCCCTTCTAGTTCTCTGCTCTTTTGAAATACTAGCTGGATTGACCACACTTTCCAAATTCAATATTCTACTATTGAATAAACATGGGTAATTCAGACTTTAAAGGATCACCATATGATTGGAAAATAGGGGAAGCCAGGAATGTTGTCTTCAGTTCTTTCTCTTAAATGGCTAATATCTCTCTGTCATATTTTGTAATGGGTATATAAGACTCTAGTCTTGCAGTTGCCTGAGGAATATTCATTTGATTTGGATAAATTAATTAATGTATTTCCTGGATATCTTAGACAAGTCTCATTCCAAGCAAATGAATCACTAGTATTTATGGAATGAACATCATTTAAAGAGAAAATTAGAAATGATTTGGATAGTCAGATGAGATTGAGAATAATTGAAGAACTGTGAGAATAAAGATACTTTCTCTCTTCTTTTCTTTCTCCTTCCCTCTGCTTCCTCTGTGTCTCTTGATCACTCCCTGACTCAAATAGACTCTCTGAAAAGAGAGGTAGTGGGTAGTCCCTTTGTTAATAGATTTATTTACAAAAGGGAACAAAGGACACTACTTCTTTAACCAGCAGCACATTACCTGTCAGTTTGAAAACCTAGGCTTGCATGCCTCACAGTCTAGCCCTGAGTCCTCTTCAGATTTTAGCCCAGATCATCTCCATGAGGACCTTCTCATCCACTTACCATGTAGCTAAGAAAGCAGACATTTTAAAGGGACTAGATCTGGGAATAATCGAGAACTTGGATAAAAACCCATGTCCCCATATAAAGGCAAATTGGAAAAGGAAAAAATAAAACCCCACAAACAAACAAACAAACAAAAAAGGTGTTAAGTTGATGAATGTCAAAACAGAAAAAAAAAAAAAAGTGCCACAAAATTTACATTTGTCTTATATAAAGGGAAATCAGCCCTTCTCATCTGGATTGTCAGTAAACCTACTGCTACTGAGAAGCTACCCCGGACTCCTGAATCATTAGCATGCATTTTTAACCAACAATATTACTCATTTAAAAGCTTCTTGTCCCTGGAACTTCAGAAAGTTTAAGTACTTGGAAGTACCTTATCAGTTGAAAGCTCCATGGATAAAGCTGTGGACTGGCTATTGCAAAGAATGATACAAATAGCAGAGTTTGCTCATTTGATGGAGAAAACACGTCAGAGTCCAGAAGATGACAATGTCAAAGAGGCTGGTGGCCAAGGGAAACCAACTATCAGTCACTTCCCACAACCAAAGAAAAACTAAAGGCATTAGAAATCAACACGGCTTGCTAATGGCAGTACTTGAAGTCTTCTGCTAAAGGTCATCTGGTAAAAATTGTATGGTGTACCCAAAAGAGGGATAAATCCCCCAAATGATTTAATCAGTAGTTTGCTGATGTTTCCTCAAAAATTATTGGCATGGATCTAAGGGGCAGATCTAAGGGCAATCCATGACCTGTCTTGGTTCTCTTGCAATTATCAAACCCTGACTTAAGAAAAAAAGTGATAGGAAAGCAAGAAGACACTAATGCTCAAATCTTAATAGGAGCTAATCATTTTGGGCAAAATCTAGAGTGAGAGAAAGAGTTAAAAATATTAATGACTGCTGTGTTGGCTGTTCAACTAGGACACTTTATTAAAAGGAATAATCCCTTCTAGCCAACCCATAAAGGGAGCTCCACAGACACTCTCATCCAGACTCTGGAAATAAGTTTGCACAAGCAGACACATTGATAGCAATTACTGAAGCTGCATTTCTTGCTTCTGAATTTTAAATGAATATGTATCTACCACTAACAAATAGATATGTGGTATCTGTCATGGAAAAAAAAATTATTATTATTATTATTTTTATTTCTGTAAGTACTAAAAACCTTCATGCAAATTGATAGCTGATTTCTTAGAGGCTTAACAATGGTCTGCTCAGGTATCAGTAATACGATTTCCTAACAGGATAATGGAAGCTACCATTAAAACATGGCAAATTCCAAACTTAGAATCTTCCCTTTCAGTACAATAAAAAATGTTTGTTAATTTTCAAAAATATGTTTAACAAAAGAATGTGGATTATAAAGTGGGCTAAGTAAAATCCAGCTGGACTATGGGAATTACCTAACAAAATAAATCATATAGCACACATTCTGTTTGCTTGGTCAGTGCTATCTGCCAACAACAAAATTATCTAAATAAAACACATTTTAAAGAACTAGACTCTTACCAACCCTATCAAAAAGATAAAATTATTAAAAACATCAAAGAGATATGTTATTTGTCAACAGAATTCTTTATAGGCTGCTTCCAAGATAAGCACAGGAAGTTCTGACCACCTTTATTACCAAAAATTGGGTGGAGCTGGATTTCCTAAAACTAAATGGCAAAAAGTAAGAGATTTTTGTCTATTTACAGTGTGTATGGTGCCTAAAATCTTTCCCTTTTCAGGAAAACCAATGTTCAGGCAATGGTAAAGACTCTTGTAATAAACATAATTCCCACTTTTGGGTTCCCAGAGCATTAAAATCAGAAAGAGAAGGTCATTTTGTTTTAAGTCTTATCCAGTAATTATGTAAATGTTTGTAGATTCCTATAATCTTCAGTTCTCTGGAAAACAGAATGAATGACTCAAACTCTAAAAAAACAAATCATTGGCTAAGATTCTGAAATCTACTATTGCAAGATGGCCTATAGCTTTACCACTAGTCTTGTGAAAAATTTGAGTAATTCCTACAAACTAACACAGAACCTCTCTCTTAAAATTTGTAAATGGCAAGCCTGAGACCATGTCCTGTATTGGATTTTTTAATGTTGTCATAATCATATTACATAATTAAAAGTGTTTTTCTTTTCCTTAGACTGTCCCAGACATGAAATTATAATATAGGACCTAGAAGAAAAAGAAGTCAGGCACTCCTACTGACCAAATTTAGTCCTACTACTTATTAGGTATTCAACAAATGTAGGTTTAATCTTATTCTATTTGTTTGATATTATATTAAATATATGATGATGACAAATATTTAAAAAATTGTAAAAGAAAATGAGTTTCTACTTCAAAAGCACCCCATCGCTCTTTGGCTTTAGTCTAGTTTTGTATCAGTTTTTCCTTTCCTTGCCCAAACAAATCATTTCCCCCCCCAGATTTCCTGAAATATTTTTCTATAATTTTTCAAATTTTCAATTTTCAAGGTTTAGTGCATTTACATTCAGCCCTGCTCTGCCTGCCCCACCTCAGGAGTGTTCTTTTACTAACAAATTATTCTACAAACAAATTCTTTACAGTCTACCTGACATACCAGTAGCTGTGCATGTATCTAGGGAAGAGATAGGATGGATAACCACAAGTAGAGGGGAGGGTAGATTTACTTTTGAAAAGTACATCTATGTGTACCTTTTAAGTTTTGTTCTGAAGAGGAACAGAAATCGTCACCCTTGTCAAAAGGATTATTTTGAGCTAAAGGCAATCAAAACCTAGCAAATCCAGGGAAAGCTCTTTACCTCCCCCTCAACTACCTAAATTTACATTGGAAAGGGGGCCTGTACCAAAACAGAGAGCTGTTACAGATATATCTTTCTACCTGAGAAACTTATCTGTGTAACAGGGAAACCATTTTTCCCCCCCAACACCTCCTCTTACCTTCCTGTGAAAGACCTTCCTCCCCTTTGTACCCTTAGACTTCTACCCTTATCCTTAGCTCAGGATATTATATAAACCTGACTTATGTAGCTTCCTTTTGGATCTCATAATTTTATGGGGTTCCCATAAGTATGAAATTAAATGTGTTTTTCTCCTGTTAATCTGTCTTAAATCAATTTAATTGTTAGATCAACCAAGGAACCTAGAAGATAAGGAGGAAAATTTTTTCTGCCCATTCAGTTCTATGTATGCATTGGGTTTTGAAAGATAGAACATAGTAAATATATTTAATAAATTTAATCCACAAGTTACTTCCTGTAGGAATTCACCCATTACCCTTAGTTGGAGAGGTTGCTAGCCACATTAGAGTTCTGATCTGCAACCAGTCGTGTGGTCACTGCTTAATAAAGGACAGCTGAGTCAATGAATAATTAGGAGAAATCTTGTGTCTAGTTAACAATGGCCCTAGAATTCTAGGGGGAAAGTCTATCCCAGCTGTTTTGACAAAAAATGACAAAGCTTACCTGTGAGCTTTCTGACCAAAGAAAAGAGGCTAGTTTTAGAAAGGAATTAATCTCTGTCATGCAATCAATAATTATTCCTCATACAGGCATGATGAAAACAACTTTTAAGCGAAGACTCCAAGTGAAACAAGTCTTTCTTAACCATAGTGAAGTTCTGTTCCTGCCTGTGACTGGTTTGTGTTCAGTGGTTTTGTTTCAGTGGCTCTCTTAACATGGATAATAAAATTAAACACTCCTTAACAAGAAAATCCTTTTAAAAACAAAACCAGGGGCACCTTGGTGGCTCAGTGGGTTAAGCCTCTGCCTTCAGCTTAGGTCATGATCTCAGGGTCCTGGAATCGAGCCCCGTGTCAGGCTCTCTGCTCAGTGGGGAGCGTGCTTCCCCCTCTCTCTCTGCCTGCCTCTCTGCCTACTTGTGATCTCTGTCAAATAAATAAATAAAATCTTTAAAAACAAAACAATAATAATGATTCAGTAGCATATCTCTTTCAAGAATAATTATTTGCATTTGCGTTGTGGAAAACAGTATGTAGCACCTCAGAAAGTTAAAAATAGAACAACCCTACCATCCAGTAATTGAACTGCTGGGTATTTAGCCCCCCAAAAATTAAAAAAACAAAACAAAACAAACAAACAAACAACAACAAAAAAAAAAACACTAATTCACTGGAATACATGCTACCCTATGTTTATTGCAGTTCTATTTACAATAGCTAAATTATGGAAGCAGCTCAAGTATCCAGAGATAGATGAATGGATAAAGAAGATGTGATACATACACACACACACATACACACACACAAACACACATACCCCAATGGAATATTATTCAGCTATAAAAAAAGAATGAAACTTGCCATTTACAAACACATGGGTAGAGCTGGAGAGCATAAAGCTAAGTGAAATAAGTCAATCAGAGAAAGACAAATATCATATCATTTCACTCTTTTCTAAAAAATATTTTTTTTATTTATTTGAGAGAGAGAGAAAGTAAAGCTAGAGAGACAGAGCATGGGCAGAAGTGAGGGGCAGAAGGAATAGGGAGAAGAAGATCCTCTCTTGAGCAGAGAACCCCACTTGGGGCCCCATCCCAGGCCCTGAGATCATGATCTGAGCCAAAGGCAGAGGTCTAACTGTCTGAGCCACTCAGGCACCCCTCATTTCATTCTTATGTGGAATTTAAGAAACAAATGAACAAAGGGAAGAAAAGAGAGAGACACAAACCAAGAAACAGTCCCTGAACTATAGAGAACAAACTGATCCTTACCAGAGGGTGGGTGAAATAAGTAATGGAGGTTAAGGAATGTACTTGTCATGAACACTGGGTATTATTTGCAATTGTTGAAACACTATTATACACATGAAACTAATATAACACTATATGTTAACTATACTGAAATTTTTTTTAAAAAGGGAGTTATTTGCAATATATGTGGTATTTTGCCTTTCATGGGTACCTAAAAGTACTAAACAAAATAAAAATGCCTACTAAAAGCAAAATAATCATAATCGTGTTATGGCCATAAGACGATTATGATAATCATGGTAACAACATGATTATGATTATCATAAAGACTCAAACTAGGGAGTGTTTGTTTATTCAATATTATTTATGTGACAGATTCTTAGAACATTAAGCACCAGATATTTCCCTCTGTTTTAGTGTGCCATACAAAATGTGGGACATTCTGAAGTAAATGGAGAGGGAGAAGGTAAAACAACCTCCTTTCTTTCCAATGTAATGTAAATTGAGAAAACTTGCTTAGGGAATAACTGGATAAAAGAAGTCATTCTAGATGAGTTAACAAAAAGCAGTGACCATAAGGACAATATTTTTTGAAAGGGCCTTGAGTGCAGTTGCATGTTTGTTTCTTAGACTGTCTGCTTAATAATTAGCATACAAATGGTCCCAACTAGGATTGAAAGTTAACATTTCATTAACCTCACTTATAATACCTAAAGTAGGCATCCACATTTGAATTCAGGAAGAAAATTAGTCTAACTAAGCTCTCCAGAATATAGTGATCTTAAAGCAGCAGCCACAACCATGGTGCGCACTGACCAAACATCCCTGGTTCCGTACACGCACATACACACATATTTAGCTGGAATGAAAACATTCATTGACTATTTTCTCAAAGGAAATCCCTAGTGACTTTGAGATACTGTGTTCTAGAATTGGACTGTGCAGTTTATCCAAAATATGTCTTTCGCTCACTTATTTATTAAATCTTACGGCAATTCATTTCATCTGTATTCATCAGTTCATGCATTTTTCACTTAACAAGTATTTTGAAAGAACCTACTTCAGGTAAAGCACAATTCTGGACCCAGTAGGAGACATAATGGAAAATAAGACTTGGTCATACCTTTATGGGGCCTGCTGTTTAGCAGGGAAGATAAGACTATAAACATAAGGAAATTCAAAAGAACCTGATTAGTTTTTAACATCCTGTTCCAACCATGTGACTAGCATTGTGTTAAGCAACTACTTCTCTGTTGAGGTGCTGTAAAACAGAGCTTAGTAAAATGCATAAGGAGTTCAGAAAGATTTCTACCATCCAAGAGGCAGAGGGGATAATGGTTGAGAACAAGGTCAGTCAAACCACACTGCTCTGGTTTGTGTCTCAGCTTGGTCATTATATCCACGTTAGGCATGGACACTTGGCAAGTCACTGCCTCATCTTCATGAGCCTTTTTTACGTGAGGGGAATGATAAGAGGGATGCCTATCTTATAGGTTTGTTGTGAGGATTAACTTAGTTAAGAAATGCAAAGCACTAACAACTGTTTCTGGTGTGTAGTAAATGATGCAATAAGTATTTTTTTTTTTTTAAGTTTGATGTATAATGGAAGTTCCCCCCCAAAAAAACTGAAGTCATAGTTAACTGGTACCACAATTATAGGTTCTTTTTTTCTTTTCTTTTGGAGAGCAAATTCTTGTTTTTAGAAGTGAAACAAAATCAGTGCTTCACCAGCACTAAATGTTTAGTGCCAATCCATGAGGACCTCTCTGGCACATTAGAATTACAGCGTTTATCTTAGAAAAAGTACTGGACTGAGAGTCAAGCATATCAGTGATAATTCTAGTTTTATAGTGCAGCTGACCCTTGAGCAACATGAGTTTGAACTACACAGGTCCATTTATACTTTTTTTAAATAAATACAGTACAGTACTATAAATGCATTTTCTCTCTTTTTTTAAACATTTTCTTAATAACATTTTCTTTTCTCTTTATTGTAAGACTATGATGTGGGAACCAAAGGCAGAAAAAAATTATTTAATTTCCTTACTACTTACAGCCCATTGATAAGTCCTTGAAATAGGCTGAGTGACATTCCCCTAGAGACTCAGTTGCCTGAATGTTGACAATTTGCTAAGGACAAAAGTCAATCTTATCCTGACCCCAGGGTCCTATAAGTCTACTTTAACATTTAAAAATTCCTTTGGAAACTTCCTTTATTTCCACCTCCCCCACAAGATACACGGTAGTAATCATCCCCCAAATATATGACCTACCCAGTATACATCTGAAGGGTCCCATTGAGTAAGGGACAGGTGGGGATTGGGAGGGAGAGATATGTACAGATATGTAGGGAACCAGGCTCACAGAAATCCTAGAAGTGCTGATACATAAGGAAACCAGAGATAAGGGAACAAACCAGACCACCCTGCCTTGGGTGTCAGAGGCGGGTTCTTTTTATGGCAGTCACACTGTGACCAATAAAGAATAATAACAAGACCCCGGAGAAGAAGTAAGCCATTAAAGATGTTATGATCAGTCCTTACCCAAATAGAAGATATCACAAGAATGGAAGGCTACAAGATCCCTGGTCAGTTTCAAATAAAAGACTGTCAGTGGAGGCCCACCTTGGAAACCCTGTCAAGACTCCTCTCAGTCCTGAGAGTTCTTCCTGTAGCCGTGTTTAATAAAACTCAATCATTTCACTCACTCTCCTTTGTCCACGAGATTCATTCTTCCACTCTGTGAGACAAGAACCTCACTCTCCTGCTTCAACTACAGTGATAGATATAAGATATATATTAAGGTCCACACGAACAAATCTGTATTATGTCAAGTTTTAAATTTAAATTATACTATAAAATAACTCAAAAAAAGTTTGTGTACTTGAGATTTAAAATATTAAAGAAAACCCATTGTAAATAATCCAATGTAAATAATGTAAAGAATCCAATGTTAATAAATAGCATATGTAAATAATAATAGCATTATTTACATTCACATAAAACTACTTCATAGAGTCCTAACATGGATATACGTTAAAATCTTGTGTAAGAAATGCCAATGTAACTTCAAATATACCCTATTTCTAATATTTAAAAAGTGAAGTTTTCTACTAGAGTTATTTTTATTTAGTAATCTTTGGCAGTCAATGAGAGAGAAAATGTGTGGGCTTTGCATTTCACATGACCTTAGGTTAATGAGTCTATGATTCTACGAGTTGAAATGCAGAAAGAAATGTAGAAGGTCCTTTTGAAGACAAACACACACACATGCAAAATGTGTTCAGTGGTTTCCTAAGACCACCATCAGGTTTGATGATTGACCAAAACTACTCACAGAACTTGGAAATGCTATTATAATCACAGCTATGGTTTATTATAGTGAACAGAAACCAACTGAAATTAGCAAAAGAAGAAAGGGCATAAGGTAGAGTCCAGGTGGGACAGGTGCAAGCTTCCAAATATCCAGTGGAGTCATGCGGACAGCACTTAATTCCTTGTGAATATATGTGAGGACTTATATGGAGTACTGCCAACCACAGAGGCTTATGCAAGACTTGGTGTCCAGGATTTTTTGTGGTTGGTCATGCAGCCATAGAGCACCTGCCTGGCTGACCTATTTCTTCAGTCTCTAATCCCTTCAGAAGTTAAACTGATGCTACAGGGACCAAGACCCCTTCCTTAAATTAGGCTTTTAGCATAGACTACCTGGTGTGAACTAAGGCCCTGATTAAACAAAAATATTAAGTATAAAATTCCAAAGTTCTAGAAGTTATCTCCCAGAAGCTAATCAAAGGCTTTCTTTGGAATACATAGGGTTTGCACAATCCATGCCTGCTGAGTTAATTCTTTACTGAACAGTATATAACTTGTCTACTAAATGGTACTACAGAGATTCTAATTAGAACCATACTGGAAAAAAAGAGTCAATATACTTCCTACTCTTTAATGTCCAAAGATAATAACTCATATTTGAAAATATGACCATGGGTATATTTCAAATTTCAAAACCACACTGAATGAAGCTTTATTGCTCTGAGGTTTTTTTTGTTGTTGTCGTTGTTTTTAATAAGTTTCCTCCAATAGTAGAGGAGGCATATTCTGGAAAAAATCTCCCTTGTCATTTTCCATACAAGTTGAGAAACATGATGAGCAATTAGTAAATGCAATGATGCACTGCAATCTCCAGAAACCTCTTGAGGGTATCAGAAAAATATCCTATTTGAATATTGGGAAGTGAGGAAGGCAATCTGGTCTGATCTATGCAACTTGGCCTCTGAATATCTAAGTTGCTGTCAATCATTCTCTCTGAATTAATAAATGTTTAGCACAGCAGGAAATACTAACTTATGCAAGATTAAATTGTTGCCAATAAGGAAAAAAATTAAGAAGGAATTTTCTATTTGCAAAAAGATACATTTACTGTTAAGAGATGTTTCATTATTAAAGATATCTTTGTAAGGACAAAAATAAAATATTTTTTAGCTGTAAAGCCCTTATATTTCTGCTCTAAGACATTAAATTAAAATACTGAATTTGCTTTTCCTTTGTATGTTTTTATACTATGTAAAATAGAATGGATATTAGTGTGCCAAAGACATAATTCATGAGATAACAAAAAATAAATATTTTTAAAGATCAAGTCATAAATTTGAATGTAATTAGGAATAGGACTAAAGAAGCAACCCAACAATAAAATGTAGTTTCTTAACCATGGCTATACAGGGGCGCCTGGGTGACTCAGTTAGTTAAGCAGTTGCCTTTGGCTCAGGTCATGATTACAGGGTCCTGGGATCAAGCCCTCCATTGAACCCCACATCAGGCTCCCTGCTCAGCAGACAGCTTGCTTCTTTTTCTCCCTCTGCCTGCCACTCTGCTTACCTGTGCTCTCTCTCTCTCTCTTTCAAATAAATGAGATCTTAAAAAAAAAAAAAAAGGTTATGCAAATATACTAGGTGCAAATTCTTCCTTATTTACTTTAATTTTATGCTGAAAAAAGGTCTTGATTTTATTGACCTTGAGTATGATTTAAGGGAACTAAATCACTGACTTGTTTCGTGGTTAATCTAAGAAAAATTTAAAAAAGAGTACAACATGTATATTCTACTGATGATTGTAGAGGGATGCTGTATCAGTTACATATTCCCTAAAATCTGTCTAAAATTTACAGTACACTTTTAAATTGCTCAAATTCTTTTGATTAAAATACAATTTAATATACTATAGTTCTTTTTCCTTAACATAAAGCAAGCATATGGTATTCAGTTCATATGAAAGAGGCACTTATCTTTTTTTTTTTTTTGAGAAGTATTATATACTTGCAGGGTATTGAACATTATTTCACTTTACTTGATAATGGTTACATGATCATTCTCATTGATAGGGGGGAAAAAAAGCGTCAAATAAGTCAGTGTTCCCAACTATTAAAAAAGTAATAGAAGTCATTGTTAAGAACTAGGCATTGTAGTCAAGATTAGCTGGATTCTCATTTTGGCTGTTTCAATTACAAGCCTTAAAATATTAGTGTGTGGGATAACAACAGTACATAAAGCAACAGATTTTTTGAAGGATTAAATGAACTTATCCATGAAAAGAATTAGCACAAGCCCTGACACTTTATGGGTATTCAATGAATGTTACTTATTTTTATTTTTTTCTTTGCTTTATTAATTTGAGGAAACTCCAGAATATTTAGAGGATAATGGTCAATTGACCCTAAAGGTGTTTGGAATAATTCTGCTCCATAATGGCAACTATATAGTGCTCTATGTTTAAAGAATAAGTGTAGTCTTGGCAGCAGCTCTTTCTGCCCTCGGGTAATGAATCATGCTTTGATAGACCACCATTTTGCACCAAAGATGTCTCAAGAATTCTTTCTTGGTCATTGGCTCCGGACCTTACCCTACTGAACCTCACCTCTATAACAAAATCTCATCATATGGTACCTGAACATGGGGCTTTGAGTCTTTACATCCACACCCTAAGCTTTGTTGCCATAACTTCCAACAGATGGTCCTTTCCACGTGGGAAGATCCTCCCCTGGACTCCACTGTCTCTGCCTTTCACAACTCCTACATACATTAAGTCACCAGCTGACCAATACTGACCCATAGGTAGGGACAACTCTACTCCCCTATTCAGCAGGAAGAACTTTCAGATGAGACCTTTCACCTTCAACTTTAAAAGATTTAAGGGTCAGAACTGTTCAAGGAGGAGTGATGAGGGACCAGAAGGCTGGCTGAGGACAAAGCAGAAGGTGACACCCTGCAACCTCCTCCCACCCTCCACCTCTGGGTGGGACAAGTGTGACATTCTTCCATCTTAATGTTAACACCTTGCTAAAGGGGAAAAACAACATTAACTTGACAATAGCAAGGCCTCTGGTATCTTGTAGGTCCTCTTTAGCAAATGAAATTTCTTTTGAAAACTCCCTCTTTCCCTACCTCCCCCAACCCCATATTGTATAATCAGCCACCCATCACAACCCCTGTTCAGCAGCTTTTTCCACCCAGGGGTCTTGTCCACGTTCTTTAATAAACCACCATTTTGCACCAAAAAAAAAAAAAAATAGTGTAGTCTTTATCAGTACGAACTAACTGAACTTTCTGCAATGATAGACAAATTCTGTATTTTTCCTATATAATATAGTCAGTCACCAATAGTCACGTGTGACTATTGAACACTTGAGATAGGACAAGTGCAACAAAGAAACATATTTTTATTGTATTTACCTTTTATTTTTAATTTAATTAGCTGCTTGTGGCTAGTGGTAAAAGTATTGTACAGCATAGGGTCTTTATGCTTTATTTTTTAATATATTTCTCAGCTGAAATCAGGTGTTCAGCCACTGCTGTAAAGCACATTCAGTTGCACTTGCATTAAGAAAGGCAATATCCCGCTTTGCTTAGAAGTCTTTCTTTAGGCATAAGAGTAGTGCTTTTCCTCTGTTCAATTTTAGAGGAATTAAAACTTGATTTCATATTGGGATCCGGGGTTGCAGTAGCAAAACTACCGGCTGACGCAGGCCCTCAAATTCCACATAAAGATTTATCATCAGCTTCAGGCCATCTAGTAGGAGGCAGGTTACTGCACCTAAATGGACACAGAGAGGTGAAATGGCACAGAGGTCAAATTCTGGATTCTCAGTGACCAGGGTACATAACCATGGCAGGTCCTGAATGTCTTCTGACTAATACTAGGGTGGCTTCCAGAAGCAAGGAGCAGTTCAAAGTCTCCATCAGGGCTTTCTATGCTATAAGAAACAATTCCTCTAAGTATCAGTTCTTTTATCTAATTTTTCTAATTATCTAATGTTTCCCATTAGCCAAATCCAAATGAAAGTCAAATGGCAAGAGAACTCTGCTGATGCCAGCCACACAGTTCTACCTGCTGGGGAGAGAGGAGGGAAGTTCTGCACAGGCAAGTGGAAGATATGAAATTATATTCTATTTCTAAAACTGAAAGGAATCTAGGGAGCTATGGTGCGATCCTATTCTTAAACCACACAGGTAGACCTGAATGGAGAAAGAATGAAAGGTATAACAAAAAATTCAGTTTGGTTATAGAAAGTGCTGACAACTTTCACCTCCTTCTTTGTTATGCCCCCCCAAAAAAACTAAGGACAATGTCATAATTGAGACTAAGTTTTGCGGACTCTGGGATAGCATATTCTACATACAAGAGGAATATAAATAATATGAGACTAGAGGGCATACTCATAAATTATTTAATGGCCAGAAAATACTTCCATCTCCTTATGCAAGCCTCTTTGCAATATGACTTTGCTGCTCCTCTCATCCAAAAGGTAGGACTCAATTCTTGAAACTAGTCAAATCTGTGACTAGTTTTGATCAATAAAATGCAGCCAGAGTATATTACACAAATTCAGGAGCCTACATCTCAAAAAGCCTTGCCACTTCCACCTTCAATCCACTGGAACGCTGCCCTAAGACCTCTTTGGGACAAGATGATAAGGCCTCTTTTGGGAATAGAGATCAATTGAATAAGAACTCATGAGCTTGAATTAGTAGTCAGTACCAATTTCCAGACATGGGGGGTTAGCTACCTGAAACCATCCAGCCTGGACAAAGTAGCCACATAAGTGAGCTTTAGATGAAACCAGACCCACAAAACCATAAGTTATTATATAGCAGCAATAGATGACTAAAACAATAATAGAAGAAACAACCCAAACTGTGATGTTTAAATCCTAGACTTTTCTAAGAAGGACTGGTTCAAACCTTTCTGGGTTTTGATGTTGTATTTTGTTTTCATATTTATTTTTAGATAGAGGTTTCATATTTGTTTTTAGATAGTTACCAAAGGCAAATGGCATATATTTTTCTGTTAAATACAAAACAGTGTTTCACTTCTTGTGTTATATACTTTTCTGCAAATTTGAAAATATGTATTTTTTTATTAAATACATGAACAGAGGTATCATTTTATTCTGTGTCACTGTGATAGCCAATCTATAAAAAAAAATCAATACATGTTATTTTTCTCTGTTCTTAAAACACAAGTCAAAAATATCTACCTTATGGTTTTCTATATTTATTCAGATGCTTTGGCATCAATGGGATTTAGCCATATGATTTTAAGTAAACAGCACTGACAACAGCAATAACAATAATAGAGCAATCTATATTGATTTAAGAAAAGACAAACCATAATAGCATATAATATCAAGGGTATTGTAAAAGATGGCCCTTAATGAATATACTTTGAAATAACATTGTCCTTTCATTTTATTTAAAAAATGATCAATCTTAAAATTTGTGAAATATATATTTTTTTAATTTTTTTAAAGATTTATTTATTTATTTGAGAGAGAGAGAAAGAGCAAGTGAGAGAGAGAGAGAGCATGAGCTATGGCAGGAAAAGGCAGAGGGAGAAGGAGAAGTAGGCTCTCCACCAATCAGGGAGCCCTAGGTAGGGCTCAGCTCAATCCCAGGGCCCTGAGATCATGACCTGAGCTAAAGGCAGACACAGAACTGACTGAGCCACCCAGGTGCCCCTGAAATATTTCTATTTAAACAAGCTCACATGTAAACATTGCCAAGCTTAAAACGCAGACCTGTTGAACAAATCCCAGAAATTTATAAAAATAAAGTATAATAAATATAATGAAAATATAAACCATAATAATTATAAAAATATTGAGGCTTATGAAAGCAGAGAGTTTATCTGAAATTTTCTATCATCCATTTTATCACTGTGACAAAAATTTAGGCTAGAGACCTAAATAAACAAACTTATTTATTTATTGTTACTTTATCCTAAGGACGTGTTCTCCTTGTTGCCCTAAAAATTATTACATGATTTGATTTTGTATGGTAAATGATTCATTCATTTAACAAATTCTTAGTTAATATTTGTTAAGCATTTACTATATGTGAAGCACTATATTAGATGCTGGATATCCATTAACAACGATATGGCATATTTGCTATTATGGAATTTTTAATCTGGGTAGCAATAAAAAATGAATAAATAAAAAATAGTTTTTATTATGAGTTTAGACAAAAGCCATATGGAAATGTTTATTGCCTTGGTGATACTTAGGCCTAATGGATGAACAAGACCAATGGTTAAGAAGTCAGTTCCTAATGTCCTCCGTGTTATTCCATATGCTCCACAAGTAAGTGAAACCATATGATAATTGACTCTAAGGCACGGAGAGGAGAAATGAAGTGGGGGAAATCAGAGAGGGAGATAAACCATGAGAGACTGTGAACTCTGAGAAACAAACTGAGGGTTTGGGAGGGGAGGGGAGGGAGGGGTTGGGTGAGCCTGGTGGTGGGTATTATGGAAGGCATATATTGCATGGAGCACTGGGGGTGGTGCATAAACAATGATTTCTGGAACACTGAAAAAAAAAAAAAAAAAGAAGAAGAAGTCAGCTCCTCCACAACCTAATATCACATGCTCTAAACTTAAAAGAATTAATAAAGAAAAAAAAAAAGGAAAAAAAAGAATTAATAAAGATCTTTAATATTATATTCACTTGGAAAATATTGTGATCACTTGATTGATCTAACTACTTTATTTCCTTGGACAAATACTGTAACACCTTTATAGATCCCCAACACTTATTGGACAAATAACTTGACTTCATTCAAATGTATGTTATCTCTACCACTTTCAAAGAAAATTGAAGTTTGATAATTACTTGAAGTTTGGTAATTCATGACCACACAGTTCACTTTACTTCCTTGCTCAGTTCTGCTATCTCATCTTTCTTATTTTGCATGTTATAATGTCCCTCCTAGGAATGCTTGGGTGGCTCAGTTGGTTAAGCGACTGCTTTGAGCTCAGGTCATAACATCAGGGTCCTGGGATAGAGTCCTGAGTCGGGATCTTTGCTTAGTGGGGAGATTGCTTCTCCCTCTGCCTGCCACTATCTCTGTTTGTGCGCTCTCTCTCTCTCTCTCCCCCTCTGAAAAATAAATAAAATCTTTAAAAAAGTAATAATAAGGTCCCTCCTCCATTGCTGACCACAGATCAGAGAGGGAATGTGGATAATAAGCAGGAATAATTTTTAAAAGTCTACTCTTTTGAGGTATCACAAAATCTGACCATGATTATGCCCGGCCCCTAGCTCGTAAGCACCCTCTCCCTTCTTTGTTTGCTGTTGTGTGCAGTATGGCCAATCAACAAAGACCCCTTTTTTCCTTCTTTTTATTAAATTTGTATCTGTGGACTTTTATTCCAAACTCTAGCCAAGTATAGAGGAAGGAAAAGAATATCACAGATGGAGTCTATAGTGTTTCTAAAAAGTAGTTACATCAGAAGGGGAAATAATTTTACATGAATTCTGTATAATAATGAAGCCGTTAAAAGATTAAACTCTTATGGGTAGCATTTTTATCGCATTTGGTAAACTACTTATACTATAAAGGTAGTAGTAGGGTATAGGATAAGCATTGATGCCCTGGAGTACGCTTACTATGTTGATTCCCAAGTCTATCTTTTATCAGTTTGATTTTGGTCTAGTTACCTAACCTCCTGTACCTCAGTTATCTTAACTCTACAATGGAGATAAGTAAAAGGATAATGAGAGTTTCTGTCATGGGTTTGTTCTTAGCTTTTGTGTACAAATATATGCTTCCTGGAACATTGTGAGGGCTCATTCATGCTAACTCCTATCACCATGTCATTATCATTTTTTTTTCCGACTTTACATACACCACTCTTTTCACTAAAATATTGCCCAGATTGCCTCAACTCTTATTCCTCAAAAGTAAATGTTATTTTCTAGTTCTTTTTAATATGATGTCACTAATTTTCAAAAAATATGTTAAACTCAGTTAAAAAAATACTCATCAAAGAAATTAAGAGAGTTTTTAACCATCAGAATGGGATTCTATGTTTTGTATAAATAAAATAATACTTTATATTTTAAATACATTTAAAATATATAATTTGATCTTTAAGCATTGGTGTCTAGAAAAAAGTACAGGGATCACCTTCATACAAACAAAATCTAAGAATACAAACAAAAACTAGTTTCTTAGTAGGCTCATTTTTATTTTTTTTTAAGATTTTATTCATTCATGAGAAAGAGTGCAAGAAGGAGAATGAGGAGAGGGAGAAGCAGGCTACCGATAAAGTAGGGAGCCCAACATGGGGCTCAATCTCAGCATCCTGGGATTATCACCCAACCTGAAGGCAGACACCTAACCAACTGAGCCACCCAGGTGCTCCTGGATCATTTTAATTTTTCAAAATACAACAGGGCATAATAGAAATGAAATACTTAACATTCTCTAATTGCTTACCAGTCTTTCTTGTACAGATATATTTTCCAGACTAGTTGATTACCACGGTGAAAACAGGTTGACACACTTACTGATTAAAACTACATTCACTTAACTGACTCACTGAAGTATTAACCAGACTATTTTTTTCTACATTCGCAAGTCAATTTCCATTTTTCAGTTTTAGGGAAAAAACTTTCTGAATTATCAGAGAGTAGAAACAAAAGTGGAGTTGGCAGTACTTTGTAGTGGAGACTTGGATTCAAGACTGCTACCATTGCCCACAAATGTGACTTCAGGCATGTTATTAACTAGCTGTGTGATTTGGGCAAGTTAATTAATTCTCTACAGTAGCTTTTGTATATCTACTGCATATAAGATGAGAGAGTTGAAGTACATTACCTCTAAGGTATCTTCCAGTTCTGATCTATTATAGCTCACATATGCCCTGAAATTCCAAATTTATTTTATTTTTTGACAACCAAGAGAATCATGAATTATTTCAGAAGACATTATCAAATTCTCAAATCTTTCTTAAAATATTATTGAAACTGCAAATGCAGTTTGTAACAAGTATTTTGGGTCAGGCTTTTATCAGCATATCAAATAGACTTTTAATATATTGCAACTGCAAATGTATTGAGCATTACTTAACTATAATCTTGCAAAAACATCGTATAGATGTAATACATACTTCTTCGCTTGCATTTTGATAGATAAAAGAAGAAAACAGTGTTACTTCAATGTCCTCAATCTTAACTAACCTAGTTAAATGACATTACAAGTCAGATTCATAGCATGCTAGGTGAATGATATCCTAACTGCAGAAATACAGCATATCATTTTCCTTTTTGAGGTTTCTTTACATCTCTATTTTTTTAGAGTTCCCAGAGTTTTCAATGTATGGTTGAATCAAGCCCCTGGTTCTACACTCCTCAGGCTTATGCACCATGTTCTTGCAGTCTCAGAAAACACTGCTTTGCCACTGACAACTTGCATCCCCTAGAAGTTTTATGAGCCATAACCACTTATATTAGTGGCAGGGGGATTGTTCTGGGCCATGCCTTCACTACTCTGCACAAATCTGCCCCAGAAGGCCCATCCTATCTCAGACCCTGCTGCCATTTTTACCCTTTACTTGAGCTGCCAGCGAAGGTACTCCACTGTGACAAGGACAAAATTCCTATTTCTCTTTGCTAGTAGGGAAAGCTTCCTCTTTTTCTGTCTATGAATATTTTAGGGAAATCCCACACAAAGTTTCCTGAGGGCACAGTACTCACAACTCTTTTAGTTTTATAAGAAGCCTTTTCTTCCTCAGGACACACAGCTGTTCAAGGTTGAGTGCTCCATTCTATGTCTTGTGCTCAATGCAGTGGATTGTGCTGGGTTCCTTCTCCCATGCTGCTTGTACTCTGCCACAGTGGGATCACCAGATGCCCCTGTGCAAGTCTGAATACCGACTATGAACACAGTCAGATACTTGGCCAAATCAGCAGATGCAGCTAAATACGAGGAGAGAATTGGTACTAGAGATGGTCAGTGTGGAGTGATGCTGCCTAACACAACTAGGAAAACCTATCTGAATTCATTTCCTGATCAGGCCGATACACAGGATTGCATAAGGAAACCCTGCTGTAGTTATCTCAAAATTATATTAAGGATATTTTACTAAGTATTCTAAATGTACTGTGGAGATTTGTAATTCACACTAACAAGAGTTTATAACAAGAGTTTATAATTGCAATAATAACAAAAGCTTATAATAGTAATAAGATGAATTTGTGTTCAAATTCTAAGCAAAATTTTGACCAGGGAATTCATTCTTTAATGAGTTTTCAAACAAACAAGGGAACAAATTAATTTTTCTTGACCAGGGTAATAGCTTTTCAAAAATTATAAGATAAAAAAAATTTTTAAACAATAGAAAATACAACAAAATTTGGAGAAGTTTGGGGAATAGACTGAAAATTACCACCTCTAAATAATTCCCTATTTTGCATTGTAATTTCCTTCCCAGTTTAATTCTTCTGTGTAGATTGTTGCTATTGTTGCTAGTATTAATGTTGTTTTAACATTGCTCTTACAATACTGTCCACACAATTTCATAAACATTGCTTTCTAGTTAAGATTGTTACATATTTGTTTATCCTTGTCATTAACTAAAATTTATAACCATTAAATGTTATAATGAATACACTCAAATCTATGGCTACAGCAAAGATTATTAAGCTTTTCTCTATCACTGACTACTGAAGTTTCTTTCAATTTTCACAATTTCAAATTGTTTTAATAAATAAATATACATGTGCTGAACATATATTTATTTCTGATTATTTTGTTAGGATGCATTACAGAAGATAATTAAAGTGTCTAAATATTTGGAGACACTTGATATCTATCACCAATTGTTTTTCAAAAGAATACCAACTTATACAGTTGTTATATATGAAAGTACTCAAATACATTTAAAAAATGGTATGTTTGAGGTGCCTGGGTGACTAAGTCAGTTAAGCACCAAACTCTTGATTTCAGTCAGGTCATGATTTCAGGGTTGTGAGATGGAGACCCATGTTCAGCTCTACCCCAGACATGGAACCTGCTTGGGATTCTCTCTCTCCCTCTTCCATTGCCTCTCCCTGGCTCATGCTCACTTTCTTTCTCTCAAAAAAAAATTGCATGTTTGAATTAACATTACATGATTCAGTAGTTAAAATATTATGGTGCAATAAATAGGTTCAGATAAAAATTAGCAAATTATTTCAAATTAACTTCCAGTTTTCTGAGAAAAGTCATTAATTACATGTATATAATCTAGTTTTTTTATATTAGCCATAAATATAGGGAAATTAAAATGTGGGTTCTTTAGAGTATATATGAAGGTTATCAATTCTTATCTGAGAGGCATTCCTTATCTGAGAATCATGAAGTTACTTATTTTACAATTCTTTCTGAGATATTGTCTATCTAACCTGAACATGAAAAACTGTTATGAGAACATGAAAAAAAAATTATTTTTCTCCATGTTCTTCTCAAGAATCAACTTCTGTCTGGTATTCTCTTTCCTGAAACAGATTTCTTAACAAATTTATATGTTATAACTACTCATTAAGATCACATATGTCTTCTTAAAACCAACGTTCAGTGTTAAGTGGTAGACTTATCCTGTAATGCATAGATAGAAAATGACTGATCTCTCTTCAAAGAGACAGGGCTGTCCCTGTAAAATATATGGCACCAAATATTGGAGCAGAAAAGGTAGCTCTGCCAGGTCCCCAAGAGAAAGGAGAAAGGAAGGGACTGGGCCAATGATACACACTTCTTCCCTACACTTGGCAAACAGAGACCTCCCTCCACCCTGTGGAAAAGAAGTAGTGGGAAAGAGCCAAGTGTATTTAACTGATAATCCACCCTCATATAGATGAGGGGAGTGAGGAAGAAATGTCTTCCATTATTATAACTGATAGCCATTAAACACTTACTCAGGGTAGTTCCAGATGTTTTATATATGTTATCTCCTTTAAGTCTCCCACAAATTTGACTGGTAAGTAGGTACTGTGGTTATCTTGACTATACAGATGAGGAAATAGACACCGAGGTAAGGTAAGTAGGTTGTGCAAGGTAACAAACCTACTGGTATAGCTGCGATTTGAATGCCAGAGCTTAAATTCTGGGGGAGTTCTCAGTCAGTTACGAAACTCAACACCACATCCTTATAATGCTGAATGCTATGCTCTTCAAAGGACTCACTAAATGAGAGAATCAAGACTGTACAACTGTACTAGGGTTAAACTCAACTTCAAAGTAACTGGTGACTAAGTGAAACCATGTAGGACCTGGAATGATTTATATGTCCCCCAAATAGGTCTAGTTTGGGCCTGAACATTTAGGATAAGGCAGAGAGTGAGAAATTAATGAAGCTGGGCTCTGTTATTCATCTTGATTCACCAAGAATGCCGGCTTTGGCGCCTGGAATAGAACACTTAAGTCACCTTCTTTTTGTATAGATGGATGGATGGATTAGTGGATGGAATAAGATATAACTGGATGGAAGAAACCAGGCTGGACTTGAGTCCAGGCTGTATAAATGGCTTACTCTTTTTTTATACATTGGCAACAGCCTTGAAATAAGAGTACTGATGTTAGGCTAATAAAAAAGACAAATACATAATATCCAGAGGCTGAAGGTGCCTCACTGCAGAGCTTTCTAAACTTTAACCTCTGGTAAACTTGCTTCTTCCTTGCTGTCCCCTGGATCCTAAGTCCTAGCAGTATCTTCGGTTCCTTGCCACATGAGTCTTTTTAAAGTCAGCAAAGGAGACTCCAGCAGGACCAGAGCTGCAATCTTGTATAATGTCATCGTATACATTTCATCACCTTTGCTGTATTCTATTGGTCAGAAGCAAATCACAGGTTGTGCTGACACGAAAAAGTAGAGATAGTGCAAAGAAGGCCGGGCTGCAGAAGCCACATGAAGAGTCTGTCTGACTCAACTACTAGTCTCTCTGATAACTCAGAATTGTGTGTGTGTGTGTGTGTGTGTGTGTGTGTGTGTGTGTGTGTTCATACATACACATACATCATTTTGCTTAAGACATTGTTACATGTGCATTTCCATTTAACACCCACATCAAGTAAATGGTTAAACTTTGTAGAAGGTTACTAAAGTATCATTCGTTTTCCATTTAGTAGGTCCCCAATGATTTTACTATTCTTGGGGGAAATAAATTATTGAACAAGTTAGATCATTCTTGAAAAGTATTGTCTTTTAAAAATGTCTCCATATAAATAAATGGTTGAGCATGAACCCCTGAACAAAAAAAGAGCCATTCACCATTGGAGATTTAGTTGACTTTACAGTTTTTCCTTAGGTGCTTTCTCTGGATAATTCTTTGAGATCTAAAAATCTTTATGTAACCATTTCAGGTAAGATTATTATAACAGAAATCAAGGCTGGATTAATTTTTGTTTACTGCTATAACAAATCACCAGTAACAGAGTGGCTTATGACAACACAAATTTCATTGACTTACAGTTCTGGACTTCAGAAATCTAAAATGGGTCAACAAGACTGTTTCTCTCTGGAGGATCTAAGAGATAATCTATTTTCTTGCATTTTCTAGTTTCTAGAGGATGTGTGTATTCTTTGGGTCATGGTCCCTTCCTCCATCTTCAAAGCTTGTAGTGTGACATCTTTAAATCTCTCTCTGACTTTGATCCTCTCTCTCCTGCCTCCCCTCGCTCACTTAAAAGAACCCTTGTGATTATAAAGTGTGCGCCCCGTAATCCAGAGTAAGCTCTCATCTCAAAATAACTAACTAAATTACATCTGCATAGTCCACATTGCCCGGTAAGGTACCATAGTAACAGGCTCTGGGGATTAGGATGAAAGTGTTTTAGGTGGGGAGGAGTGGCAATTATTCAACATACCACAGTGGTTTAAGTAGGAGCTTACTTTCCTCTTGTAACAAGAAACTGGAGAAAGGAATATAAAGGATCGGTAATGTTTAAATTGACATCACTCATTTTAGGGAAGGTTTTCCCCTTGTAACTGGAAGATAGCTACTGGATCTTACTGTCAATCACATCCATGTAAACACGTTAGGAAGAAGAAGGAAGGAGGAGAGAAGGAAAAGCACAAGCTAACTTCAGAGTATAATTAACCAGAACTCCTACAAAGAGTAATACTAAATACAAGAAGGAGGAAGGAATCAAGAATCTAGCTTGCATAGCCAGAATTACAGAGACAGAATAGCGAGAATAGTGTGAGGTTTGAATATTTGCTGAGCCAGTTGACAAGCTTGTGCAAGAATTTCAATATCTTATTATAGAATAATTGTATATTTTATTAATTGTTAAATTCTAAGGAAAATATGCCATATGTATGTGCCCTACTTGAAAAAGAAATATTTCTTGGTAAATGAAATTATTTCATCAGCCATCTTTGTGAGAAGTACTTGAATAAATGTGATTTCTTTTCTTCTCAGAACACCAGAGAATTCATGACTCTGATTTCCATATTTACACTCTTATCCTATACAGAGTTCCATTAGTCCCATGTAATCCCCCATTATTTGTTTTCCTCTTGGGACAATGAGTAGAGATTTGCGAATGAACCTAAGAAATTAGGTTCTGTAGCTTTCAGCTGTCAGTGAATTAGAGATGTAGCCTTTCTGGTTTCAACCTTCATGGTATGGTAACTAGAGGGCTGTCAATCAACTTTGTCTGCATATATTTTCAGACAGAGTGGAGCAGAGCAAATGCACATCGGAAATGAATTTTGAATAGTTCAGCAGAAGAGAGGTTTTCTCTCATAGGAGCACTGCATTCGGCAGGAGTTAAGGTCAGAACTGACTCACTTCTGTCAAAATGCTCCCAGATTTATACTGTGGAGTCCTAAAGTCATCTTCGGAATCCCCTGCCTGTCCTTGTCTAAACAGGGATCCCAGCAGTTTTGACCCTCAGGGCTCCAAACAAACATATCTATCAAGTTGGCTTAGATTAGAACATAGAAAACATTGTACAACATTGTGTATCTGCTTTAAAGCATATATTTAGGAACTGATCTTTATTATTTGAATGTTTCAAGGAATATTGTGTCTTATTCTGTGCCGAATGTGAGTTATTCTAGAACAGAATGTTTTAAACACAAAAATAATAATTATTATCAATTTTTGACTCAAAAGCAATTCTTCCACTAGTGGTATATGACTTATCATAAGTCTTGAGCACATTTTGGATCAAATTTATACACTGGCACAGTTCTATTTATTTTTATGTTAATTTGGGGTTGTACCAAAGCCTTATTTTGGTTTATTTCCAAGAAAAACAAGATCAATTCCTACTTCTACCCAGGACAAAAGAAAAATATATTGAACTGTTCTTATTTTAAAATATTTTTTTAAAAAGATCATATACGCTTACTCTGAACATAAATCAAAATGTTATATATTATCTTTGAGGGTAAAACTTTAATTGGATGGCTCTCTAGAGTAGAAAAGGAATCTATTATAATCTTACAGTCCTGGAATGAAAATATTAATATGCTTTTCTAATAATAGATCAAAGTCCCAAATTTTTAGAACTCAATCATAATTTATCAGTCAAAATTAAACATCTGGTGAAAGTCCTTTCACCATTTTCTATTACATTAGTCAAGTCCAATGCTTTCATTAAATGCATAAAGCTTTCATCAAAAAGTATATATTCCAACTTTACTTTTAAAGAGGAAAAAAATCTTACCTTTTTTCACTCCACATTTCTTTGTCTTATTGGAGCATGCAATGGCCCTTTTTGGGGCCATAATAGATTTTTGAGATCTCTGATAATCATGATAAAAATTAAAGTACAAAAAATTACATGATGTTTCTATGCTTTCCTTTCAGTATATTTAGTAGTCTTTGGTTTTAATTTTTATAGTAATGGACATATATAACTCTTTGAAGGACAGACTCATGTTGGAATTTTTGTTGTATATACTGATTTCTAAGTATACCTCATAAATAAAAGGCATTTAATACAATTTTCCTTGGAAGATAAAGACAAGGAAGAGGCATAGAATAATCACTACAACTCCAGGTTCCCTTTTTCCATTTGTAATCATCCTTTAACTCCCAGTACTATATACTGATTAATAGTGCTAACCAATATAAACTATACAATCTCTTTAATCCCTTCTGGACAATACATGATTCAGTTCCACAAATGCTTTCCTATCTTTTATAGACTTGTATAACCACTGCAAAAATATATTTTTAGATTTTCCTACCTTTCAGCTCAAACAAATTAGAATAATTATAAAACTTGATAAATTATGATACAACCCTCTCTTGAATCAATTAAATGGTTTCCATTAAATTGACATGTTTCTGTTAATTAAAGCTTTTATGTCATCGTGGCTTTAGTCATTTATATTAGACTAATTTTAAGATATTTTTTGTAAGCTCCTAGGGAAATCATGTACAAGAATCATAGGTGTCATGGATTTAATTTGCACATGTGTGAAAAAGAGGTGAGTAGGATTGATTTTTAAAAGTTATGTATTTCAGGATTCTAAAGTAACTATTAAAAGTATCCATAGATATTTAATACTAACAAAAAAAGTACTGCTAAAGACTTCTATTATTCATTTGAATCTAGAAAATGACCCAAATGAATTTCTATAAGTTATCCAAAATGTTATTCATTTCTCCTTCATGTCAAAATGAAATAAAGTATAATTCAGAAACATTTCTTCAGGAAAAAAAAAAGTCATTGGACAAATGACCACTTAAATACTTGGTTTCTGGGAACATTAAGGTCATGTCTGCACTAGAAATGTGAAGACATAAATGAGACAAATTTCCAAGATGAAGTAAAGCTGAAAGCTCTTGTGCCAGGGCAGGCCATCTGCCTAGCTAAATTATAAAACCATAATGTGCATGACTTTATCCACCAATAAAATGGGAATTATACTACAAGCCAATTCTGTCAGAGGATGTTATAGAGATAATGAGATAATGTCTTTTAAGTGCTTTCAGTGTCTCGGATGAAAGAAGATAACTTTCCATCCTCAGTAAAGAGGAGACCCATGATCACTAACATTTCACAACGCTAAATGTACCTTCTTTAGAAAAGTGATGCTATTAAAATAATGATACATAAAATTCCTCTACTAACCTCCTGTAAAGATATATTCATCAATATTGAAGGCACGGATCTGTGGCTGAAGTTGGTGAGCTTTTTCTAAAATCATCAACTATTTTCTGTAAGATTAACAGCCACATTTTTAAGGGCATTTGCTTCAAGGCTTGCTGTAGACATGAAACATTCCAAAATGTAATGCATTTTCTATCAGCAAGGATTTCCTCTAGTTAGTATACAAATATGAATAATGAAAGGTCGTCCTCTTCAAAGTTAACTGAAATGAGACTTAGAATAGAATCTAGATGCTATTTTAAATGGTCATTTCCTCCCACTGTCCAACAGAACTCCTTACATATAACATTCTCAACTAATCTGTCCTCTAGCCACTACATTCTGGTGACATAATTAATTTTAGTTGGTTTGATCAAAGTAAGAGAGATATCCGAAACTTTCATGCTATCAAATTGGACTATGGCTCTCACCGCCATTCTTTACTTCATTTGGTAAATAATTAATTAGCCATAGTACCAATGAGAGGTATTAGAGAGCAGTTTCTTTTTCTGTTTCCTGTCCTTTGGTCTCAGTCATCTATAAAGTTGGCAGACTTCCTGGAAATCAACTACATATGGAAATATTAAATGCCTAAGAAATTAAGAAATACCCATAGCAATTTTAAAGAACTGTAAATTTCCCAAGGAATAAATTACAGTAAAATAATAATAATAAACATTTTCTAACAGAACTTGTGAATAACAAGACAAACAATTGCTTGTTAGAAAATTATAAATTGTTCCTGAAAGTTTCACTTGAATGAAAATAAATGACTATTTTTAGTGATAGATTTTTGTGTTAGCCATAAAATATCGATGGCTATATAAATGTTTGACATTTTAAAGTTGGTATTTCTCTAACTATAAAATATGTAATTATTTCCTCTTACAGTGACTGCCTTAGGTAGGTCCAATTCCACCCAATGAGGAGTTAGAGGCCTTCTGGTAATGGAAAGGTTAAATAAGTCATAAACAAGACATATGGAAAAGATGGATCTCTGTTCTGCCTCCCAGACATTGGTGTGTAAGAATATGATGCCTGGTGTTTCTGTAACCATCACTCAGCAGAGGAAGAAACAGTCAATATGTTGAGGATGAACAGACAGAAAAAAAGTGAGAAGAACTTGTATCCCTGATGAAGATATTGAATGGACCAAAGTGAAAATAATTTTACCTCTACACTTTGTAATATATTTTCCTAATGTTTATGTCCTTTGAGTTTAGGCTTTCTAGTATTTGCAGCCTGAAACAGCCTAATTTGTTTATTTATTTTTAAAGATTTTATTTATTTGAGAGAGAGAGAGCACATGTAAGCGAGCTGAGGAAGTGGCAGACAGAGGGAGAGGGAGAACCAGACTCCACCGACCAGGGATCCAGCACGCTGGGATCATGACCTGAGCCCAAGGCAGACGCTTAACCAACTGAGCCACCCGGTGCCCCTAAGACAGCCTAATTTGTACAGGTACCTTGGTGAGAACAGTATCTGTGTGGACTTCAATTCCTGACCCAGAAGAATCTGAAGCTGCTGATGGCATTTAGCAGTACAGCTGCTAAATGGGACCCTTTAGGACCCTCGGGACTGTGTAGCTTGGTTAGAGCTCATTGTTTTGGGAGTGCTGTGGCTTTCAGTCTGGTGATCCCACCGACAAGAGGAAGAGCACCACTGCTGAATGGCAGTGACATTTAAGGGCTCAAGGACCTTCATTTGTAAGTCCACTAACCCCATTTGTTTCCCTTCTGTTGAGTTTAACACAAAACAATCATCTCCCCATTTTGAGACACTGGATACTCTACTCTGAAGCACCTCAGTGTTTTGTTCAGGCAGGCTTAGCTCTGGTGGCAGTAGCAGGTAAGGAGCAGAATGTACATGAAGAAAGTAATATTAACTTAAAAGTTTGGGAATTCAATATTCTTGGTGGCTCAAAATCAATTAAAAAAAATCTAATATTTGGTGGAAACACACTCTTTTATTGTAACCCAAAGCCAGGGAGATCTTGGCAAGCTTTTTAAAATAAAACTGTCTGAAGTCAGACTAATTAATGTCAGATTTGGGATTCAAACCCAGATTTTCTGGTTCTTAGCCATTGAAAGCAGTATCATTAAGTCCACCTTTTTAATCATTAAGCTGCACAGACTTTAACACTGAGTACAGTTACATTAAAAATCAAAGAGGTGGGGTACCTGGGTGGCTCAGTGGGTTAAGCCCCTGTCTTCGGCTCAGGTCATGATCTCAGGGTCCTGCGATCAAGCCCCATCCAGCTCTCTGCACAGTGGGGAGCCTGCTTCCCCTCTCTCTGCCTGCCTCTCTGCCTATTTGTGATCTCTGTCTGTTGAACAAATAAAGAAAAATCTTTAAAAAAACAAAAAACAAACAAACAAAACAAACAAACAAAAAACACCCAAAAAACAAAGAGGTATGTATATAAGTGGTGTCCCAAAAGAGGAGTGATCAATCTGGTATTGTATCTGTTTTAGTGGAGAATGGTTTATAGCATGTTTGCTAGAAGATATAGTTCAAAACACATCTTTAAAGAATTACTAAAAATTGTACCAGTGATTTGCCAGGAAGAGAATATCCTGGTTGTTGGAACAGCATGTACAATAAAAATAAGTGAACTTAATTCAGGAAGCTGCCTATCCTTTACTCTCCCTGATTTCAAATGTGCCAGGAGATGAATGGCAAAAATAAGCTTATGTGAGCAAGGAATACATCCCCCTGAGCTTTGGTTAAATAACCTCCTTGTATGTGTGTTCATGATAAGGGACAGGAAAATGTTCTTTAGTCCAGAAGGTTGATCTATAGGCTGCATAATTCTGATAAGTATCAAATAAGTGCTGGTTGCTACATTCTTAAAGGGTCTCATGACTTCCTACACTTCTTACCAATAGTTAATATATTTTTTTAAGATTTTATTTATTTATTTGACAGAGATCACAAGTAGGCAGAGAGGCAGGCAGAGAGAGAGGAAGGGAAGCAGGGTCCCCACTGAGCAGAGAGCCCAATGCGGGGCTCGATTCCAGGAACCCAGGATCATGACCTGAGCAGAAGGCAGAGGCTTTAATCTGCCTAGCCACCCAGGCACCCCACCAATAGTTAATATTAAACTGAATGATAAGCACCAGAGAAATCCTGCAAAAGTAGTTTTAAAAGTAGAAATTTGAAGACTACATTTATGATCTAATACTCCCTGCACATCCCTTCACCCTTGAACTTTAAGCATACACCAAACGTTCGGCTCTTTCTACCCATGGGTCCTGTCCTCATCTTACTTCAAAAACTACGAAGTTACACCATACAAAATCTCAAGAATTCTTTCTTGACTCTCATGCTCAATGATCTTTCAGCATTCATATTACACCCCATAGCTCACCTAATTTATCACTTAAGTTCATAATACTACTGTTGCCTACTTCATGGTCTATTTTAAATTGGTCTCTAATTTCTAGTAAGGTGGATGTTATATCTGCCTTGTTTATAGTTATATTAAGATAAGCTGTGTATTTGGCAAATAATGATTCAATTAATAGGCATATATAATTATACAAAGATAATTTGTTTTACTAGATTCCTTTTACCTTACTTTACCAAAGTCTTCCTTCAATTTCTCTCCAAAGACAATAAAGATAGAGCAGAAGACTTGAAATAATCTAACAGAAGTGTTGAAAGGAAAAGGAAGAAAGAGAAGGATGGAATACTAGCAATATTCTGAAACCGAATTATTCTTATTTTTTTTTTCTTTTTACTCAAAGCTGTGTTCCAACAGAAATGAATTCTGAACAAAATAATATATTGATAATTAAGGTTATGGTAAATATTTATTGTATTTTATAAAACAAAAAAAATGTTAAGCAATGAGGAGCTATCCTTGGAAAACTGAAGAAACATTTTAGTAATATTAACTAGACAATGAGAAGAATAATATGATACTGGTATCTGGGTGATTACATGTTTTTATTCTACAGCTGAGTCTAGTGGCCAATAAACCTAAAGATATAGACTCTTACTAGTACAGCTGACACTTTGATACACATTCAATAACTCTTGTGTCTATGTATTCTTTAGTCCTAAATTTAGATTTAGAAAAGGGCATTAATTTAAAGATACCTTTAAATTTCAACACTGGGGCTGCTGGGTGGTTCAGTGGGTTAAGCATCTGACTCTTGGTTTTGGCTCAGGTCATGATTTCAGGGTCGTGAGATGGAGCCCCACATAGTCCACACTCAGTGCAGAGTCTGCTTGAGATTCTCTCTTTCTCTTCCTCTGATCCTCCCACTACTCATACTCTCTCTCACAATAAGTAAAACCTTTAAAACAAATAAACAACTACAAAAAACAAAAACAAAAACTTCAACACCAAGCAGACAGAATATATGTCATCTGAAAATCTGTGTTTCTGAAAATGCCATCATGAAGGAGAATGTATTTGAGTTGAATTTGATTAGGTCCCCCTATTCACCTAATAGATGACTCAGGCTTCAAGAGCTAGGAAAAAAAATATAAAACTGTAGCATGTAGAAAATTATCATGCAAATATTTTCAAGCATTAGATAAGAAATTGATAAAGAAATTTCCAGAGGAGCCAGGAAAAACTGGCATGAAGTAGGTCAAAAAAGTTAAGTTTGATTACATAGACTAATGAATGCCATATTAGAATTGTGAACTTCTCTAAGACTTGGAAAGCCATTGAGTGTTTTTGACTAGTTCTCTGTTCCCAATAGGAAACAGGGGAAGTCATTATTAATGTCTGTTGAATATGTTTGGAATGGCAGCCAAGAGGACCTGGGCTATTGAAATAGACTCCTGACTGATACTGCCTAAGTCCCTAAACTTATAAATACTCATATACCTCGGTACAAACTAGGATACATTCCACTGATTTAAAAGGAGTGAATTGAGGGGCCCCTGGGTGGCTCAGTGGGTTAAAGCCTCTGCCTTCGGCTCAGGTCATGATCCCAGGGTCCTGGGATCAAGCCCCGCATCGGGCTTTCTGCTCAACAGGGAGCCTGCTTCTCCCTCTCTCTCTCTGCCTGCCTCTCTGCCTGCTTGTGATCTCTGTCTGTCAAATAAATAGATAAAATCTTTTAAAAATAAATAAATAAATAAATAAATAAATAAAAGGAGTGAATTGAAATTATTGGATTATTGGTTATGAAACAACTGGGTTTAGGGTTCACTAAAGTGATCAAAAAATATTATCCAGTATATTATCGCATGGGTCAAATAATTTATGGGACTGACTAGCTTCCTATTCTTGCTTCATTTTCCTTCTTGTTACCTTTTTCTTTATAAAAGTGCATAATTTGCCCTCAAAAGCCAATTTAGAATTGACACTTTGGCTTTTCTTAGCAAATATTTCCTACTTCAGCTCAGGCCATATGTTTTATTCTCAGTATTCAGGAATATGGGAACTTTACTAATAATATCACTGAAATAGAGGAAGAACTTCAAAGAATGGATAGTTGACACTCAAGCACCATTTTCATAGGACTTATCAAATCCTGTCTAAATCCAGTCTACTTTTTCCTACCATTATTATTTTTTTGAGCTTTCCAAAGCATCTTTCACACAGCTGAAAAGTTCTGTTTGTTTTTTTGAAGAAGTAATGCCATTTTAAGTAATACTGAATGTTAATTACATGGGGAAAATGACTCTACTACACATAGAAATCATTAATAGTCAAAGTATGGCATATGTTAATATTAAATTTTCACTTTGCTTTGAAAATTTTCTGCCTTTTTAAAAAGTAGCTAGTTGTGTTGAAATAAAATAATCCTAAAAGTTTCCTTAATATAGCTCTTCCGTTCTTAAAATATTTTGTTTATGTAGTAGATGGGTTTGATTTATTAATATATTCTTAAGTATTTTTGCACTAGGCTTTATGAGGAGTTTTGGTCAGTAATATTCTTTTCTTTTAATATCTCCAACAAGTTTTGGCATGAGGAATATGTTACCTTCAGAAAATAATTAGGGAAATGTTTCCTCCCTTCTGTTTTCCTGAAAGAGTATGCTTAAGTTTGGCATTTCTTTTTAAACATTATATATATTTATGTCAAAAAAAAAAAAACAAAACAAAACCTGGACGTTTCTTTGTTCTAAATATTTAACAATCAACTGAATTTTTTTTATCAATTTCAGTGGGTTGTGGGTTTTTTTTTTTTTTAATTTTTTCAGTTCACCTAAAATGTGGAGTTTATTTGTATATAGGTATTTATAGTTTCTTATTATTACTCTGATACTTTTAGGCTCAACAATGTTAGAATATTCATTTCTAATATAATGATTTTATCTCCTTTCTTCTTGATCCATTTTATTAAATGCTTTTCAAATTCATTAATATTTTTAAAGAACTAACTCTTGATTTTGCTGATTTTTTACATTGTTCTTTCAATGAAAGTGGTTTCTACCCTTTTCTTTATTATTCATTTCTATCAACTTTGTTTATTTTGCTCTTTTATCTTAGCTTTATGAGAAATAAGTTTTAGTTCAATGTTTTAGAACTTTGTTTTTTGGGGGGGTACCTGGGTGGCTCAGTCAGTGAAGCATCTGCCTTCAGATCAGGTCATGATCCCAGAATCCCAGGATCCAGCCCAGGGTCAGGTCCCTGCTCAGCAGGGAGTCTGCTTCCCCAGCTTATGCTCACACTGTTTCTTGCTCTTGCTCTCACTCACTCTCTGTCAAATAGATAAATAAAAAATCTTAAAAAAAAAACCTGTTTTTTGATATAAGCACTTCATGCTAAAAATTTCTCTGTGAGCACTGCTTTAGTTATGTTGTTTAATTTCAAATTATTTGGTGACGTTCTAGATAAAATATTATTGATTCTTTAATTCCAGTGTAGTTAAAAAATATATTATCTAATATTTTAGACTTTTAATATTTATTGAGACTCTATTTTTATGGTCCAGCATATATCTTATTTTGGTGAACAGTTTATATAAATTTGATAAAATGTGTATTCAATAATTGTCAGGCATAACATTATGTAAATTTCTATTATGTCAAGGTAGTTGATTATCCTGTTCAGATATTCTATATCCTACTGCTTTTCTTTATCTAATCCTGTGTCAATTCCTGAGAGTTGTGTTAAAATCTGCAACTATCATTGTGTATTTCCCTATCAATCTTTTAGTTATGTCAGTTTTTTGCTTCACGTATTTTGACAATCTATTGGGTCCACAAAAACTTTTAATTGTTTATTCTTACTGATCAGTTGACCCTATTAACATTTGATATTTCCCTGCTTATTTCTGTAAACAATCTTTGTGCTAAAGTCAACATAGTCCGGTAGAATAAAACCACTCAAGCTTTCATATAATTGGTGTTTTCATGGTGTATCTTTTTCCTTTGTTTTACCCTGAACATGTCTGGGTCTCTATTCAAAGTGTATCTCTAACATGGTTTGGGCTTCTTCTTTTCTTTTCTTTTCTTGTCTTGTCTTTTCTTTTTCTTTCTTTTTTTCTTTTTTTTTTTAATCCAAACTGGCAATTTGCTTTTAATTGGAGTGTTTAGTCTAATTAATAAACTGATTGATATATGTAAATTTAGGTCTCCCATTCACTATTTGTTTTTCTTTGTCCTATCAGTTTTTTGTTCCTCTATCCCTTATTTCCTTTTTACTTAGTTACTTAATTACTGGGATAATTAGATACTTTTTACTGATCAAATCCTGGCATTTCAATGTGTACCTTTAACTCAACATGATCTACTTAGCATTAATATTATAGTACTTCATGTAGAATATATAAAACTTAAAACATTATTATTTCAACTACGCCCCCATTATTTGTGTTTTTGTTATAAACTGTATTTTGTGTAATAATTTTAGCTTCCAACAGTCATGTCTTTTTATAAAATTAGAAATATCTATCTCTCCCACACATTTATTATTTCCTGTGTTCTTTACTTCTAACTGTACTTCTGAGTTTCTTTTAAATTTAAATTTAAGAAATTTAATTTAAATAAAAGAAAATAAAATTTCTTTTAAATCTAAAATTTTTCTTTAACCCAAAGAATATTCTTTAGCACTTTTAGTAGTTCAAGTCTTCTGGAAAATAATTTGCTCAGTTCTCTTTTATCTGGAAATGTGTTTATTCCGACATCAATTTAAAGACTAAAGTTGCTAAAATATAAATTTCTGTATTGATATTTTCACTTCTTTTCAACACCTTAAAGATTTTGTTCCATTTCTTCCTGGATTCCAATTTTTTTATTGTAAGAAGTCACCCTCATTCTTATTATTGTTTTCTTGCATAAAATATGTCAGTTTTCTTCGGCTTCTTGCCTTACATTTGTGTTTTATCAGTTGTGTTATGAAATGTAAGCCTGGTTTTCTTTCTATTTATCTTGTTTCACACTCACTTTACTCCTTTCAACTCTAGATAGTAATTTATGCCAAATTTGGAAAAATTTCTACTATTTTTTTCAAAACATTTTTTGTTGTTTTATTTTCTTTCTCCATATTCTGGACTTCTAAATTATGAGAATTTTAGACCACCCAAATGTGCCCTATTCATAACTAAATTTCTGTTGTTCAAATTGGATATTTTCTACTGATATCTCTCACTGATTTATTCTTTTGTACTCTATTTATATATTTATTTTTGTTTATTTATTTGTTTATTTTAAGTAATCTCTATACCCAGTGTGGGGCTAGAACTCATGACCTCAAAGACCAAGAGTCATATTTTCTTGATTGAGTCAGCCAGGCACCTCTTTTGCACTCAAAGACTACTGTGAAACTCATTTAGTGATTATTTTTTTTCTTTCCATAACTGTACTTTTCAATTCTAGAATTTCCATTTGTTTTTATTTTTATAATTTTAATTTCTCTGCTGAGAGGCCTTATATTTCAATCCATTATATTTTCCTTCAGTTTCTTGAACACATATGCAAAACAGCTCCCTTAAAGCTCTTTTCTGCTTCTAATATCTAGGTCATCTGAGGATCTGTTTCTGTTGATGTACTGTTTTCATGAGTATGAGTTATGTTTTTGTTTCTTTTTATGTCAGTTAATTTTCTGTCTTAAAACAGACATTTTAAATAATATATTTGTAGACATTCAAGCTTAGCTACATTCCTTTGAAGAGGTTTGATTTTTGTTCTCCGAGGCTGTTAACTTGTCTGGATTCTGACTCAGATGCCCTGAAGTTTCCTTGCCACATGCATAATTCAGTGATCACTCTAGGATTTGGGAAGTTTACAACAATTTTAGAGCACCAATCCCCCTTTGCCTCATTTTTGTTTGTACTTCTGCTCATCTAATTTTTGTTCTCATTTTTATAATTTACTTTACTATCCTTGAGCTCTGTATTCTGTATTAAGAGTGCAAACTTTGCTATGTTGTGCTTAAGAGTTGAGGAATGTCCTCAGCCAAAAAATTTTTGAGCAATTAGATCCAGTGCACTTCCGTTCTTTCAAGAGTCTGATTTCCTCCATTTCTCCCACTTTTAGTCAGCCCCACTGTCATCAAAACACTGATTTCTAAATATTGTAACCTAAATATGTTATAATTGTAATATATGGAAAGCAAATATGACCAAGATATTTCATATCAACCGAAGTATTTTTATTAATTTAAATCAAAACTTTGTCCCATTTATAAAAGTAAAGCAGGCAATAATAATAAAAAATTAGTCAATACTTATATATCAATCATTTGGAATGCACCTATTTCAGGGTGATAGAGTCAAGGATCCTTTTTTAGAAAACAACATAGAAGTGCAAGGATATTTGCATAAAAATGGTGAGTTTAGGTGAGTTTTTCCAACTTGTCATTTTGCACAGAGAAGAATAGATGAACGAGAGAACAAAATACTAAATGGCAAAAACGACCCCAGAGAAATATACACTAAACAAATCAGAAGAGACCTGAAATCGAAAAAAGAAAGAAGAACAAAAAAAAAGGAAAAAAGAGAATATAATTAGACAGGTGGACAGGATAAAGCAATACACTGGGTTCTGTGTGTATTTTGGTTTGTTTGTTAGAAAACTAGATCTTAAAATTATAAAGAAAGAAAAATTATAAAGAAAGAAAATTACAAAGAAAGAAAAACTTAGAAAAATAAAATGAAATACATTTAAAGGATAGAATGTAATTGCAAGAATGAAAATTTAAAAAGTTTTTTTTTAAGAAGAGTTGATAAAATAAGAAATTGATTGGAAAAGGAAAGAGAAAAAATATATAAAAAATAAAATTAAAAAACTAAAGAATCATTGGTGAAAAACATGAATTCTCTGAGCTGTATTCCCCTCACACTGGAGTTTTGCAGTTTTCACTGATGGTAAACTTGGTCTTGGCTGGGTGTTCTTGCTGATCTTCTGGAGGAGGGGTCTGTAACTTTGATTCTCAAGTGTATTTGCCCCAGGTGGAATTGCACCGCCCTGCCAGGGGCCAGGCTAAGTAATCTGCTCAGGTTTGCTCTATGTGCTTTTGTTTCTTAAAGGCTTTCAGTGCAGCTTTAGGGGATGAGAATGAAAATGGCAGCCTCCTAATCTCCAGCCCCAAGACAGAAAGCTGGGGGGAGGGTGGCATTCCTCTGTGAGCCCTCAGGGAAAAGCAGTCAAGCACTCCTATCTCTCTGGTTTCCATCCGTACTCTGTTCTCACCCAGCCTATGACTGAACAATTTCATCTCAGGAATGGGACCTGTTTTGAGTCTCCAAACCCTGTAGACTCCTGCAGCATGCTCTTGTGCCACTCCTCCCAGGAGGAGGAAGAGGGGTCTCATCAGTTCTGTCACTTGTTGGGCCCCTGCTCAGAGAACATTACCCAAGTAAGCTGTGGTTCATGGCTTATGACAACCCCAAGCTGAGAGCATTCTCCTCGGCTCACTCTTTGCAGCTGGGTTTCCCTGCTTTGACACCTGGGAGATCTGCGGCATTCAGGCACGTCCAGTCTTCCTGTGACCCCAAGGATCCTGAGACCACACTGTCTCACCTAGGGTTCTGCCCCACTTGGCCAGATGAGTGCTTTTGAGACCAGGATGTCCCTCACTGGAGCAGACTTCTAAAAGTTCTGATTTTGTGCTCTACTACCATATAACTTTCTGGTAGCTGGCTTATGGAGGGCCCCTCCCTGTTTGGTTTATCTCTGCACCTCCTGCCTTACAGAAAGTGGTCACTTTTCTATGAGTACAGTTGCAGCTCTGCCTTTCTTAGATCTCTGGTTGAGTTTGCAGGAGTTCAGAATGATTTGATAGTTATCTAGCTGAAATCCTGGGACCAGATGAAACTAAGGTCTCTTACTCCTCTACCATCTTGGATTAAAATGGTGAATTTAGGATAGAAGAATCTTGGGGAAAAAAATGAAGAAAAGGCTTTTAAAGTAATATAGAACTTGGGGCACCTGGGTGGTTCAGTTGGTTAAGCAACTGCCTTTGGCTTGGGTCATGATCCCAGGGACCTGGGATCAAACCCTGTATTGGGCTCCCTGCTCGGTGGGGAGCCTGCTTCTCCCTCTCCCACTCCCCTGCTTTTGCTCTCTCTGTCTCTCTCTGCCTTGCTCTCTCTCTCTCTCTCTGTCAAATAAATAAATAAAATCTTTTAAAAAGTAAGGTAATATAGAACTTCCAAATAGGTTAGCTTAAAGTTTCTTCCATTCTTGCATGTGGTGAAAGTGAAATTCTTTAAGCTAAAACATTTGTCCTCTTTACTATCAGGAAGTGTAGCTCAATCATAAATTCCCCCAAAGAATGCAGGTCATAGATCTCTGCAGGGAAATCTCTGACTATCCCAAACCTCTTATTAGGAACCAGCCCTGTTCTTAACATTTTCTCCTAATGAACAACCATAATGATTCAAGCATTTCCAGGTGGCTAAGACCAATCAAACAAATGTTCAACCTAACCTCATCCACTGGGTGAGAAGACAGGAAACTCAAAATGATTGTGAAGAAGTGCTGTGTAAAAAAGTCCATTGATTTTCAGGCTAAAGGATAGAAAAGAGAAGGAAAATGAATAGAGTGCTTCATGATCTTATTGAATCACTCCAGTAGAAATGCTTCTCCTTCAGTTTAGTATCTAGTGTGTGTGAAGTGGCCCACAGGACTAGAGATGATGAGCTCTCAGACATAACTGGAATCATTCCGGAACACCACAGTCAAGAATAAGGACTTCAACATGTATCAGGAGACTACTTTTGAAGAAGGCTAGTCATTTTTTTAAAGAATTTATCATTACAAAATTCTAGATAAATAGATATCAAGGGAAAAGAGAAGAAACTTCCACCTAAGCTCACATGCTAGTCAGATGAAAATATTGGCAATTCTTTCTAGTTTCTTCACACAAAACAAGAGGGGGAAAAAGTTTGATCATCTGAGACCTATAGAAATAGAGTTTTATAGCTCCAACTAAAATAATTTGACTGAAAACAGTTCCTTAAAATCACTTCTTCCTCCATCAAAGTAAAAAATGACTCTGACTTAACATTATTAAGAATAACTGAAAATAGAATATAGCTATAGATTTTAAAAAGAAACTCTTTGACTAAAAAAAAATGTATTAAGTAAATGTGCTTATCAATCAGACTTTGTCACAGAGTAGTCTTGTAATTTTTAAATCATATAAAATGTTGATTTTGTCAGCATTTTTGATGCAATATAAATCCATAAAAATGCTGCCCACGAACATAATCATCGGCATCCCAAGTGATGTCAGATATTTATAATTTTCTTTGTTGCACTTTGCAAATGTTTACAATCAGGTAGCCATATTAAATACAGTTACTTTCTTGCAGAATGAAATTTTGACTAGGCAGTCATGTTTATCAAGAAGATTCATTGTATATTACTTGTACCTTAAAGAAGTATTTTCTGTTTTCTACAAACTCAGCACTCTGATAGCTATGATTGTTTGTGAAACCTGGTTAAAAAAACTGTGAGGAGAGATGGAGATTTTATTTTCTCTTTCTTTCTGCAGAATAAATTATATAAAAACAAAATAACATATATGTTGACACTGTGTATAACTTTTTACGTTTTTTAATTCTCCTCTTAAAATTCTATTCTTTGCAGTATGAATCTATATTTCAGGAAAACATTATTATATTTCTTTTAATTAAATAAATGCTTCAATCTGATACCTCTATGTCAAAGTAATTGGTTAAATAAATTAATAAATCAATTTTTAATCTCTCTTTAAAGGAAATTATGTCACATAAAAATGAATATGGTACAAAAGGATATATACAAATTGTTAAAATTAGTTTTGTTAGAAAGAAACAGAAATCATATATACAAGTAAAATTAGAGGTCAAAGTTGAAGAGTAATGACAAAGGGTCATTAGGGTATAACTTTGTCAATACACTTTAAGATTTCTTCCTTTGAAAACTGAGAGAAGAGGATGGATAAGTGGAAGGAAATGGAGTAATAACTTGCCTTCTCCACAATGACTCGTTTAATGCTTAATGTTTACCTAAAGATAGAACTTCCTTCTTACAATATGTTATCTCTCTACAGGCACTTTTTTTTCTTAAACTAGATACAAAAGGTTGTAATCTGAACAGTTAACTCTAAGTCATTTTAGTGTAAGTCTTTTGTTTCATTCCTTGTGTTTATTTATTTTGCCATGTCTCTCTTCATTACTATATTGAGAATGGGCTAAACAGCTGAAAATAGGTCTTTGTATAATATTTGGGTCTGTTTTACCGCTATATGCTGAATATTAAGCTGAACAAAAATGATTCAGCTCTTAATATTTTACTTGTACAATTATCATTGTATCACCATATGGATGGTACCATATGACAGTCTTCACTTTAGGGTGATTTCTCCCATCCAAGTACTAACCAGGCCCGACCCTGCTTAGCTTCCGAGATCAGACGAGATCCGGCAAGTTCAGGGTGGTATGGCCGTAGGCTTTAGAGTGATTTCTAAAGAAAGATTACCAAAGAAAAGGTTATTAGTAAAAATAATTGAGGATTTTATCAGTTTTCTCACAGATCTCTCATTACCACTCAACAGAGAGCTTTTTCACAAGTTCTTTATCATCATCTTTGTCAATGGTCCTTTCAATTGTAAACATGTGAACTCTTCTATATATATTATTTTCAATGGTTTTAAATGATAAATAACTGTACATCTCACTTTATTGACTCATGAAATTCTCATCTTTGCCAAGATATATGCAAATTCCTTGTAACCACCCTCCTTTTTATTTTCATTCTGCCATTACTTCATAACATCCAAAAGTTAGCAAAATCGTTCCAGGAATAAATGCCTGTATTTAGTATGTATGCGTGTGTTTAGGGGAGAGGGAATTAGATGTTTGAATAGCTAATTTGAGGAATTGACATTTTAATACTAAATATTTAATACTAAATATAATATAAACTAAACATAATATTTCATATTATACTAAATACTATATTTCATATTATAAATTATAATATAATATAAATTATAATATTTCATATTATAAAATTATTTTATGCCTTTTATAACCTTGCACCTGCAGGGATTCAAAAATTAAGTACTTTAATTTTAAGGCCTCTTTAGCAAAGAACTAGTAATAAAGTCCCTGAAGCAAGAAAAAGAAATCTCAGAATAGAGAAGAGGACAGGAGACAGGAGGAAAATTAAACAAAACAAAAAGAATGTAGAGTAGACCACCACCACTTACTTAGCGGATCTAATTGTCTCATCAACAATTCTTCAGTCATGAAGTATAAAAATTTATTTGGTTGCTTAATCTATGTAGATAATTATCATTTCAAAGTATACTTAAAAGTGTATAATCTTTCCCACATGTTTTCTTACTGTTTTCATAATATGCTGAATTAAGAATTCCATGAAATTATAATATATCAATATAACAAAAGAAAATTAAGATAAACATATGGTCACAGAATTCCACAACTTTAAAGGGTGATTTATGTCATACAAAGATAAATCTTTTGGTTATGAAAAGTCATTACTGTGCCCTTTCAAAGTAAATTTTTGGATTAGAATAAAGAAAACACTGTGTGTTTTTCTTTAGCTGCTCTTGACGGGTTGTAGATACTAGGAAGTAGAGAGGAAGAGAGATGATAAAATATTTTACATGAAGCCAGAGTACCTATTCATAGGCCATGGTTAAAATACAAATACAAAAATAAATTATATAATCCTTGGGGTCAGTAATGTTGAGGGGCTTTAGCAAGAATGAAATCTAGTTTTCAATATAAAGCTTTTTACTATTATCTGTTATCATGTAATTTTTCTGCATTATAATCAATCTTTCACTAAAAATCGATTAAAATTGGTGACCTTTTATTAGTGGCCTTATGTAAAACAAATGTGAAAGGGCTTTGGTTATACATGCAGGAAAGTGATACGTCAATAAAAACAAGTAAAGATCTGAGCAGAAAGCAGGAATTTGTAGTAATCCATTACCACTAAAGATTCCTTAGCAATAATGAGGTATTGGGTAGGACAGTTCACAAACATTTGGGGGGAAATATCAGAGAGTAACGTGAGAAGAATGGATGATTTCAAGTAATTTGTCCTGATAAGGCTAGGGATTACGTGTACTTTATAGACAAGACTGTGGTGTGCAGCATAACTTAACATAAACCTAGTCTTTACAAGATACTAGTTGGGTGTACTACACAGTAAACAGGCAAATATTGAAGAATAAAGCATTCTATAACCCAGGGCTATAGAGAATGACAGAGAAGATGCTGTTGACTGAGCTCTTTGACAGCAGGAACAAGCTGGCAGACTGAACCATGCAGGCACCCCATATACTGGAATTCTTATCACAATCTACAATGTCAGAAGGAAGGGGGTGGATATAATTAACTTTTTTTTTTTTACAAATAAGAAAACCAGAACAAAGTAAATGTAGATAGCTTTTTCAAAGCAACACTAAAATTTAATAAGTGACAGAGCCAGATGTCAATTCCTGACCCTCCAAACTTCGGATTCTGTCCTCTTAACAACTCTAGCATGTTATATTTTTTTATGAATGAATCCATGGATATTTCTGCAGGAATTATGCTTCATTTTTCTTTTGATTTTAACCTCACACAAAACAGATACATGCTTACTTCACATTATTGTATAGGACAATAATAGGACAAGTTGCACTATTGCACTTGTGGTTAATAAAGACATACAAGGACATACAACATCTTTGCATTATCAATCAGGATATTGAGTGAATCGCACACATTGAAGAGTGCTCTCTCCAAAACCACGCAGTAGGTTTGGTTTACCAGACACACCAACCCAGGAATTCAAAAGGCCCCTTTTTGCAAGTTTACTATGCCACAGCTATCTCTTTATATAGTCATTTTTTGGGTCACAAATTATGTGGTTACTTTAGACTCCATGATATTTTTCTGACCAAAAAAATTATGTTTACTGATGTCACCTGGCAAGAATATTTTTTCTAATTTTAAAAACTATATTAGAATTCTAGCACATGTAATTTACCTGACAATACTAAAAGAAGAAACATTTCCAGTGGATGTGAGTATTATAAGCTATTCATGTCAGTAATTACCCAATTCATGCCATTATCATTAGAATTTTTATTAACTAGGGTCACCACTGGCTCTTTTCAGATTAAATGGGGAATTCTCCCCAAAAGGGAAGAAAAGAAATGATCACTGTATTTCATAAGCTATAGTTTTTAATAAAGTGACTTTTAAAAATTAATTAGTTCTCTAGGCACCTGGGTGGCTCAGCCAGTTAAGCTCTGAATCTTGATTTCAGTTCAGGTCATGATCTCAGGGTCCTGAGGTTGAGCCCCAAGTCAGACTTTGTGCTCAGTATGGAGTCTGCTTGAGATTCTCTCTCTCGCTCTTCTTCTGCCCCTCCCCAACAAGTGTGCTCTTTCCTTCTTTCTCAGATAAATAAATAAATAAAATATTTTAAAAAACTGATTTGTTCTCTAATGATAGCCAAAAAGGAAAACAAAGCAAAAACAAACAAAATAGAAAAATGAAGTCAGAATCATAAGTGAATCAAGCAATAAATGTACATCTCTTGCATAAAATTACAAGGGTTAGCTGAATTTGGGGGAATAAAATGCATTTATTAAACTGCTTTATAGCTCTCACTCACTTTCATTTACACCATAGTAAATACGGAAGCAGGAAAAAGCTTCTTTTAATTCTTGTTATGTGGCAAAGTCATATATTTAAGAAAAGAATTCAAGAAGCATTTGAAAGCAACATGGGAGAGAGTAATTTAGAGTCTATGTAATTACCAAAGAAATTCTATGTAGAAGAATGTTTGGATCAAGATTGAATAAGAAACCATGAATGAGAAAATAAGGAGTGATTTTATTGATTCTTCAGATAAAAGTGGGTTTTGGATTGAGACCTGTGCAGAACAAGACAATGGATTTGTGTAAAATTAGTTTAGATGAAGTGGTTAACTTTAAATATATCCATTAGTTCAGAAAGGAAATATTGAACAGGGAAAAATCAGGATGCATATTTTCTTCTTTCCTCCTTTCTTCATCTTATTTTTTTTCCTTCAATAAATGTTTTTTGATATTAAGTTATCCAATTAGAGCCCTTCTTCTGAGTACTAAGGGAGAAGAGACAAAAATGAATACAAGATCTTCTCTGCTGCCAAAAACTCGTAGGTAGCAGAAAAGATAATGCTGATTGTAATAATGCTAATTCTGGTAGAACAGACTATGCCTAACTCTAAGAAAAGTACAAATTAGATACAAATCAATTCCTGACAGAGAAAGGAAAGGTTCTGTGGAGAGAATCAGCAAGTCTATTAAGTTTACCTGGAAACTGAAAAGACGGTGCTGGACAGAGGGTGAAGGGGAGGAAGAAAGGTGTAACAATCTTAAGACTCTGGAACCAAAACACAGTGATACTGAAACATAAATATCTTTTGAGATTGGCCAGTACTGTAAGGTTCCTAGAATATAAGGGACATAGGGCAAGGGTAAAGCTGTAAAGGTCCCTTTAGTCTAGACTCTATATCTGTGTGTGTTTGTGTGTGTAGGTGTGTGTGTATGTGGGGTGGGGTGCTTTTGAGTTAGATTATGAACTTTTTTTTTTCTTTTTCACTAAGGTTTGGAGGAAAGTTTAAAGAGATATTTTGACTAAAAGACTGACATAAAAATATTGAAGTTCTAATAAGAAAGTGACAGAGGAAGGGAGGAAGGATGGATTAAAGAGAAGATTTGAAGCTCATACAGGAGTAAAATTAAGAAGCAGTGAGATGTAAATTAAAGGGGAGGCTAAAGTTCAAAACATACACAAGATTTACTCCAGAAATAAAACCGAATGAGACATATAAAGAACACCTTCAAATTTTAAATATTGGTGAAGAAATTGAGGAATACAGAGGGGAATCTTTAGGGAATAGCATGGACATATCTCTTGTGGTTCTCCTTCAATTTAGCATATGACAAACTAAATTAATAAAACTTGCTACCACATCACAATAAATGTAAAAAAAAAAAGAAATTCAGAAATATCACTGATAATTTAAATGGCCCATGACTTTTAAACCAGTTTATTATACTGCAATTATGTTTCTAGTCTTTTGAGTTGATACAGAGCATCAAGAGCTCACAATATAGTTAAATATTTTAAATAGGCTAAATGAGCAGAATGTGTTATATTCTATTTCATTAACTTCAGCAGACACACCACACTCTAAGGCACTGACTACATTTTTCTGTAAGGTATTATGGACTTAAAAATTCAAAATTCAAATGATTTTTATTTTAAATATGACTGATTAATAAATTTGATTTAAGAAAAAATACTAATAGGGTTTCACCACAGTACTAATTACAAATACTCTTAGTGTTTTTTACGTAAAAAAAAAAAAAGGTGTCTTAAAAATCAAGCCATATTTTTAGTTTGCATAGTATCTCCTAAAATTTGACACTAAATGTTTATCGTGAAAACTATGATAGTTACATTTTAAATTAAACATCATATATGAGTAGAAGTAGAGTGTAATTGCATAATGCCTCTTAATTACTTGTTTAATAACTGTCAGACCTCATAGGATCACAGAAATTAAATATGCAAAAACATATTAACTCTTCTATTCCACTCCCTTAACAGTGCGTGAATATTCCATCTTAAGAAAAATAGTGTCTTAGAAAGTGCTTTTTCCATTCCAATTTTAAATGGCTTTGCCTTTGTTTTTGTTCTTGTCATGTTGTATAAACCTGAAACACTGTATCATGGAATGGAACGATTTCTACATTTTACTTTAACAATGGGACTAAGATTTTGAACTGGGGATTTAGAGAAGAAAAGTATCCAAAAATATCATGCTACACATGTATCATGATGAAATTAAGTATTACCATGTTAAACAATATAAAACATTAATGTAGCATTATAATTAATATAATATAAAACATTAATTAATATAAAACATGAATGTAATGTTCTACATATAATTTTGAATTAAGTAATAAAAAATAACTTTCCAGAGATAAAAGTGATAGGAATCGGTAAATGATTCAACATGGTGGATCCATACAGAGAAGTGATGTGAAATGTCCAGAGATTTCTAGCTTGAGACATCTAAAGTGAAGATGAGACACAGGTATGGCATAAGTGAGAAGTATGTGTGCATAAGAGAGAGAAAGAGACAATCTGCATAGAGGTCAAGCCCTAAGTACCTCTCTTTCCCATTCTTCTGTAACTCACTTGCAGGTTCTTTCCTTCAGCTGCTCAAAGCCCTTGCTCTACCCTTTGGCAGGAAAGAGTTCCATTCCAGAGCTTCAGACCTCGATCTGCTGTCCTTTAAAGCTACACAAGATACAGAAATACTACTTTAACATTCTGTGCTCTCACAATATGCAAAGCATTTTTGATAATCTTATATACCTTACTGCTTACCCAGAATCAAGTGATAAGTGTAATACTGCACATTTTCAAATGAATACAACTTATCAATTTTAAATCATTAGAAATAGATCCAACGCCAGAAGCCAGTTCTGCTCCCAAGCAAGTATTCTCTTCTCTCTTCCTCAGTATCTCCAGAATGACTAGAACTTTGGTAGTATTCTAATATATTGTAGATAATTAGAACAAAATGTACTAAATCAGCCAACAGTCACCTCAAACTTTTTGCAATATATTTATCAAGTGGTAGAAATACTTTACTTAAAATTTGGGTCATTCAATAATGTTTAGAATCATATAATAATCATAGGCATTTTAGTGTTATAAATATCTACTGCATGCATTTTAAAAATGTACATATTTACAATATTTAGAGTTATATATCAAATAACAAATAACAGCAAATAACAAATATCAAATAACAGCATTGACTCTAATACTGAAAATGCACCATGTTAGTAATGATTTTTTCTCCAAATTAGAAGAGTATAATTTTCATTATCTAACAATTGTTGATCAAAATTATTCTTCAGAAAAAGTGAAATAAAAGAGGTTGTTGATTTTTGCTATTGAAATCTCAAGTTGATGAAACCCTTTAACAATTTAGTCTCTCGTGGAATATGTCACATCAATAAAAATCTCACAGATGACATGCAAATTTATTTGACAAGTGGTATATCTAAATTGAGTGTGCAGAAAATAGTTGTATTCAAATGTAGGACAGTTGTAAATTAGATTTTATGATGACACTTTATGCATGCGTTTTTGAGGAAGAAATGTCAAAACTATCATTTTGATGAGCCACTACAGGGGGAAAGAGACTCATCTACATTAAAAGAGATTCATAATAAACATAAGATATATAATTAAATAAAATAAGGTCAAAGCTGAATTATAAGATTTAGATAGGTGTATATTCTGTTCCTCTTTCAAGCTAAATTTAAAAAGCTATATTAAGTTTAGACAACATCTTGGGAGGTTGATTTTTGTTAAAATAATACATACCTACTTTGATACTAGAATTTTCAAATGACTGAGAATGTAATTATGATATGTTTTAATTTAAGAGTTATTTAAATAATTTGAAAGAAATGATTCCAATGCTCTTTTACAAGGATGTGCTTGGCTAAAAGAGAATACTGGGTGGTATTAAATGTCCACCACAGGAAAGAATATTTAGTCAATCCCTTAATTATAATTCTGTTTTAAAAGCTTACTGTTTTAGGGGCATTTGGCTGACTCAGTTGGTAGAGCATGGAACTCTTGATTTCAGGGTTATGACTTCGAGCAACGTGATGGATATAGAAATTATTTAAAATTTAAAAAATCTTAAAAAAAGAAAAAAGCTTACTGCTTTAGTTAAAGTTGTACGACTTTTATACGGCCTTAGTCAATGTGGTATCAGCACTTATGAAATTGAAGTCCATTAGTGCGGAGGATATCTAGCTAGCTATAAAGGCACTCCAAATGTTATCTTCCAATTCAATTCAATAAAATTCATTTTTCCTCTTCTATGAGAAGAGTTATGCTCTATTCTAAGAAATACAAAGATAACCAATACGTGACTTTGACCTTCAGGAGTTGATAATTCCTTTGGGGAAACAGACATAAACTCTGGTCCTGAGGGAACATGCCTGATGTGAGTAGAAAGGTAAAAGTAAAATGACATCTAGTGCTCAGAATAAGAAAACTACAGACAACAAATTGCACTATCACTTGTTTTCACTATATATATGAGTAATATTCAATTTAACTTGTGCAACCAATGACTTTTTATTCAGTAATGCAATCACTGGTCATTTCACTACTTATGTGCTTCATTTCCTTTTTTTTTTTTTTTTTTACAAATTTAAGAAATTTTCTTATAGCTCACATTCACCTAGACCTCAGGTTTTCTTTTCTGGTTTTTGGTTTTTTGTTTTTTTAATGCTGTATGTTCTGATATTATTTAAATATTCTTGTAAAATTGCATACCTGAAAAACTAGCCAAGCCCATCTCTCTATATGTTAGCAAACAAAAGATTAAGATGATCCTTATTACATTTAAAATATTTCAATATGCACCAAACTGTGGAAAGAGCCAAGATGTCTATTGGCAGATGAATAGATAAAGAAGCATTCATCTGCCAATAGACATCTGCCAATATTCATCTGCCAATAGACATCTTGGCTATATATATATATATATATATATATATATCACATCTTCTTTATATATATATATATATACACATCTTTATATATATATATACATCATATATATATATATACATATATATATATATATATATATCTCAGCCATCAGAAAAGATGAATGTTTTCCATTGACATCAATGTGGATGGAACTGGAGGGTATTATGTTGAGTGAAATAAGTCAATCAAAGAAAGACAATTATCATATGGTTTCAGTCATATGTGGAATATAGAAAACAGCACAGAAGATCATAAGGGAAGGGAGGGAAAACTGAATGCGAAGTCATCAAAGAGGGAGAGACACCATAAGAATCTCATAACTATAAGAAACAAACTGAGAGTTGCTGGAGGGGAGGTGAGTAGGGGAATGGGGTAACTGGTGATGGACATTAAGGAGGGCATGTAATGTGATGAGCACTGGATGTTACACAGAACTGATAAATTGTTGAACACTAAAAAAATAAAATTAAATAAATATATATTTATTACTATTGAAATATATTTCAATATGCAAATCCACATAAAATAAATGTTATCTTGTTTCTTCTTAAATTTAATATTCATTTACTTATTAATCATTTAATCAGCAAGTATTTTGAGCCCTTAGTATGTGCCAGGTACTGCTGTAGGCACTGAAGGGGTGGCCGTGAAAGATACTGCAAAAAAAAATTCCAGCCTTTTTACAATTGCCATTCTAGTGGGGGAGACTGAAAATATGTAAATAAAATACACTGTACAGTAGATAATGATATGTACTAAAGATTCAAATCAAAATGCAGAATCCTATTTCCTAAACATGAATCATACACTGAACTGAAACATGGATATGAGGCAGTCTGAGAAATCTAGTTATCAGGCTCTCAGAAGAACACAGGAGGGTCTGAGAACAAATACTGGGGGTGAACAGGTGGAAGAACAACAGGTAGAAGTGTATTCATCACTTTGGCCAATATTTAAAATTTCCACCTACAACAATGGTAAAACAACATGATTCGTTCTAACATAATGAAGCTATTCTTCATACAAAAATGTCTCAATCTGTTCCTCCAAAACAGGGGTCCACAGTACCACCAATCACTAAATCCATCCATGAGTGATGTAATTTTTTCTTAAATTCAGTTGCAACCCATCTTTCATATATTTAGTCCCTAAAAATGAATTCATATGAATCACCAAAAATTTATGGAAATTAGCAAATGAAGAATAAAGAGACGATAAAAAGTTGACTAATATGAAGAAACATACACCGAATAAAGCAAGTAAGAAAATATAGATATGCATAATCATTAAAATTCTCTTCTCTGCAATGTGTCACAAAGTTGTAGTTTGAATGTTTACTTTCTCCTTGCACTGAACTTCATTGTTTCCTTGTTTTCAGACAGTATTTAGCTGGTGTGATTTAAATCTTCATTCATGAAGGGGTCAGAGACTTTGTCCATTCTATCTTTAGTGAGTTCCCGTAGTTTTCCACGGAGTACTAAAAATTAACCCCCAAAAGAGAATCTCTTGAGATTCAGACCTATTTCTCTTTGTCCCTATTGTTAAGCAATATTATATTGGACATTTTGCTAAATACTAAATGATACAATGTTTTAACTGCATTGCCAGGAAATAGAACAAACTGGCAATCCGAAATGAATTTTTCTAAGCTGATGGGACCTGAATTTGCTGATAACTTCTTTGCTACCCCGATGCTTATTCAGTCGGCTCACATTCGGTGTGGCCATGGTACTCCAAGTAGAGCTTATACATAGGCTATAAACATGAACTTTCCCTCAGCAAGTCTCACCTGCCGCTACCAGTGGTGCCAAGTGTCTAAGCAGCCAACAGCAAAGGTCAACATTAACTCAATAATAGGGCTTTATGTCCCAAGGGAAAGAGTCCGTCACCTGGTGGCACGATAATTATGGGAGATCCTATTCATAATGAAGAAGCAGAGACTTATCTTCATAAAAATAAACCTGTTGTATATGGATTATTTTCCCCTCAAGGCTAGCAAAGTTTCTGTAACAGTCACCTTCTCTGACATCCTGAATGTTTCATTGTCATGGTGTCCCAGGGCACTCACAGGGTAAAGATCTTGAAGTTGCTGCAAATGTCATGTCTGTAAAACCCATGTATTTGTGTACTACTACTACTACAAAAGAAAGGCAATGTGTTTTTTTTATTATTAATATTTTCTATCTCAAAATCTCATATAAATATATCTGGTTAGCAGAATGTTAATCTCACTTAAGATCCTTGAAGAAAGAGAATTTGATAAATATAATACCAGGATGTCTGTTCCTTGCAATACGGGAGAGACTATAAGAAGGTATGTAGATAACTGCAGACTGACATATGGGAAGGTACTGAAAGGTTTTACCCAGACAGATCATATGAGTTATCCTCATAGCTCATAAGAGTTATCCTAATCACTGTGTATATGCAAAATGTGTTTATTAGATTTAGGCACTGAGAACGTAAAGTTTAATGACCCAGGCTTCTGAAGACAAGATACCATAGCTAAGTTGGAAACATAGTTTTTTCAAAAATTTTATTAAAAAGTGTGGTCAACAATACACAGAAAGTTCAGAGAAGATGATCTGATACAGATTGTGAGTGAGAGAAAAAAAGATGTGAAGATAATATATTTGTTTAACTGAATCTTGAATGATGACAATAAATTAGACAGTGAAAGACAAATGGAAAAAAATTTAGGAAGGCAGAGTAGTTGTTTACAATTGTGAAAGCATATGCTTCTATCAGGGAACAACAAGCTATTCTTAATATAAGTAGTGTGTTAGGGTGAGGTGAGAGACATTCTAATTTCTAAAGGAAATTCAAAACTGTCTTTCCTCCAAGAGAAAAACCTTTCTTGTACATGTAGGAGAAAATGCATTTTTCTCAGCAACAAATCTAGACCACTCTACTTGGGTAGAGTTTGGTAGAAAAAGAAGGGTTGCCAATAGGGATGACAGGGTTATATATACAACTAAGAGGGCTGTATGTTCTTTCGGCTCACATCATTTGCCCTTAGATACCTTTGTTTCATTTCAAAGAGCTAGTCCTGATTATCTAGTGGAGATATTCAACCTTGTTTGATCAAAGGAGAACCAAACAGATGCCATTTTGGAAAAGAGGCGAAAATAGGCCACAAAGGTTTCTCTGCTATGGGCTTGTTTTTACGGAAAACATCTTAGATTCTGGTAGTCCAGCTCAACTCAATAGAATCATAAATTAGGAAGAGTTCTGTGGGGCCCTGTCGTATCAATAAATGAAAACATGTATTTTCCACTAATGTTGTCTGTGATGGATAGAATAATCATCAGATTAATATAAGCAGGCACAGAGTAGGTGGCTAGTCAAAGATGTGAAGGAATTGGATTAGACTGTTAATACTCCAGAACAGGTAATGCTAATATAAAGACTCTATGAAAAGGATCTGTTCTGTAATGCTAATTTGACTAAAAAGGAAGAAGTACCGAATAAGATGAAAAGTAATTTAAATCCAAGAAATGTGGTTTCCAATGTAGAATATGTGGTAATCTAAAAGCTCTATTTAACTTTGTATTCCTGGTAATTTCTGTAATAAACTATTACTCGAATCTTTTGGAAAGTTCTACAATATAAGTAGAATCACGTGTCAGGCTTTACATAAGTTGTACAGTTGTGAGGTACACATCTTTTTGCCCACATGAATTACCTTGGTGGTATTCCTTCCACAGAAATTAGCCCCACAACTTGGAATTTAAATTCGTGCTACTCTTTCTTTTTGATGACATAGAGATACCATGAAACATTTTGCCCTGTAAGCTGCTGAATGGATCCTATCTATCTCTATCTAATTTTGAGCTTTATTATTAACAGAAGCTTAGTGGAGGTTTCCTTAGTAAGAGATGGTTTTATATTACATGCTGTAAAATCACAGTTCAAAATTACCTGAGTAAATTTATTTTCTTTAACAAGTGCTTTATAAATATTCATTTTAAAAGTCCTGTTTATAAATTCAAACAGTCCTTTGTAAATGTCCAATTACAATCATTTGACAAGTATAAATACACTTTGTGGCAAACAATACTGTGATTTATGCAGATCCCATTAGATATGACTGTGAACTATAATTATCCTAGTGGACTATAATTTTGCCTGCCCAGTCATTCAGAGAGTTTAATACACTCAACTGAGACTGAATTCTTGAAGCTGTTTCTAACAGTGGCAATGATGTATGTGTCACCGCCCTTTCTAATTCTGTTTTTGCTTGAATAAATAATCTCAGCTAGAAACTCATTCATATTATTTTGCTCAACTCAACAGATCCAAAACAAAATAATAATATTAATAGCAAGTTATTTTTACTCAGTCTTAAAAAAATTGTTTGTAACCTTTGTAGGTATTTTCTCTTTTTAGTATATTTGGTCATTAGAGGTTAAACACATTGGTAGTTAAATTATTATGTCGTTGAAATAAACTGTCCGCTTTATAGAATATTATATATGGGCAAGAAATTACAGCTAAACTCTGTGTGTCAAGTTTGTACAAAAAAATACATTTTACATTCCTATTTTAAATGCATTCCTCATCATTTATATTAACTTGGTAGATAAAACCATTTTTTAAATAAACCTTTAGTAATAATAAATAACAATGTATAACCCAACTTAATCAAAAGACAGCATATACACAGAATACCTTTAGCATAAGTGTTTGTATGACACCAAGACAATCAGGAAATTAAGACGAATCACCTGTTTGGGCACCATTCAAAAATGTGGATGTGAACACAATCTTAAGTAGCACCATACTGATCCTAAATAGTCTCATGTTACGAAGTTTATCAGTTCCCACTCATCAAATAATTGTGGAATTGCTCCTATTTTTCTAATTTAAATGGCATTCTATGGAGAACAGAGTTTATTGTAATAGAGCAATCCTCTTATTTCTTATCAACCCATCAGCAAGATGCAACTTATAGGAATTATTCTCTCCAAAATTTTGCCAGTGTTTTTTTGTCTTTATTTATTGATTTTTTAGCACAAAAATAAAGATATGCAACCCCAATCAAAATTCTAGCAAGTTAATATATAGATATCAACAAAACAAACTGATACTAGAGTTTATACAGAGAGGCAAAAGACCCCAAATAGCCAAAACAACATTGAAGGTGAAGAACTAAGTTGGAGAATTAATGCTATCCAACTTCAAGATTTACTTTAGCTACAGTACTCCAGACATCATGGAATAGGTGAAAGAATTAAAAACTGATCAATGGAAGAGAATAGAGACTATGGACATAAACCCGCATAAATATAGTCAACTGATTTTTAACAAAGGAGCAAAGGCAGTCTTTTCAACTAATGGTGCCGGGGTAATTAGACATATATATCAAAAAAAAAAAAAAAAGAATCTAGAGAGAGACCATACACTTTTCACACACACACACAAAAATAATTCAAAATGGATCGCAGATCTAAACATAAAAGACAAAACTATAAAACTCCTAGAAGATAATAAGAAGACAAGCCACAGACTAGAAGAAAATATTTGCAAAAGATGCATCTGATCCCCAAACATAAAACTTCTATCAAGAAATGGGCAGAAGACATGAACAGATATTTCTCCAAAGAAGACATACAAATGGCCAACAGGCACATAAAAAGTGCTCAGCATCACTTGCCATCAGGGAAAAACAAACCAAAACCACAATGAGGGGCACCTCGGTGGCTCAGTCAGTTAAGTATCTGCCTTTGGCTCAGGTCATGATCCCAGGCTCCTGGGATCGAGCCTCTCTGCACCTCCCCCTGCTCATGCTCTTTCTCTCTCTCTCTCTCTGTCAAATAAATAAAGTCCTTAACAATAAGTAAATAAATTAGGCTCTTTAGGCTATAAGTATTAGAAAACCTAAACTCAAATGACATAAATATTAAGAGAATGTATTACAAACTACAGAGGTAAAATTAACAACTCAGGCAACGATGTGGAGAAAGGGGAACTCTCTTGCACTATTGGTGAGAACGCAAACAGGTGCAGCCCTGTTGAGTAAGGAGTTTCCTCAGAAAGTTAAAAATAGACCTACCCTATGACCCTGAAATTACACTACTAGGTGTTTTTACAAAGGAGAAAAACATAGTGATTTGAGGGGGCATATGCACCCCAATGTTTATAAAACAATGTTCACAATAGCCAAAATATAGAAAGAGCCCAGATGTCCATTGACAGATGAATGTATAAAGTATGTGTGTGTGTGTGTGTGTGTATATATATATATATTTATATATTTATATTTATAATGGCATATTACTCAGCCATCAAAAAAATGAAATCTTATCATTTGCAATGACATGACTGGAACTAGAATGTATTATGCTAATTGAAATAAATCAGTCAGAGAAAGACAAATACCATAGGATTTCACTTATATGTGGAATTTAAGAAACAAAATAGATAAATATAAGGGAAAGGAAGGAAAAATAAAATAAGACAAAACAAAGAGGAAGCAAACCATAAGACTCTTAACTATGGCAAACAAACGGAGGGTTGCTAGAGGGGAAGTGGGTGGGGAAATGGGGTAACTAGGTGATGGGCCCGTGATGTAATGAGCACTGGGTGTTATATAAAACTGATGAATCACTAAACTCTACCTCTGAAATTAATAATATACTATATGTTAATTAAAATGAATTGAATTTGAAATTAAAAGAAGTCACATCTGATAAAGGACTATTACGCAAAATATACACAAAACTTTTTTTTTTTTTTTTCCAATGGAAGTATAATTGACATCATAGAGAACTCTTAAAACTCAGCAGTAAGATGGGGCGCCTGAGTGGCTCAGTCGGGTAAGCATCTGCCTTCAGCTCAGGTCACGATGCCAGGGTCCTGGGATAGGGTCCTAGGATGGAGCATGGCATGGGGCTCCCTCCTCAGTGAAGAGCCTGTTTCTCCCTCTCCTTCCTGCTCTTGCTCTCTCTCACTCTCTCTCTCAAATAAATAAATAAAATCTTAAAAAACAAACAAATAAACTCAGCAATAAGAAACAAACAACCTACTTAAAAAATGGGTCAAAGTCCTTAACAGACATACATATGGCAAATAAGTGTATGAAAAAATGCTCCACATCATATGACTTCAGGGAAATGCACAACAGTAAGAGACAGTGCACACTATTAGAATAGCCAAAGTCAGAACACTGACATCACCAAATGCTCGTGAGAAGCAATAGGAAATTCTCATTCATTGTTGTGAATGAGAATGAGTGGGAAGGCAAAATGACACAGCCACTTTGGAAGACAGTTTGGTGATTTCTGAGAAAACTAAACATACTCATGCTACCTAGGTGGCTGTCTCTCTCTCTCTCTCTCTCTCTCTGGAATCAACAATATCTTTAAAAAATAATATTTTAAAAAAGTAAGTAAACGTACTCTGACCAAGCAATTCAGCAACTGTGCTCTTTGGCATTGATTTCCCCAAAGGAGCTGAAAACTTATGTTCACACAAAAACCTGCACACTGATGTTTATATCCCCTTTATTCAAAACTGCCAAAACTTGAGAGCAACCAAAATATCTATGCTTCAGTAGGTGAAGAGCTGAATAGCTACAATGGCTAAAGTATGGCACATCCAGACAATAGGTATTATCAGAAATAAAAAGAAATGACCTATCAAGTCAAGAAAAGACATGGAAGAAACTTAAATGCATATTACTAAGTGAAAAATGCCAATCTGAAAAGACCTGCATACTGTATGATTCTAGCTACCCGACATTCTGCAAAAGACAAAGGTATGGAGACAAGAAAGAAATCAGTGGTTGTGTCAGAGGGGTGAGCAGAGATAAAAAAGCACAGCACAGAGGATTTTTATGGTGGTAAAAATACCTGTATTTTTGATATTGTAATGATGGCTATAGGTCATTATTCATTTCCCCAAACCCTTAGAATGTGCTACAGCAAGAGTAAACCCTAACAGCAACTATAGACTTTTGAGTGATTATGATGCGTCAGTACCAGTTCAACCTTACTAAAGACTGGGCCACTGAGAGGGGTTGGTAATGGGGTAGGCTATGCTTGTGTGGGGGCAGGGATTACATGGGTAATGACATAGGTAATCTGTTCCTTTCAATTTTGTTGTAAACCTAAAACTGCTCTAAAAAATGAAGGTTTTTTTTTTTTTTAAAGTAAGCTTGCAGGAAATTAGAAATTATGCAATTAAATGCAACAATTTTAAAATCAATGTATAAAGGAGAAATACTTATTTCACAATGCAAATACTTTTTTTTTTTTTTTGCCACTACATTTATTAAAGCTACTAGTCCCTGTATGCCCTTAGCTGTCAGCATTTGTCTCTGCTCTCTACAAAATGTGAACTCAACTGTTCAGTGACACTCGCTTCTAGGATCTGCCTCCCTTGTCATTTTTGGGGACACTATTATTACCAGAAAGTGCTACAGTGAGAATGACCCCTGTGCCTTGGGCATAAGAGTGCTGCCACAACCATCAGAATGAACTATTGACTGGTCTCGAATACACTGTTGTATTCTATGCCAATACACAGAAAAAGATTTCTCTTGTGTTCAGTAATTATACTATATTATATGAGTTTCAAAACATACTAAATTTTCTCTACATATATTGTTGAAATTTAATAAAAATATATTTTTCAGTTTTTATTTATAATCTTGTCTCAATCTGAAAGTCTGTCATGAGCCCAGAGGAGACTGGGCATGATATATTCAAGGAGGAGAACAAATGTGAACAACTGGCATGTATAAAACCCGGAGAATTTGAAATCTACAATTCTGCAATTCGAGCAGAAATGCAAGACAAGTTCTGTTGAGAGTTTTTCCCCAAGACTTTGACTATTTCTTTCCAAGGGGCTTCCAATCTCTTTTGCTTACAGCTCTGCCCAGTCATGTCAGTTCACTTGCAGTTCAGAAATGTTTGCAAACCAGCAGCAAAGTTCGGTTTAGGCTCATGACAGACTTCCGCTATGCAATGAAATTATAAAACATTAATTGTATAAACAGTATTAAATAAAATGTATGTTGACTCATTTATTTTCTCCCCCATTTCAAAATTTTGTGTTTCTATATTTTGTTCTGAAATTTTTCCTGTTGTTGTTTGTATTAAATAATCATTTTGGATTACTTTATTATTATCCATACAGAGATTTACTTCAATGTTCTTTACTTGGGACTAAGATTAAGGAAAACGCCATTTGATGATTTTTTTTTCCCACAACAATTGCCAACATTATAAAAATTTCTAAACTTGTAAATTTCTGTGGTCTATGTCCATTAAAATTGTAGTCAGCTTGAAGACGATGTATTATTTCAGAGGACCCTTGAAACTAAATCCCTTTCAGAAAACTTGCCTTCTGTACATGACACTACCTTCGGTTTATAATTTTTGTATTCACCTTTGGAAACCACAAATTCCCCAATTCCACATTCGAATGGTGTAAAAATTAACAGTTTTGTTGAGAAAAAAATGATTTTTTGAGATAGAAAAGACAGTGCCATAGGCTTATTCATGCTCCATCTGCTGCTTCACTCTCTCTAACCGCAACTTCAAGGCACATTAAAGGTACTTTGTGCTTCCAAAAAAAAAAAGCTTGCACAATAGGCCCACTCTGAGATGAAATCAGAAGACTTCCAAAGAAAAAGGAATGTCCCCTTCCTCAGTAGGCTGGTTAATTGTATGTGCATTCATTTTGATTGATTTTTAAGACTGATGGAAAGAAAGTAACTTTTCAGTGCAGAAACAATTACAGCAGGAGGAACTGCTATCCTTTACTGAATGAACAATGCTATTTATAAAGGAAGAAAATTACAAAGGTTTGTTTCCTGCTGCTAATTTTGCTAGGGTACTGAATTAGTATGATACTGCTGGGAGCTGCAGGAGACCTTTATGATACATGAGCAGGAAGGAGCCAACCTGATGAGTGGTGTTAATCATCAAAGCTCCAGTTAGTGAACATGTCAACAGGGGCCAGAGGAGAGTTATCCCCTGCCCCCAACACCCTAAGTCAGTGCTGAAGGAAATGTTAAGTAAAAGCAGAATGGCCCAAATCATTGATTAATTTTTACTTGAATCAATGAGAGGCAAGAAACAAAATTCTTGGTGGGAACAAGGTAGTTTATGTTAAAGGAAAATCAACAACAAAATTAGTCCACCTGTATTTACTCCTTTTCTGCACCTTATTTATATGAATTTGCTAGAGCTGCCTTAACAAAAAGAACCAAGCGTGGCTTAAACAAATAGCAATTTCTCATCTTACAGTTCTGGAGTCCAAGAAGTCCAAAATTTACATGTTGGCAGGTTTAGATCTTTCTGAAGTCTGTGAAAAGAATTTGTTCCATCCTTTTCCCCTTGTTTTTGATGGTTTGCTGGCAATCTTTGTCTCGTAGAAGCATCATCTCATTTCTTCACCTTTCATCATTCACACAGCTTTCTTCCTCTGTGTGTCTCCAAATTTCCCTATTTTATAAGGATACCGATCATACTGGATAAGGGCCGACCCTAATAACTTTATTTTAATTTGATTATTTCTATAAAGATCTTATTTCCAAATAAAACCATACTCACTGAGGGTCATGATTCCAGCATATCTGTTGGGGTGGGGATACCCAATTCAACCCACCATGTGATTTAAAAAAAATTAGTAAGTTGAACTTTGAATCTATAGCTAAAACAATTTCAAATTTTGCTTGAAGCATGAAACATAAACTGATCAACAAGTTTGCAAGGGGCAGAGCATTGAAATGTGTGCATACTAAAGCTCTCTGAAATATTTGCAAACTAAAACATTTGTTGTTGATGATGTATGGAAGCAGGAGAGCTAGGTTCTTGTCTCACAGAGCTGAAGAATGCATCTTGCAGACAAAGAAGAGTAGGTAAAGAGATTGAGTTTTATTAAGTGAAGATACAGGAAAAGCTCTCAAGAGTGAAATGGGGTCCCAACAGAGTTGCTAGGGAGGGCTTATATGATTCGTCTTTTATAGAAAGCTAACCAGAGGACTTAAATCACTTTTACTTCTCTACTGGCAGCACCACTGACTAAGGCTAGTGATAACATCTTTAATGGCTTACTTCTTTTTAGGGTCTGGTTATTCTTTGTTGGTCCCAGGTGACTGTCATAAAAAAGACACCCACCCACCCACAAGCCTAGGGCAGGGTGATCTGGAGTGTTTCCTTATTTCTGGTTTCCTTGCACCTCAGTATTTTTGGGATTTCTGTGACCCTGATCCTGTAACCTCCTATCTCTCTCTCTCTACCTAGCCCCACCTGTCCCTTACTTAGTATCACCTGTAAAGAAAGAATCATTGAATGTTAGCTCTTGCATCCCATGCCATTTTCTACATGAAGAAACCAACGTTGCCTTTATATTGAAAATCCTGAAGAAATTATAGAGCTAATCAGAGGCAGGACATACCGATTTAGTATAAATCCTAGCAGAGCACCCTAAACAGAAGTCAGACATCGTTTCTTCTTTCTGGATAGATTCTGTATTCAGCAGGTCTTTCACCTGGTGACCACAAAATGTAAAATTATTTTTTTAAATGTTGCCATATGCATAAAATATTCACATGTAGGTTCTGAAGTGAAGAGTAAATTTTAAAAATATACATGGTACTTCTGTGGCAAATAAAATATTCATCAGAAGGAAGAATACTGTCAAAGAGAATTAACATAGTACATGTCAAGTGCTGAACATAAGAGAATCATATTTTAAATTTCACAAGCCATTTAACATCTCTATTGTTATAAGGTCGCTGCAGGAATAATTGTATTACAAGGGTTATTTTTCACTTTATGGGTGGTAAATGCCAAAGTGAACATGATCACTCTTTCAATCATCAGTGACCACAGTGGACGTATCTTGCAAACACATTTGGTTTCCATACCACCCAAGTATCCTAGGAAAAACAATTATCCTAGGGAAAATTAACACCAGGTTACATAACAGGTTTGGGTTTTTTGTTTGTTTTTATTTTTTTTTTAAAGACATATAGCTGTAAAAGACCTAGTCCCATCTTCATAGTTTTCCTTCATTCTGAGTTTAAAATATGGGATTCTCTCTGCCCTAAAGCTATTTTCAATGTTAGGTACTGACAAGCAAGACTGACCACTGACCTACTCCCATATGCAGCTAATTATGTTTGACAAGCAAATCTTGATTCAATCACAACATTTAGCAACTCATTTCTTCTCCAGATCTTTTAAGCTTTTCTAGAATATTGCATAACCAGCTGCTTTGCCATTTGCCTATGTTTAATCAGATGAGGGATTTTAATGCATTATATTATGATAAAAGCAGGCCACGTTTGCCAACATTAAATAACAACTATGATGGTATGACTTCATGAGTTTTTTAAGTTTATTCAGTACTCCTACAATGCCTTAAAAAAAAAAAAAAACTAAACTAAACTTAGTTGTTGGAAGTGGATTGGCAGACATTAATATCATTTATAGCCATAGGAATTCACATTGATAAATATTTTTAAGAAAAATACCCAAGTGATAAAACAATATTTTATTTCTTAGAACCTCATTTGCCATTTTTCTTTATGGTTAAACTTACTATGCTTACCCAGTGCTAACTCCCTGTAACACCTAGCATTACATGGCACCTAAGAGATATTTAACAGAGATTAACTAAATAGAATAGTTAGGAGAATAATCAATAATTATTTCAAAAAAGCTTGAAGTAGACCCTTTTCAAAGCACTTAAAATTGGTCATCTATTTAGTTATCACAGTAGCTTTAGGAAGTAATTATTATTATTATTGTCATTTTACAAAAAAGAAGGCTAACTAAGGTACTAAACATTAAAAGAATATAGATGGGTTTGCACTGAGGCTGTCTAACCTCAGAACCCATGCTATGATTATTACACAGTACTACTTTTTTGGTGTGGAGGTATTTAAAAAATAAAGGGAGCTGGAAAACATGTTTTGTTTTTATTGCAGAATAATCTTATATGCATGGAAGCAAAGAAACTTGGGCAAAGTTCTGTGAGGTTGTTAAACCAATGGCATCACATCACTGGGTCAAGGCAGCATTGTTGTTTCCTTGTAATGAATTTATGTTTAGGATTATGAGCATCATATATGCTTGCTATGATTTAGCAGGCATTCACTGTCTTGGGTTCTTACCATAAAGAATCCTTAGTAAAACATTGAGTACCCCTTTCCTGAATCCCTCACTGGAAAACAAAAACCAAACCAAACAAAACAAAACACCAGCCAATTGGACTCCCATTCAAACAGTCTCAGTGACAAAATTCTTTATATTTTCAGGGTGTGTTCTTGTGAACACAGTAATTATAGAAAATAATTATGGATAATTTAGTTCCAAATCATTATTTAAGAGATTTTTAAAAATGGTATTTTGACAACAAACCAATTAAATGTTTAATTTAGATATAAATATATATATAACATGAAGAATGATTGATAAAATAGAAATTAACCCTGTGACATTACATGCCCTTTCTCATGTTTATTTAGATAAGGATATAAAATAATTTATTTGACCATACTTGAATCATACATCCCTGTACTGAAAGCATTTTCTCATTTGAAAACCATTATTATGCACAACATTGTCTGGCATATGTATGCAATGATTTTAATTTTGTTTCCTCTTCCTGAAAATCTCAATTTTATATGATTTTTGTGAAAATTATTTATTTTTTAATTTCTTACTGATTTTTAAGGACCAAAAGAGAGCTAATAACAAGAGTTGAAAGTAATTATGGCAATAGATCTAGATTTTAAAAAATATTTTATAGCCATATCAAAGAGGCAGATATATTGGTACAGCCATGTAATTTTACAGCTATATCAAAGAGGTGAACTTGAGGAGTAAATCTGATGTAACAAGAACAGAGGAACAGGTGATACTAGATTTAGTAGCTGTCAATTTACGTAGTACTGATTACTCTGGCTGATTTGAAGTACCATAGAATTACTCAGAGGATCTGAAGTAGGGTGATTTCTCCTGTTCTCTGAAATTATAAGGTACTTATCACTATCTGGTAAATAACATTGTGGGACTTTAAGGAACAGAATAAACAGGATCAACCTCATTGTGAAATACCTGAGGTTCATAGCCATTGTTGTTTGAGTTGTTCTAACTGTGGTGCTAAAATAAGGAAAAATAATACAAAAGACTTCCTTGAATGAGAACTAGCTTAACTTCCACTAAAAGCAACCATATACATATATATATATATGGTCTGTAATGCTTGCTGACTTATGATTAGGATAGTCAGACAAATGAAGGCACAGAGCTCAAATCTGCATTTCAGAAATACCTATTAACCTACAGGTGTTGCTGTTGTGGAAAACAAGCATGCTTGGACCACTGGTCTGTACAATTTGGGAAATTATAAACATCACCCATTATATTGTGTACCCCAATATGAAAGACTAAATTCATTATTGAACTTCTGTCAATGGACCAATATTAACTTTTCTTCCTCCCCACAGGCTAAGAAGAATTGTAACAGATTTCAAGCAGAATTCTCCCATGTATGTAATATATGATATTACATGGAGGAAATCAGTACTCTTGGTCTGGTCTACCTATTCTATTATGATCCTCGCCTGTTATTATAGGCTGATGTGCAAAATAGCATCATTGTCCAGTGCTCCAAGATTCACAATTAGAAGTACTATGGACTAGATGATTGCGTCCCCTCAAAATTCATATTTGAGAAGATGGCAGAGAAATAGCAGGCTGAGATGACATCAGATAGCAGGAGATCAGCTAGATAGCTTATCAAACCATTGCAAACACCTACAAATCCAGCAGGAGATTGAAGAGAAAAAGAGCAACAATTCTAGAAACAGAAAATCGACCACTTTCTGAAAGGTAGGACTGGCGGAGAAGTGAATCCAAAGCGACGGGAAGATAGACTGCGGGGGGAGGGGCCGGCTCCTGGCAAGCAGTGGAACAACGGAGCACAAAATGAGGACTTTTAAAAGTCTGCTCCACTGAGGGACATCGCTCTAGAGGCTAAACCAGGGTGAAGCCCGCACGGGGTCAGCGTGGCCCCAGGTCCCTCGGGGTCACAGAAGGATCGGGGGTGTCTGAGTGCCACAGAGCTCACAGGTATTAGAGGAGGTAAGCCAGCTACAGAGACAGAGCTGAGGAGTGAGCTCTCAACTCAGGGTTACCTTGAGCTGTAATCCGTGGCACAGGCCACTGCTCTGTGAGTGGGGTCCCCACAAGATCCGGGGAAACACCCCAGGGAAGAGCTCAGGGATCTATGGGGTTCGGAGACTCCAGGTGGAGCTGTGTGCCAGAGGCAGGGAAGCTTGGTCATAGGTTGGGTGAGCTTGGAGTGCAGCTGGAGGCCAGGGAGACAGGAGTGATTGAATGCTTTTCTCTGAGGACGCACTGAGGAGTGGGGCCCCGAGCTCTCAGTTCCTCCGGGCTGGAGTTTGGGAGGTCGCCATTTTCATTCCCATCCTTCAGAACTCTACAGAAAGTGTTCAGGGAACAAAAGCTCCTGAAAGTGAACCCAAGCAGATTACTTAGCCTGGTCCTTGGTAAGGGCAGTGCAATTCCGCCTCGGGCAAAAACACTTCAGAATCACTACAACAGGCCCCTCCCCCAGAAGACCAACAAGAAATCCAGCCAAGATCAAGTTCACCTACCAAGGAGAACAGTGGAATTCCAGGGGAGGAAAAAGCAAAACATGGAATTCATGGCTTTCTCCCCTTGATTCTTTAGTCTTACAGTTAATTTTTTTTTTTAATTTTATTCTTTTTCTTCTGCTTGATTTTTTTTTAACTTTTACTCTTTCCTCTTTTAACGTTTTTTAACTAGTTTGTCTTAACAATACCTCTCGTAAAAAAAAAATAATAATATTTTTGAACCTTCATTTCTTATAGTCATATTTTATCCTTCATTGTATCTAACTTTATTTTTTGTACACACATAGGGTTTTTCTTCTAAAGAATTTGGGGTACAATTTCTTCTAATAGATCAAAACATACCCTAAATCTAGCTCCGGGCTTGTTCTAGTCTCCAGTCTGAGCAAATTCTCTACACTTTCTTTTTTTTAATTCTCCCAACCAACTTACTTCATCAAATCCTTTTTTAAAGATTTATTTATTTTTTTAAATCTTTATAGGCTTATTCCATTCCTTCGTTGTGTTTACCCTTATATATGTTTTTCATTCTTTAAAATTTTGGGAGGTAGTTTCTTCTAAGAGACCAAAATACTCCCAAAATTAAGTGGGTGACCCTGTTCTAGTCACCAGTCTAATATATGTACATATATAGTCTTTTTTATATTTTTTTCTTTATTTGTTTTCTATTTTTAATTTTTTTTTCTCTGAACTTCTTTTTATCACCTTTCTCCCCCCCATGATTTGGGGTCTCTTCTGATTTGGTTAAAGCACATTTTCCTGCAGTCTTCACCACACTTTTAGCATTTTATTTGCTCCTTCATATATTCTTATCTGGACAAAATAACAAGGTGGAAAAACTCACCACAAAAAAAAGAACAAGAGGCAGTACCGAAGGCTAGGGACCTAATCAATATGGACATTGGTAATATGTCAGATCTAGGGTTCAGAATGATGATTCTTAATGTTCTAGCCGGGCTCAAAAAAGGAATGGAAGATATTAGAGAAACACTCTCCAGAGAAATAAAAGCTCTTTCTGGAGAAATAAAAGAACTAAAATCTAACCAAGTTGAAATCAAAAAAGCTATTAATGAGATGCAGTCAAAAATGGAGGCTCTTACTGTTAGGATAAATGAGGCAGAAGAGAGAATTAGTGATATAGAAGACCAAAGGACAGAGAATAAAGAAGCTGAGCAAAAGAAAGACAAACAACTACTGGACCATGAGGGGAGAATTAGAGAGATAAGTGACACCATAAGACGAAACAACGTTAGAATAATTGGGATTCCATAAGAAGAAGAAAGAAAGAGGGGAGCAGAAGGTATATAGGAGAGAATTATTGTAGAGAATTTCCCTAATGTGGCAAAGGGAAAAAACATCAAAATCCAGGAGGTGCAGAGAACCCCCCTCAAAATCAATAAGAATAGGTCCACACCCAGTCACCTAATAGTAAAATTTACAATTCTTAGAGACAAAGATAAAATCCTGAAAACAGCCCAGGAAAAGAAGTCTGTAACATACAATGGTAAAAATATTAGATTGGCAACAGACTTACCCACAGAGACCTGGCAGGCCAAAAGAACTGGCATGATATATTCAGAGCACTAAACGAGAAAAGCATGCAGCCAAGAATACTATATCCAGCTAGGCTATCATTGAAAATAGAAGGAGAGATAAAAAGCTTCCAGGACAAATAAAAACTGAAAGAATTTGCAAACACCAAACCAGCTCTACAGAAAATATTGAAAGGGGTCCTCTAAGCAAAGAGAGAGCCTAAAAGTAGTAGATCAAAAAGAAACAGAGACAATATACAGTAATAGTCACCTTACAGGCAATACACTGGCACTAAATTCATATCTCTCAGTAGTTACCCTGAATGTTAATGGGCTAAATGCCCCAATCAAAAGACACAGGGTATCAGAATGGAAAAAAAAAAAAAAAAAAAAAAAAACTGAGCAGGGGAGACAAGATGGCGGGGAAGTAGGAGGAGACGCCGTTTCAACCTGTACCCTATAGTGAGCTGATTACCTACTAAAGAACTCCAATGACCCATGAAATCAGCCTGAGATCAGAATTATATACGTCTGGATCCCTACAGGGGCAGAAGACACCAGGGGGCAGGTAAAGAGGAGTGGGAACGTGGGAAGGTCAGACTCATAAACAAAAGGGGGAGGGAGCCACCAGAGGTGACCCATTGGAAAGTAATACCCCAATACAAGAGTGCCCTGCGTCTGGCAACCAGCATTAACTTGGAGTCTGGTTGAAAGCACTCAAAAAGAGCAAAGGATCATGGGGGGAAATTGGTGGAATTGGGGCAGTTGGGGACAGGGGCTTAAGTCCCTGGACCCCAGACAGCCACCCCTGGCACTGAGCCAGAGAGAGTGTGGCGGAGAAAGCAGGTCTTGGTGTCTGAGCTGCCAGCGTGCCTGAGAATGCATGGGGTCCGGCTCCCGTGAGGGGCTGGGACCCTTGTCAGCTGGCAGAACGCCGCACCATACTATCAGAGCCTGAGACGCGTGCATGCCTCACACCCTCCCCTGAGAGAGGTACTCACAGGCGCCAGCCCGACGCTCTTAGACCTGGAGAGACCAGGCACTCCCAGCCCAGTCCAGCAGGAAAATCTCAGCGTGCAATCACTGCTTGGAACCTCTTTGGCGGTCTGGAGCTGCCCAGACAGCCGTTGCTGTCATGGTTTGGGGGTACAAGTAGGAGTTCCTATGTCCCCAGGGACCGCAACTCAGAACCAGCTCTGCCAGTGGCCGAGGGGGAACTTAATGTGCTCTGGAGACCCAGAGGGGAAGAGACTGAGGCTTCTCTCTGAGAGGGAGGTCGGGGTGCAATTTGCTTTCCTCTAAACCTCCAAAAACAGTCAAAAGCGGTCAAGGCGAGAGAAAAGAAATGAACAAACATAAAAACCTCCAGAGAACAAAAGCCTGAAAAAACGGTTTCCTCAGAGCCCACCCCCTTGAGGGGGGCGGGAGGACTTAACTCAGGGAACATTGTCTGAAAACCCACGTGGCAGGCCCCTCCCCCAGAAAACGAACCAGAAAAAAAAAAAAAAAAACAAAAAAAAAAACCAAAAACGACAAGAGAACAACCACCACTACTTCATAGATACAACTTTTGTTTTTGATTCATTCCCACTATTCTGGTTCTTTTATATAGATAGATAGATAGATAGATAGATAGATAATTTTTTAACCTACTTACCATCAGAGTGAGACATCAAGTACATCAAATTCCATAATAACCTTTTAACCTGAACTTTTTGATACATATACACATGCTTTTCTTTTGCTTTTCTATTTTTTAATTTTTTTTAAATTTTAGTTTAGTTTAGTTTATTCTTTTTTTTTATTTTTATTTTTTAATATTCATATAGAGTTAAACTTCAAGGTAATCATCTTTCCCCAACCAATGCTACCGCTATAGGTAAACCAATTTTTAATCCCCCTTTATCTTAGGAAAGTTGAGTCCTTTAACAAAGATATCAAGATAAATCCAGGAAGAATCAAAATAACCCTCCTTGCCCACACTGAGAATTTATAACCACTCTCCCATCTTTTTCTTCTGCCAGTGTTTCTGTGTATTTGTGTTTGTCCTGATAGTATATAAATCTTATACTTGGGGTTCTTTCTGATGAGGTTCTTCTTTTTTTTGCTTTTATATATATATATATTTTTTTTCTCTTGTCATATACTTTTATCAGTCTTTTTATTTGTCTGTTTTTGTTTGTATATTTCATAAATCTTACCTTCAGGCCCATTTGGGCTGAGCTTTCTCTTTTATCTTCCCTTTTTTTCCTCTCTCTCTCTCTCTCTCTCTTCTTTTTCTTTTCTTTTTTCTCTCATTTGGGTGGGGAATTCTGATTGCTCAGAAGTGTTCCAGGGTGCACCTTGCGTGCACCATGGTAGATACATCCAGCTACATCCATTCAGCCATCTCTCACCAAAATGACTAGGAGGAGGAATGCCCAACAGAAGAAAAATACAGAGGATGGGCCTTCTGCAACAGAGCTAACCACTATCGACATAGACTATATGTCAGAAAGGGAATTCAGGCTAACAATTATCCAGGCAATAGCTAGGTTGGAGAAAGACATGGATGACCAAATGAAATTGACTAGGGCAGAACTGAAAGCCACCAGGGATGATGTTCACAATGCTCTCAATGAGTTCCAATCTAATCTAAATTCTCTAAAAGCTATGGTAACTGAGACAGAAGATAGAATTAGTGATCTGGAGGACAAACAGATAGAGAGAAAGGATCAGGAGGAAGCCTGGAACAAACACCTTAGAAGCCACGAAAACAGAATCAGGGAAATAAATGATGCCATGAAACATTCCAATGTCAGAATTATTGGAATCCCTGAAGGAGAGGAGAAAGAAAGAAGTCTAGAAGATGTAGTGGAACAAGTTCTCAATGAAAATTTTCCCAATCTCGCAAATGGAACAGTGTTCATGTACTAGAGGCAGAACAGTCTCCCCCCAAGATTATAGATTCTAATAAAACATCAAGGCACCTGATAGTAAAATTGAGAAATCGTAATTGTAGATATAATCTCTTGAAAGCTGCTGGGACAAAGAGGCTCCTTACTTACAGAGGAAAGCCCATCAGAATAACGTCAGACCTGTCCACAGAAACCTGGCAAGCCAGAAAGGGCTGGCAAGATATATTCAGGGCACTAAATGAGAAGAACATGCAGCCAAGAATACTTTATCCAGCAAGACTGACATTCAAAATAGATGGAGAGATAAAGAGTTGCCAAGACCAGCAAGGCTTAAAAGAGTATGCGACCACCAAGCTGACACTGCAGGAAATATTAAGGGGGGGTCTATAAAAGAGTAAAAATCCTAAGAATAGAATTGAGCAGAAATATAGAGACAATATACAGAAAGAAAGACTTCAAAGGTAACACGATGTCAATAAAAACATATGTATCAATAATCACTCTCAATGTGAATGGCCTAAATGCACCCATAAAACGACACAGGGTTGCAGATTGGATAAAACGACAGGACCCATCCATATGTTGTCTACAAGAGACCCATTTTGAACCTAAGGATACACCCAGACTGAAAGTGAAGGGATGGAGAAGCATCTTTCATGCCAATGGACCTCAAAAGAAGGCTGGGGTAGTGATTCTCATATCAGATAAATTAGATTTTAAACTAAAGACTGTAGTCAGAGATACAGAAGGGCACTACATAATTCTTAAAGGGACTATCCACCAAGATGATCCAACAATTGTAAATATCTATGTCCCCAATATGGGAGCAGCCAATTACATAAGAAAAGTATTAATCAAGATAAAGAGTCATATTGATATGAATACATTAATAATAGGAGATCTTAACATGCCTCTCTCAGTAATAGACAGATCATCCAAGCAGAAAATCAATAAGAAACAAGAGCATTGAATGACACATTGGACCAGATGGACCTCATAGATATATACAGAACATTCCACCCTAAAAAAACAGAATACTCATTCTTCTCAAGTGCACATGGAACTTTCTCCAGAACAGACCACATACTGGGTCACAAATCAGGACTCAACTGATACCAAAAGACTGAGATTATTCCCTGCATATTCTCAGATCACAATGCTTTGAAACTGGAGCTCAATCACAAGGAAAAGTTTGGAAGAAACTCAAACACCTGGAAGCTAAAGACCACCTTGCTTAAGAATGCTTGAATCAACCAGGAGATCAAAGAAGAACTTAAACAATTCATGGAAACCAATGAGAATGAAGACACTTCGGTCCAAAACCTATGGGATACAGCAAAGGCAGTCCTAAGGGGGAAATGCATAGCCATCCAAGCCTCCCTCAAAAAAATCAAAAAATCCAGAATACACCAGATGTCTCTATACCTTAAAGAACTGGAGAATCAACAACAAATTAAACCAACTCCACACATAAAAAGGGAAATAATCAAGATTAGAGCAGAGATCAATGAGGTAGAAACCAGAGATACAGTAGAACGTATCAATGAAACTAGTTTCATTGGTTTTTTGAAAGAATCAATAAGATCAATAAACCATTGGCCACACTAATTCAAAAGAAAAGAGAGAAAGCTCAAATTAATAAAATTATGAATGAAAAGGGAGAGATCACAACTAACACTAAGGAAGTAGAAACAATCATCAGAAGTTATTATCAACAGTTATATGCCAATAAGCTAAGCAACCTAGATGAAATTGATGCATTCCTGGAAAACTATAAACTCCCAAAATTGAACCAGGAAGAAATTGACAACCTGAATAGACTGGTATCTAGTAATGAGATTGAAACAGTGATCAAAAACCTCCCAAAAAACAAGAGCCCAGGACCTGACAGATTCCCTGGGGAATTCTACCAAACTTTCAAAGAATAAATAACACCTATTCTCCTGAAGCTGTTTCAAAAAATTGAGGCAGAAGGAAAACTTCCAGACTCTTTTTATGAAGCCAGCATTACCCTGATCCCCAAACCAGGCAAAGAACCCACCAAAAAGGAGAATTTCAGACCAATATCACTGATGAATATGGATGCTAAGATTCTCAACAAGATCCTAGCAAACAGGATCCAACAGCACATTAAAAAGATTACCCACCATGACCAGGTGGGATTCATCCCTGGGTTACAAGGATGGTTCAACATTCGCAAATCAATCAATGTGATAGAACAAATCAATAAGAGAAGAGAAAAGAACCACATGGTCCTCTCAATTGATACAGAAAAAGCATTTGACAAAATCCAGCATCCGTTCCGGATTAAAATGCTTCAAAGTATAGGGATAGAGGGAACATTCCTGAACTTCACAAAATCTATCTATGAAAGACCCATAGCAAATATCATCCTCAATGGGAAAAAGCTTGCAGCCTTCCCGCTGAGATCAGGAACACGACAAGGATGCCCACTTTCACCACTCTTGTTCAACATAGTATTAGAAGTCCTAGCAACAGCAATCAGACAACAAAGAGAAATAAAAGGTATCCAAATTGGCAATGAAGAAGTCAAGCTCTCTCTCTTCACAGATGACATGATTCTTTATATGGAAAATCCAAAAGACTCCACCCCCAAAGTATAGAATTCATACAGCAGTTCAGTACCGTGGCAGGATACAAAATCAATGTACAGAAATCAGTGGCTTTCTTATACACTAACAATGAAAATACAGAAAGGCAAATTAGAGAATCGATTCCATTTGTTATAGCACCAAGAACCATAAGATACCTGCGAGTAAACCTAACCAAAGAGGTAAAGGATCTGTACTCAAGGAACTACAGAACACTCATGAAAGAAATTGAAGAAGACACAAAAAGATGGAAGATCATTCCATGCTCTTGGATCGGAAGAATAAACATTGTTAAAATGTCTATACTGCCTAGAGCAATCTATACTTTTGATGCCATTCTGATCAAAATTTCACTGGTATTTTTCAAAGAACTGGAGCAAATAATCCTAAAATTTGTATGGAATCAGAAGAGACCCCGAATCGCTAAGGAAATGTTGAAAAACAAAAATAAAACTGGCGGCATCATGTTACCTGATTTCAAGCTTTACTACAAAGCTGTGATCACCAAGACAGCATGGCACTAGCATAAAAACAGACACATAGACCAGTGGAACAGATTAGAGATTCCAGATATGGACCCTCAACTCTATGGTCAAATAATCTTCAACAAAGCATGAAAAAATATATAGTGGAAAAAGACAGTCTCTTCAATAAATGGTGCTGGGAAAACTGGACAGCTGTATGTAGAAGAATGAAACTCGACCATTCTCTCACACCATACACAAAGATAAACTCAAAATGGATAAAAGACCTCAACGTGAGACAGGAATCCATGAGAATCCTAGAGGAAAACATAATCAGTAACCTCTTTCATATCAGCCACAGCAACTTCATTCAAGATATGTCTCCATAGGCAAAGGAAACAAAAGTGAAAATGAACTTTTGGGACTTCATCAAGATTAAAACCTTCTTCTCAGAAAAGGAAACAGTCAATAAAACAAAGAGGCAACCCACGGAATGGGAGAAAATATTTGCAAATGACAATACAGACAAAAGGTTTATATCCAGGATCTATAAAGAACTTCTCAAACTCAACACACACAAAAACTGATAATCATATCAAAAAATGGGCAGAAGATATGAACAGACACTTCTCCAATGAAGACATACAAATGATTATCAGACACATGAAAAAATGTTCATCATCACTAGCCATTAGGGAGATTCAAATTAAAACCACATTGAGATACCACCTTACACCAGTTAGAATGGCCAAAATTAGCAAGACAGGAAACAACGTGTGTTGGAGAGGATGTGGAGAAAGGGGAATCCTCTTACACTGTTGGTGGAATGCAAGTTGGTGTAGCCACTTTGGGGAACAGTGTGGAGATTCCTCAGGAAATTAAAAATAGAGCTTCCCTATGACCCTTCAATTTCACTACTGGGTATTTACCCCAAAGATACAGATGTAGTGAAAAGAAAGGCCATCTTTACCCCAATGTTTATAGCAGCAATGGCGACGGTCGCCAAACTGTGGAAAGAACCAAGATGCCCTTCAACGGATAAATGGATAAGGAAGATGTGGTCCATATACACTAGGGAGTATTATGCCTCCATCAGAAAGACGAATGCCCAACTTTTGTAGCAACATGGATGGGACTAGAAGAGATTATGCTGAGTGAAATAAGTCAAGCAGAGAGAGTCAACTATCATATGGTTTCATTTATTTGTGGAGCATAACAAATAACATGGAGGACATCAGGAGATGAAGAGGAGAAGGGAGTTGAGAGAAATTGGAAGGGGAGGTGAACCATGAGAGTCTATGGACACTGAAAAACAACCTGAGGGTTTTGAAGGGGCAGGGTGTGAGAGGTTGGGGCAACCAAGTGGTGGGTATTGGGGAGGGCACGTATTGCATGGAGCACTGGGTGTGGTGCAAAAACAGTGAGGGGGTGGAAAACAATTTCCTATGCTAATGGACATCAAAAGAGAGCTGGGGTGGCAATCCTTATATCAGATCAATTAAATTTTAAACCAAGAACTATAGTAAGAGATGAGGAAGGACACTATATCATACTCAAAGGGTCTGTCCAACAAGAAGACCTAACAATCTTAAATATATATGCCCCTAACCTGGGAGCAGCCAACTATATAAACCAATTAATAATAAAATCAAAGAAACACATCAACAATAATACAATAATAGTGGGAGACTTTAACACTCCCCTCACTGAAATGGACAGATCATCCAAGCAAAAGATCAACAAAGAAATAAAGGCCTTAAATGACACACTAGACCAGATGGACATCACAGATATATTCATAACATTCCATCTCAAAGCAACAGAATACACATTCTTCTCTAGTGCACATAGAACATTCTCCAGAATAGATCACATCCTGGGTCATAAATCAGGTCTCAACCAGTATCAAAATATTGGGATCATTTCCTGCATATTTTCAGACCACAATGCTCTGAAGCTAGAACTCAATCACGAGAGGAAATTTGGAAAGAACCCAAATACATGGAGACTAAACAGCGTCCTTCTAAAGAACAAATGGGACAACCAGGAAATTGAAGAAGAACTGAAAAAATTCATGGAAACAAATGATAATGACAAAAAATGGCTCAAAATCTGTGGGACACAACAAAGGCAGTCCTGGGAGGAAAATATATAGTGATACAAGCCTTTCTCAAGAAACAGAAAAGGTCTCAAATACACAACCTAACCCTACAACTAAAGGAGCTAGAGAAAGAACAACAAAGAAAGCCTAAACCCAGCAGGAGAAGAGAAATCATAAAGATCAGAGGAGAAATCAATGAAATAGAAACAAACAAACAAACAAAAAATAGAACAAATCAATGAAACTAGGAGCTGGTTCTTTGAAAGAATTAGTAAGATTGATAAATCCCTGGCCAGACTTATCAAAAAGAAAAGAGAAAGGATCCAAATAAATAAAATCATGAATGAAAGAGGAGAGATCACAACCAACACCAAAGAAATACAATTATAAGAACATACTATGAGCAACTCTACGCCAACAAATTTGACAATCTCGAAGAAATGGATGCGTTCCTAGAGACCTATAAACTACCACAACTGAACCAGGAAGAAATAGAAAACCTGAACAGACCCATAACCAATAAGGAGATTGAAACAGTCATCAAAAATCTCCAAACAAACAAAAGTCCAGGGCCAGTTGGCTTCCCATGGGAATTCCACCAAACATTTAAAGAAGAATTAATTCCTACTTTCCTGAAACTGTTCCAAAAAATAGAAATGGAAGGAAAACTCCAAACTCATTTTATGAGGCCAGCATCACCTTGATCGCAAAACCAGACAAGGATCCCATCAAAAAAGAGAATGGCAGACCCATATCCTTGATGAACACAGATGCAAAACTTCTCACCAAAATACTAACCAATAGGATCCAACAGTACACTAAAAAGATTATTCACCATGACCAAGTAGGATTTATTCCAGGGCTGCAAGTTTGGTTCATCAGCTGCAAATCAATCAATGTGATACAATACATTAATAAATGAAAAAACAAGAGACATACGATACTCCCAGTAGATGCTGAAAAGGCATTTGACAAAGTGCAGCATCCCTTCCTGATCAAAACTCTTCAAAGTGTAGGGATAGAGGGCACATACCTCAATATTATCAAAGCCATCTATGAAAAACCCACTGCAAATATCATTCTCAATGGAGAAAAACTGAAAGCTTTTTCACTAAGGTCAGAAACACGGCAGGGACGTCCATTATCACCACTGTTATTCAACATAATATTAGAAGTCCTAGCCTCAGCAATCGACAACAAAAAGAAATTAAAGTCATCCAAATCAGCAAAGGAGAAGTCAAACTGTCACTCTTTGCAGATGATATGATACTATATGTGGAAAACCCAAAAGACTCCACTACAAATATGCTAGAACTTGTACAGGAATTCAGTAAAGTGTCAGGATATAAAATCAATGCACAGAAATCAGTTGCATTTCTTAACACCATCAACAAGACAGAAGAAAGAGAAATTAAGGAGTCAATCCCATTTACAATTGCACCCAAAACCATAAGATTCCTAGGAATAAACCTAACCAAAGAGGCAAAGAATCTATACTCAGAAAACTATAAAGTACTCATGAAAGAAATTGAGGAAGACACAAAGAAATGGAAAAATGAAACATGCTCCTGAATTGGAAGAATAAATATTGTGAAAATGTCTATGCTACCTAAAACAACCTACACATTTAATGCAATCCCTATCAAAATCCCATCAATTTTTCAAAGAAATGGAACAAATAATCCTAAAATTTATGTGGAACCAGAAAAGACCTCGAATAGCCAAAGGAATATTGAAATAGAGTCAAAGTTGGTGGTATCCCACTTCATGCTCTATTTCAAAGCTGTCATCATCAAGACAGTATGTACTGTCACAAAAAAGTGACACATAGATCAATGGAACAGAATAGAGAGCCCAGAAACAGACCCTCAACTCTATGGTCAACTAATCTTTGACAAAGCAGGAAAGAGTCTCCATGGAAAAAAGACAGCCTCTTCAACAAATGGCATTGGGAAAATTGGACAGCCACATGCAGAAAAATGAAATTGGACCATTTCCTTACACCACACATGAAAATAGACTCAAAATGGATGAAGGACCTCAATGTGAGAAAGGAATCCATCAAAATCCTTGAGGAGAATACAGGCAGCAACCTTTTTGACCTCAGCCACAGCAACTTCTTAGGAACATCGTCAAAGGCAAGGGAAGCAAGGGCAAAAATGAACTCTTGTGACTTCATCAAGATCAAAGGCTTTTGCACAGCAAAGGAAACAGTTAACAAAACCAGAATACAACTGACAGAATGGGAGGAGATATTTGCAAATGACATATCAAATAAAGGGTTAGTGTCCAAAATCTATAAAGAACTTATCAAGCTCAACACCCAAAAGACAAATAATCCAGACAAGAAATGGGCAGAGGACATGAACAGACATTTCTGCAAAGAAGACATCCAGATGGTCAACAGGCACATGAAAAAGTGCTCCACATCACTCGGCATCAGGGAAATACTAATCAAAACCACAATGAGATACCACCTCACACCAGTCAGAATGGCTAAAATTAACAAGTCAGGAAATGACAGATGTTGGCAAGGATGTGAAGAAAGGGGAGTCCTCCTACACTGTTGGTGGGAATGAAAGCTGGTGCAACTACTCTGGAAAAAAGCATGGAGGCTCCTCAAAAAGTTGAAAATAGAGCTACCTTATGACCCAGTAATTGCAGCACTGGGTATTTACCCTAAAGATATGAATGTAGTGATCCAAAGGGGCATGTGCACCTGAATGTTTATAGCAGCAATGTCCACAATAGCCAAACTATGGAAAGAACCTAGATGTCCATCAACAGATGAATGGATAAAGAAGATTTGGTATATATATACAATGGAATACTGTGCAGCCATCAAAAGAAATGGAATCTTGCCATTTGCAACGACATGGATGCAACTAGAGGCTGTTACGCTTAGCAAAATAAGTCAATCGGAGAAAGACAACCATCATATGATCTCTTTGATATGAGGAAGTGGAGATGCAATGTGGGAGGTTTGGGGGAAAAGAATAAATGAAACAAGTTGGGATCGGGAGAGAGACAAACCATAAGAGACTCTTAATCTCACAAAACAGAGGGTTCCTGGGGGGAGGGGGGGAGGGAGAGGGTGGTGGGGTTATGGACATTGGGTAGGGTATGTGCTATGGTGAGGGCTGTGAAGTGTGTAAACCTAGCGATTCACAGACCTGTACACCTGGGGCTAATAATATGTTTTATGTTTATTAAAAATTAAAAAAAAATTTTAAATGCATATTTTAAATCCTAATGACCATTGTGATGGTATGAGGAGGTGGAAACTTTGCGATATTCTTAGATCATGAACATGGAGCCTTCATGAATGGGATCAGTGCCCTTATAAGAATCTCCATAGAGTGTCCTAGTCCCTTCCAACAAATGAGGTTATAGTGAAATGATAGCTGTCTACGAACCAGGAAGTAGATTCTAACCAGATACCAAATCTTTTTTCACCTCATTCTTGGACTTCTTAGCTTCTTAATCTTTAACAAATAAATATTTGTTGTTTATGATTCCTTTATGGTATTTTGTTATAACAGCCTGAATGAACTGAGACAGGAAGTTTGGAGATCAGTACTACCTAAGCTTAGAGGAACTGGCAGCAAGAATCCACATTTCACTTGTAAATTCATGTCCTCTATAGCTTTTGAGTCTGCCTGTATTGGGGCTTTTGAGGAAAGCAGAACATGCTATCTTTAGTAATGGGTTTTATACCATGTAAACCTTGCTTCCACAATAATGGGGTTGGTTTGACTCTAAGAAAACTATGCTACCCTTCTTATTTGTGCTCAGTGGCAAGAAAAGTGATGGCTGTGCTCCAACCTTTACTTGTTTACCTTTCACTCCACTCCCTGGCTCCACCTCCAGTGCTGGATTCAATTTGCATAATCACAGTGAGGAGTCAGAGATTCTAATCTGTGTCCCCATGCAAATATCAATATGCATTTTGTTCATTCTTCTGTTGGTTGCAGAGCACAGCTTGGCTTATTGTGAACACTTAGCTGAGAGTCTCAATTCATTTTCTGATTGAGGATCATTCTAGAAATGAAGAAATCAGGGTGTCTTATGCTGTAGGTGGCTTATACTAGCCACCTTCATCTTTCCCTGATGGGAGAAAATGGATTGCAAATTTTCCTGTACTATTGTAAGTCACACTGTGAAACTTTCTTAGAAGGGTGATTAGAAAACATCTGTAATTATCACAGAAAGGACACCAATTTGCATGAGCTAGTTAATCCTTCCCTCTTCCTCTCTGGCTAGCAGGATACAAGAAATGAGACCCTTCTGATTTCTTCTGTAGAACCCCATCTTGAATCACAAAAAATATACAACTTCATGTGGAATCCAAATGGCTTTTTAAGAGGCTGCCCAGTGTTTCTCTGGAATACACAAAGAAAGGCATTATTGGGGGAAGTAGGGCTTTCACAGCTGTGAGAGGTGAGATCTGTGAGTCTGGAGAGCAGATTATCCACAGTTAAGAAAAATACAGTGTTGTATGCATGCTGCTTTTCTTTTTAGTTTCATGCCACAGGGACTGGAAAATGTCCATCAAGTTGTTTCAGTCAGGGGTATACTCTTGGTCTCTGGCAAAATATGAAAATTTCCTAAAATCTTTTTCCCATTTGAACTTGACTAGATTTCACAAGAGCTAGTATATCAGGTTCTGAGGAAACTACAAGGCAGGCATGTCATGAGAGAGACTCTAAGAAATGAAAATCAGAGAGACAATCTAAGTTAAAGATATATTTGGAGAACCCAGACGATACAGCTCAGGAGGCAAAAGTGATAAATAAAAAAACTAGAAGCCAACAGGATAGGAGGAAGACCTGGGAGTTAGACCATTAGACAAAAACTGGAATTTTAGTCTATGAAAGTGTAAACAATTAGAAAAATAGTGTGTGCAAGCAACAAAGAAAGACCTATGATTTGCATGCCAGGTAATGTCCTTTATTACTTGGCAAATGGCTAGTATATGATGGATTCAGGATGGCAAACTACCTGGGACTGTCACAGATAAAGCTAGGGATGGTTTAAATTATTAAGTAAATGTGATCACCCACATGTTGGTAAAAGTGAGAAAATAAATCAAGATAGACTCTAGAAGAGCATGAGTTTCTAATTGAGAGTCAAAGAAGAAACATCCACAAAGAAGGTGGGAGGTTTAGAACGGTGGACCAGTGGAGCCAGTAAGGAGCAGTGTTCTGACATAAAGAAGGAAATGGTGGAAAAGGTCACATGCTAAAGAGGAAAGGGAGAACTGAAGACGCCAGAGCTTGTGGCAATTAGACAGCCATTGGTTCAATGAGAATAGTTTCAGCACATCGATGAGGCTGAAGTCACAGGTTTGAAGGAGACAATAAATTCGGGTGTGAAAGTAAAGAGGCAAATGGAGGAAACAGGCTTATTTGAGGGAGGATTGCTTATTTTTCTGATGGAACTGCTTACACATGTAGGTTTTTACAGTCATTTTAAATCCTATTTTAAACAAAATTTTATACTTCTATTTATATGTGAGGTGGGGTGGGTAAGTCAGAGTTTAAAAATTAAACTTATGTTTCCGTGCCTATAAATAAAAATAAATACATTAATTAATTAATTAATTAATTAATTTTATGACAGGAATTAGGAGCCTGGATGAGTTCTGACCCAAACAATTATGCCCTTGACAGAAAGTAACCCTAGAATAAAGGAATCCTCTTTTCCATCACCATAAACTCCTGCCAAGAAATCTGATGGCCCTGTGGCCAGAACTAAAGGAATCAACTGGGTGGCTAGTTCATTCCATTCAAAAAAATGCATTTGAATCTATGCATTTATGTTTAGAAGATAGGAACAGTGCAGGACCATCCCCCAACCCTTGTTGCACTCCATGCCCACACACACTTTGAAATAGTTGGGGATTCCTGGACAAATAACTCTGAAGGTGCATAACACGCTCGATTTTTTTTTTTTTCCCACGCTAAGAGAATATCTGAGCATTCCTAGGAATATCACTTCCAAGATTTATTCTAAACAATCAAGCACATAACTACAACAAACTGCAAATTAATTATAATTAATTAGGAAAATTAAAAACTTCAAAGACTCAAATACAGATCTCCCATTTTCTTGCTGCTTAGAGTATTATTGTTACTATTTTATCTTTACTTTGAAAATTTTAAATTTGTTTTGATAGAATTATAGAGAAAATCTATTTTCTTTTAAATATACATAAGTATTTTCCTGTGTTATAAAACTATGTTAAAATAGTTATAATAGTTTTATAATATTCCACAAATATGCCAGCAAATTGATTTATGTAAAAATGTCTGGGGTTAAAATAATCAAACTATCATAAGCATTTGGTGCATTTTTACAGTATTTCAGGACTTTTGCCTCAGAAATAGAATAGAATAGAATAGAAATAGAATTTCTGAGCCAAATATATAAATATTTAAATGGATCTTGATACCACGAGATTTTCCCAAATATAGAACCAGTTGAAATTTCCACTTATCATACAGAAGTATGCATGGTTTTTTGCTCTCATTAAAGTGCCTACTGCCCATTAAATATATATTTTCTTATTAATTTTTTTTCATTAAATATATGTTTTTGGGAAAATTATTTTACTATTGTTTACATTAAAAACTATTTTTTTAAAAAATGTTCATTTATTTATTTGAGAGAGAGTGAGCAAAAGAGAGAGTGAACACAAGCTGGCAGAGAGGCAGAAGGGGAAGCAGACTTCCACTCAGGACCTGCATGGAAGGCAGATGCTTAACTGACTGAGCCACCCAGGTACCCCTAACACGAAATCTTTAACTAGAACAAATTTACTATGTATTTGTTTATCACCTATTATTTCTCCTTGATTATGGACATTCTAAAACCTTCCAGCAGTATCTATTCATTTAACTGTGGTTTAAAATGCCCTTGGTAATGTCCACTTCATGGGACAGACTAATTCACAATTGAACATATATGTGTAAATTTCAGGGAGCGATGGCATTGAGGGTTTGGGAAAAGAGAAGTTGAAAGGAAAGTTTTGGGAACTATGAAAGGAAGATATGAAAACGAAAAGAAGCTGAGTCTCTGGGAAAAAAAGAATGGTCCAAGGGACTGAAGATGCCATTGATACTAAAGAACAGATACGCTTATTTTAAAGGAAAGAGGGAGTCAGCAGGGATAGTACGTCAATTTTCATTAAAGGCTGGACAATGAAGTTTATGTTGTGGTTTAAGCCCTCTTGGTTGGTGCTGAAGTACACAGAACTGTTAAAAGAATCCGATGCTGACTGGGATGGAAGTGAAATCAGTGCAAGTGAAGTGAAGAGAACTGTGGGGCTATTGAACTTGACATGTAATCCACACATTCAAAGTAATGCTAGAAATTGTTGCAAAGTCTCTGAACCTGAAAGCCAAGAAGAGCCGTTGAGTAGCTGTATCCAGATAGCTTAAGCTTCAAAGCATTTTTTTTTTCTTGCCATGAGAAAACAATTATTTATTGTGACCAGCCCCAATGAGTGGTCACAGGAATGTTGGAGATTTCTTCTAGACAAGTAGGATATGGAACATAAGATACTTTTTAAGTTCCAACCAAAATTTGCATAGAAAATCATATAACACAGATTTTTCTAATACCTCATAAACTGAGTTTGAGTTAGATATTTTATGTGTATGTTATAAATACTAAATGCGTGATTTCCTATTGTATAACATTATGAGGCACCTGATGCCATTTTGTCTTTATTAGCGATGCCAAGTTTGATCATTTCATCTGATGTTGCCTGCTAGATATTTCCATTGGAAAGGAGGAAAAAATTTCCTTTGGTATTATAAAAAAAAAATGAGATGATGTTTAAAACATGTATAAATGATTTTTAACAAAGATAATCTTTGCTTCAATTAGAAATTATTATGATAGTCACAAATTTTGATTATCTAAGTCTCTTTTCCCGCTACATCTATTAGCTGGTATTCTGTTTAGAAAAAAGGCCTTTCCTCCTCCCCCATTTTTTTTAAAGTAGTACTATGGATTCATGATAATATGTTATAAAACAGTGTGTGGTAATTGGCTACTCTTATTATTCTTTATGATATTTATTCATCACTAATTTGGACCCTGGGGGCCATTTTCTGGCTGTGTCTTCTGTACTTTGACATGTTCTTAGTAATTTTAGAATAAGCCCTTCCTTTCTGTAGGGCTTATCCATTTGTAGTTATTCTCTTATGTGCAGTCAGGTATGGATCTAACCTCTCTTTCTTTCCCACATGATTACTTCATTGTCACAACACCATTTACTAAAAATTAAATTCATCAATGAGATCTCTTTAAAACCAGAGAGATTAACACTGATTTGTGATGTCATATTTATATAAGTAATGAAGTTTCTTAAATGAACTTCTATGTTTTTCACTAAGAAATCAGTCTCTGTGTTTGACTTATAATTAGTCAACTTCACTCTATAAACAGCCTTTATATGCAAAGGGAGCAAAGATTTTGAAGATTTTGTATATAACAATAAATTTCTCTTTCTCCCTCCCTCCCTCCCAGTCTCTCTCTCTCCCTCCCTCCCTCTCTTTTCCTTTCTGCTCCTCTGTCTCTCTCTCTTATCTCTTTCCCTTCCATGCCTTTTTCCTTCTTTCTGCCAACCTCATTTTGGATTTGATCTTAATCTCTTAAAACAAATGATTACAAAGACTAATACAAAAATTAAAATGAAAAGATACATGTTTTTAGTCTTATAATGCCTATTTAGCTTAATAATTCTGAGAAATAGTAAAAAAGCATCACTCACTTTGAAAAATTATCTCGCTCGCTTTAATTTCATGCACTATGGTTTGGTGTTTGTCCTATATAATCTCACATCTGTTTAAAATGTTCTTCTATTTTAATATTGTCAAAATTATTCATTTTATGCTCACTAATTTAACTATCATGGTAGACTAAGGGGTCATTTTCTGAATTAGAATTCCTTTGTAGAAAACGATAAAGAAAGAGAGTAGAATTGCTCCTTTTTACTTTGTTCATTAGGCTTCAAACTACAGGAACACCAGGGAGATACTGCAGGTTCAGTTCCAGACTACCACAGTAAAGTGAGTCAAACGAATTTTTTGGTTTCCCAGTGCATATAAAAATATGTTTACATTATTAAGCTTACTGTGTACAATAGCGTTATGTCTAAAAAGCGATGTCCATATCTTAATTAAAAATACTTTTTTGTTGAGTGCCTGGATGGCTTAGTTAAGTGTCTGCCTTCAGGTCAGGTTATGATCCCAGCATTCTGGGAGCCCCTAATCAGGCTCCCTGCTTAGTGTGGAGTCAACTTCTCCTTCTCCTCTTCCCCCACCCCCCCATCCTTCTGCTCTCTCTTTCTCTCTCTCTCTCAAAAATAAATAAAATATTTTCAAAAAATACTTTATTGGTAAAAAATGCTAAACATCATCTGGGCTTTCAGTGAGTCATGATCACAGATCACAGATTACCATGACAAATACAACAATAATGAAACAGTTTGAAATCTTCTGGGAATTACTAAAATGTTAGTAAGAAAAAAAGACCCCTGTAATTAGACAATAATAACTGACAGATAGATGGGTTCCCTCATGTCGAGGTAGAAAAAGTAAAATTTTAATCAGACCTAATGACTGTGAAGAACAAAACCAGTCAGCATGGTTGAAAGTGATAAGCTTGCACAAAATTCAGCAAAATTTGCAAGAAGACCCTTGCGGTACCTCCTGTCAAGCTCTTGAAGGGCTGCCACATCTTACAACTGCTACCAGAAATGGTGGACAGTATCCTCCTTGACACTCTGCACCTGAAACTTGAGATTTGGGATTTGAACCTGATCAGTCTCTGCAAAGGGCACAGACCTTGAGGTTTTTGCCTCTTTAACCCCTTGTATAGCCAGTCTGCCTCTCCCAGGTTTGCAGACTGAATGGCAATAAAGCTTTTCCCTGCCTCTGACAAATCCTCGCATCCCAGAATGTTTTTTGTGAACATGACACAGAGACATGAAGTGAACAAATGCAGCTGGAGAAATGGTACTGACAGAATTGCTCAGCTCAGGGCTACCACAAACCTTCAATGTGTAAAACCACAGTGACTTGTGAAGCACGATAAAGCAAAGCACAATACAATGAGGTCTGCCTGTAGTCACTAATGCGGCATTACAGAGCGAATCCAAAGGGTTCTGATTCTAATTATAGTGTGTCCTTTGTAAACAAAGATCATAATACTGACACAGTACCTATTAAGTAATGCACTCTCTGGTTTCCCAGCGTGGCGATGGATTTTCATAGATTCATTCACTTACTTAACCTGTCTCTCTGGTTATCAGTGTTACTCAAGAAAAAATTGTATTCCTGAGAGCAAGATTTCTCACTTGATTCAATTTGTGTCCCAACTAGCTGCACAACATATACACTGGTATACTGTTGGCTCTAAAATAATTGTGGAAAATTTTTTTAAAGATTATTTATTTTAAAGATTTTAAAGATTATTTATTTATTTATTTGACATACAGAGATCACAAGTAGGCAGAGAGGCAGACAGAGGGAGAGGAAGGGAAGCAGGCTCCCTGCTGAGCAGAGAGCCCGATGCGGGGCTAGATCCCAGGACCCTGAGATCATGACCCGAGCTGAAGGCAGAGGCTTTAACCCACTGAGCCACTCAGGTGCCCCAATAATTGTGGAAATTTAAAAAATAACAATGAGCTTATTAAAATTTGAAAGACTGTGATAGTGTGATTATGGTAATTCACTAAAGAACCTGCATTTTAAAATCTACAAGAGAATTAGCTAGAAAATACTAGGACTGTGCCAAGTCCCTAATTACAAAAGGTTGATTTTAGGCTACTATTCTTACATTCCTTTTTGGATACTATTTTGGATATTATTAATTGTCCTTCTTATTAAATTATAGGAAAAATTAATTGCCCAATAGATTAAATAAATAAAAGTTTTAAAGTCTTACATGAAATCTCAAGAAAAATCGGATAGTACTTTACATTTATCAGTTAGAAACCTCATTTGATTTCTGTATTGATTCTGCATTTCATTATTCTTTTTAATTAATGTGGATGAACTGATAATCACAAACTGTTGGTCTTAAAGATTAGTTTGATAGCTACCTGTATTTCACTCAGAGGGACACTTCAATACTGTAAAAATTTCAATGCTTTTACAGTAAGGACTACAGTGTTTCAGTCTCTTACCCACAAACTTGAGGTGAGCCTCAGGATCCACACCGATAATTTGCTGGGAAGAAGAATGAATCTAAAGACCCCTTAGTCAGGTAACCCACCCATCTCTAATACAATGAAAAAAATTATGATGGTCATGGATGCTCAACTTCTGAGCCTCCCAAGTTTTCAGTTTCCTGGATTCTTTGATTTTCTATTGGGTCTACTATGTTATGTTGCTACCCAGCTCATCAGAAAATAAGGGGAACTCTTTAGGATTAGAGAAATTAACACTACACAGGTAAATCTGAGATGCTTGATCTGAAAGGCTGTGATGCTTTCAGACATCTGTCAGGACAACTAGTAGTCTGGATGTTTTCTAATCTAAAGGGAACATCAGATGGATGTGTAGAATGTAGACACCATTTCGAGACAACCAACTTGAACAATGGAAACTTGATCAAGGCAAAAGGGCCACAGAGATGACCAAGCTGAATACAATCAGGCTCATGAAGCAACTCGTGTATAAATAACCACAGGGCCTAAGTGACCAATTACAACCAGGCGCACTTCCTCAGATTACCAAAAGAGGGAAAATTCCATATGTTTCCATACTCCCTTACTTCACTCTATAACTGTAGGCCCTTACACCACTTCCTCATGGTCTCTCCTTTGCTATCCTGCTCCCCACTCCCCTGCTCCCTTGTGATATACTCAAGAAGCTTCTCTCTTTCTGTCTGTTTTGGATGAATCCTTTCACCACCACTGTTGCCCGCTCCCACCCAACCAAGATACGCCACATTTGTTGCCCCCATCTAATTAGAGCACTCCACACAGAAGTCAATAAAGGGTGAAAAGAACACCAATTTAGTCACATGTCATCAGTCTCACCCCTTGATGTTATAGCAAAATCAACCACAATTGAGAGTTAATATCATCTTCCTTGGCAATCTTGAGAACGGAAACTGACAGCTGGTCTTATTTGATAGCTAATCCTGATTCTATATCAACATCTTTTTAAAAGGACTCTATAAAGCCTTTTTATTCCCTCATATTTTCTTTCACGTTTTGATAATATAATGATTATTTCTTAATTTTTAACCTATTTGGATATCTATTGTGGAAAGCTTATAATTCATCCAAATAGAGCACCTTATTATTTATTTAAATGATATTAACATGTGTCAATATGGTTTCTTCCCTCTTTTCCTTCCTTCCTCCTACCTCTCTTTCACTCACTCTCTTTTTGGGTTCTGAGAAGAAATAGCAGCAGTCTCTAATAAAGTATCTTTGATCCATCAAACTATATATATTAAAAGGGAGTACATTCATTAACAATGCCTAATGTTTACTATAATATTTTTATTTATTTATTTTTTAACATATGATATTGTATTAGTTTCAGGTGTACAACATAGTGATTCAACACTTCCATACATCATCCAGAGCTCATCACAATAAGTGCCCTCTGTAACCCCCATCACTTATTTAACAGCCCCCAACCACCTCCCCTTTGGTAATAATCAGTTTGTTCTCTGTAGTTAGGAGACTGGTTTTTGGTTTGTCTCTTCTCTTTTTCTGTCACTTGTTAGTTTTTTTCTTAAATTCTACATATTTGTGAAATCATATGGTATTTGTTTTTCTCTGATTTATTTGCTTAGCATTATACCCTTTAGATCCATCCATGTTGTTGCAAATGACAGATTTCATTCTTTTTTATGACTGAATAATATCACAGTGTGTGTGTGTGTGTGTGTGCACACCACCTATTCTTTAATCATTCAGCTATGAATGGACACTTGGCTACTATAAAAAATACTGCAATATAGCTTTTCAAATTAGTGTTTTCATATTCTTTGGGTAAATACCCAGTAGTGGAATTACTGGGTCATATGGTAAACTTATCAGAAATTCCTTTTACTTGTAGGAAATAAAAAAAAAAAGAGAGAGAAAGGAAAATAATATTTAGCCTATGGAATCTTTAAATCAGGATTTGTGCTAGGTAATTTACATAAATTCTATATCATATAGTCCACTTAGAAAAAAAGTAATTAAAATGAAAATATCATTAAATGCAAAAATTTAGTATCCTTATCTAATTACTGAAGACCTCAGTACCTTATATTGAGTAAATTTTTGATAAGGGGAAAAAATCATTAGACTAAAATAACAAATTGAATAGAACCTTAACTAGATAAAGTGCTTTCAAATATTACAAGATGATTTTAACCCAGAAGAGTGCATAAGTTTGGGAGAATATTTCTCTAGGCTTCCCTATTGTCTTTTTAATTCCTACCTAGAATTGAGTGATTGGCAGTCATAGTTTTCTTAATTCTTTGTAGGCTTCTCAATTTGAGAGAGATTAAGTTTTAAGCGAGTTTCACCAAAAAGCACAAACTCATTCAGAGAAACTGCTTTATCAAAATTGCTTTTAAGCTCTTCTTTATCATAAGAACAGGGTTTCTCTTACTTAAGAGAACTGATAAAGTAGCAGTGTTGGAAACAGCAAGGTCAATCTTACATTCATGCATCCTTTCTAAGGCATTTCTTGCATTAAGTGCCATTCTCTTTTGATGAATCCAAATGAAGAGACCAATGACTCTGTCAGGAGAAGAATCAAGGCTGCTCACAAATTCCAGGGAGGATAAGACAGTTTCTGAAGCTTTGCAGCATCTGTTATAAATACAAAATTAACCTCGAGACTAGAGTCTAGCCCGCTCTTCAGGTTTACTTGGCTTTAGTCTTGTGAGTTCAAGTTTATTAGAAATAGAAACCACAATTTCACAAGTGTGCTATCAGCTGCAAAACTGTGACTATTTTTGTGTTTTGAGCAGCCATAGAGATTTATAAATAACTACATGGTTGCTCTTTTAGATATTTTGGTTATTGTGTGATAATGAACACACCATTTGAATTTTTTAAACTATTTCTTTTGTCATGCATTTCTGATTTTTTATTAGTTCTTTCTGTTCTCTCCTGGTTAACATACATTTTCAATAACTCTATCAATATTATATACGGCAGCCTTTATTAAAGTATGTAATGGCTTATCGCTTATACACAATAAGAGACAAAGTATAATCACAGAAGAATATTCAAGTAAAATAAAATAATAAAAATTTTTATCAAGCTTCTAAAGAGAGTGGCTTTACTTTACTGGAAAATTCAAACAATTATTGCAAGTACCTTTTCTTACAGGTATATTAGATTTATTAATCAGAGTTTAAGTTTATTGGAAGAATTAGAATAAAAAATCAATAATTTTTGTATATCAAGATAGCTAATAATCTTATTAATATGCATAATAAAACAGGAAAGTAAATAATATAAAATTAAACTAAATTTCAAAGACAAACATCTGTATAAAGCTAAGGATGTATATATCGAGGAAAGTTAATATTTATCTCTTGGAGGGATTTCTAATACACTTTTTACTTTTTACCACTTTGGCTTATTTGTATTTTAATATACATTTTAAAGATTTATTTATTTATCTTAGAGAGAGCACATGAGTGAGCAGGGAGAGGGACAGAGGGAGACCAAGGGATTTAGTTTTACAATAGTTTATATATTTAAAAAATATTAAAGAAAACAATTTAGGTGATACAAATTTTATTTAACATTTCATGGGTTGGACAGTCTCCTTTTGAAGAACTGCAAAATGGGCCAAAGGCAAGAAGCTTTCATGGGATAAAGACTAAAGAACAAGAAAGTGAAAAATAGAAAATATGTAATTGGCAGAGGCTACAAAGTCAACCTTGTTTGGGGTGAAAACAAGGCTTGGCATTTGGGAATGGGTTAAGTGGGAATACAGAGTTTCTGGTCAAGTGGAACATTTAATATGAAATTATATAAATTTTGGTTTGCTGATGCAGCACCCTGCACAGGAGCATCTCCAGCTTGGGCCTAGAAATTTATTTCGACAGTTCCCCGTTTTGATTATCCTCATGACCCTTTAAGAGATCTGGTCAAAAATATCAGTCTTAGCGTTACTATCAGTTACCATTGCCTCTTTAGATCTCAGTGCAGTTTTCACAAGAGGTGATTTCAGGCTTTATTCTTAAAGCTGGTTATGTTTTTCTGTTCTCTTTTCATTCCAGTGGGAGGCAGACCATCTGTCACTGCCCAATGGTTGCCTACATGCATAAAAAAACTTCTGAGAGAACATGGCATATTTGGAAGACAATAACAATTGTTAGAAACAAAACAATGCCTGTGGTTTGGAGAGCACTCATGAGCCAGGGTCCCCAGGACCCAAACCAACTAGAAGCAAGTAAGTCAAGAAATGATCCCAAAGAGAGTAATACTTTATTAAGCCAGTTGGCCTGTTTATATATTTCATGTAATTGTGTCTCCACTTCCCAGAAATACTTACCCTGAGAGTTTGTTCCAGAAAAACTAAGGTACTAGAAATAAGGGAGAATTTGTGATGGGAAGAAAGAACCATAGGATCACCAGCATTATAACAAATCCAACAGTTTCTTGGAGATTAGATTACACTCTTTGCAATGGCCTGAGATACAAGAATAATATTATCGTTTTAGGCAAGGGCAAGAAAAAATGTGGACAAAAGATCACAAAGACCTTTATAGTGTAAGCTTTAGGAAAACAGTCACAGAGAGAAGGATAAATGAAATGTTCTTGATGTGATGTTTTAGGAGGAAGCAGTCTACCCTGATTTCAACTATTTCTTTTCCTGGTGAATTTAATTTTGAGGTCTCTGGGATTTACATAGGACCGGATGTCAGGTGGGATTTACACAGGACCGGACTTCAGTTGTGAAGTACGAGTTCCCATGGCTAAAGATATGACAAGAGTTTGTTGTAATGGAAATGACAAGGGAATTTAGTTATTTCTGTGATATATGACATTTTAAGGTGATAACTGGGATTATTACTGATAACATTGTATTAGAACATACTGGATTTTTAGGAATTTTATACAGTTTCTAGAACACTGATATTAATAACATACACTAGAACACTGATATTAATAACATACACCCATACAAGTATAATTCAAGAAGTTTAAATACCACTTCTTATTTAACAACGTTTTCTATGTAATTTAACATGTCAAATATTTCTCTTTTTATAAGGAGAGGGAACAAATCTTTTGAGATGTTCCAGGGACTCTTTGGAAAAATCCCCAAGTGAGTTTAGGCCAAAAAAACTTTATTTAGAATTTGATTTTTGAGAACATTGTCAAAAAATATGCATTTAACCAATTAGAGACTCCAAAAGCAAATACAGAATGTTACATAGTTATAAGAAACCTTAGATAAATAGTTACAAGAAAACTTTAAGAAATCTTAAAATTGAGAAGATTGAGTTTTCTTAAGTAGTCAAAGATCTGATTAGAAAATGTGAAGCACAGTAAATTATTTTGGTAAAACATAAAACTTCTGCTTTCCAGGAAGATTATTTAAACAGTAGAGGAAAACTTTTGTTTACAATTTCTTATTAAGTCAGGCTGATAATCTAATCTAATAATCTAATCTAATAATCTAAGCCCTAGTGTACTTTTGATATTAAAGTACATTCAAAAAGATACTTCAAATATTAATGATGTACTGTATGGTGACTAACATAGCATGATAAAATTAAAAAAAAAAAAAAAGAGAGATACTTAAATAAAGCCATTCCAACATTCTAAGCCAGCTTGACCACACAAAAAATTCTTTTCCCAAGATTCTTTTCCCATAACTTCTATAACTGTTTATATTCATTTTGGTTGTGTCCTATATAATAATCAGTTGTTTTACTTTAGACAAAATTATTCTTTTTTTTTTCCCTTTACAAAGACACAACTCTGTACTTCATGCCATTGTTACCAAAACACATTCTACTTTCCTTGCATAGAGATCGTTCTCTTATTATTTTAATAGTTTTAGTTGTATACATTATTTATAATTTTTTAAAAAGATTTTATTTATTTGACAGAGAGAGACACAGCGAGAGAGGGAACACAAGCAGGGGGAATGGGAGAGGGAAAAGCAGGCTTCCTGCCAAGCAGGGAGCCTGATGCGGGGCTGGATCCCAGGACCCTGGGGTCATGATCTGAGCCAAAGGCAGAAGCTTAACCGACTGAGCCACCGAGACACCCCTGTTATTTAGAATTCTTAACACTTAGGCTCCTTAATTACTAGTGAAAACTAAGAAGTAATTTGTAAACTGTTATGCTAGCATCAGCCAATTTATAAATGTGTTTCATAATTTCTAGAAATACATTCTTCCTCATAGTAAATTTTTCAATGTGGCACGAAACATGTTTGCTTACAGACCCAAATATATTTAGTTCCTCTGTAAAAAAAAAAAAAAAAAAAAAAAGAGGATAAACTGGGGCGAGTGGGTAGCTCAGTGGGTTAAGTCTCTGCCTTCAGCTCCAGTCTTGATCTCAGGGTCCTGGGATGGAGCCCCACATAGGGCTCTCTGCTCAGCAGGGAGCCTATTCCCCCCTCTCTCTCTGCCTACTTAAAATCTCTCTCTGTCAAATAATAAATAAAATCTTTATTTTTAAAAAAAGATAAACCTATGTTCTTCAACTAATATTTCAGTATTTATTTTGAAATGATCAAGATACTCAATGAAAATTCATTATTTAATTTATTTCAGTATAACTTTAAAGTTACAAGTTGCCAAAAAGATTTTGGAAACTATTTTTAAGAAGACATACCATGAATCATAAATATTGTTGGAAAATCCACTTACAAGCTTTTACTTACAGCTATTTAATTTACTTATTAATGATTATGTTTAGATAGTTCATGAAATTTTCATGAGACATTAAACAGCTAACTAATATCTTAAATTATTTTTCTTGCTAACAAATTCTCTAACAGATATAACATGAGCTTATCTGACTTTTAGTAAACCTAGATAGACTAAAAGTGTTATATTCAAAATGTCTCTAAGATGTCTCTAAAGTCATGCCTGTTTTAATTAAACCAACAAACAGATCTTATAAACTCCTGTTTGAAATTTTGGCCATTAGGATGGTTATGCAAAATTCATTGGTTTATTAAAAAAAAAAAAAAAAGTCAGTTGGATCCAAATTGGTTGAGTGACTGCCTTCAGCTCAGATCATGATCTCAGGGTCCTGGATCAAGCCCCACATCGGTTCCCTGCTCAGCAGGGGAGTTTGCCCCTCCCCCTCCTCCATCCCCTGCTCATGCTGTCTCTCTCATTTAATCTCTCTCTTTCAAATAAATATATAAAAATCTAGAAAAAGAAATGAGATGAATAGGGGAGGTTTGGGGATTGGTAAAAGGATAGGTGAGCTCTTCTGGCTCTTGTAAAGACTCAATTTGTAAAAGAAGTTTTACAGTTTGTCCTCAATTTGTAGGACAGTTGTTTTACTTAATTCTTTAAAGAATTGGGTTGCAACCTGAATGATATCAAGGAGCTAATCCACCACCCATAAAACTACATTATCTTAAATGTCTTCTTTATATCAGGGATAAAATCTTCAGCTAAGATAGAAATCAAAAGATTACAATGTAATAGATTAAGAGCTGTTTGTCTTTGGAATGTTTTTCTTTGCCTCTAAGTACACCATTTCATTTAGCTTGGGAGAAAGGCCTTTAAAAAAGTTCCTATTAGACTTTGAGTATCATTTTCCAATTTGGTCAACTTATAACCACAGACCTACATAAAAATTCCTTTCAATAACTTGTCAGTTTTCAGCTGGGACAAACAGTAAATATTCCTGGCAGTGTTGAACAACCTAAGGATCCAAGAGGCATCTCCAAAGAGGGTGTAAAAAATATTACCTTCCCAAGATCCGTAGCCATTCCTATAGACAGCCCAAAGTCAAAAAGACTTAAGACAATTCCCTGAAAGCTTGCAATAATTAGTGGGACCCTAGCTGCAAATATAGGACATGCCACATTTCTGTCCAGTCCTAGGTAACTAAAAATGTGGTGCAACCCACATTTCTCCCTGGCTATATTTTTGAGCCCCCAGGCTGATGGTTGAGTTGCCTGTGAGTAAAGGACAAGTGGGTTTAGGTAGGGAGACATAAATAGGGGGCTGTGTGATGAGGCTCTCCAAAATCCCCAAAATGCGAAGGTATAAGGAAATCAGAGATGAAGGGACACTCCAGACCACCCTGCCCTAGGTTTCCGAGGGGGAAATCTTATTTATGGCAGTCTCCTGTGGCCAACAGAGAAAATAACCTGACCTTAAAGAGAAATAAACCATTAAAGATGTTATCACCAGCCTTTAATCAATGATGCTACCAGTAGAGAAGTCAAAAAGATTTAAGTTCCCTGGTTAGCTTTCTACCAAAGACCAACCCTAAAAGCCCTCAGTGGCACCCTGTCAGGACCCCTCACACTCCTGAGAGCTTTTTCTGTATCCTTGCATCATAAAAAATCTATCGCTTTACTCCTTTTTGTTTGCAAGATTCATTCTTTGCCTCTGTGAGACGAGAACCCAGATCTCCCATTTCATCTATATATGCAAGAAACTATAACCTGCATGTCCTAGGCAGGCAGAAAACCAAGCCAAGTTCTCAGGACATAAGAAAAGACAAACAAGGGGCGCCTGGGTGGCTCAGTGGGTTAAGCCTCTGCCTTCAGCTCAGGTCATGGTCTCAGGGTTCTGGGATCGAGCCCCACATTGGGCCCTCTGCTCAGCGGGGAGTCTGCTTCCCCCACTCTCTCTGCCTGCCTCTGTCTACTTGTGACTTCTCTTTCTGTCAAATACATAAATAAAATCTTAAAAAAAAAAAAAAAAGATAAGGCCATAGCTGTCTATGGGAGAGAGGACCAATAAGGGCCAATGTGAAATTCTCCCTTCCTTCCTTGACTTGGCAATATGGAGATCAAGGAGGACTAACTCTGGTAAGAATTCTCACTCTGGTGGTTTCTGCCAATTTTCCCAATATCTCACCTACAGGCTGTGGAGCAAGTAGATTTAAAGTAAACAGTATAGCCCCAGTTATCTATTAGAATTTGGCAAGGTTTTTCATTAATTTTAATATTAGTTTCCCCTTGGTTGTTTAAGGGAATTACTGATAGCAGTTTACCAGAGCACCCTCAGAGTCCCAACAACCCTGTGAGGGGCCCATGGGGGCCCTCTTTCAAAGGTAGATATCAGGGTGTTGGAGTAGATGTAGAAGACTTTGACTTTTATTTGTGGTTTTGTAGTCTTTTCAGAGTGGAAAGGCAATTCAGAGAATTAGTAGACTAAATACTCACATAAGTAAGATAGAGGGGGTAGTAGGGTCATATCAATCTTAGTCTTTTGTTTTCAGTCTACTTCCCTTGTCTTTCATTTTTCATTAGATTTTTGCAATGAATCTTTCAATGAAGCTATTTGAGAATTTTCAAGTTTTTTGTAGGATTCTGCATGCCAATTAAAGTAGGTATCCCATTCAGTTTGTTTGATTTGGAAATTCTTGTTCTTAAATGAATGCTCTTACCCAACTGGAATATTCCCATTATGAACATAGTAATTCTAGATTGTCTTGGTAGGATTTTTCCATTTTTGTAGACATCTAGAGTTTCCAGGACCACAGTTCTTGGACATAAAATAAGCACGTGTGCTGGAAGGTAGTGAATAGGGAAAGGATGGTGATGGGGTCCATGATCAAAGGAGTGAGACTGATACAAAGTGAAGGTCAAACAAAGATTTATTTTGCGCCAGCATCGAGAATCAAACTGACCTGCTGGGGCCATCTCTTATGGAGAGAGTGACAACCCCCCCCAACCTCACAGATTAGCTTTTATAGAGCAAAGGCCGGGTGGTTGAGCCTGGCCAATGAGACTGTAAGACACAGAGAAAGTTGCTAGGTCACACACGGGTGGCCAATTGAATTACAATTTACCCTTATAGTAGCTGTTTGAACTAGCCTATCACTTTGGTCAGAATTGGTGCCCAAGTTTGGCGCCCAAAAGGTGAGGTTTACATTCTTTGGTGGTTAGGGAGATAGTATGTGTGCTTTATTGATTGAATGTCTCCTCCTGACCTGATCCATCCTTGTATTTGGGCTCTGTTATCAGGGGCTGGTTGATCATATTTTACTGGTTTCCCAGACTTGTTTCTAAGTAAGGGTCAATTTAAGTTTACTGCACAAATAACAAAATGACTGTTTTACCAAGATGGAGTCTCTCTGGCTAAGTAGGCCCTTACAGATGGGACTTCATGTAGGGAAAGAATAGGAGCCCCAACTAGGCTCCAGTGGTATTTCAGTTATACAGATGCTGAGACAGAACAGAGAGAGATCAGGAAAATTTAGACCACCCTATCCCAATTACTAGCCTTAAAATGTTTTTCTAATAATTACATTGTAAACACAGAAAATAAAAATGACCACAAAAACTAATCAGGCCTCAAAGGAAAAGTTCAGTATAAAGATTAGCCAGACCAAGCAGTACATATCTATAGATCATAGGTGTCACAGAAACAAAACACACACAATGTATAAGCACCTTGTCTAGTTCTAGCCCACTGACCTAACCATCAGCAAGTTTCCTGGTAAAGTCCTAATAAAAGGCCAGAGATGAAAAGTCCTCACTGGCAACCAGGTCAGGACCCCTCTCACTCCTGAGAACTTTTTTGGTATCCTTGCTTAATATAATTCTATCGCTTTGCTCACTCTCCTTTGTCCATAAGATTCATTCTTCGACTCAAGAACCTCACTCTCCTGCCTCAGTAGTGGTTTCGATTTTTGAAACTTGAGGATTTCATTTCTCTAGCTAAGGCTTAGATCTTTCAGTGCCAAATTAATACCTAAGAAAGATGTGCTGCTGGGCTGAAGATTTTATGGTGTTTTACAGCCTACCATGTTGCATGGAAATTTTCTTGAGGTTGGTGGGTGATCTACTGTCAATGTAACCCATTTCGTGACCAACTTACCCTACCACAAGAGTCTTAGAGTTAGGCAGAGAGCACTCTAATAGCTTTTAAGTGCTCAGCCCGTGCTCACTAATTTTGTGGCTTTGGCTTCCAAGATTCCCATTAGCAACAGATCTATTATTTCTTTCAGGAGAAGGTTCCTTTATTCCTTTGTAGTGGCAGATGCCCTAATGGTTTTTAATAGTCTGGCCCTCCGCATTCCGAGGTTTTGATTTTGATCATCAAAACAGCCTGAATTTCTTGTCGTTATTTATTTCCCCAACTCTCCCAACAGTTGATGCTGTGGACTTAACTCAAGTCTTTATGAGTCCAACAGTACTTCCACCTGATGCAGACTCTTAATAAGGATAAGGATAATAATAATAATAAGGATAAGGATAATAAGGGTAATTATCCTGGAGTCTTCTTGGAACTTTAACAAACTCAAGAACATTTTCTCGAGCCCAGGTTTTGTATAAGTGTGTGTGTGTATGTGTGTGTGTGTGTGTTTAAAATAAATTTGTTTGGATTAGAGAACCGCAAGCAAAGGAGCAGAGCATGAATCACAGAGTGACTTACCCACAGCTCTCAGTAATACAAGAAGAATGGTGAGCTTAAAGGGTTGAGCAGGTGCTTTGTCTGTGTGTCTGGTTATCCTGTAGGCTGTTAGCAGTCAGTTTCAGATCCTATTCCGCATTGCCAAAAACTTTTTAAAAATGATTCAAAAAGACAGTTTAGGTGATAGAAAAAAAAAAAAAAACTTCATGTAACTTCATGTAACACTTTATGGTTTCCTTTCAAAGAACTGCAAAATGGGGTGGAAAACGACAAGTTTTTATAGGAAAAAGAATAAAGAACCAGGAAAAGAAAGTAGAAAATATCTGTTATTTGGGGTTAGAAGGCCCAAAGTTGGCTTGGCATTTGAGGATTGGCTGACTAATGTATTTCTGGTAAATCAAGCATTTATAGAAACACAAAAGTTATCTAAGTTTCAGTTACCTGACATGGAGCACCATGCAGGAGAAGCTCCATCTTGGGCCTAAAAATTTATTTCAACAATATTAAATAGTTCTTTTAAGTCATACATAATAAGATTTAAGTCTTTCTCAGGAAAATTTCTGAAAGGAATCATTGCATAATGTAGTGGGGACATTGTCCGCTGCTGGGGTTATCAATTAGACACTTTTCACTTTTGAAAGGGCATCCAGTTAATATGAGTATGAGATTCAAAAATGAAAATTTTACTAAACTAAGGGGAAAAATATAATATTGGTGAGCATCACTTCAGAGTGCAAAAACAAAACAAAACAAGACAAGACAAAAAAGGTATGTTGGTTGTATTGTATTTTTAATGTTCTGTATATTGTATTATTATTTTGACATCATTATTATTATTCAACAATTATTTTGACATTGTACAAAAACCGTTTCCACCCTGGAAGAGACTGCCTCTCCTTGAGCTAGGCAATCCTTAGAGAAGGCAGAAGGCCCAGTCTGTTGCATATTGAAGATACGCAAACTAAACAATCCATAGCCATTTCTCCTGGCTTATGTACCACAAGAAAGTTCTGCCTTAAGGATGTTTGGATAAGGTGTTGGGCAATTGAGGATCACTCCTATAACGCAAACCCACCAAAATTACTCAAACTAGCCAATCCTAAATTGCTCATACTAGCCTGATTTCCTTGCCTTTCCTGTGCAAATCTCAATAAAAGCAATAGCCAAAACCTTCCCCTCATTTCTGTTTTCTGTCTCCTCACCACCCTGGTGTTTTTCCTTTGTGGCTCCACATGTTGTACAGAACCTCCTGTCGCTACAACCTCTAAATATAATAATCTGTATTGTTTCCTGAGCCTCTCACATATCTCTTCTGTGGCTGCACATGAATGATCATGTCATAAAAGAATCACATCGGTGATCAGCAGATTATAAGGATTATCTATTCACCTGATATATGAACTTGTACATGTTATTTAACTTCCTTCATGAGAACAAGATAACACATTGGCAGTGTTGTGCAAGAAGTAATTGTAACTTATTGTAATTAGAACAGTTATTTCCAAATTGTGGCTTTATACTAAAATCACCTGAGGAGATTAAAAACAAAAACAGAAGTAAAAAAAATAAATATCCAATTAAGTAAAAATATAACAATTAAGTCAAGACTCCTGGTGATAAAATCTGGGCAACAGTGATTTTTTTGTTGTGTTGAAAACATCCCTTGTAATGAAAATAAAAAATATATCATTTTTATGAAATTCTGCTTTCTTAATTAAGTTTTGTTTGCCCATTGACATAGTTAGTGGGTCTGTTTATAGACATAAGACATCAAAGACATAACTTATTCCGTTTAAAACAATTATTCCTGATCATCTCAGCAGGACTAAATGTTTTTATGGACAGTGCCAGGCTTTCTGCCTGGTGTATTTCCTGGGTCCCAGTGAAAAAGAGGCATAACCAGATAAAAGCATTCTGGTCTCACTAAGTTGAGTAAATTTCACTTTGGGAGACCATCATGAATAAAAGACATAACAATATTTAACAAAATATTCAGAGACCCAATGAGTAATATATAAAAATAATAATATATCATGAAAAGAAGGTTCCCACTCCCCAGGAATATAAGTTTGGCTTTGCCTTTCAAGATCAAAAACATACATTACTGATCATATTAATAGAATAAATCAGAAAAAGCATATGATCATATCATTAGATAGAGAAATGACATGTAACAAAACTAAACATCCATTCATAAGAACTGTTAGCCAAGAATAAAAGAAATTGTCCATTCTGGTAATGGGCATCTTTGAAAAACCTACTCTAACTTCATACTTAGTGATGAATGAATGATCGCTTTCCCTCTATAGGAAGGCAAGGATCCCCATTCTTACTACTTCTATGTAACACTTTTTTGGAGATTCTATTTAGTGCAACAAAAAAGAAAAGTAAGTTCAAAGCATGTTTATTGCAAAAATTGAAAGTAAGAATATTTTCTTTCATAGAAAGCAAGATTTTTATCATTGATGGAATATCCAAAGGGACCTATTAAAAAAAAAAATCATTGCTTTTTCATACCCTGGGGAAAAAAAAATCAGTGGGTGAAATAAAAATACCATTTTAAAAGCATAAATAAAGCAAAATACTTTGGGATAAATTCAACACAATGCATGAAAACAAATATACTAATAATTACAAACATTTCTGACAATAATTTAAAAAGACCTTAAATGTGGAGATACCAATTACATGGATTAAAATAAATGATATTGTAAAATTCTTGGTTTACCTGAAATGGATCCAAATATCCAGCATAATCTCAATCAAAAATACCTCCAAACTTTTTTTTGGTTTTGTTTTGGTAGAAGTTGATATACTGATTCTGATATTTATATAGAACAACAAAGTCGTTAAAAATAAACAAAACAACTAAAAGTGAGATAGAACAAAATTGGAAGACTTACACTAATGTATTTACTTTAAGACCTATTCTCAAAGTATCAAGTGATGTAGTATTCACGTAAGGAAAGACTTGTAGATCAAATGGAACAATTCAAAGAGTATAGAAATGCACTATTCATTTCCACTAAAATCTGCCTGTGTACTCTATTAATTTCACTAAAAACTAAGCCTTTCCCCAGATCATGTTAATTGACTTTTGGCAACGCTGCCCTAGCAAAGAATAATATTTTTATTCAACAGTGGAAGAGTAGTAGAATAGGTAGCCAAAGCAATGTACTTTAACCATTTCCTTTTTCCAAATATTTATGAACTAAATTGGTCATATGCTTAAACATACACTTAAATTGGTCATACACTTAAACATAAAAAAGATAAAGCCATATAAATTCCAGAAAGAAATAGGAGAAAATTTTTCTCTAACATAGGATTAACAGGGTAGGCAAAAATTTTAAAAAGAACTTAAAAAAATACAAGTATATATATATGTGTGTGTGTACACACAATATATAAAATGTATACAACATATATGTATACAATTTATATATATAAAAATATAAGCATATATATATCCAGAGAAAGTTATATATACACATCATATATATTTACATGTATATGTGTTTATGTGTATGTATATTTATATGTGTGTAAATATGTATGTATTTGTGTGTATCTGTGTATATACACGCACATGCCTTCACAAATTTGATATAAACCCACAATATAATACTGTGCAGTAAGAAGGCAAGACTAATTCCAGAGTGACTAAGGACAAATCTGTGATGACTTGGAGACAGGGATAGGAGGGTGGGTTTAGTACAAAAGCGTACAAGAAAATTTTGGAGGTACTGTAAAATAAAGGTATTCTATAAATCTTAATGTGTGGTGGTTACACATATATTAACATTTTTAAATACAGGAACTGAACATTTAAAATGAGTGTATTTTATCATATGCCATTGTATCAAAAGGTTAATGTGAAACAGCTTAGTAACAAAATAATTCTCAAGTTCTATCACAGAAAAATTAAACAAAAATTTCTGGTGGTGAAATCTGTGCACCCGTGTATTTTATACAAAGATTCCAGGAAAATTCTAGTATGTAGGCCATGTTGAAAATATCTCATTTAGTAGAAATTAGGGTCTCGTTCTTACAGATTTTTGGTATTCTACTTAAGTCTTGCTTACTAGTAAGGGTTGTAATTGTTATTTTTATTTGGTCTTGTTTTGTTTGTGTGTTCACAGATTAACTCATCAAAAATCAAACTAACTTCATAATAAAAATCTCTTGATCATAATCCTAGGATTATAGATCATTCCTTTGACTTTCAAAATAAAAGAAAAAGTTGACACAATTTTATACTAAGGGTTTTTTCTTTTACCTCGCTTTTAATAAATTCTAAAACAATTACAATAAACATTTTAGAAGAGAGGCTGACTTATTTAACTAGTTTTTATACAGCATGTTGTGTTCAAAAGTATTTAAAACAAATAACACATTTGATTAATGTGCAGACTCTAGAAAAAGTCTGAAAGAGGAAAAGATATCAGGGTCTCAATGAAAATTTGTTCTTGTACCGTTAGTTGGCATGAACCCTGAACTAAGCAAAAATGACAAAAGATGAATATGATGGAGTCAGCAGGATAACAAAGAGTTAAAAAGTAAAATAATAAATAAATAAAGTAAGTAAGTAAGAAAGAGTAGACAAATCTGATTATGGGCTATATTCTTCCAGAAGATTGGAAGATTTAAAAACTGACCAGTGCCTCTCATCTCCTTCTTACCACTCTGCCTGTTTCATGGCTGAGATCTCTGGAACAAGACATCCTGGATTTGAATCCTGTCTCTATCACTTACTACGTAGGTGGCAAGTAAACTCATCTCTCTGGAATTCATCAATAATCTTGAAAAAAGAAATAACTGCTAACAGATAATATTAATAATATTAATATTTAAGAGATAGTATTAATAATAATCAGATAAGATTAATTGAATTAATGTTTGTAAAAAGCCTATAAATGTTCATTTTAAATAAATCTTAAATGTTAGTTTTTATCATTTCAAAATTTTCCCTTGTTAATGATCATACAGAATGGAGACAGTGACTTTTTTTTTTTTTAAGATTTTATTTATTTGTTTGACAGAGGGACACAGTAAGAGAGGGGATACAAGCGGGGAGAGTGGGAGAGTGTGAAGCAATCTTCCCACCGAGCAGGGAGCCCAATGTGGTGCTGGATCCCAGGACGCTGGGACCATGACCCAAGCTGAAAGCAGATGTGCAAGGACTAAGCCACCTGAGACAGTGACTTTTATATCATCTAAATTCACATATGACATGATAAAGCAGGAATTATAGCTATTCAAATAAGATAACAAAGTACAGCTGTTCAGTATTAATTCAAGTAATGGAGAAAAGCAAGCCTTTTAGATCTCCTAAAATATATTATTACAAGTTTGCAATATTGGGGGATAAAGCTCTACTTTTAATGAAAAAGACTCAGACAGCTTGTGTATGGAAACCTGGTTTTTGTTATTGAGACAACAGGTGGAGGCTGGCAAAAGCACATCACACATGCTGCCATTATCCCTTCTGCCTATGAGAGACATCTAATAGATGATGAAACTGTCCTACTGTGTTTTAAGACAACCCAAGAATCTTTCTTATTTTAAATCTCTAGACATCTCTCCCATTAAAGTTAACACTTCTGATAGTTTGTTAGGAATGTATATAGATAATCCTTATAGTAATAACCATTATAAACATTCTTGCTTCTGTAGATATAAACATGAAAACAACATCCAATGATGCTTCCACTGAAAAATACAATTAAAACAAGAAAAAAATTATTATGTGTATGGGGAGAAGAGGAGGTATATGAGAACTCTGTACTTTCCACTCAACTTCACTATGAACCTAAAACTTTCTGAAAAAAAAAAAAGGCTGTTGATTAAAAAACAGTAATGCAGTAAAAATATAAGTTATACATGTAACCAAATATAAAATAAGAGGATTTTATGTCAAACTAATATAAATTATAATTAATTGAAAGGATAACAGAAAAGGTCATGGATAACTGAAATCCATTAAAAAGAATAAAATAAAACACAGATTGACACTGAGAAATAAAAAAAAAGAAATAACCTCAAAGAGGTAGTTACATTCGGAAGCAGAACAGTATTAAAGGGCTTCAGACCTCGTCTCAGAGACGACAGACCTCTCTAAGCAGAGAGACGGCAGGATCTGTAGACTTCAAGAATCGATTCCACCCAAGACTTAAGGTCCAAGGCGGATTTTTCTCCATCTGGAAAACTAAGAGCTAAAAGGAAAAATATTTGGCCTTTAAAACACTTTTGTTAACTTCTGCCAGCTGGAAACTTCAGACATCTGGCCAATGCTTAAATGACAAAGGCAGGATGAATACCTGCCCAGCTTCCTCAGAGCTCACCGTTCCGTGCTGTCCTATGGTCACTCCACAGTGGCAGAATATAAAACTGTTTTCACTGTATAAACTCATGGGCGAGGTACACAGATGAACAATGACTCTTTTCTAAAATCTAAGTAAACAAAGAGGTATTTTCATTTCTTCTTTTACTGTCCTTAGAAAAAAATACCATGGACATTGATCTTTTCGCAAACTAGCAGTTGATGGTTTTATCCTTAAATACAGCCAAAGTGACACTCTTCTGGTTCTCTTTAAAAATCTACCCTTGGGGCACCTGGGTGGCTCAGTTGGTTAAGTGGCTGCGCTTGGCTCAGGTCATGATTCCAGGTTCCTGGGATCAAGTACTGCACTAGGCTCCTTGCTCAGCAGGGAGTCTGCTTCTCCCTCTGCCCCCACACCGCTCTCATGCCCTCTCGGTCACTCTCTCTCAAAAAAATAAACAAAATCTTTAAAAAAATAAAATAAAATAAAAATCTACCCTCATAAACAAAATTGGTCCATTTATAACTCATTCTGTGTATTTTACATACACATGATTATTATGTCTAGAATAAGATAATCCAAATGAAAAACAGGTTTTATTACTTTGGGTATATTTGCCAAGTGATTTTAAAAAGAAAAGTATAATGGGTTAGATGGGTTTATGGGGCAATAGGATGCTAAGAAAAGGCAGGTTTAAAAGTTAAGAAGCTCATAATGCCAACTCAGAATTTATAGCTAACAACTTTATAGGCCAAAGCTACTACACAGGCATCCTTATCCTGCAGTGCGGATAGGATTACCCTTCCAAGCATTATTCTAATGTGGAATTAAACTGTCAAGTTGGCTTGCTTGCTGCATGGACTTGTGCATAAGATGAATGTAACTCTGGGTGAAGTTCAATATTGCTCCATCTGTTAAGCACCTTTTCCTTCTACAAATACAAAAACCGTGAACACACACATGCTCACCATTCCTATTGCAGTACTGAGTCACTGTGGGTTGATTTATTGAAAATTATGACAACAGCAACTCAGATTTATCTTTAATATAAATTCAAATTTTTCTATTTCTTAAAAATCTTTCTAGCTCACAAAAGGCTTATGTAATTTGAATTACCCATTTTTTTGAAGCACAACTGAGGTAAGGACCATAATCAAAAGTCAAATATAAGTTATCTAAAGCTGGGAAGTGGATCCAAGAATTTGCCCTCGATGGTAATCTCTATTAGCAATATATTTCTCTCTAAAGCTAAACTTCTTCTCACTGATCAATACAAAATCTTTGGATTCTTTTAACTATTTTGTGTTCTGTCCATGACACATCTTTGCTGGTAGAATCACTGTATTTTTTTTTCAATTTTTTTTTTAACATTTTTATTTATTTATTTGACTGAGATCACAAGTAGAGGCAGACAGAGAGAGAGGAGGAATCAGGCTCCCTGCTGAGCAGAGAGCCTGATGTGGAGCTCGATCCCAGGACCCCGGGATCATGACCTGAGTAGCAGGCAGCGGCTTTAACCCACTGAGCCACCCAGGCGCCCCAGAATCACTGTATTTTAACCATGACTGTGGAAAACTGCAAGGATGCATAGGAGTTTACTAATTGTTGAAAGAGCCATTGTGTCATAATTTACTAACCTGAATCACGCTGAAAATAAATAGCTGGTACCTAGTATCGCATTAGAGGAGAGACTTAGAAGAAGCAAGATTTTAAGGCAGTAGGATCACAAGTTTTAAAATTGCTTCTTCGGGAAGGAATTTGTAATTAAACCTTTTTCCATAAATAAATACTTAGCTAATACTTCCTTAAACAGGTGTTTTTTGTTCCTTTTTTTAAAGAACCATTTTCACCATCATCTCACAAAGATAATTTAGCCTCAGCCCTCATAGAAGTATTTTCTTTAAACTTTCTTTAAATTGCTTCCAAGGAGGCATCAGCGTAGCTCAGTAGATTGCTGGCCCTATTTTTCTAAGAAAATCACCATGCTAATGTGTAGTTTACATTATACTGACTCAAAAGAAAAAGCTGGCTTTCTTCTTTTTCCCCCACCTTTTTTTTTTTTTTTTTTTTTTTTTTAAGATTTGTTTGTTTATTTTGCAGAGAAAGCAAGAGTGCAAGGGAGAGGGGCAGAGGAAGATGGAAAGAGATAATCTCAAGCAGACTTCCCACTGAGCAGAAAGGCTGACTTGGGGTTCCAACTCCAGATACTAAGAGCATGACCTGAGCCAAAATCAAGAGTCCGACGCTTAACTGACTGGGACGTTCACGTGCCCCTCTTTTCCCATCTCTTTTACTTTTAGAACTAAATTTTCTATCATAGGAACTGATTAATAAAACAATCATTAGAGCGTACATGGGAATTTTTTCTTCAGTATTACTTAACAAAATGATTTTTAGCATAAAAGTTAAAGGAAAAATTATTTATACACATTTTAGTGTATTTTTCTTATCCACAGGCAATACAATATACTACGTACATATAAAATCATAATTATCAATGATTAGAAGCAACCACACAAACTGCTAAGTGGTTGACTCCAGAGAGGGATATGTGATTGAGAACAGAAGGTAATAAAATGTGTGTGGGAGAGAGGGGAGTGTCCTGTTGCATTATATATACAGGGTAATTGCATTTTATAAAATAACAGTCTATAAAATGTTGACTTTTTTATTATCAAGACTTTCTGAATATAAAAACTAGAGGACAAACTCACTGTATACTGTGTTTTTATGACTGCCACAAGCTTTCATCACTTTAGCTGGTAAACAGAAATAGCCAATTCCCTCTGTATTTTTTTTTTTTTTAGGGAATCTTTTAAACCATACTGTTTTTAACAAGCACTGGGATTTCCAAGATTTTTTTTTTTTTTGTAACATCTGTGCTGTTACTTTGACATTATTATTATAACTTGAAGATATTTTTATCTTATGACAATATCATCTAAGAATTCATTAAATAGTAGAACCAGTGCCAGTTCCAAAAGGTTCTGCCAGGCAACAGAAACTTTGGAATTCAATTAGGTCTGTTAAATTTCTATGAAGACGGTCAAGCCTTTAATTTAGATAACTTTATTTAAGATGAAATTAAAAAAAAATCACCACAGGAAAATACACCTAGATGTATACATTGTGTTTAGAATGTCTGTATTTTGGGGCCCCTGGGTGGCTCAGTGGGTTAAAGCCTCTGCCTTCAGCTCAGGTCATGATCCCAGGGTCCTGGGATCGAGCCCTGCATCAGGCTCTCTGCTCATCAGAGAGCTGCTTCCCTTCCTCTCTCTCTGCCTGCTGCTCTGCCTACTTGTGATCTCTGTCTGTCAAATGGATGAATAAAATCTTAAAAAAAAAAAAAAAGTCTGTATTTTAAGACTGCCTTTCTCCATTGTCTTTTCTATAGAAAAATTATTCTTCAATTATTTTAGGCTTGAATTATGCAAACTTTCAATTATGGAATATCTCCAGAAATACCTCTCTTTAAACAAAGTACATCTTTCCCATATCTCAATGTTGTTTGAATATTTTACAATGAGAAAAGTACTGCTTAATTTTGCAAATAACCATGAATACAGAAAGCAAAAATAATCATTATATAGAAGTTTTAAAAATATATGAAGATTTTTAAAATGCCACCACTAATAATACCCATCAAAGATATTCATTGTCAATACATGTTAGCAAGTTTCCTTTTAATATAAACATTTACATAAAGTATTTTATAAACTCTATGTAAATGTGCACGTGTTTTCTCCTATCATTGTATTGTGAAAAGATGTTCATGTCCATAAGACATTTTGGAAAACATAATGTGGATAGTTATGTAATAAGTAATCATTTCCATTCTTAATATAAATAACACTGCTAATGTATGAAGAATTCCTGGAGTTTCTAATAGTTTCATAGGATAATTGCACTGAACTGAAATTATAGGATACCAGGTCTTTTAAAATTTAAGTTTTGCTATTTTGCTTGACTGAGGATAGTACACCAAATATGAATTATACTATCAAAAATCAAATGCAAAAACTTATACCACTAAATAGAAATCTATTTCACAGAGCAAATATTTCTCTAAGCCTTATGCTTGCTTTGGACAGATTTCTTAGGCATTAATACCCCAATAATTCTTCATAGTCCTTTAGATTAAGCATTTTCTCTCTACATAAGTATATTTTTCCCACTTCTGAACTGTGGCTGCTTCTGGTTTCCTCTGCCCTAGAAGCCTGTCTCTGGGCTAGGGAGAAAGAAGGAATGATTGCTTTGTGGTCTTCACATTGACTTTTTTTTTTAATTGTTTGTTTATTTTTTTATGAACATATTATCCATTATTTACTTCAGGGGTACAGGTCTGTGACATCTAACATCCTCTGTTAGGGCTCTGTTGGCATTAGAGTGTGGCTATTTATTCTTCCTTGTGTGGAACTGGCCAGACTGTTTCAGAAAGTTTAGTTTTCCTCCATCCTCACCCAAATAACGGTCAACAGAACCTCGTCAGCATTGTGACACCAAAAATCACTCCAACACATTTCCACATGACCAATTGGGGGACTGGCACTGCCCAGGTTTTTCTGGATCGCATCCAGGTACTCAGAGATGCTGAACCCATGTTGTTTTTTCTGCTTTTATATTATTCACGTAAAAATAATATACCATTATATTAGTTAATTATTATAATTTATCATCTTAGTCAATTAATGTAACTCCAACATATTGACTCTTCTCTTAGTTGTGCCCACCAAATAAAAATTTAATGAGATAAAAATGACATTACACTGATGTTTTATTAGTACTTCTTTTATTAACAGAATAAATTTAAATATATTGTAATTTGTATTAATTCGGTAAGTATTTGGTTCATACTTTTGTGGGTTTTTTTGTTTTATTTTGTTTTTTACTTGTTGGTTTTCCTCATTTGATCAACTCTGAGTATTACCCACAATTAATCTGTTCTCAATGCAATTGACATGGTGATGTTTCTAACACATTATTGCATTGTGGTGCTACCTGGCTTAATGCCTTTATTATTTACCCTCACAGTTAAAATAAAATCCAAAAATCACAATATGAAAGTTCTCATCATACCCTTCCATTGAAATATTTCCCTGTCTCATACTTGTCCAAACTTATCACTTCTGCTCCCAAAGTTAGCCTTTTCTTAATTACTAAAATATGCCAATGCATATGCATTATTTTTCTCACTTTGTTCCTAGTCATAAAATCTACCTTTTTGCCCCTGGACTGTTTTATGGACTAAATGCTTGTGTCCCCTCAAAATATCTCGAAGCCCTAACCCCCAATGTGATTGTATTTGGAGAAAGAATCTTTATGGGTAGAATCTAAGGTTAAATGAAATCATTTGAGTGGGGCCAGCCCTGATCCAAAAAGTTTAGACACCTGATAAGAAGAGACACCAGAGTGCTCTATCTCATTCTCTATTTCTTTCTCTCTGTGCAAGCACAGAGAAAAGGCCATATGAGGACACAGCAAGATGATCATCTACATGCCAGGAAGAGAGATCTCACTGGAACCTGAATGGGTCAGAACACTGATCTTGGACTTCTAGCTTCCCTAACTTTAAACATTTTCTGTTGTTTACATTATTGCATTTTGGCAGCGTGAATAAATTAACATATTCTGGTACCATTAAATGAGGTATTGCTATAACAAATACCTAAAAAACACAGAAGCAGCTTTGGAACTGGCTAATAGGTAGAGAAGTTTTGAGGTACATGCTAGAAAAATCCTAGATTGCTGTGAAGGTACTATTGGTAGAAATATTTAATTAAATTAAATATGTAATTAAAGGTAATTCTTGTGAAAGCTCATAAAGAAAAAAGAAGACCTGAAGATAGAGCCCCCATCATTAGAAAATATGTAAATAATCATTAACAGAATGTTGGTGGAAATATGGTCATTAAAGGCCATTCTGTAGGTGTCAGACAGAAATGAAAAACATGTTATTGAAAATTGGAAGAAAGGTAATCCTGGCTATAAAGTGGTTAAGAATATGTTTCACTTGTGTTCCAGCATTTTGGGGAAGATAGAAATTATGAATGGTGAAATTGTATATTTAGCTGAGGAAATTCCTAAGCAAAATATTGGAGATGTGACCTAGGTCTTCCTGACTGCTTACAGTAAAATCCACAAAGAGAGAGACAATTGAAGAAGGAATTGTGTGTACAAAAAGGAACAAGAACTTGAAGATTTGGAAAATTCTGTCTGTCCATATTGCAAAAAATGAGAAAGCATGTTCTGAAGATACCACCAAGGCTGTCCCCTGGACTATCATTTTTTTAAGAGATGATATTGGGATTATATGAACAGAAACACTGCCAGTCTGAACTGAAGGGGATAAACATAAGGCAGCTGAAGGAAGGTTGTAGGACTTCTTATATTATGCATGATGGGGCCATAAAGCTTTTTGGCAATGAACAATGAAACTTCTCTATTAAAAAAGGGTAAGAATGACCCTAAAGGTGATGCAGAAGATCGATAGGGCTACCATTCCCACCACCGGTCCAAGGACCAAGGCCGCCTCTATTTCACTTTCAAAGGGTGGGACCTCCAAAAACATTTCAACAAGCCAGACTGCTGCTAACTGGAACCTTGGGACACCTGGAGTCTTGAGGGCGAGACTGCCTGTTGCTGCTTTGGGGGTGGGACTCTGCCTGCACGAACCTTAGCGGAGGGATTCCAGTCTGGCACAATTGTGTGTACAGACAACAGCCCCAGGGGATCCAGAAGATAGGTATCAAGCCAAAGGAGATTATTCTTGAAACCTAAGACCTAATAGTAGTTGCCTTATCCAGTTTTGGACTTGCTAGGGACCTATATCCTTTACCTCTTTCCTATTTCTTCCTTTTGGACTGGGAAATGTCTATCTTATGCCTGTCCAAGAATTGCATTTTGGAAGCATATACCTTGCCTGGTTTCACAGGTTTACCGTTAGACAGGAAGTCAGCTTCAGGATGAATACGTGCCTTGAGTCTTATTAATACCTGATTTAGATAATATGTACACAAGACTTTAGACTTTTGACTACTGTGTTGATGCTGCACTGAGTTTTGGGGCTCTTGGGATGGAATGAGTGTATTTTGCATGTGAGAAGGAGGCATGAATTTGGGGGGCTTCTGGGTGGAATGTTGGGGACTGAATGTTTATGTTCTCCCAAAACTCATATGTTGAAACCCTAAGCCTCAAGTTTACTGCATTTGGAGATAGAAATTTTAAAGAAATAATCAAAATTAAAGGATGTCATAACATTGGAGCTCTGATCCAGTCAGATTAATGCTCTAAGAAGAGATGCCAGAGAGCTTTCTCCATCTCTCCAAGTGAGCAGAGAGGAAAGGCTACATGAGCATATAACAAGAAGGTGGTTATTTATAAATCAGGAAGAGAAGCCTCCCCAAAAATTGAATAGATTAGAGCCTTGATTTTAAAATTGTAGACTTGAACACTGTGAGAAATAAATTTCTGTTGTTTATGATACCTAATATGTGGTATTTTTTATGGCAGCCTGAGCAGATTAATATAGTCTGACTTAGGTACCATCTCCTCATGAGGCAAACAATGGTAACCTTTAAAAGTACAACTTCCCCCCTTCAACATAGACACAGACACACACAAACACACGTGTGCGCGTGCGTACACACGCACACTCACTCACCAAAGTTGCTTACTCTGTTTCTTTTGGAGCACTGAGAACTTATTAGGATTTGGATTCAAAATAGTTAAGTTGTTGTTGTTGTTTTTTTTTAATTTGCTGTTTTATTGTCTCATTTCTCTTTTATCTAATTTATCCACATATTCTGGATAGACTGCCACATACAGAAATCATTCTTGTTTCATTCATGTTTCTTTATACCCAGATTTAGGACAGTGCTGTGTACATAAAGCTGCTTAGTAAATATTTCCATGTAATTTACATAGCTAATATTTATTGACTTACTATTTACCAGGTAATGTCAAACATTTTACAAGCTTCTCCATATTTATTTTTCCAAGAACAATGTTGTGTGGGTTAGTTTTTAGAGTTGAGGGAATTATGTATTTAGCCCAGGAATAAAAGTTAGTGTTAAAGAAGCTAAGATTTAAAAATGGAGTTTGCCTTCAGATCGCTCACTCTCAACCATGTCAGTATCTTCTCTTGTTGTCCCAGTATTGAGTGATTTGAATTATGTGCATCATCTTATCGAATGTCACCAGTAGTTGAAAATGTTGTCCCACATTGCCCCTACATTTGCATTTTAATTAGCTTTCTATGACCTTTTTAATGATTTTTCTTTTATAAAAGAGGTACATATACTCAGTTTAAAAAAAAATCAAATGGAACCAAAAGGCTGGTAATGAATAGGAGTCTTTATCTCACTATTCCCTAGTACTATCTAGTTGTATTTTTTGTTGTTTTTTAAGTTATGTCTTCTTATATTTACCTGTTTGCACATACATTTGTATTAAAGTTGAGATGCAGAATTTTTAGAAACTATGTATCATTTTCTATCATGGTGTATAAGATTTAGATCTCTAATACCAAAAGCCCCATCCATTGTTCTTTTTCTACTCTATTCCTACAGTAAGCTCATATCCCAATATTTGGTTAAGTAAATACTCAGTATATATTACCATGTAGCTATAATTATTATCCATGCTAAGCCAAGTATTATATATAAGTAAGCATCTTCAAGAAATTTAGCTCTTCTGAAATGAATACCCCTATTTTAAAAATTTGTATTCTTTTCTTTTTAAAATACTTTATTCATTTTGTTTGTCAGAGAGAGAGTAAAAAGGGGGGAGCAGCAGGCAGAGGGATAAGCAAGCTCCCCACTGAGCAGGGAGCCCGATGTGGGACTCAGTTCCAGGAGCTTGGGATCATGACATGAGCTGAAGGCAGATGCTTAACTGACTGAGCCACCCCAGCATCCCAAATTTGTATTGTTTTCTTTTTCTTTTTCTTTTTCTTTTTTTTTAAGATTTTATTTATGTATTTGACAGGGAGAGAGCGAGAGAGAGAGAGAGAGAGAGAGAGAGATCACAAGCAGGCAGAGAGGCAGGCAGAGAGAAAGGGGGAAGCAGGCTCCCTGCTGAGCAGAGAGCCCGATGGGGGCTGGGTTCCAGGATCCCGGAATTGTGACCTGAGCTGAAGGCAGAGGCTTAACCCACTGAGCCACCCAGGTGCCCCTGTATTGTTTTCTATAAATACTGCTCCTTTTCCTGAAACAGTCCATTAGGTTCTAAAAGCTCTCAGTGGCATTTTCTGTATGCCCAAATCAATCAAAATGCCTATCCATTCTTTATTTTCAAGGTGACCTTTACCCTAAAGCTCCTCTTTTGCACCCACCCCCATTGTTCTGCTGTTCTTCATGCTGCGATACAACACTTTCTGGGACTTCCTTTCACTAGCACCCTTTTCCTAAAACTAACTCTAGGGCCTCTATTTTCTGGGAATCAAAGTCTTCTTTTTCTTGGTGTTATCTCTAGACTTTAAAGAGCACAGCTTCCAGAAGTTTCCATAAATGCATGGGAGATAATATTTTGAGAAGATGCATGTCTACAAAACAAATCATTTGTTTTATCATAATACAGTATGCTTATTTGGCTTTGACAGAACTCAAGGGAGAAGGGTACTGCTTATTCTTGGTATAAGAAGGTATTACTCATCTTCTAACTTGCATGTATTATTAAAAATCTAACACAGTTCAGCTTGATCTTATCTTTATCCACTGTGTTCTGAAATTTTATAATGTAGTTGTACTTTGAGTATTTTTCATTTTTCCTGGACACCTGATGGGTCTGTTAATGTGGAAACTCATGTCCTTCATTTCTGAAAAGAAATGCTTCATTGTCTATGATTAATGTCTTTCCTCAGTCTAATTATTTGGGTTACCTAGTCATGTTAAAAAGAGGCAATGTGTTAAATGGCAGTTCTGTTTGAATTGGTAGAATTCATCCAACAGTGTGTATATTAGTTTCTGTTTCTTCTTGTGACATAGGAAATTACCACAGACTTTGAGGCTTAAAAAAAATAATAATAATAATAATAATCTCACAGTTCTGTAGGTGAGCAAGACTCAGCCAGCTTTTCTGCCCAGGGTTTCACAAGGCCGAAATGAAAGTGTTGGCCAGACTGCATGCTCAGCCAGAGGCTCGAGTAAGGAAGAATCTTTTTCCAAGCTCATTCAGGTTGTTGGCAGAATTTGATTGTATAAATTTTCATGGTTATAGCACTGAGGGTCACATTCTCTTGCTGGCTGCTAGCCAAGTGTTGCTTTCAGATCCTGAAATCTGCCTGTAGGTCCTAATAACATGGCCCTCTCCACAACACAGCAGTATACCGCTTCAGGGCCAGAAGGAGCACATCTGCTGTGGCCTGTAGTCTCTTTTAAGGGCTCATCTGTTTAGGTTAGGCCCCCAGGATAATCTCCCTTTTTATTAACTCAGGCAATTGGTTAGACACCTTAGAGACATCTTCAAAACCCTTCCACCTTAACCTTTTAAGTGGAGTGATACGCCATCATATTCACAGGTCCTTCCCATGGGAATTCTCTAAGGCTGTGGGTCATCAGGAGCCATTTAAGAATCCTTCCTACCACAGTGTGGATCACAGTATAGTGATCCAACAGTCAACGCCATTTATTTCACTGTATGTATTATTCACTGTGTATGTACATTCCACATTCTGCTGAAAGTATTCTTTCTCTTGTGCTGATTAAAGGAAGGAATCATTAAATTATGTCTCTTGGGAAGTAGAAGGTACAACTTTAATTTTTAAAAAATTCTGGGAGACCATCAGGATACTGAGGCTGGATTCCTGCTGATCACCCAGAACACTCCCATTTTATCAACTTCATTTGAGTCTGGCACTCCTTTCCACAGCCATGCCTCATGTAGCACAATCTACTATCTCTACAAGAGTGAGCAATCTGTCCTCTACCAAAATGACAAAAGATAATGCTTTGGTTTGGTTGGTTTGGTTTGGTTAGAAGCGGAAGAGGACATTCTGGATTCAAAGTTGTACTTTGGTTGATTTTCAATTATCTGTCTGCCTTCATTCCCACCTATATTCTGTCTTACATCACTTGTCTATTTGCCTTCCAGCTTTAAAATTGTGTTACCAATGTCCATCTGCTGTAATGTACTTTCTCCTTTTAGTCCTCTATTAAGTAACTATTACCATGTAAAAAACTTTTTCAATTTTTAACATGTTAAAACAGTAAAAATTTATCATCTCAGTTTCTCTGGAGTCAAAAATTCAGAAATAGCTTAACTGGGTAGTTTTGGCTCAGTGTGTTTCTGTGGTAGTGGTCTAGATGTTCACCAGTGCTGTGGTCATCTTGACTGGGGCTGGAGACTCTGATTTTAACTTACACGGCTGTTGGCAGGAGACCCCACGACCTCAGTAGCTAATCATTCACAAAAATCCTCAGTTTATCTTAGGTGGGCCCATTAGGCTGCCTAAATGTCCCCCTAGAATCTGACAAACAGCTTTCCTCAGAGCAAGTGATTTTTTTTTTTTTTTTTTTTTTTTTTAGAGAGAGAGAGAGAGAGCGAGAGATCACAAGTAGGCACGGAGGCAGGCAGAGAAAGAGGGGGAAGCAGACGCTGAGCAGAGACCCCAATGCAGGGCTCAATCCCAGGACCCTGAGACCATGACCTGAGCTGAAGGCAGAGGCTTAACCCACTGAGCCACCCAGGTGCCCCAGAGCAAGTAATCTTTTAATTGTTGTGTGGTTTGAGGAGATAGGAGAAATAAATTCATGTGTTAATATAGTGAAGTCAGGATGAAAAAATAAATTAAATTGTTTATTTTTTTCTTGTCCTTCTTTCAAATGTCATCTCTCCATTTGTTTTGTGTGTCTATAAAGTCCTGTAGTCTTGGAAAATCAATATCAATGATGAAAAATTTACTATACCAAACATCTAGCCATATTTATCTAATATAGTAGATGGTCTTGTGAACTTTTTACCTGCCGTCTAAAGTTTCCCAGACAAATATTCTAGTCTAACACATATCACTTTTAAAACAAGATGCTTCTTTTCCAGTGGGGTAAAGCATCTTTAAATCAAAACGCAGTCTATTATGGGTTGAGAAATGACCTACGTTTTTCCCACATGACCCTCAATCAGCTTCACTCAAAACAAAGTGATGGTTCTGTTTCTGTTCACTGTTAAGAAAGAATGAACATCCTAAAATGTGATGAATTGCATTTTTATTAAAAGTTCCAAACCATTTTTTTTTTCTTTTTGGTATCCAGTGTCAATAGCCAAAAAATATCTTTTTTCAAAAAGCTTACTGGAAGATGTCATATCCTGCATTGTTTGCAGGAAGGAAGACTTCAAATCTAAATTTATATTAACTTAGTAACTACTTGTGTGAATGCCAAGTTACTTGTTTTCTGACAGTTTATTTGTTCATATCAGAAAATACAACCATTTGCTAGCAAAATTATATCTTTTACAAGACCTTTATTACTACTGGAGAAATAAGATGGGAATTATATCGAAAATACTCCAGATAGGCACTCTGATTTTTTGGATTTTTGAACCAAAAAGGAATCAAAAGTTTCCTTTGTTTGGGAATTTAGAGTGTTGTTCCTGTTTAAAAGCTCCACAACCTCAAGATACTCGTCAGAAATAAGACAACTATCTCCAGTTGACAGTCTACCTCAAATTAAATGTCATCTTTGTCTTCTGCAAATGCTAGTCCTTTCTATTCGGTACATTTTTTCTTTGTTTTGTGACTAAAACAGTAACAATATAGACCCGGTGATAGTGTGACTAGAGAGAAGAGAAATTAAACAAAACATACTTAGTATCACTGTTTGGCTAATTTAAGTGGTATATGAAACAAAAAGAAATCATAGTCAGACATAAATGAATATTGCAATGAGTCAAGTGAATTCTGGCATAATTAACAGTTTTGTTATTGAAAAATCACATGCATCCACAAGGAATAATACTTTCTTTATAATCTATGACAATAATAATAATTAACACTTTAAGTGTTACCTATATACAAGTGCTGGTCTAAGCATTAAATTCAATTCTCATGATAATCCTTTGATGTATGCAACATTACCTCCGTTTTATAAAAGAAATGCAGGTACCTGCTCAAGGTCACTCCGATACTTCCCAAGTGAAGCTAGGATTGTAACCCAGACAGTTTGGTTCCTGAGCCTTCGAAACATTTGTTTCCATACAGATGAGGGTTTCTCAACCTCAGCACTGCTGGCATACTGGGATGAATGATCCTTTTTAATGGGGACTGTCTTGTGCAGGATATTTAGCAGTGTCCCTGGCCTCTATCCAGCAGATGCCAGTGGTACTGCCTTGCACCCCACTACCTCATTTAGGCCACCAAAAATGTCTCCAGGTATTGCAAATGTTCCCTGGAAGGCAAACTCACCACCACTTAAGAACTAATGATGCAGACTTATCTGTTCTAGGTCTAAGTCATTTTACAATAACTTAACAATAAGATGCCATACAGATGGGCTTGATATGAAAATACAAAGAAAAAATGGGAAGGGTACTTGGCTGGTTTATTCAGAGAAGTGTGCATCTCTCAATCTCAAGGTCATAAATGTGAGCCCCACAGTGGGTGTGGAGATTACTTACATAAATAAAACTTTTCTTTTTAAAGATTTTATTTATTTATTTATTTGACAGAGAGAGTGAGCAAGCACAAGCAGGGGGAGAGATAGGCAGAGGGAGAAGGAGAAGCAGGATTCCCTGCTGAGCAGGGCATAAACCCTGGGATTATGACCTGAGCTGAAGGCAGACACTTAACCTAGTGAGCTCCCCAGGTGCTCCCATAAATAAAACTTAACCAAAAAAAAAAAAAAAAAAAAGGAAGAAGAAAATACTGGATGGAATTATCAAATGTTTTGTTCATGAGATGGATCACATTCTTATGTTTAAAATATAAGTACAGAGAAAAATGAAGGCAATAAGAGAAGAAACTAATTTGAAAGTGCTATTATAAAAAGAGTTTTAAAGAGACTTGGAGGAGCCCTTAAGAAAAGGGAGACTTAAATAAGACTAACACAGAGAAGTTTGAACGGGTGCATCAGAGGAATAGAGCATTGCAGGAGAAATACGAGTAAGTCTAAGCAGTTTGCCCCAATATCATAAAAAGCAGGGGTTCTCAAGTTCAGCTGGGGTGCATGTCCCCAGTAAAGCCATTCACACTCAATTCTTTTAAAAAATGGGAACTAATTAAAATTTTTTGCAAACCGCATTCTTAAAGATGTTAAATTTTGAAACCTGAAGTAGATTTTCTAGAAAGAGAAGTTTTCATGTGAGTAAGCCCAAAGTTTAGGGAACTTGAAGTAATGTAATATAGTTGAACCATAAGATTTGATGAGAAGATGAGGCCTGGTATTGAACCCAGCATTGCGTTCCCTGCTCAATGGGGAACCTGCTTCTCCCTCTCCCTCTGCCTGCTGCTCCCCCTGCTTGTTATCTCTTTCTCAAATAAATAAAATAAAATAAAATAAAAGATTTGATGAGAAAATAAATACCTGGAAAGGTTATATATACACAGAGTACCTTCTAAGCTGTGCTAGGGAGTCTGAGACGTGTCTTAAAAATAGAAGCCACTGACCATATTACAGAAAAATAGCATAATTATATTTGCAATTAGAATATTCTTTCTTTGAACAATTTTGTGATTGGTTTGGAAGACACTGACTGTAAGAAAGTTGTGAAGTAATCTGATCTATACTGATGACCAGAACCACAAAATTAACAGAGGAGTTGGGAAGAGATTAAGAATGAATTCAAATGTTAATAAAGAGGTAGCAGCCAGCCTGGGCATGATGTAGGTAAGGCATGTAAGGATTACGTGAGTAGGATTCTACACTGGCTCCCAGATTTCTTGTTTTAGAAACTAGGTGGTTGGAATCATTCCCAATAGATATACAGGAAGGATAGACGAGGAAAGAGGGATGACAAGTTCACAAATAGCAAGATGTGGACACCAAAAATGTTTATCATGTAAAAGTTTAATTTTAGCTTTCTCTCTGCCTTATTATGATGCGAAAGCAAATTGGCATTAGTTCAGTTTAAGCAATTTTCAGCATTAGCTTGGCACCAGCTTTTCCCATTGGCACTCTTTAAATTTGCCCTGGCTTCAGCGCCAATATTGCCAGGATATACTTGGCAGTCACAGAATCTAGGTGTCAAATTGTAAAATTATTCTGTTCCACTTTCTTTTTTAAATAAATGATTTTTGCAAGCTAACTTTACTTCCTATTTAGTGATTTGAAGTGAATTTCTGAGAAATGTTTTTCATAAGAAGTGTTTATTACTTAAATTTAGCAGTTCCGCTATTTTTCTGGCGATCCCACCCATTTCACGCACCTCGGTCACACTCTTATGTCCACTGCTCAATCCACTGAAAAGTTAGTCCTTTCAAAAATAGCACTATGTACCTGAAAAGCCACTCTCCTGCGTGCATCACTTCAATGCTCATTCATTTTACATTGGAAACAGATTTTACATCTGAAAACGGATTTTGAAACCAAGAGCTCTGTGCAGAATGCTTACTGGGGAATACTCTTCAGAGACACACCTATCAGGACGTGAGGAAAGTGGGACTAGAGAGGGGGATTATTGCAAATCTGTGCAACTAAGACTTCAGCGAATTCCCCATGAAGCTCTGTATATGGGATGGCCCTTCAGGATGGTTCCAAATTTAGTCAAAGGACCAGGCCTTTGTACCCCCACATCAGCCAATCTTCTGGTCACTCCTGGCAAGATGAATAACCCTGAGTGAAGTAGCTTCCTGGGATTAAAGTGATTTACAGAGAGGAATACAGCTGTGAACTATCAGCTATCAAGATTATATGTTTGGCAGCTGGAGGATGGGTGCCTTGAGGCTAGAGAGGGGATCTGGGTGAAACATCACAGAATCTGCCACTTGATCCCTCATAACGTTTCTGAAACCTCATCTCTTCCAGGAACCTAACGCTCATCTGCTGAATTCTCACTGAGCAGTTGGAACTTTCTGGTCCAATTATATCTTTACTTTCATCTGATTAATCTGTAAATTAGATTACTGTCCACTCATTTTTTGACTTCTGGGTTTCATTTTCTTCTCTTTCTCTTCTGTATGTTAAGATCTAAGGAATGGACAGAAAAGTGACCAGATCTAAATGGAATGTGATCTAGAATTACACATAATGTTGAGCATGAATATTCTTCAAAGAACTAGATAATACTAGAATATAAAAATTTAAACAAAGTTTATAGAAATAAAAGTCTGAGAAAACTTCAAGAAGTATATAAACAAAGCTCAATCCCTGGGGGAAATTAAAAAAAAAAAAAAAAGAAAAAGAAAAAACTTCTTTCCTTTCTTTAGTGTCTTTCCTAAACTGAATCAAAATGATTAACTAAATTGGTTCACATCACCTATTTAGTGGTTAGAACTAGTTTTGTGTTCTTTTCATTGCATAATAATGAAAAAATTAGTAATAGTTAAATACACAGTACTAAGTGAAACAAACATCAAGATTTCAAGCACATTTTATTAGACAGTCTTAAGTGAAAAATACCTCTTTTTCCCCCCTGATATTAAAGGAAAAGCATTTAGTTTTTCACATTAAATATCACTCTAGCTGTAAGTTTTTTATAGGTACTCTTTATCAGGTTGAGGAAGTTCTTTTGTTCAGTTGGCTGAGTTTTTTTGTTGTTATTGTTAAAGGTTTTTGTTGTTGTTGTTGTTGTTTATTCATTTAAGACAGAGAGATTCAGAGAGAGCGAGAGAGCATGAGCAGGGGGGAATGGCAGAGGGAGAGGGAGAAACAGACTTCCCACTGAGCTGGGAGCCTGACATGGTTTTTGATCCCAGGACCCAGAGATCATGATCTGAGCCAAAGGCAGAGACTTAACCATCTGAGCCACCCAGGTGCCTCCAGCTGAGTGTTTTTATTATGAATGTATGTTGACTTTTTTCAAATGCTTTTACTGCACCTACTGAGATGATCATATGTATATGATCATATACATACACACACACACACATATTATTTTCTAATCTCTTTATATTGTGAATTACATTGATTGCAAATTTACACAAACCTTGGATAATTCCTAGGATAATACTGGTCATGAGAGCCATTCCTTTTATATAAAAGGCTGGTTTACATTTGCTAAAGTGTGTTTAAGAATTTTGCATCTGGGGGCGCCTGGGTGGCTCAGTGGGTTAAAGCCTCTGCCTTCGGCTCAGGTCATGATCCCAGGGTCCTAGGATCGAGCCCCACATCGGGCTCTCTGCTCAGCAGGGAGCCTGCTTCCTCCTCTCTCTCTGCCTGCTTCTCTGTAATCTCCATCTGTCAAATAAGTAAATAAAATCTTAAAAAAAAAAAAAAAAGAATTTTGCATCTGTGTTCATGAGGTGAGAAGTGTTTGCTTTTCTATTTTCTGAATATGTTTTATGAAACTATTAATATTCATATATATGTGCACAATATATACATTTTTTAAACCTTTGGTTGAATTCATCATTCAGTGTATCTAGACCTAGAATTTTTTGTGAAAACATTTTAAATTATTAATGCAATTAAAAAATAGATACAGAGTTATTTGGGTACCTATTTCTTCTTGGGTGAATTCTGGAAAATTGATCTTTCAAGGAGTTTCTCTATGTCACCCATCAAATATATTGGCATAAAGTTGGTCATAATATTCCCTCCTTATATCTTTAATGGGTATAAGATCTGTAGTGATGTCTCTTTCATTATTTCTATTGGATCAGAGACCTTAAAACTTTATCAAGTTTATGGATCTTGAAAAAAACAGGTCCCTCATTTAATCTTTGTTTTCTATTTCATTGATTTCTACTCTGATATTTCTTATTTTAGTCTTTCTATAAAGGATGGATAGACTTTGATTCACTTTTTCTAAGTTTCTTTAGGTGGAAGCTCAGATAATTAATTTGATTTTTTTTAACTAACCATTTTAATATGATTTCCCCTTAAGAACTGTTTTAGCTGTATCTCACTAATTCTGATATGTTGTATTTTCATTTTAATTTATTTACAAATATTTTCTAATTTTATTTGTGTAGCTCCAGTGCCCATGGGTTAATTAGAATTGTGTTATTTAATTTCCACATATTTGGTGATTTTCTAATTGTTTTCATTACTGACTTTTAGTATAATTATGTTCTAGTCAGAGTTCATACTTTGCATAATTTCATTACTTTTGATTAAGATTTTTTATTGTACAGAATATAGTCTATCTTAGCGACTGTCTAACATATACTTGAAAAGAACACATAATTTGCTATTGTTGGGTGGAGTAATCAATTTGCTTGGTTTGGATGACAGTGTTGCTCAAATATCTATATAATTACAGATAATCTATCTACTCTTTCAGTTAATGAGAGGACTTTTGTATTTGTCCTTAGAGTTCTATCATTTTCTTTTATATATTTTGAAGCAATTAGGTCTGTACATATCTAAGATTGAGTGTTCATTTTGATGAATAAAAACAGATTAAATGTCATAATTTTATCTCTTGAAATATACCTTAATAAACCTATTTTGAACTTTTAATTGGTTTTTAAATTAGTTAGCAGAAGGAGAAAAATATGTTATTAAGTTGTCTTTATAATTACATAAGTACCTTTACTGATGCCCTGTTTGTTCATGTTCATTAGTATTATTAGTATTACTGTGTGGAGTCATTTCAGCCTGAAGCACTTCCTTTACTATTCATCTGCTAGCTACAATTCTCTCATTTTTTGTTGATCTGTGAAATTCTTTATTTCATCTTAATTTTTAAATGATAGATTTGCTGGATATAGGATTTTTGTCAAAAGTTGTGTGTGTGAGAGTGTGTGTGTGTGTGTGTGTGCGAATTTTAAATACATTATCTCCCTGCCTTCTGGCCTCAGGTTTTTCCTGCTGAGAAGTCAGCTATTAATCTTACTGGGATTCTTGTGGAACTGATATGCTATATTTCTCTTGCTGTTTTCAAGATTTTCCCTTTGTCTTTTACTATCAGCAATTTTTCTACAACGTCTTTGCAAGTCTATTTTGAACCTACTGAGAATTTGTGGGGCTTTTTGGATGTGTAGGTTATTGTTTTTCAGTAAATCTGGAGAGTTTTCAACCATTATTACTTTGAATACTTTTTTCTCTCTCTTCTCTGATACTCCCATTACACATATGTTGGTGCCCTACTGTTCTTTAAGGCTCTTCATTTTTCTTCATTTTCTTTTTCCTCTTTATTCTTTGGCTTGAATAATCTTAATGAATTTAATTTCAACTTTGTTAATTATTTCTTTTACCAGTTCAAATCTACTGTTGAGCCTCTCCATTGAATTTTCTTTTTTAATTTCAGTTATTGAAATTTTCAACTCTAGAGTATACATTTAATTCTCTTTTATAATTTTTATTTCTTTACTGGTATTCTTTATTTGATGCAACACTATTGTCATACCTTCCTTTACTTCTTTAATCATACTTTCCTTTTGTGAATATGCTTTTAATGACTACTTTGCAATCTTTTTCGCTAAATTTGTGACATCTTGACCTCTCTCACAGGTAGTTTCTCTCACCTGCTTTTTTTTCCCCACTGCATGGGTCACACTTTCCTAGTTCTTTGCCTGTCCCAATTTTGTTGTTGGAAAGTGGATATTTTAGATATGTGGTAGGAGCTCTGGGTACTTTCTGGATACTGTTCTTCCTTCTGAACTTATTACCATAATTTGCTCATTTTTCTTAGTGACTGGCTGGAGTCTTTTACTGAAGTCTTTCCATGTCTTCTACCCCCATAGTGTTAGGCCTCTGATGTTGCTCCTTAAAGAGTCACAACTTTCAGTATGCCCACAGTCAATAAGGCATGACAGGATCCCTGGTAGGGTTCTCCTCTACTCTTTCTCTGTCCACACCTATCTGCCAAATTCCACTAATTGCCTAGCTGGCCAATTTGTCTATTATTTCCAATAAGACCCTGGAACAAAATTACTCTTCATAAGTTGATTAGATCCAGTCAAATTTATCTCCTTTGAAGGAATATTTTCTGAGGTTACCATCTGATATTTGTTCCAAGTGCTCCTCTTAGCTGTCTTATTTCCATTTCCTCCTGCAAACTAGTGGGTTTACAGAACAATCTGCATCTTCATTAGATGCACCAATCTTCTGTCAGTTACTTTTCACTAAAATCTCAACTGATGTTGTGAGTGGCCCTAGGTTTAAACTTTTTATACTCTATTGCAAAAGAATTGAGTTTCTTTGGGAAGAGATTAGAAACTATCTGGTTTTTTTTTATTCGTTTTATTGTTGTTTTTAAGAGGTTTTTTGTTGTTGTTGTTATTGTTTTGTTTTGTTTTTATAATTTATTTGAGAGAGAGTATGAAGAGAGCACAAGCAGGGAGAATGGGAGAGGAGAAACAGGCTCCCCGCTAAGGAGGAAGCCTGACCCAGGGTTCCATCCCAGGACTCTAGGTTCCTGACCTGAGCTGAACACAGATGCTTAACCAACTGAGTCACCCAGGTGCCACAGGAAATATCTGTTTTAGATCTTGCTTTTCCCCAAGGACTAAATATCTGAATCAGTAATCTGGAGTTGGGGATGGCAAAATGGAAAACTTCTCTTTGGGTGATATCTTTGCTGTAGGAGCTGAGCACTCGGGAGGGGCAGGCAATAGCCTGGGAGAATCCTAGGCTGCCTCTGTGATGTAGATCAACTACTTCAAAACCTGGAGGAAGAGTTGTGAGGGTCACAATATTCTCAGCATGCAGACTTGAAGTAGAGCTTCTATTCCATGACTGGAGTTTGCGCAGAAGAAAGCCCTCCACCCTAGACTGAATTTGCACATGATTTAGCCTCAACAACAGGTGTCTGGGGGCTGGATGAAAAATACTGAAGTCACATTTCTCCTAGGAATAGAGCCCTCTGGCTGGAAGCTGGGAAAACAAGGGAGGCCCATTTCTTGCCTGCTGCAGTCTGGAGTGGAGTGTTTCTTAGTGAGTTGGGAAAGGGAAGGAAAGGAGTAGTCTTGGTTCAAATACCACAAACTTTTGCTTTTCTTTAATTTTTAAGATTTTTTTTTTTAAGATTTTATTTATTTGACAGAGAGAGACCCAGCGAGAGAGGGAGTGGAGTGGGAGAGGGAGAAGCAGGCTTGGAGCCTGATGCGGGGCTCGATTTCAGTACCCTGGGATCACAACCTGAGCCGAAGACAGATGCTTAACCAACTGTGCCACCCAGGAACCCCAACTTTTGCTTTTCATACTGAATTTTCTATATGAAAATTTCAAGAAACATATTTTCTTGAAAATATGTTTCTACTTTTTCTATTTGCCCCTAGGACAACTTCCAGATTCTTTAAGTGGTTATTTTTAAAAAATATTTTCCACCAATTTCACTGCAAACAGGTCAGTAGAACTTCCCATGTTCTTATGAAGAAAGCCATCCTTTTACCTTTATTTTTGAAAAGTATTTTTGTTGGTATAGGAATATAGGTCAATGAGTTTTCTTTTGTCAGTTTAAAAATAGCACTCCTTTATTTTTCGATTTCTATGGTTTTTGGTGAAAAGCCTGTCATTCTTACATTTATTCCTTTGTAAGTCATACTTCTAATTTCTGGTGGAAGAGTTTGCCTTATTACACATTTCATCAATTTGATTATGGTATTCCTAGAGTAGTTTCTTTCTTGTTTTTTTCTGCTTAGAATTCGTAGAGCTTCCTGTATCTGTAAATACATACTTGCCATCAAATTTGAAATACATATGCCATTATTTAATTTTTTATCTTGACTTTCCAAATTGCTGTACTCAAATTACACAAATGTTGAATTTCTTGATCTTACCTCATAGGAAATATGAAATTCTTTTCTTTTTGTGAGTCTTTTAACTCTTTGCATCTTCACTAATCTTATGGAGTGTGCAATCTGCTCTTAATAAAATTGGACATATTTTTTCATTTTATTTTGCATGTTTGTTTTTTAACTCTTATAGTTTGAGTAATTTTTTATATCTATATCTTTATTTGTCATACAGTCCTGAACATAGGTAATAAAATTGCCACAGCTATTTTAACTTCCCTGTGCTAATTCTATAGTCTTCATGATGATTTCTTTTTCTGTTTCTGTTGATTGTTTTTTTCTCCCGATTATTGGTTATGTTCTTGCCTCTTCACATGCTTGTTAATTTTTAAATTGTGGGTTATAAATTATTGTTCCTTTTAGATCCAGTCATTATTTTCTTATATGATGAATGTTATGGATGATATGTTGCAATGAGCCTACAACACCTTAAAGATGTTTAAGTTTATTTGTTCTAGTAGGCAGTTAAATTACTGACACATTATTTCTCGACTCTCAGGCTTGGTTTTATTCTTTGTTAGATTATATATATTTTAGTTTTTTCCTTACTCCCAGGGTTTGGCTCATATCAAAGACATATTCTTATCTTTCAACTGATGGTATAAGGAGTTCCCGGAGGTCTCTATCATACGGTCGGGCTGGAACTGCAATGTCTTACAGCACTTCAGTCTCTGGTATTTTTCTTAGCTCTCGGCCCTCTACTGGCATTCTAACAGTCTCATTTGTACATACACAAATTGCCCTTTAGTCACCAAAACATGGGGACTGCCCTGATGATTTGACACTTCCCTGTCTTATTTTCTTATCCCTAGAGAAGGGTAGTACCTTCCCTGACCTCCAATATTCTTCCTCAACTCCCTGAGGTTGCTATACTCTGACTGAACTTGAACTTTCTGTGGTTGAGAAAGTCTACCCAGCCAGAAAGCCTAAGTTCATGTGGGGTTTACCTTGTTTGGTCTCATTTTCTCAAAATTACAATCATTTACTGCCTAAACTGAAAAAAACAAGTATGGTTCCTTTTAACAGACAGAGACTATTAATAAATTTCTGAATTATTCAATTTTACACAAAAATTTCTAGCTTTGTCTCTCTGAAGATAAACTGATATAAAAGAAAGATAACAATTTTGAAAAAAAAATGTGTTTCAGCAAATACAAAGTATTATATGTCTGTATAAAAATAATGTTGGACAAATATTTCATTCACAAATAATTTAATGCTTCCAGATAAGGATCATGTGATTTAGATTAGATTTAACTTTTTACTTATTTTATTATTATTATTATTATTTTAAGATTTTATTTATTTATTTGATAGAGAAAGACGCAGCGAGAGAGGGAACACAAGTAGGATGAGTGGGAGAGGGAGAAGCAGGCTTCCCATGGAGCAGGGAGCTAGATGCAGGACTCAATCCCAGGATCCCGGAATCACGACCTGAGCCAAAGGCAGACGCTTAAGGACTGAGCCACCCAGGTGTCCCTATTTTATTATTTTTTAAAAGACTTTATTTATTTGAGAGAGAGCACAAACAGTGAGAGGGGTAGAGGCAGAGGGAGAGGGACAAACAGGCTCTGTACTAAGTTAGAGCCCTGCACAGTCACCCTAAATCAGAACCCTGATATCATAACCTGAGCCAAAGGTAGAAGCTTAACAGACTGAACCACTCAGGGGCCTAGATTTAACTTTTTAAAAGTCACCATTCGAATATGGCATCTACTATTACTATCATAAATAATTTAACCTAAATATATTTATATGTGTTAAATATTCTAACAATCTCCTGCCCACAAAATTATCCCAGTGATGACTTCCCTTTTCCTAATACACTGCAATGAGTCAATGCATTTTAATTTTTTGAAAATGAATGAATGAATCTAATTGCAACTACATTTTTACATGTGAAAAATGAAGCATTTGTGAAAAGGTAAAACACTTGCACTTTTTCAGATTGGGCTAACTGGCAAATCATTTTTATATCATATTGGTTGTTTTCTAGCCATTTCCTACTATTTTAACCAACAGTAAGTCAAGCTATATTCCTCCATTTATGCTCTAGTAATGTGAAAACCATTATTTTAGATGGAGAACTCATAGAAAAGGATAAATAGACACAATGGTATAAGAATAACCATGACTTATAGGAGAACATTAAGTTTGCTAACAGAGTGCTCCCCCGCCTTTTTTAAATATAATTTGAGGGCAAGCACTGCATTTCTCAGTATATTCCCAAAACTAAGTGGCAGTCTGATAAGAGCTGCATTAAAGTAAAGGTCAAGTAATGATGACAAGATTCTTTCCATTTCACTTTGCCCCAGTTTGACATAAGCTGCGATTTATGCGATGTCACCAACCATCAATCAATCACCCATGCAATGCCAAATAAAGAGATGAAATGGCTAAGTAAATATATCTTTTAAAAAAATAGAGGGGAAAAATAAAACAATAAAATCAGCTACTAGGCTGTACACCGAGAAGACATAGCCCAAATACTTATTTAAGCACTTGTATTTTAAGGACACAAAGCATTGATGATTTTTCTTTTCCTCCATAGTACATTAACTGTTTTAGTCCCAAAGCAGTTCTGTTAACATACTATAGCTTCGATTAATTTTGTTTCCTAAGAAGATCTGGAAGAGTTCTTTTAACTTTGAATAGTTCTTGGTAAGCCCTGAATAGCTTATGTATTAGCTATAAATATTACTGGTTAATAATATTTTATGAATATTAATGTATTTGTTATCAAAGCAAGTCAGTTTAGATGAGATGAGGTTAAAGATTACCATGCTTTAAAAATTAGTTAATGTTTGGGTTGGGGGACGACGGGAAAACAGGATGATGGGCATTGAGGAGGGCACATGATATAATGAGCACTGGGTGTTATATAAAACTGATAAATCATTGAACGCTACCTCTGAAAATAATAATATAGTATATGTTAATTAATTGAATTTAAATTTTAAAAAAGTGAAAAAGGAATTAATGTTTTTGAGCATGTACTGTATATCCAAAACACTTTCAAGAAACACACAACTTTAAATTTCTTTAAGGAAGATGGTATTATAATGTATAAAGCACTTTCTTAATTTCTAGAATTTCTTGAGTTTCGCAGTAAAACTAAGAACAGTATGATGAATGATTGCTTTGAATGCCTTCCCTCTAGGTGATAACAGATAGACTTAACTTACAATGGTTCATTTTACAATTTTTCTACTTTCAATGGTACAAAAGCAATATACATTCAATAGAAAGCATACTTCAAATTCTGAATTTTGATCTTTCCCTGGACCAGTGATATGCCCTACAAAAACTCTTATGATGCTGGGCAGCAGCTGTGAGCTGCAATTCCCCAGTCAGCTATGCAATCACAAGGGTAAACAACCTATACACTTAACAATCATTCTGTACTCATACAACCTTTCACTACAGTATTCAATAAATTACATGAGATATTTGATACTTTACAATCAAAAGGGCTTTGTGTTAGATGATTTCGCCCAACTGCAGGGCTGTAAGGGTTCCAAGCACATTTAAGGTAGGGGAGGCTAAGCCATGATGTTTGGTAGATTTAGGTGTAATAAATGCAGTTTTCAACTGATATGTTCACCTTATGATGTGTTTGTTGAAACATAATCACATCGTAAGTCAGGTACAAACTCAAGGAAGATATAGGTTGGAATGAAGAAACAAGAGAGAATTAGCAAAAAGTGAAAGCAATGGAGAGGTTGAACAAGACCATAAGGATAGTGCATCAAACCATATACATTAAAAGCCATATTAACATTTAGAGTGGAAAATCTGTAAGTTAATATCAGAAACATAGCATGATTTTGCACATCTGTAACTTTTACTTTTGTTCCTTTTTAAGTGTAAATTAAAAATACACAAACTTTCACTATATAATATGATTTATTTTCTTCCAAGATCCTTAGTTAACTGTATAATATTTGATGTTAAAGTTCATCTACCTAGTAAAACTGGAAAGATAAGTGCATATGCCTGATGGATCCATAGAAAATTGCAATCCAGTACCAGGTGGCCAAACATTACAGAATAGACAACACGAGGCCTTTTAGGTTCCTTGTATACCTAGATAATGAAGGGAACCCAGGATAGATCCCTAAAACATGCAGATGATGATCTGTAAGACAATGCCCTGTAAGGTCCACAAATATATATGTACTCACGTTAAAAATAATTTAGAAAGAGAAGATGCCTTACAACAATTTTAACAAAAAGTCTGACTTCCTCATTCATTTTAATGGTATTTAAAAGTAGTTTAACAACACAAAAGTAGTGTAATGGTATAAGTATATACTCAGTTCCTTTCTTATTTTCTCAAAACTTAAAAAAACAAACCAACCCTGTTTCTTCACTTATTTTTCTGAGGAAAAAAAAAAAAAAAGATCTTACTTTAACCAAATAATATGGATATTAACAAAGAAATGTGATCATTTACACACTCAGATTGTAGGGTTCTGGATATTACATAGAAAGATGATGACAAAGGGTCTTTTCTAGGAAAAAAAAATGGAGAAAGAAAAAGCATTTTTATCTTGGTGTTATTTTTAGCAAGGAACATAAAAGTAAAGACATATTTTGATTCAAATATGAAATGTATCAGAAAGGACCAAACTTGATTTTTAGAAGTCTTTGCCTGCTGGTTAGAAAGAACTTTTTTAAATGGAATAAAGCTTGCTACTATAAATCATTTTCTCAAAATATACTGAGATAGTTCTTAGTATTTTAATATTTTTCTCATACGTGTTTATCAAAATCAGTGTAAAGAAGTCTTTGAAATTGCATGGCTTGATAAAATGGCTTCATTTTCTTTTGTATTGCCATTAAAAATAAAGAGCGGAAAAATATAAAGAAAAACACCAAATACATGATAATTATGTCTATAAAAGTTTACAACTGTATTATATACATTAAAATAGCTTGTGAATGGTTATAGTATAGTATTAATAGTATTTATACAACCCAAAAAGCTTTAAAAGGGGAAAATTGCATAATATTTATAATCCATTTAATAAATATTTATTGACTACCTATGCCAGCCACTATCTTAGCAACTTGAACTACAAAAAATGGCAATAACCCACAGTTTCATTACCCAAGGAACTCAACAGTCCACTGGGGAAAGATAGAAAAACAAATCATTAGTATAAAAGAGATAAATGCTACATTGATATGAATGGAATGTACAATAGCAGCATGGTAGATAATGTTTTGAGAAATGATATGAGAATAGTCACTTCTTTTTTTTCTTTATCACAAATCATGTATTTGTTTTTTCTCAGTTCTATTCATCTTTGCAATCTACAAACATTGAAACAAATGTTATAGTTAACACACATCACCTTGTGTTCTACATTTCTCAGTTAGTATGCAAAACTACGTTCTGAGGGATTCTGGGTATTGTACAACTTCATAAAAATAGACAGTAATGGTGTCAATTGTGACAGTGAAAATATATATTTCTTTAATTAATTTTGTATCTACATTTATTCAAGAATATAATGTCTAATAATAATTTTTATATGTAATAATCATAATAGAATATATTTTAATCTAAAAAATATATTATTTTTACTCCATGAGGAAAACTTGTGATATTCTTTCTAGGGCCCATATTTTAAATTTTCAAAATAGGCTGACATGTTCTCTGTGTGACTGCTATCATGCAGAGTCCTAGTGCCATTTAAGCATTTTGCCATTTCCTAGTGCCAGGAAACACTGCATCACTGGGATTGAAGGAATCTATCTGTGGATGGATATCCATTTTATGCTTAGAGGTATTACAGATTGTGCTATCTAAAATCAAAGTCATCAACTATATGTTTATGCTATTGTTGTACAAACAAAACTACAGGTGGCTTATTGGCTATTTTCCTCATCATATGGCTAATTTACCCAGATCTTTCTTTCCTCTAAAACATTTAAAGTGACAATATGCCATCTGACCATTCACATAGTTAACACCACTACATAAATTATATGCTTCTGTCATGCAAATAGTTTCTTTGCAAATTCATTTTATTTTTTGAGTTATGGATAAAAATGAGATTTTTGATATTGTTACCATTTTTAGTTTTTGTGTCACATTTCTTCTACATCCTTAGACACTGACTAGTGGTTAATTCCATTTCTGTATGGTATCCAGATCTCATTTCAAGGCAAGAGTGGTTTTAGAGATTTTGATAACTCTTCATTTCTCATTCCCCTGTCTTATTTTCTGAAGGACCTGGCCATGTCTACATATGGATATAAAATAGCCTATCTTTTCATTGATTCACTTTTTCATCTTCCTATTTTTTTTAAAGATTTATTTATTTATTTGTCAGAGAGAGAGAGAGAGAGGAGCGAGAGTGAGCACAAGCAGACAGAGCGGCAGGCAGAGGGAGAAGCAGGCTCCCTGCCGAGCAAGGAGCCCGATGTGGGACTCGATCCCAGGACGCTGGGATCATGACCTGAGCCGAAGGCAGCTCCTTAACCAACTGAGCCACCCAGGCGTCCCTCATCTTCCTATTTTTAAGGAAAACAGTTTATAGTGAACAATATCAACTGCTCAAGATTTATTTATTTATTTTTAAAATATTTTATTTATTTATTTGATGCAGAAAGAGAGCACAAGCAAGGAGAGCAGAGACAGAGGAAGAGGGAGAAGAAGGCTCCCCGCAGAGCAGGAAGCCTTATGCTAGACTCTATCCCAGGACCCAGGGATCATGACCCAAGCTGAAGGAGATGCTTCACCAATTGAGCCACCCAGGCTCCCCATCAATTGCTCATGACTTAAATGAAGGAATAAATGTTTTACTTTATGTTTCTGATAATGAGAGTTCTTATTAGTTCTTTTTCAGTGATGGCATGATAAAACAAGCCCATTATTGGAGAAATTAATGTGCTTATAGGTGGTTTGTGAGAATATAAAGTTTTATTCTTTCACAATAAAAAAATTGATATCCTTGAATTTAAATGAATAAATGTAGCATGAGTTTAATGTGAACTGATTTGGCTTGCTTAACATATTTTTCTCACTATAAATGATAGCACTTGACATTTATGAGTCTTGAATAAACCCAAAACAAAGGATCTGATGCCCACAGGTATTTGTAAGATGGTATTCCATGTAATAAAATTGTCTCTATTAACTGTTAGAACCCTGGGTCAATATTCATTTCATAAGAAAAATGACCCACATGTGATTAGCATTCTCTCTTTTGACATCACTTCTCACTGATTTGTAGTCTAGGTGAGGTGGTTCACAGTCACAAAGCTAGAAGATACCAATGCTATGTGATTAGATGTGAAAATAAGCCTTCCTCTATTAAGCAATACTCTAACCATATAAAGGTTTGCACACAAAACTTGCTGAGTTGCTTACCTTAGGCTGGGAAGCACATTAATAAAATTGTCAAGGTCAATATTGTGACCCAAGATTAAAAACAAATTCTATATTTTATTTTTCTGTATCTAAACTTGAGATTGTGAACGTTCCAAGATCAGTTTTCATTAGTGTGACCTCATGTACTTTATTATATAATTGTAAAAAAAAAACAGAAAAAGAAGAACAAAAAATTGAATAAGGAACAGAAATACACCAAGATTCTATACACTATTCATGTTTTTGTTTATTTTCACTTGCACTAGGTATCAATTACTAACAAAGATGCAGGAATTTGAAAAAACAAGGCTTATAGCATTTCGTGTGAACTACAAATAATTAAGGAAATAAGCTCTATGCTAATCAGACCTTAAAAAGTAGCATTCTCTTTTGTTTACAACTTTCCTCAAAAGACCCCCCCCCACAGCTTTACTGAAAGGAACAAAATCAACATTCAATTTACTGATATATTTCTATCTGCCAGGGACTATTCTAGATGTTGGTGATACAGAAGGAAGTAAGATAGCCAAAATCTGGAGCCTCTTTAGGCTTACATTCTAGTGGAATAAATCACAATAAAATAACCAATAAATAAACAAGTAAGTAATAGATAGTGTTTGTTTTTTTGTTGGCAACTTCATAGTTTTTTGGTTGACTGATTGCTTAAAAGAAATGTTCTCCAACTTAAAGTAGCCGAAAGAACTACTGAATAAAACAGAAAATATGAATAGAAAAAAATGACAAGGGAGCCATTGTTGCAATTTTAAGATGATCAGGAACTTCATGTACTTCTGCTGCAATGGTGACATCTGTGCCGAGACCTAAAGACGAGCAAGCAGTTTTTGAAAATATCTGTGATCAGTGTTTTAGTGAATACAGAAGCTTGGGCCCTGTCTGGAATATGTTCCGCAGCCTTTGAACAGCCCAAGGCTGTGTCTTGGGAGTGCACTGAGCACCAGAGAGAGGAGCAAGTGGGAAATCCAGAAGATAAAGGAGGGGTAGTCTGCATAGGGCCTCCTGGCCTTCCCACTGTGACCACTTCGGCTTTATACTTAGATACATTCTGAAGAACAATCACAAAAATTCTGAAAGATCAGAGACTAGCAGTTACTAAAATGACATCTCATTATTTGAAATTGCCCTATCAGCTAGTATTGACTAGGCACCTTGTCTAATGTTGTTATTAGATTAAGCATGTTAGTGGCCAGGTAAAAATTCTGCCATTTTATACAGTCTTTCCATACATTTCAATCTAAACACACACACACACACACACACACACACACACACACACACACACACTCACACATGCACAGTAAGAAAAGGGAAAAAAGAGAGAAATGTTTAACTTTAAAATATGAACAAAATAAGAGTAGTTGTCTATATTCTCTAGTTCAGATTTCAACCCCTGTGCAAAAGGAAATTTGTTCCAGACAAGTTTTTACTGAGAAAGGAAAATGAATTGATTTCTGAAACTACCTGTGGTTGAACTTGGACACATCACTTCATCTTTCCTGGAGTTTATGTTTTTTAATCTTATAAAATGATACTGGCGAAGTAGAGGATTTAGAAATGTCCCTTTATGCTCTAAAATATTGTGACTTAAAAATGAAAATTATATTGTAAATATAACATATATATTACAGAATCTATTTGAAAAGGCAGATTACTAATATTCTGTAAAACTATGATATGCCCACTCATGAATATGGTGTTAAAGTAAAAGGAACATATGAAACATACAGAAAAACTTTCTTGAATTACCAGAAAGTATTCTTTAAAGTACTTTAAATTTAGGAACACGTCTTCCAAGCAACCAAAGAGCTATGCTGCCACCTACTGGTTAAATGATTAGCACCTAAAAGTTGATGTGATTCCTTTTTTAAAAAAAATACAAAAACTGATAAAATCCTACCTGAGGTCATAATGCAGTCCTTACATTTTAAAATCAGGATTATTAAAGTACTTGTATAATAATTTAAAATAATGCATCGATAAAATTTTATTTAAATCCCTGTACTTATTAAAAACCAAATAATACTGATATTTTTCAGGGGGTCTTATCTGGTAATAATGCAATACATTCCTTACGGCATTTGTAAGGGGAAAACATCACTGACACTTTGATTAATATTCCAGTATTCTATTCTTTTACAGTAACAAAAAAAAAGTGTATTTTCTGGGACTCCAAGAAACAAAGAATTTAGTTTTAGAAGCCAAAATATGAACTGATTTTTAAAAAAGGAAAACCCCAAGTAAGTCTTGGTTAATTACTAGCTATATTAAAAGTGAGTCATGTAAGTGCTAATAATACACTGGCTTTTTTCAACACCCATGTCCCTAAAATAGCTGTGGCACTTAAACTCCTTTCATTTAGAAACATTAACACCTAAGTATCCTAGAATTGCTGAGAAAGTAGCCATTTGTTCATCTAATTCCTTATTTTTGTCAGAAAAGGCTTAGCAGTGTGTGAGATTTTTAAGGTGCTATCCTATTATACACTGGCAGTGAATCACATTGATGAATTTATGCTACATCATCCCCACCCCTGATTGTGTGATAATGCAGTCCTTTGACAGATTCTTATTTTCCTGAAATTTGTCACACCTAAAACAAGCTCTTCTCGTTTTTTTAACAAATAGAAATTCTCCATTCTGATATGACAACAGGAAACATAAAAATCGAGAGGAAAATAGTAACCAAGCATTTAAAAAAATTAAGCTAGCATGATTTGTATTCCACGTGTTGTTAAAAAAAAAAGATCTTGGTATGTTTCCTGACTTTTATTTGAAACACAAATTGTAGACATTGGAGCAGGAAAGGATGCATCAAATAATTTCTGTGCTTGCTTTCAGAGCAAAGCCACTCTGCAATAGCCCGGGTGCTTTGAACCACCTAGCTTTAATGTTTCTATCCCTGAATCCTTAATCAAATAGATTGCCTCATCAGAAAGACTTTTTTTGAATGCTTGCTTAAAATTTAATTTTCCTTTAACAAAGTAAACTCCTACATTTTCCCCAAATATGTTTCATTCTCTGTATGGTACTTAAATCTTTGATAAGAACCACATTATTTCTTTTTTTTTTTTTTGATGTTGCTATATATACGCATTTTTTTCTCTCCTCTTTTGTCCTTCTTTCTCAAGTTCTCTGTCTCTCTCTCTCATCTATTACTTCCATGTTCTCTTAAGTCTTTTGTATATCTCCATATCCTAAAACATTGAATAACCAAATCTCCTGAAGCAAGCACAACATCAGTCTTCCATTTTTATATACAACATCAATTTAAACATGCTCTACTCTTATAATAACATAACATTTGTCTAAACCTAGAATTAAAAAAAAATCATTATTGATAACATTCTGAGGGCTGGAAAAAATTTGATCACTCTTTAGGATTCTTATATTTTACACGCTACCTATATTTTAATTTTCCCTGAATTACAGTGGAAAAGATTCTTCTGAAAATATCCTTTCTTGGTTATGATTCAGGAAACAAAATGTAAATAATCCAAATAACAGTTTTGTGTCTTACATTAAGTAGAAAGCAAATGTCAATATTAATTGTCGCTTTAAGAAACCAATTATATCTTCAAATGTTCATACTAATTAATTGAATCAAATTGAACATAGCATTTTAAAAATTTTATTTAAATTCAATTAATTAACATATAGTATATTATTAGTTTCAGAGATAGAACTTAGTGATTCATCAGTTGCATATAACACACAATGTGCATTACTTCAAGTCCCCTCCTTACCCCACCCCCCACCCACCTTCCCTCCAGCAACCCACAGTTTGTTTTCTAGAGTTAAGAGTCTCTTATGGTTTGCCTCCCTCTCTGATTTCATCTTATTTTATTTTTCCCTACCTTCCCCTATGATCATCTGTTTTGTTTTTTTAAATTCCACATATAAGTAAAATCATATGATAATTGTCTTTCTCTGACAGGGAATGAAAGCTGGTATAGCCACTCTGGAAGACAGTATGGAGTTTCCTCAAAGAGTTATAAATATAGCTACCCTATGAGACCCAGCAATTGCACTACCAGGTATTTATCCAAAGGATACAAACATAGTGATCTGAAGGGGCACCTACACCACAATGTTTATAGCAGCAATGTCTACGATAGCCAAAATATGGAAAGAGCCCAGATGTCCATAAACTGATGAATGGATAAAGAAGTGGTATGTATACACAATAGAATAATACTCATCCATCAAAAAGAAATGAAATCTGACCATTTGCAATGACATGGATGGAACTAAGAGGGTATTATGCCAAGCATTTTCATTATATTTGAAAGTCTCCACAAACATTTTAGTTCAACCATAATGCTCCATTAATTTGGGGTGAATAATTTAATGTTTTTACTATAAATAATGGGTAAATGGTCTTGTAAAACTTTTTTTTTCCAGCTTACTGAGGTAAGATTGACAAATAAAATTGCATGATATTTAAAGTGTACATTGCGGTGATTTGATATACATATACCTTGTGAAAGGATTGCCATCATCTAGTTAATTAACATATTAATCACCTCATCTATCTTTTCTTTTTGCTGAAAATATAAGTTCTATTCTCTTGGCAAATTTTGACAGAGTGTTGTCAACTATAGTCACCATGCTTTTACATTAGGTCTTTCGACCTCATTCATCTTCTACCTGAAATTTTGTACCCTTTTGCCAACTTCTATTTCCCTAATCACTTCCCCCACCAGCCCCTGCCAACAACTTTCTATTCTCCTTTTCCATGAGTTTATTTTTTTTTTTATTTCCATATATGATACCTTGAAGTATTTATTTACTTTTCTCTGGCTTATTTCACTTAGTATAATGTCCTCAGGATTCATCTGTTATCACAAATGCCAGAATTACCTTCTTTCTCTTGACTGATATTCCACTGTGTGTGTGTTTATATATATACATATTTAAGAAAAATGTGAATACATATATATGTATGTGTATGTATACGTATATGTGTATATATGTATGTATGTATGTATATGTATGTATATATATGTGAAAATGCGAGTATGTATATACATATATACTCACATATATACACATACATACATATATACACACATGTATATATACACATATGTATATATGCATTAACATTTTTTAATCCATTCCCATTCATTCATGAATTGATATTAAAGTTTTTTTCTATATCTTGCTTTTGCAAATATGCTATAGTAAACATGGGGTTAGAGACATCTCTTTGATACTCTGTTTTCATTTCCTTTGGCTATATACCAAGAAGTGAGATTACTGGATCATATGATAGTTCTTTTAATTTTTTGAGGAACCTCCATACTATTTTCCATAGGGGCTGCACCAATTTATATTCCCACACAATATAAAGCATTTCATATGTTTTCAATTTATATCCTAGAATACATTGTCAGAAAGAGATCACTGAGTTAAAATATATTTATGATTTTAAGATTCTTGTTATTTCTCCAAAATTTAGGTTAAATCTTCATGAACAAAGTCCAAAACCCTGGGATCTGTCATTGCTGGAGAAAGGACCAAGGAGAGGTTGACTTGCCATTTTCCCCAGAGTAAAAGGTACACCTTTGGAACAGTTATCAGAGAATAAGTGTTTCCTTTTAGCCTTTATTGCTTCACTTCTAGATCTACAACTCAAGGAGGAAAGATTGGCAGTCTATCTTGTTTCTGAAAGATAGAAAAAGCCTTGGAAGTACATGTACTAAGTATAATACAAACCATATTTTGAAAAAAGAATAAAAATACTAGGTCATTTGTTTGGACTGTAATCTTACAAATTCTGAATGAGAACTTCAATGTCAGAGAGAACAAAATTCTTAAATCTTGTGAGATATGTCATCTCAGAATAATGTCAGCCTAAAGTCTCATTGAGTTTAATGCACTTTCTAAGTTGGTTGCAGTTCAAATATTAATGCATTTCCTATAGACTTTTAAAAAATATTTTAATTTGTGAGTATAAATGAGTATAAATAGGTATATGCATGTCAGGAGTTATTACTAATGCAAAGCAACATAGCAAATAACTTAAGTAATCCGTATTTTTATTAGTTCTATGTTATTATTCACTTAGGGATTTTGTGCTTTGACAAATATCAGAAAATGCAAGTACATAAACAATAAAACAGATTCCTTTGATGTTGATTTCACTGTATAGGTAGAGGCAAAATTAAAACTAAATAACTTCAATATATGATAAAAATAAAAATTAATCTTTAAATGTTATAAACATTTTAAATGTTATTTAATCATTCACATGTTGGATAATAATACTAGTATCTCCTTCCATCCCATTATTACTATAACAATCTCCATATATTTCATGTCATTATAACTTTCAGTTACTGCTGTTCATAGAGAGGACAAGTTGAACATCTGAAGTTCAGGTGAATGTCTATATACAAATGTTCGGAGGAAATGAGTCAGGTTAACAAAGGGTGATGAAAAACAAACCAAAAGATGAAGAAACACGGAAGTGACCTCTGTGTGTTTTTTGTGTTTGATGACCCCTGTGCTTGCTACATTTAGTTAAAAGCTATTCCAATATTTAAAAATAAGACTTTGGATCTTACACCACTTAGAAAAATTAACCTGAAAGGGATTAAACACTTACATGAAAGACCTGAAGCTATATAACTCCTAAAAGAGAACATAAGAAAAAAGCTCCTTGACATGGATCTCGGTAATGATTTTTTTTTTTAAAATCATACCTAAAGTAAAAGCAACAAAAAGCAAAAATGAAACAAATGGGACTCTATCAAACTAAAAGCTACTGCACAGCAAAGGAACCATCAGCAAAGTGAAAAGACAACCTATGCCATGGGAGAAAAAAATGTAAATCATGTATTTGATATATTTAAAAAGTCATATAACTCAGTAGCAAAAAAAAAAAAAAAAAATCATTTAATTAAAACCTGGGCAAATGACCTGAACAGACATTTTTCCAAAGAAGTTATACAAATGACCAACAGATACATGAAAAGATGCTCAATATCACTAGTCATTAGAGAAATAAAAATTAAAACCAGTAAGATATCCTCTCATGTCTGTTGGAATGGCTATTATCAAAAAGCAAAAGTGATTAAAAATGCTGGAATGAATTTGAAGAAAAGGGGCCCTCTGTGACTGTTGAGGAGAGATTATAAATTGGCACAGCCACTATGGAAAACAGTATGGAGGGCGTCTAGGTGGTTCAGTGGATTAAGCCTCTGCCTTTGGCTCAGGTCATGGTCTCAAGTTCCTGGGATCGAGTCCTGCATCAGGCTTTCTGCTCAGCAGGGAGCCTGCTTCCTCCTCTCTCTACCTGCCTCTCTGCCTTACTTTTTAAATAAATGTAAAAAAAAAAAAAAAAAAACTTAAAAAAAAAAAGAGAACAGTATGGAGTTTCCTCAAAAAATGAAAAATTGAACTACCACATGATCCAGCAATTCCACTTTTGGGAATAAATCCAAAGGAAATGAAAACACTAAATCAAAAAGGCATGTGTATCCCCATGTCCTTAGCAGAATTATTTACAAAAACCAATATATGAAAACAACTTAAGTGTCCATTGATAGATTAATGCATAAAGAAGCTGTGGTGTATGTGTATGTAACAGAATATTATTCAGCCACTTAAAAAAAATGAAGAAATCCTACCATTTGCAACAACATGGATAGACCTTGAAGGTATTATGCTGAGTGAAATGTTAGAGGAAGATAAATACTGTATGACCTCACTTAAATATAGAATCTAAGAAGCAAAGGAAAGGAAAAGGAAAAGGAAAGGGAAAGGGAAAGAAAACCTCATAGAAAAAGAGATCAGATTATTTGCGGCTATCAGAGGTAAGGTGTGGCGGGGAGGGCAAATTGGAGGAAGGTAACTAAAAAAATACATATTTCGATTTTAAGGTAAATAAGTACTAGGGATTTTTTTTTTTTAGTTTAATTTTACTTTTTCAGTGTTTCAAGATTCATTGTTTATAAACCACAACCAGTGCTCCATGCAATGTGTGCCCTCCTTAACACCCACCACCAGGCTCACCTAACCCCTGCTCCCCTTTCCTCCAAAACCCTCAGTTTGTTTCTCAGAGTCCACAGTTTCTCATAGTTCAACCCCCCTCCGATTTCCCCCAATTCACCTTTCCTTTCCTTCTCCTAATATCCTCCCTGTTATTCCTTATGTTCCACAAGTACGTGAAACCATGTGGTAATTGATTCTCTCTGCTTGACTTATTTCACTCAAGAGGAGAACATAGGCAGTAACCTCTTCGACATCGGCCACAGCAACTTCTTTCAAGACATGTCTCCAAAGGCAAAGGAAACAAAAGCAAAAATGAACTCTTGGGACTTCATCAAGATCAAAACCTTCTGCACAGCAAAGGAAATACTAGGGATTTAACATGCAACTGATGCCTGTAGTTAACACTGCTGTATAATATACAGGAAAGTAAGTAAGGGAGTAAATCCTAAGAGCTCTCATCACAAGAAAATGTTTTATTTTCTTTCTTTTTTTTTTTTTTCATTGTATCTATACAAGATGATGGATATTAACTAAACCTACCAAGGTACTCATTTCTTTTTTTTTTAATATTTTATTTATTTATTTGATAGACAGAGATTACAAGTAGTCAGACAGGCAGGCAGAGAGAGAGGAGAAAGCAGGTTCCCCACTGAGCAGAGAGCCGGATGCGGGGCTCGATCCCAGGACCCTGAGACCATGACCTGAGCTGAAGGCAGAGGCTTTAACCCACTGAGCCACCCAGGCACCCCAGTACTCATTTCATAGTATATATAAATCAAATCATCATGTTGTATACCTTAAACTTATATACTACTATATGTCAAATATTTCTCAATAAAACTAGAAAATAAGGTCTTGGCCAACCAATGGTTTACAAAATATTGCCAGACCGCATCCAACTAAACTTCTTTACCTTTTATTAATTCTTTCTTAGGTTTGATGTTTTTGGAAGTTTATTCATGGAATGCATTTTAAGACTCCAGAAAGACCCTTGAGAGACTGTCAGTGGGAGAGAGATAAGAATGTTTAACTGCACAGTTAAGCATATGTCCGTCCTTCTTTCTGGAAACACGGTCCCCTGAGGGCAAAAACTGGTTTAATTCATGTGTACCTTTTTCATGGCATATCAACTGGTACATAAAAGCTGCTTTTTATTATTTGTTGAGGTAAGGTAGGAAGGAAGGAAGAATGAGGGGAGAAAGAGGAGTGAAGGAAAGGTTAAGAGTACTACCTAGTTAAGTCAATCTTATTTTCATGATTTTAAAATAAAATCTGGTAAATGAAATTAAAAGAATACCCACAAGGTGAGATAATTCTCAGAATATAATTTATAGCCTTACTTTTCACACGTAGTTTTCCTAAGACTTTAACTTCATCTTGAGTTTAAAGTTATTTCAAATTTCCCCATGACTCCACTACTTGGTTAAAATGTGAAGGGGAAATGCCTGGATGTCTCAGTTGGTTAAGTGTTTGCCTTCAGCTCAGGTCATGATCCCAGGGTCCTGGGATTCAGTCCCACGTCTAGCTCTTTGCTCAGCAGGGAGACTGCTTCTCCCTCTGCCTGCCATTCCCCCTGCTGGTGCTCTCTCTCCTCTCTTTCTCTGACAAATAGATAAATAAGTAAAATCTTAAAAAATAATAAAAGCTGAAAAGGACAACATTCCATTTATTCTTTCTTACCTTCCACCTGACATAATTTAATTCTAAGTGAGTTAAGATCCTGATGGCACACAAATTGCCCAACCTGATGCAGATAGTTGTTACAGACAGGGATTAAAAATAACTCTTTTCTATGTTATTTAGTAGCTACTCTGGGTCTGATTAAAGGGAAGTAACTGGCTAACTTTAACTTTTACAACTGAACCCTATAAAACCAACATAACCATAAATGGAAACCTTCTCAAAGCTTCTTAACCTCTGTCACTGTGTTTACAGACATCCTCAAAGGAAAAATTCACATGAGAATAGTAAAGTAATAATTTCCTTTCCTTTTCTTCCATAGCACATTAACTAGTTGTAGAGATACAGAGAAATTAATTGGAGAAGAAAATTCCAGATATACGAACCAAAGAGTTCACATGATAATTGGGCTTAGTTTTTCGTGAAGCACACACACAAAAAAGTTGTTTTTGTCAGAGAAAAACTGTTGCACATCCTCAGATGAATCTCTAATACTATCCAGTTATCCAATAGCTGCTATTATTGGTAATCAGAGAAACTTAGAAAAAAGGCTAAGACTGTTCCACATCTATTCAAAATACATCTAATCAAAGTAAGCAAGACTTTTGTAACCTTCTGAGGAACTGTAAAAATTACAAATAATAATGTGATATTTTCTTTAAGGGAGAAATTTCTAAGGTATTTTTCCTATATTTAAGTCATGTACAGAGCAGTTGGAATGATGGCATTCACACACACACACACACACACACACACACACACACACACACAGATACACAGAGACAGGTGCGTGCAAACACACTTGTCACCTTAATATATCCTCTCAGGCTCACAGGTATTATCATCCTAGACTTAGGATGGGGAACAAGGAAGACGGTCTACAAAAGAACATTTTTTTTTCCAGTCGTTGAACTTGAGTTTAGACTAGAAAGGCAGATTAGAGTAGTCAAGGAGACTTGTGATGTGGGAAGGAGGAAGAGTGAGGAGTCTTTGAGTAGTTCTATTCCACAAGTTAACATTTCGTTTTGTGGTGACTTATGCATTAATCTTCTATTTTACTTCACCAAATTTTATTTCATTTATTCATATTTAGGGTCGGTGAGAAAAATGTAAACATGTTATACGTATACACAACTATAATGTTTTTAAGTATATTTCACAAAAGGCGGGAGAGGCCTTTTCTTAGTTCATTTTAAATTGAATGTAATAACTCGAACTATGTCTTCATCTATGATGTGTTTTTTAAAAAAGTATGTATGTACTACTTTTACCCAACAAACTTGAGAAAAGTTATGTCAGAGTCAAGAAATTTGAAGCATATTACAACATGCTCAAATGTTTTCAAACTCTACTTACTCACTTATCAGTTCCACCTTATTACTAAAATGACTGTTTTTTGTAAATTAATGAAAGAATTCTTTAGAGGGTATTTACATATAAATAAACAAAACATTAAATGTCACACAAATATACTATTGAGAAATAATAATCAACTATCACATCTAAAAAATGAAGTTACTAGACCACTACCAGATGATAATCTGGGTCATCTAGTCATAGCCCATATTTTTCCTGCTTTATGTACCAGGATATTCTGGTTTTTTCTTCACATATTAATTTGAATAATATGACCTTAGTGTTTCTCTTGAAACAAAGCATTACATTTTCAACAGATTTCACTTTAAGAAGAATGTATAGCTTGAATATCCAACCTCTTTTTACCCCTTTTCTCTTCATTATTAGTCTCACCCCTGATTAACCTGTCTGGGTAGGATCCACAAAGAAATGTTTATTACAAGTTACATAAATATTAACTAATTTCAGTTTCAAGTGCTTTGGGTACATGTCTTAGAAGAGTGACATACATTTTTAATGAAGACAGACAGTAGATGATATATCCATTGTGAGGCAGCACAAAAGTAAATATTGGATGCTTTTCAAATTGAGAGGAAAAAAATAAAAATTCAAAGAAGGTCAAATAATTTTTTTCTTGGTAGATCTAGGCCAAACAAGTCAGCTTGCTTTCAATTTTTTGGAAAAACAGTATGAAGACTGGGTTATGAGAGCCTTGCACTGTATGCAATATGTAAGAGTAGATCATATCTCTTTTTGTTTCCTCTGCCATTGTCACTGTTCAGAACAGTTTGTTTATGGGAGGCCTCATTAATGGTTCTTTACAGCTGACCCCTGCTGTAGAGGGTATTACCACTCCACAGGTTTCTATCACACAATTTTCTGGGTATGTCAAAAGCATATGTCAGAGCAGAAAGGGCAGAGATAAACCTTGGGGATTCTAAAGACTGACACCTGGCTGGAATTCAATTTGTCAGGAAGTGTAAAGCTGTGTTGCAATGCACCAAGAAGCTTGGGTTAGCTTAAAATGACTCATTTGCTAGAGTTTAAAATTAACTCCAAAGACCCTTTGTGACAGTGTGCAAACTCTGTACAAACATAATGCTGAAATATTTAAACCCAGTGCAAATTATGTTTTGATTCAAGACAATGAATATGCTTAATTAAACTGGCACTGAAAATGTAAATATTTTAGCTAGTATCGCATTAACGCTAAAACCCTGGGAATTAAATTGTACATTTCTAATCTTTCATAATGATGAAATTCAAAATGTTATTGTTGTTTTTATAAAGGAGTCCATTGTTAGACAGCATATTCATTATGAGACAATGGTTACACATCTAATTCCACAACAGGGAAGGGATTCAATGGTTCAATATTGCATACAGCAACAATAAGAGATTTTACCAAAAAATCGATAGGATGTAATACTGAATTCTAAAATCTGAAACTGTAGAAAGAAAGAAGTTATCACAACCAGATGATTTTTATAATAAGAGTTATATTGTATCTTAGTGGACTCTGTAAACAAATTATTTTGATAATAAAGTAAACTGACATTCCAATTAATTAAACTAAAAACAGTAACCTTTTCAGGAGAAAAATGTTATGCTTTATCTAAGAACTAACAATAAATAGCAACAAAACAAAAACAAAAAACTAGTCAACATATCACCTTGATTTTCTAACGTATGTAAATGTGGTTTTATCAAGGGAATAATTCCCTTTGATTTCATGTAAAGCTATTTTATTTTTTTGATCTAATGTTGACTTCACATTGTTCAACAATGTGGTATAAAGACAAAAATGGTAACTGTATATCTAGTATCCCAATGGTAGAAAATCAGTGTCATCAAAATTACGAAAAGATCAGAAATTTAAGGATTGGCTGTCTTTTGTTGAATTTTAAATATAGTTTTAAATGCTGATAAGATCTCTTGATATTTTAAAATATTTAATTGTCTTGCTACTTTGAAAGTGAGAATGTGCATCTGTACTATTAACATTTATTAATTGTCTCCTTTTGTATGATTAGTTTTCCATTCTCCCATAGCTGCCTGCATTGACAAAACAGCATCATTTCAAGGGTATGTCTATATTCCCTTTCATTTATAGGTACTTTTTTTTTTAAGATTTTTATTTATTTATTTGACAGACAGATCACAAGTAGGCAGAGAGGCAGGCAGAGAGAGAAGGGAGGAAGCAGGCTCCCCACTGAGCAGAGAGACTGATGCGGGGCTCGATCCCAGGACCCTGGGATCACGACCTGAGCCGAAGGCAGTGGCTTTAACCCACTGAGTCACCCAGGCGCCCCATTTATAGGTACTTTCTTTAGTCACAAGTGAAGAAAAAAATCCAATGGGTTTTTAAGGAAAATAATGTGTGTACACCACAAATAATAATACCCTTACAGTCATCTAATATAATCCTCAATAATCCCTGCCTCATTTCTATCACGCCCTTGTATAATCTCCTCCCCTTGAGTGCAAACTAAACCTGATGACCTGAATAGAATGAAGAAAAAGAGAAAGGATAACATCTCTAAGATTAGATTAGAAAATAAGGGAGACTTCAGTCTTGCTCTCTTCTTCACTCACTCTGAGAGATTCCAGCTGCCATGCTTTCATGCATGTTAAAGAGAGGCCTTCATGACAAGGAACTAATACAGACCCTTAACCAACAGCTAGTAAGAAACTGAATCCTGTATCCACATGCTTGAGCCTAGAAGCAGATCCTCTCCCAATAATATCTTCAGATGAGACCATCACTACACTATGGCTGCAGCCTTTTGAGAGACCTCAAAGCAGAGGTCCTAGATAAATCACATCTAGATTCCTTACAGAAATTGTGAATAATGAATGCTCAGTTTTTTTAAGCCATTGAGTTTTGGGGTCACTTTTCATGTAACAATAGATAACCAATAAACTTCATTCACCTTCACACCTCATACAGAACCTCTCAAAGAATGAACAAAATTTAATGAGTAAACAATGGGTATTCACAGCAAATTTCTGGCTTAGTTCCTGACGTCAAGTTAAGTATCCAATATCTGGTATTCATCTCTTGCTGATTAGTAACAGTTTTTGGGCAGTTGATGTTACAGATAACCACAAATCATATTGTCACTTTATGTTTTATTCTAACTGTCCAAAAATTTTAACATAGCATTATAAACTATGAGAAGTATTACACAGCTTAATTTTATTTTTCAGTTTCTAAAGTTCAAGAGGTTTTGACCCAAGCCTCAGTGTTCTCAAAAATCAGTTCTAGGTACAAAAAAATTATGAAAATAAGAACTGGATTTCTTTCCCTTTCAGTTATTGCCACACAAGCGCCCACTCAAAGCCTGACAGTCATATACATACAAATATAGTTATAGATTAAAAACTTAAACTACAATAGCTACCAAGTATTTATTGAACATCCCAAGTAAATAGGCTATCTTCTGACTGACAAAAAGTTAAGTATAGGGTAGTAGCATTGTTTCAAATAACGGTGAAAAGGATTCGGTAGAACTCAAAATTCATTCCAAATCACCTAAGAGATGAGGTCTGAGAAGAGGAAGATGGAGGACTGGTGTAGCAATAAATTCCACTACTTTAAAACTAAGTTTCTAAATTATGGGGATGATGGCACAAACACACATGCAAACACAATGACACTCAATTCCTGGTAAAAAATCAATAGGAGAATGTTGGTCCTGATCCTGATCAGTTTCTACACCATCCAGCCAATTATTTGTCTGTGTATCAAATCAAGATAAACTGAAGTGGCCCTAGGGCTTAAGTGTTTTCACTTCTATGTGATCAACATAATCACCAATACAAGTCACCTTATGCATTCTCAAGTTTGTGAGGATGTCACTGGAAATCTGCGATTATATTAGAAAACTTTTTTTTAAAAATTGAAATAAAAAAACAAACATAAAACACAGAAGTTGTAAAAGATTCTACTAAAAGGGGATGGCAGTCTAAAACTCATACATGGTTTCTGACAGAATCATCACATTTTTCTTTTTAGAAACAGTTTCATTCTATAATATACAACAAAACCTATTCTATCACTGTGACACATACCATTAAAAAATTAAAGCTAGAAATAAGATGGTTGGACCCTACCCTTTTATTTATAATACTTTTTTTGTAACCAATAATGGAAAAAATATATAACGCTGGAAGTAAATTTTATAATAACTGACAATATAAAGTTATTACATACATTAACTGATTGCTCAATAGCAACATGAAACATAAAAATGAAAAACTCAGTATGAATAAACAAAAGATGTTGACAGTAGATTCTAAAAGTTCACATTACAGGGAGAAAAATACATTTTTTTTTCCTTTGTCATTTTCTTTCTTTCTTTTTTTAATCTATAGGAGATGATGGATGCTAACTAACTCATTATAGTAATCATTTCACAATGTATGTAAGTCAAAATCATTTTGATGTACACCTTAAACTTAAACAGTGCTATATATCAATTATACCTCAATAAAACTGGGGTGAGGGGAGATCAGAGACCAACCAGGCTATAACTAGAACTGCTTACATTAGAAACAAGGAAAAGTGTCACATCAACAATCCATATTGCTTTTTACATTCAAGAAAATATTTTTAGTGTAAAATAAATACAAAGCAGGTTAAATGAAGGAAATAATAAAGATTAAGACAAAAATAAAAAAATTAAAAGAGGAAATAATAGAAAAATCAATAAAATCAGAAGAAGATTCTCAAAAAAAAAAAAAAAAGAATAACAAAAAAACCCTCAGGAAAATGGACACAGATAAAAAGAGAGAAGACTAAAATTACTGATATTCAGAATAAAACCAGGAACATCCATTACAGACCATGCCGACATCAAAGGATAATGAGGAATTACTCTGAGTAACTTTTATGCTCATAAATTATACAATTTAGAAAATATGGCCTCAGGATAACACAATTCTAAAGCTCAACAGATAAAATAGATAATCTGAATAGTACTAAAACCACTAAATAAATTGAATTTTTAATTAAAAAGCTCCCAGAAATTCTTAGGCCCAGATGATTTCACTGGAGAATTTGTCAAATAAAATTTTATGCAATGTCCTCTAAAAAATAGAAGACAGGGGAATACTTATTCTATGAGTCTACTCATATTCTCTTACCAAAAGTAGACAGAATACCAAAAAAAAATAATAATAATATACTAATATCTCTCATTGAACTTAGAAGTAAAAATTCTCAATTAAAAATTGGCAAATTAAATCTAACAATGTGTGAAAAGAATTATATGCCATGACTAAATGGAATTTATTCCAAGAATGCAAGATTAGTTCAACATTAAAAAATAATTTGCTGTAATCTATACCACATCAGTTCGTTTGAAAGGAAAATTAAACAATCATGTCAATTAATCCAGAAAAAACACACTTGACAAAAATTAACACTCATCTATATTAAAAACTTAACAAAAAAGTGAGGATTTGACATGAACTTCCGTATATGGTCTAAGTTGTGTCTCCTCACATCACACAAATTTATATGTTGAAGTCCTAGCCCCTAGTAACTTAGAATGTGATTATTTGGTATAGGGTCTCTGAAGAAATAAGTAAGGTTAAATCAGGTCATTGGGGTGAGCCCTAATCCAATGTGTCTGGTGTCTTCACAAAAAGGGGAGATTAAGATACAAACAATACAGAGGAAAGACCAGGTGAACACACAAAGAGAAAATTGCCATCTCCAAGTCAAGGACAGAGGCCTGAGAAGAAAGCAACTCTACCACCACCTTGATCTTCGACTTCTAGTCTCCAGAATTGTAAGGATATAAATTTCTGTTGTTTAAACCACCCAGTTTGTGGTACTTTGTTATGGCAGTCCCAGAAAACTGGTATACTTCTTTCACTTGATTAAAGAGTATCCACAAAAAATCTACACCTGACATCACACTTAATGGTGAAAGACTGAATACTTTCCCACAATATTCAGGAACAAAGCAAGCATATTCACTTTGACCATTTTTATTCAACATACTGCTGAAAGTTCTAGCTAGTACTTTAGTCAAGAGAAGGAAATAAAAGGCATATTTATTGGTAAGGAAGAAATAAAACTGTCCATATTTTATGAAAAACTTTTAAAATTTATCAGTAAGTTCAGAAAGTTTTTAAAATCAATATATAAAAGTGAATCACATTTCTATACATTAAAAATAAACTTGTACAAACTAAAAAATTAAAGACAAAGCCATTTATAGTTGTTTTAAAGAAAATGAAATGCTTAGGTATAAATCTAACAAAGTAACTCCAGGATTTGCATCTTAAAAATGACAAAATTCTGAGGAAAGAAACCAAAGAAGACCTAAATAAATATAAAGACAAACCATATTTGTGGCTTGAAGATGCAACATAAAAAAGATATTAATCCTTTCCAAATTAACCTAGAGGTTTAATGCAATTCCTATCAAAATCCCAGCAAATATTTTTATAACCTAAACAAGCTTATCTAAAAATTTATGCAGGAAGACACAAGATCTAGAAGAATGTAAAAAGAAAGTTTTGACAAGTAGGAATGAAGTGTTGACGAATCACTCTTATCTAATGTTAGGGCTTACTATATAGTGACTGTGTGAAGGTAGTGTGGTACTGGTGGAAGAGAGCCACATTGAAACCATACAGAGAATTGACATATAGACTGAATATGTGCCTAATTGAGATTGATAAAAATCTAAAAGCAATTCAATAGAAGAAATACAGCATTTTCAATGAATAATCTTGAAGCAATTGGACATTCATAGATGAAAAGAAACGAAGGAAAGAAGGAAGGAAGGGAGGGGGAAAGAAACTCAATAAAATTTTAATACTCTTAATACACATATTAACTCAAAATGAATTACAGACTTACATGCAAAATGAAAAAAGCTAAAAACTTTAGAAAAATACATAATTAATAAATCTTTGGGACATAGGGCTATGTGGCAAGTTCTTAAACTTATTACTACAAGCATAATCCATAGGAAAAAAATTGGATAAACTGGACCTCATTAAAATTAAAGGATTCTGTAAAGAGGGTGAAAATCAAGCTACAAACTGAGAAAAAAAAAATTACAAGCCACATATCAAAGATCAGAATTATATATAGAATTGAATAGGGTAATAGGTTTTTAATGAACAATGGAAACACAAATGATCCAATTAGAAAATGGACAGAAAACAGGTCATTTAAGAGGGTATAGAGATATCACACAGGCACATGAGAATATGTTAAATATTGTTAATCATAAGGAAAACACAAATTAAAACCACAATACTATTTAATGCACACCAGTAAGAATGACTAAAAAATGGGGTGCCTGGGTGGTACAGTCGTTAAGCGTCTGCCTAAGGCTCGGGTTGTGATCCCAGGGTTCTGGGTTTGAGCCTGGCATCCGGCTCCCTGCTCAGCGGGAGGCCTGCTTCTCTCCCCTGCTTGTGTTCTCTCTCTCACTGTATGTCTCTCTGTCAAATAAATAAAATCTTAAATGAAAAAAATAAAAAAAGGAATGACTAAAAGAAAAGATAGTGCTTACATAATACACCATCAAGGATGTGGAAGAACTAGATCCCTCATACATCACTGGTAAGAATGTAAAATAAGACATCAATTCTGGAGAAGGTATGACAGTTTCTTAAAAAACTAAACATTCTCTTACCATATGACCAAGCGGTCACACTCTTCGGTGTTTATTCCAGAGAAATGAAAACATGTTCAACCAAAAACCTGTATATAGATGCCCACTGCAACATTATTTTTATTAGGCCAAATCTGTAAACAAATAAATTATTTCTCTGGATAAATAAATATATTTTGTTTCATCCATATCATGGATTAATACTCAGTCTTAAAAAGGAACAAACTATTCATACATATGAAAATTTGGATGGATCTTTTAAGAATTTTGCTGAGTAATTAAAAAAAAACTCAAAAGGTTACGTACGCTTGCATCCACATGACATCCTTAAAATCACAGAATTATAGAGAAGGAGAAGAGATAAGTGGTTATCCGGTATTAGGAAGGGGCAGAAGGAGGGAGAGAAGTAGTTACTAGTATAACAAGGGAGCATGGGCAATCCTTATGATGAAACTATCCTGTATCTTGACTATGGTAATGGTTACAAAAATTTATGATAAAATTGCACAAAATACAACCCCACACACCCTCATCCCCACACACAAATGAGTATTTATAAAACTGGTGAAATCTGAATAATGTCAATGATTTAACATTGTGTATTTCCTACTTTCAATATTGTAAAATTAATGCAAGAAACTGAGATTGGAAAAAAATGGGTTTATATGAAACTGGTCTGACTTATTTCTTAAAACTACATGTTAATCTATAATTATCCCAAAATAAAAAGTAAAACAAAACAAAACAAAAGGGTATTCTTAACAACAATCAGAACTTAATGACCATAATCATAATAGCAACTAATCAGGCATCGAGTGCAGTGCTAAGACCTTTTAATATCTTTTTTCTTTCATATTGCTGTGGAGCACTATGAAACAGCCACATGTTATTAATCTCTATTTCACAAATAAGAACATCGATGTTTTGAGATTTAATAAATTTGCCTAAGAGGATGTAATTTATTTGCAAGAAATGAGGGATTTAAACTCATGTTAAGTAAGAGCTAAGACTCTTGTCTACAATACATTTTTGTTATGTAAAAAAGCTTATTATCTCATATGTCCTTTATAGACTTGGCATAATGATAAGCAATAAATCTATATACGTTTATGAATAAATGAACGCAATCATTAAATCATCAAATTTTATTCTCTAAAAGCATGGGCATAATGGTGTAAGGGAAAGAGCAAACTGTGTTCCTTCAAGTCATGTAATTTAGAGAACTAAATGAAAATCTGAGCTTCAGTTTCTTGATTGCCTGACTAGAGAAACGGATGCTTCATATATCTTTTAGATTCTATCTCTCAAATATCAGATGTCTCAAGCAAGTTTTTGGCATCACAGTTAATTTATGATTGACATTTTTAATGAATGTCTGAAATGCCAATATTTTCTGTTGTTGATAAAACGATCCATATGTTTTACATTTCAGATACTCAGACAGCTGAATTGACATTCTGTTGCGAAATGTTAAATTCCTAATACGATTCCAAATCCAGGCAGTAGACTAACCCATTTCCATAAGAACTTAGAATATGTTCAAGATTTTATTCTTGTTTTCATCTGAGACTTGGAGTTTTAAAGTACCTAGAATGTGCAAAGACACATGTTGCAATAGATTAATCTTCATCAAGAATGGCAAAAGTGTGTAGAAGGATTAACAGCATTATTTGCTGGCACAGGAACTAAGCCAGTAATTTCCTATCAAGGAGCTCAGGAGACCCTCCCTAGCACATTAACAGGAACTTACTGATTCCCTCAACTATAGTCTTATCAGGACTATAAGCTTCAGGAGGGGACGAAGTTGGTGTTTTCTTTACCACACTGTAAATATTTAGAATGGTGCCTGGCACACAGTGAGGATTGTTCTGTCAGCAAAGAAGCTGAAAAATAATCTAGTAAACATCATAGGCAAGAACAGTTAAATTCTCATGCAATTATTATATATCTATCCCAATTGCTGTGTTTATTTAAATGTCATCTCAGTTAGCTTGGAATTAAAATCACTACATTATATTCTTTCATTCTTAAACTTTGGTCCAAATATCTGAATACACTATTTCAGATTTCTTTCATTTCTCTTTCCAGAGTATCATGCTAATATAATAATTTAATTCATTTCCTTGGAATTCCTAATTTTTCCCTTGATTTACACATAGCAGAAAAGAAGTAATAAGGTAACTTTCTCAATATATCTCTTTGCACTGAGAACACACAAGAAAATCACCTTTGCTTTTTAACTTATTCAAAATTTCTTAATTGTAAATTTTTTTTCCTTTAGAATTGCAGCAAATCAATACACCTCTCCCTCCCCTTTATCTTATCACCTTCAACTTGAAGACCATGATCATTTGTACACCATTTAACACTGATAATTTATATAACATTTAACACTGATAATTTATATAACATTTAACACAAGCACATTAAAGAAAGCCACACACTTAAAAAACATTTTCATAGAAATACCATTTTTGAAATTAAAAAGAAATCTCAAAATTCATTACCTCTTGTGGTATAGGAAATCACCATTAATTTCCACTAGTCATAATTAAAAATTTTTTCTTAATTTTCTGTTTGACTTTTTAGTTTATTTTTTACAAGTCTCAGAATTTGGACTCTTTAATGGCCAGACCAGCATTTTAAAATAAAATTCTATAAAGTAAGAGCACTGATACTCTGTGTTAGGTATTCTCTACCTTTTGCCTTTTCACAATTCCAATAGGGAATTTCTGTCCTGCAAACAGGCCAGAGGACAATAATATCTACCACTGGCATTGTCCTCCAAGTTTTATAGTATGGTCCATCTCCGTTTTCACGCTTTTGTTTTTCTATATCATGTCAGAGATGTCATTGCAAATAATTCATTATCTAGCTTTTTGCAGTCTATCAGAAGTTCAGTCAAAAATATTTCATTCATTCATTTGTTCATGGAAAACGTTTTATGCTAGATAATGAGAATGTAACAGTGATTTAGACAGTTATGGTTCCTTTCTAGCAGGATAAAATGGCTTTCTCCTTGATTTATAAGAGTTCATAGCTATGATCAACTTGATGTTCTTTTTTCTATTATACGTATTCACCATGAACTAAGTACAATAATAGACCTTTAATATTAAGGGTCACTTGAAAGACACCAACTGTCTCATGGCAACTGTACTTTTAATTCAAGATGACATTGGTATCTTTCCAGCAGTTTAAATTAGAAGTTTCTTTTTCTAGCTCTCATCTATATATAAAGACACACACACACACACACACACACACACAGATTATGTATTATCTATAATCACATATATAGTCATCAAATATGTATTATACATCATTATAATTAAACCTTCTAAAACATCGCTCATTCTCCTCCTTTCATCTGACGAGGATCTAATCATCTTCTGCATGGATTCTTGCCTTCTAATTTCTTACTTCTAGTTTCTCTCTGTAGTTATGCTTCACACCACCACCAAAATCAGGCAACTAAAACACGGATTTTCTTTTTTTTTTTTTTTTTTTTCTGTTTGTAAGGCAACAACAACAACAAAAAAAACAACAAGGTCAAAAACTTCAGCTCCAGACTCATTTCCACCCTCTTTCCCATAATTCCAACACTATCCGGCTCCCACACCACAACAAATTACATACAGGACTCAAAATACACTCTACAATTTCATGTCTTTGGTAAAATTCTTTGGTGGGTCTCTTTTTATGAGTACATTTCTTTCTTTTTTTTTTTTTTTAAAGATTTTATTTATTTATTTGACAGAGATCACAAGTAGGCAGAGAGAGAGAGGAAGGGAAGCAGGCTCCCTGCTGAGCAGAGAGCCAGATGCGGGGCTCCATCCCAGGACCCTGGGATCATGACCTGAGCTGAAGGCAGAGGCTTTAACCCACTGAGCCACCCAGGCGCCCCTATGAGTACATTTCTACTCTGATCACCCTCCTAGTCTGTCTACCACTTATTTCCCAATATCCATTTTCTATTTTTCTATAGTGGCTTGTTGACATTTTCATTACAATTGAATTCATTATAAAGATGTATGTGTTTACAGCTGGATTGCAAAACAAATATTATGTCTCACTCCATATAATCATAGCATCTACCTTATTCTCTATACAAAAGGAAAGAGAAAGAAAAAGAGAAAATGGAAGGAAGGATGGACAGACAAAAAGAAAAAGAAAAGTGAGGGAAAGAAGGAAATAAGGAAGGAAAGAAACAATGATTTCTGAGTTAATAAAATGTTATTTATAGGTAAGCGGTACGTCCTACTAAGATAATTTCCATATAATGACGTTTTTATGTAGTAATTTTCTTTTTTTCTTATGTGACTAATTCATCTATCTGTCTACTACATGTGATTAGAGATGTAATTACAATAATTAGATACATAATTACAATTAATAAGGAATTAAAATAATTCATAGGCTATGAATTTGCTTGTCTATATTTTCTAAAATAATGTAGAGGAAATTGAAGGGAGCCAGAAGAATATAACTTTACATGTCCAGCAAACATCTTGACTGCAAGTGAAAGTGTTTTATTATTAGAATTATCAAGCAAAAATTCAGAAAGCTATCTTTTTTATTTTAAACATTTTTAATCAATTATAAATGAACTATATTGAAAATACTTTAAAAATCTCCCTCTCATCTCTCTACCTACCTATTCTCTAAATCTCTAAGCCAGAGAAATAGGTAATATTTGTTAAAAATCATTAAAATATATTCTTATTTAGAAAAGGAAGCATATTTGGTGCAATATCTTGAAGGCTGCTTTCTCTCATAACAATATATCCTAAATAGGTTCACCAAGAACATTCGGTGTTCTTGGAAAACATGATATCTTAATGAGTAGCAAGTTCCATTATACAGTTGTACTGGATTTATTTAATCAATTCCTATTATTAAATATTTAGGATTTTTTTTTCTATTTTTACCTCTTACTACTACAACTTAAACACATATTTTTCACATTCTGAATAGGGATGGTCTTGATTAGTTGTTCATAGAAATTTTACCAGGACTAGATGTTATTTTTTAATCTCTATAATATTAATTAGTGAAATAACTACTACTAAGTAGTGCATCTTCTTCTCTGGTTATGCAAACAAACTACCAAGAACTCCCTTTCTCCATCCTTTGCCTCAAAAAAGTCCATTTACTCAATGACATCAAAAATGTTTCTTATAAATCCGATAATATCACTTTTCTGCTTAGAATCTATTTTCAGCTTTGTGGGCAGTAAGCACAATATGGCACCACTCAGCTCTGCCATTCTGGGTGAAAGCAGCCATAGACAATATGAATAAGTGAACGGATCTGTCTGATTCAATAATAACGTTTGTTCCAAAAAGAGGTGGTGGGCAGAATTTGACCCATAGATTTGTATTTTACCAACCCCTGTCCTAAAAATCTGGTTCTTTCTGACCCTATAACCTCACTCACTTCCTTCACTCACTTAACTTTCTTGAAACCAGCCAGGCATTCTTCAACCCCAAGAACTTTGCATTTGCTGTCCCTTCTTCCTGGAAGATCATCCTCTAGAAAGCTCTAAGGCTTATTCCCTCACTTCCTCTCATTCAAAGATCTCCCTAATAGAAAGGCTTTCTCTTATTGCTCTCACTTTTTATTCTCTTACTCTTTTAGTTAATGTCATTCATCAAAAGCTGATTTACTTATTTATTTTATTAATTTATTTTATTATTATTATTGTGTGTGTGTGTGTGTCATTCTACCCTCACTTAAAGCAAGCTACACAAGAACAAGGATATATCTGTTTTGGTCATAGATTCAGCAATGACCAAAACAGAATCTTTAGGACCTAACACCTAGCTTTCTCAGTAAGTATTATTAAAAATGAGTAAGTTAATAGTGTAACATGTGTCTAATATTTATTTACAAATATATATGTATGTATACATACTAAGCAATATATGACTCTATTAAGAGTTTTTATGATTTCCCTATTAACTACTGGTTCTTTAAACAAATTTCATATTTTTAAATAGCTTATTTTGATTTATCTCATCTGACTCCAAATGTCTTTGAATTATTCTTTCTTTCCAAGAAGTACATTTTTTGAGACTTCTTATGTCTAGATATAAAAATTGGAATCACAATCTGTTTTACTCATAATTCTGTGGAAATGATTCACTATTTTTGGCATTTATTTTTGTCTTTAACAATGCTTATATATACTTATTAAGCACTGAGTTGTGGGTTTTTTTGGTAGTGTTTACTTTTTATATTTCTATGTGAATAAGTGAAGATTTTTTGTTGTTATTTTACTCTTTAAGTGTACTTACTTTACTAAGATGCGGATCTCCTTTCGACAACAGAATCTGCATGGAGGTGATCAGAGTGAAGGACAGAGGGGAAAGCTCTGTGGGTTTGAATCTAGGCTCAAACTTTCATCCTGCTCTCCAATTTCTGGCTCTCAAAAATGTTGGTAATAACAGTATTCTTTTAACAGGGTTGAATAGGGTTAATATTGTGAACATTAAATGAGTTTATGGATATAGAGCGCTTTGAAACTTAATGACTATTATTAGCTCAATGCACATTACCATCACCATCATCATTATCAATTTAACTTAGTAAATCATGAATGCTTACATTAAAAAATAAGTTTTCTTCAACTTTTTTATCTTATTTTTTCAGTATCACTCATCTTCAATTTTTCATCCTGGGATTCTATTTATAATACTACTATTTCTATACTACTATAATACTACTATTTCACCCATGCTTATTTTGTTATTTTCACTTTTACCTCTATCACTTATTTTTAATTAAATGGAAAATTTTTAAGGTATTTTTATTATTTGGCACTAATTTTTTGTCTGAATGATCTAATCTCATATACTTTTTAAAAATCAGAAATCTGATTTCAAATTAAACAAAATTCACACAACAAATATTTGTTGGAAGCTTCTACTATGCATTGTATACTATCTCAGGACCCATGGTTCTTTTCCAATCTCATATTCCTCTCTCTTTGTGCATGCACCTCTAATTTTCTGCATAAAACTTGTTTTTGTTTTTTCCTAAGCATCAAATCTGTGAAAAGAGGATGATAACAGAATTTATTATAGTGATTAAATATTAATATTTGTATTACCCTTGGAACAGCACCTGACACATAGTAAATGTTTTGGAAGTAATATTAAGTTTAACCAATAAAAAATATAAATAAACCAAATTCTACATTTTTTATATGCTTTCTTGACTTTCATTATTTAAAAAAAAAAATAATTTATTTATTTTAGAGAGAAAGAGAGAGTGTGAGCAGGCAGGGGAGGGGCAGAGGGAGAGGATACAAAAGAGAATCTCCAGCAGACTGCCCCCTGAGTGTGGAGCTGGACCCAGGGCTCCATCTCACAATCCTGAGATCATGACCTGGGCAGAAACCAGCAGTTGGATGCTCACCTGACTGAGCCACCCAGGCATCCCTCTTGACTTTCATTATAATTCTTTGTCATAGGGAGTTGTTTGTTTCTTCATATTATTTTCCTTCTTTTGAAATGCAACATTTTTTCTTATGTTAGGTAATTTTTTTCTTTGTCTCATGTTTAACAGAAAGAAGTATTAAGTTTCATATTGTGCTCTGAGGTAGGTTCTGCCAGAGATTGTGGAAAACCTTCATCTCTTCTTTCAAGCTGTAATAAAGGAGAACATTTAGATTCACTGTGACCTATTTGGTTAGAGAGATTTAACAATAATCAAATTATTGAGAGAGCACAAGATGGAGAGGATGAGTGGTTTTCCTTGTTTGTTGTAGAAGCATGTGGGCTAGCTGGAGCTAACAGTTCATCACCTGGCATAGACATACTGGCTGAAAAGCAGCAAGTCAGTTCACAGTCACTTACCTAGCCCAGATGCCAAATTTAAGCAGCAGCCTAGACTAATCATGTACACTGGGGTATCTATTCAACATGGCCTCATGGACTACAGAGGAACATTGCTAGAAAGCTACTGACTTATCTGACACAGTCTACTCCTTACACTCAAATTGTGAGGTGCACTATCAGTTTACAAGTGATTTGTGGCAGGTCATGTGCTGTATTTTTCCTTTCATTCATCTGCTTTTATCTATACTTTGCTGGCTGAGATGTCTTTATACATGTAGCATAGTGGCACTGTTTCTGGTTTCTTATGTCAATCTTTTTCTTGTTTCATAACCACTTGATTATTTGATGATGGATCTCCATGTGGGCAATTTAGGAACATGTTCTCAATCTCCCATCATACTTTAGGTTCTTAATAGTAACATTTTATGATACTCACTAATATCAAAATAACACTTCACCATACTCATAAATATGATACAACAAAGAATAATTTTGAAAATTTGTGAAATCAATACTGAGGAACAGCAAGAATTTAAGATAAACCTTTAACTAAAACACATCGTATATATTCACCTTACACAGATTTTTGTTGCATATATTTCATATTAATGCCATGCATTCATATGAATCTTAAAAGAGTAGTTCTGCCCAGTGTAAATGAAAGCAAAGCTTGAGGTACCCTATCTTAATTATAAATGTTATGGGTACACTGTTTGAGATGGCTTCTCTCTGGAGATTACAAATAAAATGAAGTACATCCAATTAAGTGCCAGATTGACAAGAATTTTCCTTTATGCTTACTGGCAACTCTCAAATAACTCATTCAGAATTAGAGATTCAAGTACTCTCAATGACAGCGGGATTCCACTTTCCGCTCACTCTGACATTTCTATCTATGCATAATGGTAATACTGAAACTCTTATTAAAGTGTGTGTGTAGTAAAAATAACAAAAAAAAGGAGGAAAAAATATGTTGCTGTTCATTTTTATCTGTATCCAAAGAGGTTTTAAAAATTCATTTTCTGAACATGTTACCTACAACTACAAAGCTCAAAACCAAATTAAGAATGCTCTTCTTCATAATAATGATTTAGTGTTTAGATGAAAGGAATTTACATTAAAATTTACATCTGCATATGTTACAATAAAGCAAGTATTGAATACGTATATATTCAATAATAATGTAACAGACTAATAGATAAAGAAAATATGGTCCATATATACAATAGAGCATTATGCCTCCATCAGAAAGGATAAATACCCAACTTTTGTATCAACATGGACAGGACTGGAAGAGATTATGTTGAGTGAAATAAGTCAAGCAGAGAGAGTCAATTACCATATGTTTTCACTTATTTGTGGAGCATACGGAATAACACAGAGGATATGGGGAGATTGAGAGGAGAAGTGAGTTGGGGGAAATCGGAGGGGGAGACAAACCATAAATACTGTGGACTGTGAGAAACAAACTGAGGGGTTTGGAGGGGAGGAGGGTGGGGGTCGGGTTACCCTGGTGGTGGGTATTAAGGAGGGCACATATTGCATGGAGCACTGGGTGTGGCACATAATGAATTTTGGAACATTGAAAAAAATTAAATTAAATTAAATTAAAAAATAGTGTAATATATGTGCTTTGTTATACAATATAATACTCCGAAATTAGGATAGTACAGTTTATAACAAAAGAAGAAAGAGATCAAAGTAACACAAAAACCTTCCAGAGAGCAAAATTTCACCTTTCTAAATTTATAAAAATACAGTCTTAAAAAAATAGAGTAATTCTACCATCTACCACTTAGCAAAGATGAACACTCAACATAAATAGAAAAAATTTGACAGCTGGGATAATGTGCCTTAATGGTTCATTGAAAGGCAGACTGGTTTTGACCATCTGCATATTTATTTCTATTTCCATGGTGGTCCAGCTGCAAGTGTAACCACATTTGATAATGCCTTCAATTAGATCTTCACTCTTAATGGATATCATTATTTTTCATAACCACCCTCCCATGGGTTTCATTCAAAGTAAGCAACAATAAAAACATATAAGTGATACAGTTAACATTCGGTAATTTTATGTCTCATTTTACTATAGGAGTGACAAATACTGATAGGTTTGAGCAAATGCATGGCTTTATACTGATTCAGTGTATCTCAGTTTGTCTTCTCAGTGATTTTGTGAACTAATCCTTTATCACTCTTTTAAATTGTATACTCACCTGATACATTTTACATGAAAGTAGGTAATGTCTATTAGTGGACACCCAAAGATCCATTCCTACTTATTTGCCTTTATTTTGTGATTAAATCCTGCCTTCTTAATCATCTCTCCTTTTAATATTATAGAAACACTTACGGTTCTCCATGAAGTAAGATAAAAGCTGAATTATAATTCATTTTTTCCTCAGGGCCTCAAATGATAAAGGTAGCTTTAGAAATCTGAGACATGCTGAGATTTAGCTGAAAGCAAGAAGAGACTTAAATCATCCCCACAACAGAAAAGCCTGCAGGCAAGTAAAGTGGACCAATTAAAGCGTTCCAAGTCATTCCCAATGGTTCCTTAAGTCAGATGTTAATTATCCCTAGACTCACTAGGGACCAACCATTCTTTCTGTATATCAAGACCTACTTGGACCTTAATTTGCCTTTGTCAAAATAACCTTTGTCTGTGGTAAAAGTTTTCTTAAACTTGTAAGGCTGATTAAGCTCTGATATATAAGAATGGTGAGCTAATTTTATTTTGAAGTCTTTTGAAATCCATACTAGATTTCTGTCCAGAATACATCTACCATTTGAGTATTTTCAAATGAATTCCTAGACATAAGCCTGAGGCATTGGGATTACTTTTTATTACATAGAACTAGTATTATTACATTTATAATCCCTGGACAATAGGAAATGTTTTTAGTAGCTAAAAATTTGTTTTGTTAAAAAAAAAAAGAAAAAAACTAAAACTATCTTATACATGACATACATCATGGTTCTAGTTTATTGCTTGGGAAAAAAAAAATTGGTTAATTGGTGGGTAGTGTCTTTGTCAATCCTGAACTTAGACTTCTGTTATTAGAGTATAATATAGATACATAATATCTATATTGTCTCCTCTGGGGTCCTGATATACCCACCATTTCTTTTTAAATCAAGAGAAAGTATTTCTCAGGATACAGCTACTTTTTGTCCATGACATATTTTGTGACAGAAAATTTTTAATCAAACCAATACTGTGAAGCTGTGCTTGGTGCTATTATTTAAAAGTCTTATTTTGTTTGTTGGTTTTGTTTTGGTTGGTTGTTTTTCTTTTTTTAATTTAAATTCAATTAGCCAACAGATAATACATCATTAGTTTTTGATGTAAAGGTCAATGATTCATTAGTTGTGTATAAGACCCAGTGTTCTTTCTATCACTTGCCCTCCTTAATGCCCATCCCCCAGTTGTTTTAAAGAAACAAAACTGGATTTGAGGCCCTAGTGCTTTCTGTACCACGTATGTGACCTTTGGCAAATGACTTACATGAGTCTCAAATTCCTCACCCTTAAAAAGTGGATAATGATCTCAAATGTGCAAGTTTTGTTGAAAAGATTAAAATTTATTGTATGTGATGCACTTAACACAGTGCCTGATGAAAAGTGAATGTGTGTTAATATACCTTACTATTAGTAGTAGTATCAGAATTCTCATTTTGTTAGGGTATTTCAAATTATCTGATCACTGCTACATTAGGAATCCTACATAGCCATGGAAATCTTTTATGTCCTGCTGTAATGTTATTTTCTATTTTGAGATATCATAAAGAATGAATGACTTTTGGATATTTTAAATGTTAGAGTTTCAAAGTTATCCAGAATATTGTGTGGAAATTTGTTTTCTGCAAATCCATCTATGCTGAAGAGTATAGTTTAATTGTAAGCACATGGTGAACGTGGGCATATCAAGAACTGTCTCATTTGCGTCTTTCTGTCTGCCAAATCATACAGAATGAGCCAATTTTCTGAGAAGCTTTAGGAAGGACACATGTGACATACTAGAGGAATGCAAGACCAGAAATAAACAGTAGTATAGCACAATCTTTTACTAAGAGTGACATTTCCAAGTTTGGGCTAAATTTCATCATTTCCCTAGATGCAAGCCAGGAAGTGATCACTATGTAACTCTGTATATGCCCTAGTTAAGAGTTTCTTTAAAGTTTCAGCTATATAATCTCAGTTTCTCCATACCTCGAAATGTTCAGTTTTCTGGTAAATGAGGATGAGTATAAAAGTGTATGAGAAACAGTGATTGAAAGAAAAATACTGATGGTTTCTGAAGTTTCACTAAACCACAAAGTAGAGATAATATAAGCTGAGGTCAACAAAGCAAGGGCCCCCACCTGGCAGGCATTTCAGACATGAGACTTTGACATGATCTAATTTAATGGTCTTTATTCTTAAAGGGAAACAACAGTCATGTTGTGTTTAAAGATGGATATTTTCCACAATAAGATGAAAAAAGCTTTGTTTAGGAGCATTTTGCACCAAGGAAGCTAAACTCCGATTGTCAGTGTGCAAGTACAGTAAGAGTTACAAAAGTTTCTGTTAATTTTTATAACCCACTAAAAGATTAGAGAAACATTCAGTGATTTCCCAGAGTAGTTGTAATCACTTGCATAGTATATAATGTTATTCTGAGAACATCAATTGCTTAAAATTGATAACAGTTCCACCCTAGAATTACATAGCCAATTATGTGTCTCTTTCATTTGTCACACCAGATTAGATTTCTGGCCCATCTAGTTAGGCAGATTGCCTTTGCCAGTGACCAATACAAGCAATATTTCAATGTGAGGAAAAGAGAATACAATGATCTAAGAAGTGAAATAAATTGGCACAAGGTCTCACTGTGTTTATTTTCTGAGACTACTAGCATGCAATCATATATCCAGAGCTTATTAACATATATAATACTAATATGTAACTTGATACAAACACATCCGACACATTTTGACATAAAAATCTTTAAGGATATTTAAGACATGATTCAAGAGAGTTGCTTTTATCATTCTGAGTATCAGTTAAAAAGTCTTGTCATACCCTCAATTTAAAAGAAAAAGAAAAAACCTCAATTGTCTTAAACAAATTAAATGCATTGATTTATAGGACTGAAATATCAGAGTTACGACAGTACTCAGGCAATGGTATTTATTGAGGCTCTAGCTCTATTTTCATTGCCCCATTCTAATGCCACTTTTGTCTTCAGTCTCCATAGTAGCTTGAACGCTCCCCATTGCTCCTCTGCACATGTTTTGTTTGTTTGTTTGTTTTGTTTTGTTCTGTTTTCACATAAAAAGTTATGGGAGTTATATTTTCTGGCTACCAGAAGACAAAGATCTATGTTTACTCTAATCTGATCATCACAAGCCACATATATAGAAGAACATCTATTTTCTTGGTTTCCCATTTCTTTCAGAAGACTTTTGCAAAATAGCAGTCCTAGCCATTTTTTCCACATTTTCCTCTCTTGTAATGGAGGAGGCATGTCCTATCTGATTACTAAGGAGTTAAGGTCTCCCATCCTTTAGTAAATCCTTCCTGGGAGAATAAGGTATTCTTGTAACTTCTTGTGTTTATACTGTTGCAGCAAATATTGCAGTCTCCTCTGGATAGGGGTTTTCTTTCTCTGGGGTTTTCTTTCTTTCCTTGCAGCAAGTGTCTCCAAGAAAGGATGAAATACTTATCACTATACCTATATAGTCTATTGTACAGTGCCAAATTTATAGTATTCAATATACTGTTGATGATGAATAAGCAAAACTGAAATTTAGTTCAGTAGTATCACATGTTTTAGATGAATTCATATTGTTTTTTATGTTATGGTTTTCATATTTTACATGAATTCATATTGCACTTCTGTGGTTATTTCATTATTCCTTCATTCTATTTCTTCAGTTTCCAGCTGTTGTGTGTTATTCCTTTCACTTGGGAACAAAGTACCATAGTGCAAAAACTTGATCCTTACTTGTATAAGCTGCTTTAGAAGATGCATGGCTTGAAGACTCCTGAGTTAGTTATTCTAGGTTGAAGGTAAAACCAGATGTTTTCATGTAGGATAACAACATCTAGATCTTGTGAATGGAGGAAATATCCAAGTGCATGCATAATTACCTAATGAAAATACACTATTAGACATTGTATTTATCTATCAGCTCTCTATCAAAATTCTGGAAATCTCATTTACACTTCATTTAGGGGCCATCCATAAAGAAAGCTTAATCATCAAACCTAGTTAGGGATTTCAGGTGGAAGTAGAATTCATTCTATGAAGAAGAGTACGGGTCAATGAGGGTGAATGAATTCACAAGAAAATCCCTTGAGAATTTTCTCAGTTGTTAAAGGGACTTGCCCTGAGCTAGATCATCCAAATTTGGGGCTTTTGGTCTTTCATTAAAGATAGTCCTGTAGCTTGACCATCTCCTCCTACAGCAATCCTGTGCTTCAGCTGTCTAATAATATGAAAGGAGAGTGAAGGATTCTGAAAGATATTTACCATGTACCTCTGATTACCATCTCCAAAGCTGGTGAAACTAGGACACATCTATCTATCTATCTATCTATTTATTTATTTATTTATTAAGATTTTATTTATTTATTTGAGAGAGAATGAGAGTGAGAGAGAGAGCATGAGAGGTGAGAGGGTCAGAGGGAGAAGCAGACTCCCTGCGGAGCTGGGAGCACGTTGTAGGACCCAATCCCAGGACTCCAGGATCATGACCAAAGCCAAAGGCATTTGCTTAAGCAACTGAGCCACCCAGGTGACTCAGGACACATTTACTGATCACTGTTGTTGTTGTTGTTGTTTGTTTGTTTTTGTTTGTTTGTTTTTTACCTAAGCTATAATACCCATATTCTATCTCATGGATATATGCCAAAGATCATTTAGTCTCTAAACTAAGACACCCCTCTCTCTACAGCTACAAAACTGTGTTTCCCTTTGAGAAAGAGATGGTAAAGAAGGGATAAAATGTAACATTAATTGCATCACGCACCTCTAATATTAGATAACCACCCCTTGGATGCTCTTGAGGTGGGAAATAAGTTTGGGGGAAGGGGAGCAGGAAGCTCTCTGCACATGAAGATGTCTTAACCATGAAACTTGAACATTGGGCCTTGAGCTTGACTCCAGTATTTTGACCATAATAGTGCAACTCTGTTGCAAATAGCCACTGTAGCATATCAGTAAATTCATCATTTGAGTACCACCAAGTTCCAAGTCTACTTTTTCATTTCTGTCGTGAAGGCTATGACTTCAAAGGTAGCAAGCATAAATGTTAGGCTACGGCAAAATATAGCTAAGCTTTCTGATTTAGGGGGAGGTAGCCTTTGCTGCATTCTAGATTCTGATAATGAAGATATTAGCCACATTAAGACATCATTCAAGACAGTTGCTTCTGTCATTCTGAGTATCAGTTAAAAAGTCTTGCCATACCCCCAATTTAAAAGAAAAAGAATATCTTAATGAAGATATTAGACACAGATCATACATTTATGGCATTTTTTTCTAATGAATGCTAATATTCATGTAGCTGAATAGCATACCTAAGATTATTTGTGCATATGTGGGTCTATTTAGGTTTTGATTATCTTCTATTCTGCTAAGAAAGTACCGGTTCAATGAGGGTATCTTTTTCTTAAAGCAAAATGAAACAGGACACTTTGAAAAAATAATACTTAGCTTACTTAAGAATGACAAATTTAAGTGAATATTTTTATATTCAGGAAAACACAATGTAATCAGACTATTTGTTTTATGGACATCTAAAAGAAAACCTGCTAAATACTTAAAAGCTGCCAAATACTTAAAAGTAGATACTTGGTGGGTAGGAAAAGTTCAGTTGTTCTGAGCCTAGAGTTAATAAACTCCAGAACCCCTTTTGAGCCCATTCCTCTGGAAGCTTTCCGCATTTATGGAGTGAAGTATCAAATTACCAAGAGCTACATCTTTGAGAACCCAAGTATTTGGCATACTTTTCTGACCTAAGCAATGAAAGAGTGAGATTAGCCTCTTGGAAGAGTGGAGTGGAGTGTGCAGCCAACTAAATACGAGATCCATAAAATAAAAGAAAAATATCATGCATTTCCATTGGATTGAACTATGAAGCAAGTTATTCACAGGTAGAAGAAATAGATACTGAATTTAAATAAAAAATAATAAAATGAAACCTTGGTTTCCTCCCCCCCAAAAAAACAAAGAAATAATAGATATAGTGAGCTGATCCCATCACTGTAATCCTTTAGTTTTGATGTGGAAATTGGGCATTTTGACTATAACCTTTTGTCATGGTCTTTGAAAAATTCAAGGGGAAAATAGTGGAACACTCTATTCTGGTAATGAAAACTTTATGCTTTCTAAGTAGTTACCTGAAAATTAATATCCTGCAGTTTCCTTGTTATTTTGAGGTGATTCTTTTTTTCAAATTAACACAGCATCCTATACATCTCTTTATTGTAGCTCTTCTCATACACAATAGAAGAGTTTATTTATCTATGAGCAATTGGTAATGAAGATTCTGTCTTACTATGAATCCTCAGTCCTAACATGGTTGTTAACAAACAATAAAAATTTAATCATTTTTAAATAATTGACTGAAACCAGATTTCTAAAAGTCTGTGCTCAAGAGAAGATTCATCTAGCTTCCAATCTGATTGAAAATCTGTTTAACTGCAGTTGGAAAGCCAGTCTGCCTTGCTTTCATCCAATGAAATATAAACCCTAATTTTTATATATAGAGAAGAAATATCTCAAGAAAGCACCAAAATTTGCCTGAATAGGAAAGAAGGAAAATGTGTTTATTAAATTTTCTTTGTATTTGTCTCATAATGATTTTTCGATGGCTGGAGATAACAAAAGAAAGATGCTGACATATATATGTGCAAAATACTGCTATATAATAACTTCTATTTAGGTACAATATTCATCATCTATATGGTTTTAGCATCTTTTAGCATTAGTATAGGAGTTACAACCTATAGCCCTTGGGCCAAACCCAGTCTTCAGCTTGTTTTATAAGTAAAGTTTTATCAGAACATATCCACCCCATCCTTTTGTATATGTCTGCATTTAAGCTACCATGACAGAATTGAGTAGTTACAATGAACGCCTATAAAGACTACACTATTATCATACTCTGTTTTTTTTTTTTTTAATGTTTGTCAACCCCTGTTGGACATAAACTCACTCAAAGTTCTATTCCTTAGCAAATTTTTAATATATTTTATAAAGTTCTTAAATTTTGTATGGTCTTGCTTAGTTTTATAATTAAAAAAGAGTTGTATCAACAGTACAGTTCCACGTTGTCATCTTTAATTTACATTTCCAAAGCATTTTTAATAGATTATAGGCTAAGGTTTTTTGAAGTTGTAACAGAAGTCTTGATGGCTTTGAATTGAACTGGTTACATATATTTAACTATTTATGCCACCACTTCTTATTTAAATGAATTAGACAATAAATTTCCTTGGAAAAAGAATGAACTAAGCTTTTTTGATCCTTTTTTTTTTTTTTAAGACTTTATTTATTTGACACACAGAGAGAGAAATCACAAGTAGGCAGAGACAGGCAGATATAGAGGGGAAAGCAGGCTCCCTGCTGAGCAGAGAGCCTGATGTGGGACTCAATCCCAGGACCCTGAGATCATGACCTGAGCCGAAGGCAGAGGCTTAACCCACTGAGCCACCCAGGCACCCCTTTGATCCTTCTTTTAAGTTAAAACATATTTACACTTCATGTGAATTTTCTTCATACCTAATTTTTAAAAATATTTTCTTATATAGCTTTTTTTTTTTAAAGGGGAGAGTGAACATAAATGGTCATATCATGGGACTTAAAAAATTCAATTTCTGACTTGGAATAACAGTATGGTATCCCTTCCCTGATCCTCTTCCTTTTGTTTTCTTTCTTTCTGGCCCAGATTTGGAATGAGGACCATTTCTGAGAATCACAAGTTTTACCTTTTAGAGAAACAGAGAAGAACTAGCAAGGACAGATTATTAGAGATGCCTTTACTACACTGCCCTGGCAGAGACTAAGAATTCAGGGAGAATATAAATAATATGTAAAGGAGAATTCCAGCAGGTCAGAGGCAAGAAATTGCTGGAGGCCAGGATATCCTCTCATTAAGAGTCTCAAGGTACAGTTAGTTCTCCTTTACTTCTTCCTTAATGTATAATGAAATTAAGATTCTTCACATTTCTTTAGGAAATACATTTGGATCTGATCAGGATTTCTCTTTTTTTCAGACTAAACAAGGTCAGAACAAAAGCCTAACTATTTTTTTAACCCATATGTAGAGAAAACCTACATAATCGTTATGGGTATCCTCAAGATTGTTGCATTTAGACAAAGAAGAAAAGAAAGGGAAAAAAATATCCCCTTCCTTCTGGTTATTTTCCATCATTATTCAAGTACTAAAACTTTTCTCTTAAAGAAGCCTTCCATTAACCCAATCATCTTATAGCTGTTTCTTTCTCTTTTCCAGAATAAAGTTAAGTTTCTTGAAATACTTATTAAACTCACTGCCTCCTTTTCCTCCTAATGTGATTGCTATTAGTTTTCTGCCCCTATAATTCCCCTGAATATGGGCTCCAAATCATGTAACTTGTTTACCCCAATTCACTGATGGTATTTTCCTTTTTTATTTACACATAAGTGATGTTTAAGCCACTTTTTATTATCCCTCCTTTTATCTCTATGAAACTACAAAGCTATCTCAAATTGAGCCACTCTCATTTGCTAAAGGTGTATGTTCAACTGCCTACTATACATGTATGCGTGAGTGTCTTTCAGAAACATCATGGTCAAGATGGCAGAGGAGTAGCAGGCTGAGAAGACATCGGGTAGCAGGAGATCAGCTAGATAGTTTATCAAACCATTCCAAACACCTACAAATCCAATAGATAGAAGAGAAGAGCAATTCTAGAAACAGAAAATTGACCACTTTCTGAAAGGTAGGACCGGCGGAGAAGTGAATCCAAAACAATGGGAAGATAGGCTGTGGTGGGAGGGGCCAGCGCCCAACAAGTGGTGGAGCAATGAAACACAAAATCAGAACTTTTAAAAGTCTGCCCCACTGAGGGACATTGCTCCAGAGGCTAAGCAGGGGAGGAGCTTTCACGGGGACAGCGTAGTCTTAGGTCCCACGGGGTCACAGAAGGATTGGGGGTGTATGAGTATCTCAGAACTCGCAGGTAATAGAGCAGGGAAGCTAGCTACAAAGACAGAAGAGAGGAGTAAGCTCTCAGCTAGGGGATACCTTAAACTGTGATCCATGGCACAGTTGTTTTTTTTTTTTTTTTTAGCAGGGACCCCACAAGTGGCAGATCCAGGTAGACCCCCCTGGAAAAGTGGCATGGATCTGCTGGGTTTGGAGACTCCATGTGGGGCTGTGTGCCAGAGACAGAGATGCTCAGTCATAGGCTGGGTGCGCTCAGAGTGCGGCCAGAGGCAAGGGATGCAGGAGTGATTGAGCGCTTTTCTTGGAAGGCACACTGAGGAGTGGAGCCCCGAGCTCTCGGCTCCTCTGGGCTGGAGATTGGGAGGCCGCCATTTTCATTACCATACTCCATAGATCTATGGAAAGCATTCAGGGAACAAAAGCTCCTGAGAGCAAAGCCGAGCAGCTTTCTTAGCCTGGCCCCTGTCAAGGGTGGTGAAATTCCCATTGGGCAAAGACACTTGAGAATCTTTACAACAGGCCCCTCCCCCAGAAGATCAGCAAGAAATCCAGCCAAGACCAAGCTTACTTATCAAGGAGAACAGCAGAATTCCAGAGGAGGAGAAAGCAAAGCATGGAATTCATGGCTTTCTCCCCATGATTCTTTAGTCTTGCAAAGTTAATTAATTTATTTTATTTTATTTTTTTCTTATTCTAATTTTTTTTAACATTTACTCTTTCCACTTTTAACATTTTTAAACTAGTTTATATTAACAATACCTTTCATTAAAAAAACTTTTTGAAACTTCATTATTTTAGTCATATTTTATCCTTCATTATACTTAACATTATTTTTTTGTATACATATAGGGTTTTCTCTTCTAAAAAATTTTGGGACACAACTTCTTCTAACAGATCAAAATATACCCTAAATCTAGCACAGGGCTTTGTTTTAGTCTCCTGCCTGAGCAAATTCTCTACACTTTCTTTTTCTTTCTTTTCCCAACCAACTTATCAACTCTTTTTTAGAATTTTTTTTTTTAATTTTCATCTTTACAGACATATCCCATCCCTTCATCATGTTTACTTTTCTTTTTATCCCCTTTCTACTCCCCATGATTTGGGGTCCTTTCTGATTTGGTTAATACACATTTTTCTGGGGTCTTTGCCACCCTTTTAGTATTTCATTCTCTCCTCCATATATTCTTATCTGGATAAAATGAAAAGGTGGAAAAACTCACCGCAAGAAAAAGAACAAGAGGCAGTACCAAAAGATAGGGACCTAATCAATACAGACATTGGTAATATGTCAGATTTTGAGTTCAGAATGATGATTATCAAGGTGCTAGCTGGGCTTAAAAAGGCATAGAAAATCTTAGAGAAATCCTGTCTGGAGAAATAAAAGCCCTTTCTGGAGAAATAAAAGAACTAAAATCTAACCAAGTTGAAATCAAAAAAGCTATTAATGAGGTGTAATCAAAAATAGAGGTTCTTACTGCTAGGATAAATGAGGCAGAAGAGAGAATTAGTGATATAGAAAACCAAATGACAGAGAATAAAGAAGCTGAGCAAAAGAGAGACAAACAAATACTGGACCATAAGGGGAAAGTTCGAGAGATAAGTGATTGAAAAAATTCATGGAAACAAATGATAATGAAAACACAATGATTCAAAATCTGTGGGACACAGTAAAGGCAGTCCTGAGAGGAAAATATATAGCAGTACAAGCCTTTCTCAAGAAACAAGAAAGGTCTCAAATACACAACCTAACCCTACACCTAAAGGAGCTGGAGAAAGAACAACAAAGAAAGCCTAAACCCAGCAGGAGAAGAGAAATCATAAAGATCATAGCAGAAATCTATGAAAGAAACAAAAAAAACAATAGAACAAAACAAGGAAACCAGGAGCTGGTTCTTTGAAAGAATTAATAAGATTGATAAACCCCTGGCCAGACTTATCAAAAAGAAAAGAGAAAGGACCCAAATAAATAAAATCATGAATGAAAGAGGAGAGATCACAACCAACACCAAAGAAAAACAAACAATTATAAGAACATATTATGAGTAACTATACACCAGCAAATTTGACAATCTTGAAGAAATGGATGCATTCCTAGAGACATATAAACTACCACAAATGAACCAGGAAGAAATAGAAAACCTAAACAGACCCATAACCAGTAAGGAGATTGAAGCAGTCATCAAAAATATCCCAACAAACAAGAGCCCAGGGCCAGACAGCTTCCCAGGGGGAATTCTACCAAACATTTAAAGAAGAATTAATTCCTATTCTTCTGAAACTGTTCCAAAAAATAGATATGGAAGGAAAACTCCCAAACTCATTTTATGAGGTCAGCATTACCTTGATCCCAAAACCAGACAACGATCCCCTCAAAAAAGAGAATTACAGACCCGTATCCTTGATGAACACAGATGCAAAAATTCTCATCAAATTACTAGCCAATAGGATCCAACAGTACACTAAAAGGATTATTCACCATGACCAAGTGGGATTTATTCCAGGGCTGCAAGCTTGGTTCAACATCCTCAAATCAATCAATGTGATACAATACATTAATAAAAGAAAGACCAAGAACTGTATGATACTCTCAATAGATACTGAAAAAACATTTGACAAAGTACAGCATCCTTTCTTGATCAAAACTCTTCAAAGTGTAGGGATAGAGAGTACATACCTTAATATCATCAAAACCATCTATGAAAAACCCACAGCGAATATCATTCTCAATGGAGAAAAACTGAGAGCTTTTCCCCTAAGGTCAGGAACACAGCAGGGATGTCCACTATCACCATTGCTATTCAACATAGTACTAGAAGTCCTAGCCTCAGCAATCAGACTACAAAAAGAAATTAAAGGCATCCAAATCAGCAAAGAAGAAGCCAAACTATCACTCTTTGCAGATGATATGATACCTTATGTGGAAATCCAAAAGACTCCACTCCAAATCTACTATAACTTGTACAGGAATTCAGTAAACATTTATATATGCATTTATATACGCCAACAACAAGACGAAAGAGAAATTAAGGAGTCAATCCCATTTACAATTGCACCCAAAACTTTAAGATACCTAGGAATAAACTTAACCAAAGAGGCAAACAATCTGTACTCAGAAAACTATAAAATACTCATGAAAGAAATTGAGGAAGACACAAAGAAATGGGAAAATGTACCATGCTCATGGATTGGAAGAACAAATATTGTGAAAATGTGTATGCTACCTAAAGCAATCTACATGTTTAATGCAATCCCTATCAAAATACCATCATTTTTTTTCAAAAAATGGAACAAATAAACCTAAAATTTATACAGAACCAAAAAAGACCTCGAATAGCCAGAGGAATGTTGAAAAAGAAAACCAAAGTTGGTGGCAACACAATTCCAGACCTCAACTCTATGACAAAGCTGTCATCATCAAGATAGTATGGTACTGGCACAAAAACAGACACATAGATCAATGGAACAGAATAGAAAGCCCAGAAATAGACCCTCAACTCTATGGTCAACTAATCTTCGACAAAGCAGGAAAGAATGTCCAATGGAAAAAAGATAGTCTCTTCAACAAATGGAGTTGGGAAAATTGGACAGCCACATGCAGAAAAATGAAATTGGCCTATTTCCTTACACCACACACGAAAATAGACTCAAATGGATGAAGGACCTCAATGTGAGACAGGAATCCATCAAAATCCTTGAGGAGAACACAGGCAGCAACCTTTTCAACCTCAGCCACAGAAACTTCTTCCTAGGAACACCGTCAAAGGCAAGGGAAGCAAGTACAAAAATGAACTATTGGGACTTCATCAAAATCAAAAGCTTTTGCACAGCAAAGGAAACAGTTAACAAAACCGAAAGACAACTAACAGAATAGGAGAAGATATTTGCAAATGACATATCAGATAAAGGGCTAGTGTCCAAAATCTAAAAAGAACTTATCAAACTCAACACCCAAAGAACAAATAATCCAATCAAGAAATGGGCAGAAGACATGAATAGACATTTCTGCAAAGAAGACATCCAGGTGGCCAACAGACACATGAAAAAGTGCTCCACATCACTCGGCATCAGGGAAATACAAATCAAAACCACAATGAGATATCACTTCACACCAGTCAGAATGGCTAAAATTAACAAGTCAGGAAATGACAGATGTTGGCGAGGATGTGGAGAAAGGGGAACCCTCCTACACTGTTGGTGGGAATGGAAGTTGGTGCAACCACTCTGGAGAACAGCATGGCAGTTCCTCAAAAAGATGAAAATAAAACTACCCTATGACCCACCAATTGCCCTACTGGGTATTTACCCTAAAGATACAAATGTAGTGATCTGAAGGGGCATGTGCACCAAAATGTTTATAGCTATTGTGGACACAATAACCAAACTATGGAAAGAACCTAGATGTCCATCAACAGAGGAATGGATAAAGAAGAGGTGGTATATATATACAATGAAATACTATGCAGCCATCAAAAGAAATGAAATCTTGCCATTTGTGATGATGTGGATGGAACTAAAGGGTATTATGTTTAGCAAAATAAGTCAGTCAGAGAAAGACAATTATCATATGATCTCCCTGATATGAGGAAATTGAGAGGCTACATGGGGGGTTTGGGAGGGTAGGGAAAGGAATAAATGAAACAAGATGGGATCGGGAGGGAGACAAACCATAAGAGACTCTTAATCTCACAAAACAAAGGTTTGCCAGGGGTACAGGGGTAGGGAGAGGGTGTTTGGGTTATGGACATTGGGGAAGGTATGTGCTATGGTGAATGCTGTGAAGTATGTAAACCTGGTGATTCACAGACGTGTACTCCTGGGGCTAATAGTATATTATATATTATTAAATACATAAATAAGAAAAAAAGAAACATCATATTCAAGATCTGCACATCTAAACTCATCATCTCTCACACTTACCTTTTCTCCAGTGCTCTCTTTTTACTGTAATATGGTAGTATTATGTCTACCCAGTTGCTTAACATGAGAAGCATTCGTTTGATTGTGGCACTTCTCTGCAACTTTTCAAAGTCTTCCATTTCCTTTTAGGAGTAAGTCTACACTTCTAAACCTGATTTACAAGTGCCATCATGGCCTGGTCCCTTCTTCCATCTCCAACCTTGCCTATTAAACTAGTATTCTTTACCTTCTATAATCCAGCAACTATCACTGAATTTATTTCAGTCCCTTGATAGTCCCATGTTTTCCTCATCTAAATTTTTAAATATGATCCTACTAGAGGGGAGGACAGGAATATGTATCTCCACTCTGTGTGATCAGTATGTTAGGGATGGGGAAGACATATCTGTGTCACAATTTTATCCCTATCCCCAAGGCAGGATTTGGCATTGAGTAGGCATGTAGTATAAAGACTAGATAGAAACACTCGGATTTGTTATCAGTTACTCTGTCCTGGATTTTCTAGCCATAAGTTTCTCTTCTTGTTGTTACTGTGATGTTTGCTTGTTTGTTTTATGGCAGACTGATGAATTTTCCAATATGCACATTGGATATGAAAGCAGCTCAAGAAAGAGCAGGTACACAATTTATTACAACCATGTACTGAAAAATCTCTGTGTCTTGATGAATAAATACATTTTTTTTCTTTTTTTAAGATCAGAGTCTCAAGCAGGAGCCATGACTCTCTTTATGGTAGAAGAGTCACTTTCCCAATGAAAGCTATTGGGAAGGCTGGTTACCCTTCAGGGTTACCACCTGAGAAATGAAAACTGGTGCAGTAACTCTGGAAAACAGTATGGATGTGCCTCAAAGAGTTAAAAATAGAACTACCCTATGACTGAGAATTGCACTACTAGGTATTTACCCAAAGGATAAAAATTACTGATCTGAAGAGGCACAAGCCCTCTGATGTTTATCTAGCAACATTATCAACAATAACCAAATTATGGAAAGAGCCCAAATGTCCATCAATGGATAAAGAATGGATAAAGAAGCTGTGGTCTATATACACAATGAATTATTACACAAAGAATGAAATTTTGTCATTTGCAATCTTGTGGGTGGATCTAGAGTATATTATGCTAAGAAAAATAAGTTAGAGAAAGACAAATATCATGTAATTTCACTCATATATAGAATTTAAGAAATAAAACTTGGGGATAGGAAAAAAAGAGAGGCAAAACAGGAAAGAGACTTTAACTAAAGGGAACAAAATGAGGGTTACTGGAGGGGAGGTGGGTGAGGGATGGGCTCGATGGGTGATGGGTGTTAAGGAGGGCACTTATAATGATGTGCACTGGGTGTTACATGTAAGTGATGAATCACTAAATTCTACACCTGAAACTAACATTACACTATATGTTAACTAACGAATTTAAATAAAAACCTGAAACAACAACAACAACAAAGTTACCACCATGAACCACTGTTTTTAACTATTATTACAAATATGAGTGAAGTATATAGGTTATTTATGCACAAGTTATGGTATACCTGGACAGGAAAAGTTATATTTTCTTTTGTTTTCTTTTTTTTTTTTTTTAAAGACTCATCCATTTATTTGAGAGAGAGAGATGAGTGGGGGGAGATACAGAGGGAGAAAATCTTCAAGTAGACTCCCCACTGAGGACAGAGCCCCATGCTCCCACAGCCCATGAGATCATGACCTGAGACAAAAGCAAGAGTCAGATGCTCAACTAACTGAGTCACCCAGGCACCCTAGGAAAAGTTATATTTTCAATGATTTTATATATGTTGCAAGTAATATTTTATCATTTCCCCCACTTATCTGAACTGTTAGGTTTTTTGTTTGCCAATGTAGTTTTAAAATTTAAAATAGACTAAAAACAAAGAAAATTTTAATTTTCATATTTCTAGTTTTAAATTGGTGTTACTAAATCCTATGAATTTCAAACCTTATTGTATTACTTTATAACAGTCATTTTTAGCTAAATGCTTCCATTTTTAACAACACATATTTTATATTTCATGGTAATAATATGGTAATTATGGGAATTAATTTTATATCAGAGGTAATAATAAAACTACCCAACATTTTTATTAGTTGAGGTGGTTGAGATGCTTGACTGCAATGTAAACAACATAAACCTAACCAGAATAAATAAAAATGCAAATTATAAACTGAGGGTTTTGGAGGGGAGGGGGTGAGGGGTTGGGTGAACTTGATGGTGGGTATTATGGAGGGCATGTATTGCATGGTATGGTGCATAAACAATGAATTTTGGAACACTGAAAAGAAATAAAATAAAATAAATGCAAATTAATATACTAAGCTTCAAATCCTATTGAAAAGAGGTTTAAAAATTTAAAAAGTAGGGGTGCCCTGTGTGGTGCAGTTGGTTAAGCATCTGCCCAACTATGGTTTTGCCTCAGGTTATGATCTCAGTTATGAGATAGAGCCCTAGGTCAGGCTCTGTGCTTAGCAGGGAGTCTGCTTGAGATTCTCTCTTTCCCTGCCCTTCTTCCCCCATCTTGCTCTCTAACTCTAAAAATAAATAAATAAATATTTTAAGAAAATTTAAAAAGTAGTAGAAATTTGAAAATGCTGATTACTTTTTTTAAATACAAGGCAAAACAAGAAATGCAAAAGGACCTAAAAAAAAAGAGAGAGAGAAAATTAAAGGCAGATAGAAGGGTATCTAATCCACATAACAACAACTATGGTAATACATGGAGGTGACTGTATCTATTTAATAAACTATGGCAGTGGCACAAAGTCCAGCCAAAGGCAATAGTGTTTAATGAAGCTTGTTTTTAAGTAATGGTGACTACTTTTAATGATACTACAGTTAGTATGAACAGATTTATAACTTCACACAATTCAACCATTGATTGGTAATGGACAATTCTATTAAATTTAATTCTGTGTATAAACTTTAAGGATGCCAAGGTTGGATAAACACAGGTTTTTGATGTGAATAAGGCAGTTCAATCTTTTGAAGATCCACACATTTACCAGCTTACCTACTTACTAAATAGCCTTACCAAAGTTAATTCCATTTCCTGGGTCTGTAATGGTGAGCTCTTAAAGCATGTTGATAATATACTTGCCTAAATTGTGGGAATGTGTGAAATACCATTTATTTTATATCTGGAAAGAGTTTAGTTCATTTTAGTGAAGATGCTATAATTAGGTGATATGGATAGAATGTTGCAGTGACAACTGTTCTCGTCCCTTCATGGCCTATTTTCATTACCTGTACATTAACTTGGCACATACATAATGTATCTGCACAATAAAAATACATATATTACTAAGTGATATAATATTTTTAAAATACGTAATATCATAAGATTAGTCTTTGGTACTTCATCTTTTAAAAGTGATAAATGGCTTGGAAAATTGATCATCCTTTATTTTTGACTCAGATGTTCTTCTAAATCTTCAAATATATTTGCAAAGTTATCATGTATCTGTTACAAATAACAAGACCCATCACCTCTCTGGGTGTGCTTCTCTTAGGACAAAAACAATTAGGTTGGCAGAAATAGGTGATAGTCACCCCCACCTCCATAATTTGCCAAAGTAAAAAATTTATTCTGAGCTAGAGACCAATTTTAATGAACTACACATTTGATTTCAATAAATTCACAGAGAAACCTCCCACCAATTCCATTTTCTCACCTAAATGACAGACTAATGATCTCCTTTCATATGAAAGGGTTACAGAGGAGAGTATGTTTGGCTTAAAGCAGAGATAATTTTAGCAGACAGGGTGGCTGATGTTACAATTCTATCTCATCCTGTTCTGCTGGGTGGTCTTTCCCTCCTCTCTCTCTCTTCATCCCCCTTTTTTTTTTTTTAAGATTTTATTTATTTATTTGACAGACAGAGATCACAAGTAGGCAGAGAAGCAGGCAGAGAGGAGGAAGCAGGTTCCCCACCGAGCAGAGAGCTTGATGCGGGGCTTGATCCCAAGACCCTGGGATCATGACCTGAGCTGAAGGCAGAGGCTTTAACCCACTGAGCCACCCAGGTGCCCCTCTTCGTTCCTTTTATACTTTAATTTTTTCCTGGTTCTTATCACCTTCCATATTATGTATCAGTCACTTTATTTGCTTATTATCTGTTTCCTCTCTAGTACACAAGCTCCATAACACAAGGATTTTGCTTGTCTGCTTTACTACCATATCTGCAGTTCTGAGAATAGTATCTGCTGAAAAGTATGCACTTAGTATTTATTGAATTAAAGCTTTCCCTTTATCCTGAGAGTTCTTCTCTCCTTAATTAATATCCCAAATCACCTATGAGCAGATTTCTTACTGTCTCTGCCAAATTTCAAAAGCAAGCTGGCTACATAATTTGTCAAGCCCAGTGAAAAAAGAAATTGCTTAAAAAATTGTTAAGAACTTCAAGTCAAAGGCAGAAGAGCATTATCCCACATGTGGTTACCTGTCAGTGTGGGGCCCTGTGCAACTGCATGGGTCTCACACCTACAAAGTCAGCCCTTTATGTTTGAAATCCTTTATATTTAGACTTTTAATAACCAATAAGGGAAAGAAACTATTCTTTAACATTCCTAGATATAGCATCACTTTTAGATAACTGGCTATAAAAGGGATCAAAATTGGGATACAAGTTTGTTTTAGGGAAGTGTATTAATTGAATCATCAGAAAAGAAAAAGATTATTATGAACCCAAGATAGGGTGACATTGCCATTTAGGACACACTTCTTAAAAAAATATATATATATATACACCCTCCAAGTTCACAGTTAATTATATGTTACTATTAACTCTCTGTAAAGGTTAATAATACTATACCTCAAAACTACAAACATGGACTTTGACACATATTGCTGTGATAGCTAATGGTGGTAACACCCAGTGGACACCCAGGATTGGGTAAAATCAGATATCATTCAAATTGGAGGGGACAAAGTTGAAAGTTGAAAGAACTGCAAAAAGAATCAGTATTCCAACTAAGACTGTCTAAGCAGAAGAGGAGACAGAGTTAATCAAGACTCAAAATTGGAGTAATAAAAGGTAAAATGAGACATAATGGATCAAATGAGAAATATTGGTGCTACTGTCATATTTGCAATTCTGTTACAGCATCACTTCTATGAGCACTGTGCACATCATAAAGAGATGAGTTTAGCAGGGTCAGAATACCAAATTCAACTGCATACAATTCAGAACCCAGATCTTTTTTGGCATTTATAGAGTTTACATAATCACAATCCCATAAGTAGTGATCACAGTAATTACATAAGTATATTTAAAGATTTTATTTACTTATTTGACAGGGAGAGAGAGAGAGAGAGAGAGAGAGAGAGAAGGACTATGTGCAAGAACAGGGATGGGACAGAGGGAGAGAGAGAAGCAGGCTCCCTGCTGTGAACTACATTGGTTCTGGGGGTGGAGGGGGTTCCATCCCAAAACCCTGGGATCATGACCTGAGCCAAAGGCAGATGTTTAACTGACTGAGCCACCCAGAGGCCCATAAGTATATTTAATCTAATATAAAACTACATATGTTCCAATGGAAAGCTATATTTAAATTAGCTGTGCAATGTCACACTTAAACCCTGGATTTATTCCATTACCCTTAAGTGCTAAAAACAAAAACCCATTTTGTTCATGCTTCCACTCTAGGGCCTTAAAATCCCATTCTATGTGTCCTACTTCTGAATAATCCCAGTATCTAGAATTAGAAAGCATAACTTAAGGACACTATGGAGAAGAAGGAGCATTTCCTTTTTAACATATAAATAAATGCTAACTATTCATTTTAAAAAGAAAACACATATTCAGGATAATGTAGGCTTGCCTTCCTATTTCAATATGAAATTTGTATCTTGTGTATAAGAGTAAAATAATAAAATGGTATGAAGACATGAATTTAATATGTTTATAACAACTTAATCATATTATCATATGTTCATGATATGTGCTGCTCCTTTGGTTTAGAAGCTTCTCTACTTAAATCCAACAATACTACTCTCCCTGTAATACTTAAATTCTGACAGTTTTTGTGATTTACTTACTAAAGATATCACAGATGAGTAATAATTATGAACAGCATTTAGTAGCCAAAGTTAAGAATTTCCCCAAAAGGAAAGTATTTATACATAGGAAAGGATAAAAGAAGTTCTCACAGCAAAATTACATTTAAAAATAGGTATTTAGAGGTGGGAAAAACAGTTTTCTCAAAGCAGTGATCATACAAGAACAGCTGTGATAACTGGATCTCAGCCAAAACCTTGACAAAATCTCAACCATGTTAGGATATAGCAAAAAGGTGTCAAATTCAACCATTAGTTATCAGAAGATAGGTCTTAATTAAACACTGGGCTCATGCCATCATCATTATGTTGAAAGCAAATTAGGCAGTAGACTTATGTCAAAATAATCATAAGACAAAGTGAGAAGTACACCTTCATAAAAATATTCATGTAATTTAGAATTAAGCTCTTTTCAACCTATATAATTTTGACACATTTTCTCACTTGATTTAGAAATGAAAAATCTAATTTCACAATTAGACACTAAGGTTTAAAGAGAAGGAGTGGTGAATCCTCTTGTAAGTGACCCACATTAGGTCTATGGTTGCATATTTTCCCTGAATATTTATGTCACATGTATAAAGGAAAGAAATCAAGAAAAAAAAGTTTGTATCAATCAATTTCTCTCTCTCTCTCTCTCTCTCTCTCTCTCTCTCTCAGTCTGATTTAGCAATGGTTTCATCACAGATTTCATCACAGAAAGGCTCCCCCCCGCAACTATCAGAAAACCAGCAAGTTAAAAGAGAGTCTCTTTTCAGTCAGCCCACACTTTTCTCTTAGCTTACTGATCCTTTACTCAACCTGCACCACTGCTCCCTTACATCAGGGTCAATGTGGTTCACTTTTCATTGAAACTCTAACTTTTGAGGAAACTAAAGGAGTAACTTGCAGCTGTAAGTCTCATGGTATCTTACAAACAAAACAATTGGGGAAATGTGGCAAATTAGAATAACGAGGTTGTGGAGAAAGGGGAACCCTCTTATACTGTTGGTGGGAATTCAAAGTAGTGCAGTCACTCTGGAAAACTGTATGGAGGTTCCTCAAGATGTTAAAAATAGAGCTACTCTATGACCCAGCAATTGCACTAACTGGGTATTTACCCCAAAGATATAGATGTAGTGAAAATAAGGGACACATGCACCCCAATGGTCATAGAAGAAATGTCAACAATAGCCAAACTGTGGAAGGAACTGAGATGCCTTTCAACTGAAAAATCAACAAATAAGAAGTGGTACATAAATAGAATGGAATATTACTCAGCCATCAGAAAAGATGAATACTCACCATTTGCATCAACATGGATGGAACTGGGGGGGATTATGCTAAGTGAAATAAACCGAGCAGTAAAAGACAATTATCATATGATTTCACTCATACGTGGAATATAAGGAATAGAGTGGAGGACCATGGTGAAGGGAGTGAAAACTGAATGGGAAGAAATCAGAGAGGGAGACAAACTGAGAAACTCTGGACTCTGGGAAACAAACTGAGGAATACAGAAAGGAGGGGGTTAAGGGGATGGGGTAACTGGGTGATGGGTATTAAGGAGGGCATGGGTTGGGATAAACACTGTGTGTTATATGCAACTAATGAATCATTGAACACTACAACAAAAACTTGGGATGTTACTATATGCTGGTTAACTGAACATAATAAAAAAAGAAAAATAAATAAATAAAGTTAATTTTTAAAAAATTAGCCTTTTAATTTCACTCATCATTTTGTTTTTGAGTGTTAACTGTAGTTATTATGAGATGTGTATAAAACAGAACAGGTTTCTATCTTCATGTACATTATAATCTTAATGAGAAGGAATGTTATACCATACAATACTGTTTAATAAAAGTAAGAAGGCATAAGGAAAAAAAAAAGTACTCAAATGACTGTCTCCTCCACCAGACTATAAACTTTACATGGACAGAAATTTGGGACTTATCATTCTTGAATCCTCACATCCTAGACCAGCATTAAACAGAAACACACACACACACACACACACACACACACACACACACACTAAATTGTCACAGAAAATAAATGCCATATTAAGATAAATATCATCAAGGATTGCAGCACTTAGGAAAATAATAGTGATGATCATTCTAATTCCACACATTTAATTGTTGAAGTATGAGCAGCATTTATGTATGTAAAGTCTGGAAGGGCATTTCAGGAAGCAGAAATGGTAGAAAAAGACACAGTGGCGTAATATTATGTCATTGCAGGGATGGTTGTGAATCAAACTGAAACAGCAATTCATATCAGATTGGGGTGTGTATGTGTGTGTGTGTTACTCTCTGTGTATACAGAGAAGGGGTAAAAGGAATATGATGAGGGTAGTGTTTGAAAGTTGAATAACTAGTCAATAGAAGAAGAATATATATGTTTCTGAATATATTTTTCTTGAATATTTTATGTCAAGACAATTTGATTTCTTTGGTTTTTGTAATCCTGAAATTTTATTTCAAGGTAAGTCAAAGATGAATATACTTATGGTAAAAAAAAAAAAAAAGACCAAAAATATAGTGATACTCTAAAACTATAACTCATGGGCCCAACTTCTTTTACCACCTGCTTTTGTAAATAAAGTTTTATTAGAATACAACCACATCCATTCATATTTTCTATGGCTCCTTTCATACTACAATGGCATAGTTGAATAGTCGTGACAGTGAACATCTGGCCGGTAAAGCTTAATATATTTAGCATCTGGCTTTTTAGAAAAAAAGAGTTTAAAAGCCCCTGCTCTAGACAAAGAGCAGAAAACAGGGTGTTCACTGGAAGGAGTGAATTTCTATAGAAATTTATGTGTTATATGAAGGCAGTTCACAGAGAAGAAATCAACCAACACTTTCTAAATCTGGAAAAACTGGGGTTCAAGAGGGTGGACTGGGTCCTAGAGTAACAATCACATCTCTTTAATCCTTGAGTCTCATGTCTCAGGATATAGAGGCAATGTCATCTGTTAGAGTGAAAATACCATAAATTACCCCAGGGCTGGGAAGATATGGGTGGTTTAGCAACCCCAGAAAATATCAAGAAGCCAATATGGCATAGTCAGTATGCTAGCTGCTTTCTGCTGAATGAGAGAGTTCTTTGGTTAAGCCAATCTCTGTCTCTGTCTCTATCCCTGTCTCCCTGTCTCACACTCATACACACATACACACACACACACACACACACATGCACCATTTTACCAAAATGACCCAAAACACCTGTACATTTCATAAATTCAGAAGAAAATGCTAGTTTGGAGTTTAATTATTGCAGCACCTAATATCTGTGTAATTCAGCAAATCCATATTTCAAAAAATGATACTGGAACATTTAACTTGATTTTAAGGGTACCAGATGTTTGCATTAGCTCTTTGCTTGACAGTAGAAATATCAAGAAACAAATGGATAAATAATTAACTTCTCTCACCTGGTGCTCAGTATACATGCACTGCAGATTTGAGATTGGTGATAAAAAATATAATGATTAAAATACAAAATATAACACTTGATATGATTGGCCATATTTTCAAAGCTAATCTTTTCATTTCTTCGAAACACTCCATGATGGAAAGAACATGATCTTTAGAAACCAAATAGATTTGGGATTGAATTTGAGCTCTCTCAGTTATTAGGTGTGTGATTTTTCCAACTTGCTTAAACTCAGTGTGTCTCAGATTGTTCATCTGTAAAATGTCTTCCCAGGTAGTATTTCAGGGAGGAATAATTAAGATAAAATAATGGAAGTGTCTTACTCAGTGACTGACACAACAGATGTAGGCACTATTGTTTTTGCTGGCAGATGGTACTACCATTTGTTTAGTCTAATTTTTTTATCATAGTTTTGTTCTCTGAAAGTGTCATTTTTTAGACCCTGTTCTCTAAACCACAATAAACTTATTCTTCGATACCTATGTACAGTGTACAGTATTAACATGGACATCTCAACAGGCTGTATGGTTACCATGCAGGAACTTTCACATGAACAATCCTGTAACAGATTAAGGATCATTTTAAACTATCAAGTTTTTATCTTTGTGTATGGTATAAGAGAATGGTCGAGTTTCATTCTTCTACATGTAGCCGTCCAATTTTCCCAGCACCATTTATTGAAGAGACTGTCTTTTTCCCACTGGATATTTGTTCCTGTTTTGTCTGGTCTATGTGTCTGTTTTTGTTCCAGTACCATACTGTCTTGGTGATCACAGCTTTGTAGTAAAGCTTGAAATCAAGCAACATGATGCCCCCAGTTTTGTTTTTATTTTTCAACATATCCTTAGCAATTTGGGCTCTCTTCTGGTTCCATACAAATTTTAGGATTGTTTGTTCCAGCTTTTTGAAAAATGCCAGTGGAATTTTGATCAGGACGGCATTGAAAGTATAGATGGCTCTAGACAGTATAGACATTTTAACAATGTTTATTCTTCTGATCCATGAGCATGGAATGCTCTTCCATCTTTTTGTGTCTTCTTCAATTTCTTTCATATGTGTTCTGTAGTTCCTTGAGTACAGATCCTTTACCTCTTTGGTTAGGTTTATTCCCAGGTATCTTATGGTTCTTGGTGCTATAGTAAATGGAATCAATTCTCTCATTTCCCTTTCTGTATAAGGGAAGCATTCATATTTTGTATAAGAAAGTGTATAAGAAAGCAACTGATTTCTGTACATCGATTTTGTATCCTGCCACATTACTGAATTGCTATATGAGTTCTAGTAGTTTGGGGGTGGAGTCTTTTGGGTTTCCCATATAAAGCATCTTGTCATCTGCAAAGAGAGACAGTTTGACTTCTTCTTTGCCAAATTGAATATTTTTATTTCTTTTTGTTGTCTGATTGCTGTTTCTAGGACTTCTAGTACTATGTTGAACAACAGTGGTGAGAGTAAACATCCTTGTCCTGTTCCTGATCTCAAAGGGAAGGCTGTCAGCTTTTCCCCATTGAGAATGATATTCACTATGGGTTTTTTAGATCGATTTTATGAAGTTGAGGAATGTTCCCTCTGTCCCTATACTCTAAAGAGTTTTAATCGGAAAGGGTGCTGTATTTTTTCAATTTTTTTTTTTTCTGAACCAATTGAGAAGACCATATGGTTCTTCTCTCTTCTCTTATTGATTTGTTCTATCACACTGATTGATTTGCAAATGTTGAACAACCCTTGCATTCCATGGATAAATGCCACCTGTCAAGGTGGATAAACTTTTTAATGTACTGTTGGATCCTATTAGCTAGGATCTTGTTGAGAATCTTGGCGTCCATATTCATAAGAGATGTTGGTCTGAAATTCTCCTTTTTGGTGGTGTCTTTGCCTGGTTTGGGGATTAGGGTAATGCTGGCTTCATAAAAAGAATTTGGAAGTTTTCCTTCTGTTTTTTACTTTTCAAAACATTTTCAGGAGAATAGGTATTATTTCTTCTTTGAATGTTTAGTAGAATTCTCCAGGGAATCCGTCAGGTCCTGGGCTTTTGTTTCTTGGGAGATTTTTGATCATTGCTTCAATCTCGTTACTAGATATTGGTCTATTCAGGTTGACAATTTCTTTCTCATTCAGTTTTGGAAGTTCATAGTTTCCTGGAATGCATCCATTTCACTTAGATTGCTAAACTTATTGGCATATAGCTATTGATAATAATTTCTGATGATTGTTTCTATTCCTTTGGTGTTAGTAGTGATCTCTCCTTTTTCATTCATAATTTTATTGATTTGGGTCCTCTCTCTTTCCTTTTGGATTAGTTTGGCCAGTGATTTACTGATCTTATTGATTCTTTCAAAAAACCAGCTTCTAGTTTCATTGATGTGTTCTACTGTATCTCTAGTTTCTATCTCATTGATCTTTGCTCTCATCTTGATTATTTCCCTTCTTGTGTGTGGGGATGGCTTAATCTTTGTTGGTTCTCCAGTTCTTTAAGGTGTAAAGAGAGCTGGTATACTCTGGATTTTTTCAGTTTTTTTGAGGGAGGTTTGGATGGCTATGTATTTTCCCCTTAGGACTGCCTTTGCCATATCCCATAGGTTTTGGACTGAAGTGTCTTCATTCTCATTGGTTTCCATGAATTGTTTAAGTCCTTCTTTGATTTTGTGGTTGATCCAAACATTCTTAAGCAGGGTGGTCTTTAGCTTCCAAGTGTTTGAATTCTTTCCAAACTTTTTCTTGTGGTTGAGTTCCAGTTTCAAAGCATTATGGTCTGAGAATATGCAGGGAATAATTTCAATCTTTTTGTATCAGTTGAACCCTGATTCGTGACCCAGTATGTGGTCTATTCTGGAGAAAGTTCCATGTGCCCTCAAGAAGAGTGAGTATTCTGGGGTGCCTGGGTGGCTCAGTGGGTTAAGCCGCTGCCTTCGGCTCAGGTCATGATCTCAGGGTCCTGGGATCGAGTCCCGCATCGGGCTCTCTGCTCAGTGGGGAGCCTGCTTCCCTCTCTCTCTCTCTGCCTGCCTCTCTGCCTACTTGCGATCTCTCTCTGTCAAATAAATAAATAAAATCTTAAAAAAAAAAAAGAAGAGTGAGTATTCTGTTATTTTAGGGTGGAATGTTCTGTATATATCTATGAGGTCCATCTGGTGCAATATGTCATTCAATGCTCTGTTTTTCTTTATTTATTTTCTGCTTGGATGCTCTATTACTGAAAGTGGCATGTTAAGATCCCCCACTATTATGTGAGGCAGGAATCTATCAAATTCCTAGAGAAGAACATAGGCAGTAATGTCTTTGACATTGGCCACAGCGACTTCTTTCAAGACATGTCTCCAAAGGCAAAGGAAACAAAAGTGAAAATGGACTTTTGGGACTTCATCAAGATCAAAAGCTTCTGCAGAGCAAAGGAAACAGTCAATAAAACAAAGAGGCAACCCATGGAATGGGAGAAAATATTCACAAATGACACTACAGACAAAGGGCTGATATCCAAGATCTATAAATAACTCTTCAAACTCAACACACATGAAAATCCAAGATCTATAAATAACTCTTAAAACTCAACACACATGAAACAGCTAATCATCTCAAAAAATGGTCAGAAGACATGAACAGACACTTCTCCAAAGAAGACATACAAATGTCTAACAGACACATGAAAAAATGTTCATCATCATTAGCCATCAGGGAGATTCAAATCAAAACCACATTGAGATATCACCTTATACCAGTTAGAATGGCCAAAATAAACAAGACAGCAAAAACAAGTGTTGGAGGGATGTAGAGAAAGGGAACCTCTCTTATACTCTTAGTGGGAGTGCAAGTTGCTGCAGCCCCTTTGGAAAACAGTGTGGAGATTCCTTAAGAAATTAAAAATAGAGTTATCCTATGATCCTGCAATTGCACTACTGGGTATTTACCCCAAAGATACAGATTTAGTGAAAGAAAGGGCTATCTATACCCCAATGTTCACAGAAGCAATGGCCACAGTTGCCAAACTGTGGAAAGAACCAAGATGCCCTTCAATGGACAATGGATAAAGAAGATATGGTCCATATATACAATGGAGTATTATGCCTCCATCAGAAAGGATGAATACCCAACTTTTGTATCAACATGGACAGGACTGAAAGAGATTATGCAAAAGATTATTTGAAATAAGTCAAGCAGAGAGAGTTAATTATCATATGGTTTCACTTACTTGTGGAGCATAAGGAATAACATGGAGGATATGGGGAGATGGAGAGGAGAAGTGAGTTGGGGGAAATCAGAGGGGGAGACAAACCATAAAGACTGTGGACTGTGAGAAACAAACTGAGGGGTTTGGAGGGGAGGAGGGTGGGGGTCGGGTTACCCTGGTGGTGGGTATTAAGGAGGGCACATATTGCATGGAGCACTGGGTGTGGCACATAATGAATTTTGGAACATTGAAAAAAATTAAATTAAATTAAATTAAAAAATAGTGTAATATATGTGCTTTGTTATACAATACAATACTCCGAAATTAGGATAGTACAGTTTATAACAAAAGAAGAAAGACTGTGGACTGTGAGAAACAAACTGAGGGTTTTGGAGGGGAGGGGGTGAGCTTGGTGGTGGATATTAAGGAGGGCACGGATTGCATGGTGCACTGGGTGTGGTTCATAAACAATGAATTTTGGAACACTGAAAAAAATAAAATAAAATAAAACTTAAAAACAAACAAAATTAAACTAAATTTAATTTAAAAAAATAAAAATAAAGTATCAAGTTTTTATAATACATTGCCTGATTTGATTTCTCCAATACCACAGTTTCTATTACATAGTCCAAACCCTTAACCCAAATAAGAGTAATAATATTTTAAGTGATCCCCATTCCCCTAATGATACCCTTCTCCAACTCCCCTTCATGGGATTGTCAATTAGATAAATTTGTATTACCCAAACCATACTTGGAATAAATAGGGAGATTGAAATACAGAGCTAGTGCTGGCTTTATAGTAATTCATTTAGAAGTCCAATTTCATCATTTAAAATTCAAGTTCTCTTTTTCTTCTGCTTCCCATATTGTCAATTTTTTCATAAAGTAGTTTTTTTTTTTTAAGGTTCTAGGATGGTTGCCAGTAACAACCATGGCCTTATTTACATTTAGCAAGAGAGTACAAATGGCTAAAATTGCATTGTATTGCCTGACAGAACCGATTTCTTGGGGTTGGTTATCCTTAGACCAAAACCTGAAACCCTGTAGCTGAAAACACTGTTTCCACTTAGACATTGAACTGCATGCTATCTGTTAGGATGAAGAAGAAAATAAATGAATGCTAGGTAATATTCACAACAAACATTTCCCAAAATATACTTTCAGTACTTCCCTTAGATTAGAAGGTGTAAGGCTCTTGTTATTTACCAAAGACACGGGCTAATTTCAGTTAATAGCACCTGTGGATAAACACATCTTTTATCTTTTGCAGCCCCTATTATAGGCAATTGGAAAATTTACCCCATTCTTCTGCAGATTCTGTGTCATATATTTTTCAGTATCTTCTGCAAGGGCTTTTGCAATTGTTATTCCACAATACTAAAAGGTCCTTCCACTGATAGCCTCAATTGCCTCCAATTGATGTGGTGGCGTTGTGTTGTCCTGGGTTAGTCTTAAGTCATGCTCAAAAAAGAAAATGCATTCCTTTTGCTATTTGAACTTCACTTCATACATCACTCACAGGTCTTTTGCCTATCCTCCTCACTGATGAAAGCCAGGGGTGCCATCAATATCGAGAGAGATCATCTTTTAGGGATGCGATAATTATGAGTTCAAAAGAAGACATGGTTGGAAGATGTGCTGTTCTATATTTATGGTATAAAATTCCAAACAGTAAATTTAAAATGACAAAAAATAAGTTATTTACTGTTTCCTGGATACTCAGGGTAAGACTCACATTTGTAGTCATCATTAACAAATCACAGTATCCATCCTTAAGAGGATCATTGAAAGCCTGTATTCACAGGTGACATGTTAGACTATGTAGTTCACAAGTGTATTAATTTCCTAGAGATGCCATAACAAATTACCATAAAGTGTGCAGCTTTAAAACAATAGGATTTTATTCTCTCATCCTTCTGAATGACAGAAGTTCCAAATTTTGGTATTAACAAGGCTGATTCCTTCTGGAGCCTCAGAGGGTGAATTAGTTCCAAACTTCTCTCATAGCTTCTGGCTGTTGCTGGCTCCTTGGCATTCCTGGGTTTGTAGATATACCACTCAAATATTGGCTTTCATTTTCACATGATCTTTTCTCCCCTGCATCTTCTGAGTGTTTGGCCAAATCTCCCTCTGTCATTAATTAGGGTTCACCTTAATCCGGTATGACCTCAACCTAACTTGGATATTTACAAAGACTACTTCTGAATACGTTCACATTTATTAGGGATTAGGACTTGAGTATATCTTCTGGGGAAACAAAAAAAAAAAAGTAATGACATAATTAACATTAGCAAATCTACAGTTTAAATACAACAGGTCCTGAAGAATCATGATGAAATGATTGGTAACAACACTGTTGCCTTTATTTCTTGCTGAAAGATATGAAATTAACCAGATATGGCACAGATGACAATAGAGAAAAGATGGTGCACAGGCATTAAGAAGACTCTTCATGTGTACTAGCTGGGTGATAAATACGTAAGAACCACTTCTATTGACTAAATAGGTGGTGAAGTTGGTTAAACATCTGACTCTTTGCTTTGACTTAGGTCATGTTCTCAGGGTCATGAGATTGAGTGCCACACTGGACTCCACACTCAACATAGCTCAGCACAGAGTCTGCTTGAGTTTCTCTCTCCCTCTGCCTCTTCTGTTCATGCTCTCTCTCTAAAATACAATAAATAAATCTTAAAAAAACAAGCAAAGAAACTCTTCTACCATTTTTTTGTCTTCTCCTACCATTCTTCTAAATCTTCACTAACAGATCACAATAGCTCACATAGTCCTATGAATTTTGCAAAAACAGTTTTTAAATCTAATTTGTTTATATGTTGATAGAGACATTTAAGATTTTGCTGGACCCTCAGCCACCTAGGAGACTTAGTAGCAGCCCTGGATACCATCTTGATAATACCAAAGACTGTGCATTGTGCATAGTAAATCCCAATGTCTCCCAAGCTACATAATATTAATTTCAATACTTACACCAACTGAACTAATTCAGAATAATATTATGTTGTGTTTAAATAGCTAGCCATTGGAATCTCTGAAAATATTTTATATCTTCTAGAGTTATTCCTAGGAAACAACACAGAAATAAGTTTCATATATCTCACCATACACTTATAACAGTATATCCGCACATCTTTATTCATACCCACAAACTGTAATCAGATTACATATTTCTCTATATTCCAAATTTAATTTACAATGGTAACTAAATATTTCACCAAGTCTTCTACATAATATGTTCATATACTATCTCTTTGGAAAAGGCAAATCTGCCAATGGTTATGTCATTAGTTTTAGCATGATTTTTTACAGTAGTTTTGCTCTCCAAATGTGGCATTTTTCTGGCCCTTGTCTCCTAAATCACAAGGCCACTTATTGTTAGATACCTATGTACAGAGTACAGTATTGACACTGACATGCCAACAGGCTGTACAGTCCATGGAGCAGCTCTCACATGAGTAATCCTGTAACAGATTATGGATCATTTTAAGGTGTCAGTTGCGTGCTAAGGACTGACAACTAAACCGTATCTTACATGCAGCCAAATCTCTTCATAAGGGGTACAGCACTGAAAGCTGTCACCGAATTCTCATGCCTCAGCAGTAAGCTTTTAACTGATTCACAAAAAGTCAAGTCAAATCAAGAACTGAAAGATAACATGAAGGCAAACCAGATCAATAACATCCTTGAATCTTTTGGGAGACCTGCTGACAGACTGTGGCTTCAATGCAGCATGAAGCTCCCAACCCAGAAAACAGGCTGTTAGCACCAGTCTGTGCTACAGCTGTCCATGCAGGAGGGTAATGCTACCTTTAGACAGTCAAGGGAAATACATAAAGGTGGAAAGGACAAGAAGATTTTTAGGATTCTCCACATTAAGAAAATTTTCTGTACCTAGAGTACAGTAGAGAGTTGTACGAAATATTACCATATATAACCAATAAATAGTTTTCAAATCTAATACTGCAGAATCCAACCATTGATGGTGCATAGTTGAGGTTTTACAAAATATCTGAATAAAGTCTATATTTAGATATAGGCCATTAATTGTATTTAGCTTATCTCCTCTAATTATAATTCAACTAGAATATAATGTTTTTTTTCTCTGAAATCAGTAGTATATTTGTAAAACTTATTTGATGGCATTGGGAAGGGAATTTAAAGAAGGAGTTCATAATGGAAAAGTGGTTTAACTCTAGCTGTAAAAACTAGGCATCCTCTTTGATTTTATCTTACCACACAGAGAACAAAATGACTTTATTATTTATTTTGAAATATCTCCCCTTTGCATTACTTCCTTTCCTATCCATAGTCACAGCTATAATAAAAATGCCATGCTTAATGAATGATTACATATTTCATAGAGTTATTAGAAAACTATTTCTTCAAATAAATGATGTGATATAAAAGTACACTATTTCATTTGTAATAAGGGATATCAAATAATGCATCCAAAGGTAACTTGATAACTGAAATATGAAATATGAAGACATGTATAACATAGTATCTAGCGTATGGTTCCATCATAAATTACCTAGCATTTGGGGCTGATAAGAAATATATTAACAATAAAATTTGTAGTTCAATGGAGTAAAGTGAAATTTTGAAAAGGAAAAGAATACTTATGACATCATTCCATAAAGCTCTTTTTTAGAGAACTAGGAAATTCAAACTAGAGGGAATTGATTTCAGATACAAAGCAGACATTTTCAAAGATTTCTCTTTCCAAAATTATCTGATTAGGAGCCTCAAAGAGGAATATTTAACATTCAGGAGTTGTTTAAGACTAATGAGCCTATGGACAATTTGTCACAAAATTTAAGAATTAGATTAAACTTCACAGATAGAGTTACTGCAAGTTCATTTGTGAAAATCAATCCCTTTTCACAGGAGAGTTTTAATAGCAATTTTGAGATGGTCAGAATTTTAATACTGGCCTATGAATTTAAATTACATTAAATAATTTATTAAATTATAATAATTTTAATACTGACTTAATATTATCCTATATAGTTTGATTACTCATAATTTTCACGCATGTTTACTACAGATGTGACATATTCAAATGCCTATAGGGGATTTGAATATGTCAGGTGACTGACAACACTGAAATTTTTGTTAAGAGAAAACACAGGTTTCTCTGGAACATGGCAAACTGGATAAACAAACAAGATCCACTGGGAATGAAGAAACAAAAAAACTGTTCTTTGTAGATACCATGTGGGTATGTGGCTGGGCCTAGTGGTTTCAGACTTTTTTCCCTGAGAAGCCAGATTATAGTGTATAATTTCCCAAAGGGTAAATATTTATTCAAAATAAAATTTAAATACTATGCAGACCTAACACAAAAAGTCTAAAGGACAGATCTTGCCCAAGAATGATAAGTTTGCTAGTTTTTCAGGTTGTAGTAAGCCTACCTTTAGAACATTAAACAAAAAGACTAGGCCTTGGGATATAAAGATAATTAAGGATTTTGTTTTGTTTGGTTTTTGTCCTTCAAGAAGTTAACAATAGCCCACCTATGACATCAGTATTTGCAGAGCCAAGTCAAAAGTACAAATGTAGGCACCTAGTGTACCACTTTCTCTTTCTCCTTCTCTCACTAAGAAGAACATCTTAACCCTCAAGTCCAAGCTCCATTCACAACCCCTTAGTCAATAATAAAAGCCAAAGCTTTTGGGTGGTGAGCATAATAGCAATAAATCACCTTTGTGTAGCCTTGAGGAGAAGGACTATGGAGGTACTACAGACCTGGTTCCAGGTCTAAGTTCCACAGTGAAAGAGGGGGGTGGGGAACAATAGGTTCTAGGTAAGTGTGTCTCCTTGGCCCCTGCAGTTTATTCATATTGGAAAGAACAATGACCAGAGGAAGGTAAGATGCTAGTCTCTAAAGCATGTTTTAGACAGTAGGTTCACAATGGCTGACTGCAAGGGTGTACTGAGGGAGAACGGTATGAAAACACATATTTTGGGCATTGGCTGATCACTTACTCTTGTCCTCAGCTATATGTATAAGAGTTTTATCCCACATTTAATACTTGGTGGTCATTTATTCTCTTAACAGGACACTTGTTCATACTTCGACTTGGAAAAGTCTGTAAAATCTTTTCATATCTGAGGGAACAACTAACCTGCTGCATTGTAAAAAAATTATTCATTTCACCCAGAAAATATTCTAAGAAAATATCTTTTGGATGTCATTTATAGAGGACATAATTACAAATACTCTCTCTATGGGGTTTCTTGCCTTTTCCTGTGAAAGGAGTCTGAACTCAGTAGCCAGGTAGTACCTCAAAGTCATAAAACACCATATTCAGAGCCATAGTTTTGAAATGTTAAATTTTTACTGCATCTTATATATGAGTTGCAGGTGTTACATTTTTGTACCTTTCAGAAAAGAGGTATTCAGTAATATGTTATTACAAAAAAGAAAGAGAAAGAGAGAGAAAGAAAGAAAGAAAGAGAAAGAAAGAGGAAGGAAGGAGAATGAGGGAAGGAGAAGGAAGGAAGGAGAAGAAAGGAGAGGAAAGGAATAGAAAGAAGAAAAGGAGGGAGAAAGGGAAGAAGAGAAGAAAGAAACCAATATTCCTTAGAAAGCAAAGTATGTTTTTAGGATTTTTGAAAACCTAGTTTTGGGGCACCTGGATGGCTCAGTGGGTTAAGCCTCTGCCTTTGGCTCAGGTCATGATCTCAGGGTCTTAAGATCGAGCCCCACATCGGGAATCTCTGCTCAGCAGGGGGCCTGCTTCCCCCCCCCCTCCATCTGCCTGCCTCTCTGCCTATTTGTGATCTCTGTCTGTAAATAAATAAATAAAATCTTAAAAAGAAAAAAAGAAAAGAAAACCTAGTTTGGAAATAATTTCATAAGATGAACACAGCTTTCTATCCCCACTGTTAATGGCTTGTTAGTTTACAAAGAAGGTAGTGCAAGAAGAAAGTGAGGGGTACAGGTGAAGCATTTCCAATAACATAGTAACAGAATTGAAGCAGCTATTCTAAAATTCTTGGCAGATCAGTAGCAGAGGTCCAGAAAAGCACACTCTGATATCACATGGAATAATTTTACTAGTTTTGCTTATGCCCAGTGTACTGAGCACCCTCATCTTAGGGCTAACATAATAGCTATAAAGACAACAAAGTTGTGATAAAAGTAGATAATGAAGTTTATTTACTATTTTACTTACTAGTTTGTTTTCCTGTTCATTTTTTAAAAGATATTGATTTAGTTATTTGAGAAAGAGAGTGCACGAGCTGAGGGGAGAGACAGACGGAGAGGGAGAGGGAGAAGCAGACACTTAACGACTGAGCCACTCAGACATCCTTAACAGGATTTGAAAATCAATTTCCTTTTACTGAGTCTTTCTAAAGCATTAGACATACTTTTCATGTAAGCACACACATGCACACACACAAGAACACACACACAGAGTTTCTTTGGCACATAGATATCAGCAAATTATGTAGCATTTAATTAAATCAGCTAATACCTTTCACAGTTTTAACTGGCATGAGTTAGTTGAGAATAACTTCTGTGGACTCTTTTTTTTTTTTTTTTAAGGATTTTATTTATTTATTTGACAGACAGAGATCACAAGTAGGCAGAGAGGCAGGCAGAGAGAGAGGAGAAAGCAGGCTCTCCACGGAGCAGAGAGCCCGATGTGGGGCTCGATCCCAGGACCCTGGGATCATGACCTGAGCCGAAGGCAGAGGCTTTAACCCACTGAGCCACCCAGGCGCCCCACTTCTGTGGACTCTTGGTAGGCACTCAACTCATTGTAACTACAAGTGCCAAGATCTCTAAGTAAGTAACTTAATAGTTATTAGTGTTCCAAAGACATGCTTATTAGCAAATATCATAGAGAGAATGAAGAAAATATGTCAGAATCCAGCAAGTTGCTTGATTAGTTGATTAGGGGAACTTCTACTGAACATGAAATTTTTACATTTTCAGGGCTTTATTTTTATGGTTTATTTATAAGCAATATGATGATGTGCTACATCAACATTCTCCACAAGGAAAAATGTATAGTAGTGCCTAGAAACACTTAAAGAAATAAGCGATTTAATTTCTGTATATTTGACAGTGAAATTATGTAACCATTAAATACAGTTTGTTAGGCACCTTCAGCTATATAATTGTATTTAATGGTTACATAATTACTCTTAATGACAAAAGAGATGAAGAAACATAGATGAAAGAAATAGATACTTTCAGAAAATATTCATATGCATTTAGTAATTGATTTAGAAATTTAATGTATCTCATTAGTTAATAGCAATAATTATCTGCCTAGGAGATAATTTTAAAAATTAACATAAAACATTAGAGAGTACAGTTGATCCTTGAATGGGTTTGAACTGCATGATCCACTTATGCATGGATTTTTTTCAGTAAATACAATTACAGTACTGTAAATATATTTTTGTTATGATTTTCTTAATAATGTTTTCTTTTCTCTAGCTACTTTATTGTAAGAATACTGTATATAATACATATAATAAAATATGTGTTAACTGCATTTTTCAAGGGTCCACTGTATTTGAATTTTGCATATGCTATTTAAAAATTGGTTTTGCATTTGTTAAGAATACTGTCCCATTTGTCCCTTTTATCCGCCTGTTTAGTTTCAGCTCCTTCTGTGGTCAAACATGTTTATTATCATAACTCCAGTTCAGATCTCTCAATATTAACAGCTTTATTGTAATAATCTTAATAACTAGAAAATAGGTTATCCTATTGAATGGAAATAATTTTTGTTCCTTTCTAAATAATCAGAACTGCATAATCAAATTCTTGATTTCAAGTTTGTTTGTTTGTTTAGGGAGATTTTCTCCTGTGGACTTTCTGCAATAACTTGAATAAGTGAGATGTTTGTTTGTTTGTTTGTTTGTTTAAAGATTATTTATTTGAGAGAGAACATGAAAGCGCAAGTGGCAGGAGGGCAGAGGGAGAAAATCTCCAGCAAACTCTGCCATAAGCATGGCACCTGATGTGGGGCTCAGTCTCAAGACCCAGGAGATCATTAACTGAGCTGAAACCAAGAGCTAGACATTCAATCAACTGAAACACCCAGACACCCCTGAGAAGTTTATTTTCTCAAACATGGAAAAGCAAGTTTCCTGTGTATTTTTCCTTTATGAAACAAATGCTTATGAATTCCTAAAGAACTGTTTCAGTGACATTTGAACTTAAAGTTATTTCTAAATATCATGTATATTTGTTAAATTTATCCAAAAAACTACTTTGGTTTCCACAAATACTTGTAATTATAATTCTGCTTAGTACCCCCATGTGAAACAATACATGTATTTTAATAATTAAAACTTTAAGTTCAAGCTTTTTACGGATTTATATATTCATGAAAATAATTTTTCAAATGCACCAAAGCTTCAGTGTTTATGACTAATATAACTCTAAAATGAACAGGAAAGGAGCACCTGGGTGGCTCAGTCTATTAAGTGTCTGCCTTCGGCTCAGGTCATGATCCCAGAGTCCTGGGATTGAGTCCCGGTGTCGGTCTCCCTTTTTGGCGGGGAGTCTGTTTCTCCTTCTGCCTGCTGCTCCTCTTGCTTGTGCTTACTCTCTCTATCTCTGACAAATAAATAAATAAAATATTTTTAAAAAATAAAATAAAGATAAAATGCTGTTAAATTAACTATGGTTAATAAAACTCTAAAATACTGGAAGAAATGATAAAATTTTTAGAAAATATGTACTCAAATTTAATGATGAGTTAATTTCTTTTAATTTTTGGTTTTGTTTTAGTTCTTCTCCTTAATTTCTCACCTCACTTAATTAAAAAATAGCAATCACTGATACCACATTTGATTATAAATATGGGGAGAACACCAATCTATAGATCTATTTTTAACAAAAATTCCTTGGTTTCACTTGAAAACATTTGCCCGTGACTATATATTAACATGCATTAAGCTAAATATCATTAGAAAAATATGCATAACCATTTTTTAAAGATTCATACTTTTGTGATTGTTTCAATTCCAGTGGCTTCAGTATAAAATGACTTCTCTGTGTCCTTCTTTTGGGTCTTTCTAATGCAGGGATAAACAATGTGCTTCTTGAAAGATGAATTAATACTTCAATAATTTAATTTGATCACATTAAATTTCTAAAAAGATAACTCCAAATTTAATTAATTAACCCAAATATTCAAAAGTTATCCTAAAAAACACATAACTGTGAAAAACATAGAAGGATGATTCTACTAATCCACACTTATGATATCTTTCTGAAAAACAATGTTCATTTTGACTGCATATGTTCATTTACTTTTCAACCATTTTACCTATTGCCGAGCAGATACTTTACCTAAAATAAATCAACTTCTTAGTTCAAAGACCTTATTCATTTACATTTATATGGATGTGGACAAGAACAAGATCCATCATCCAGTGAGACACATAGATTGAATAAGCTGGTGGATTCAACAGGAATCAGGGGAACCTCTGAAGAAGATGAAAACATGAGCATGCCCTCTAACTTCCTTTCCAAAGCCAGAACTAAATGATCAAAGAAAATAAGAAGAAAAAAACCTGTTTCTATATAAATGTAAAAAATCAGAAAAGGCCAGCACTTCCTACCCCAAGCTTCCAGGAAGTTTGCCCTGTTAAGTCAAGGTTTTGAAAGACCACAAAGAGAAACCTCAAACTTGTTTCAAAAGAAAGCAGAAAGTATATAGAGAAAAGCCTAGCAGGGCCTCCCCAGAATTTCTTTAATTGGAGAAAATTAAAGGCTCTGGAAGAATGGAGACACTCTAATTTAAATAAATTTTCATTGAATATTAGGCAGTATCTATGGAAACCACGAAAATATGCTTTTCATATCTACTGCCACAGAGAGCAGAATTGACTGGTGGTCCCTCCTGCTGCCTTTCTGTCACCCCTTGTACACGATGGTTCACTCTTTCCAAAGGTCTCTCCCCACCAATGAATAGGGACAGTTGTGGTCCTAATGCAGACTCTTCCTGTGAGACATGAGGCTCATCCAACTGCAGTCTTCATCTCTTCTTGCCCAGTTCCCTTCCCTCTCTTTTACCCTTAATGATAGAAAGCCTAAATGCCCCTTCAGATGCAATATTTCAGGCATTTTGAAAGATATGGCGGGTAGTGTGAGACAAGCACAGTGGAATTCACTGATTATTCTTAATGTTGAATTGATGCCTATTAAGGTATATGAATAGTTATAATATACATATGAGGCCTCATAACTCCGGTAGTAAAAGCACACAGAGCAGACCAAAAGACTGAGTTCCTGAAAGTTAGAGACATGGGATTCCAGAGACATTCACACATGGAATTTAAATGTTCAACTAAAGCACATCAGTCATGCTGTGATTAGGGCTGTGGATGGGAATTATCAGTATCCTGAAACATGAAATGAGGAAATCTGTAAGGATACTCTAAGGATGTTTTGTTCTTAAGATACCCTCTGAGCCTCAGAACTTGTAAAGGTGATGCATTTTTGCTTAGTAAGAGCTAGAACACATCCAGTATTGGTAGACACTGGAAAATCTCTCTCTGTTAAGTCACCAGGTTACTTCCTAAAGATTCCTCACCTCTTCTCCTGACTTCTAAGCCAACAGCTAGGGTTAAATCCCATCATAGGACTGCTCAGGACAAGCTGGGCCTGATGATGCAGGATAAACATTATTTACCAAAAAAGCTACAAGGATTACCTAACATGTTCCTGATCAAACCTGGGAAACATGAATGAACTGAATTTTGAGAACACTGTTTCAAGAGGGGCCAAATGTAAGACTAGATTAAGCAAGAACTCATTGATTTGGGGGGTACTCACACTTCTTTGGGACATTTGGCAGGTATACCTGTGAATGAGGAAAACTCTCCACCAGAGTGGTCTTTAGAAGCCTAGAAAAAAGGTGTCTGAAGCTAGTGAAATGAAAAAACAATAAAAGGCTGAGGGATGTGGGAATGCTAATGTGGAAATACTGTGTAAGCCCAGATAAACCACTAGAAGGTTAGGTTCCAAAGGAGGCCCAAATGCAAAGTTCTCCATCACTATTAAGAAGTTCAGTGGTAGAATTCCTCTGAGGACTAGAGATGACTGGAAAAGAGAAATTCACACAGGTGGAATTATTAATATTCATAGGAATGACAGGGCCACCAAAGTAATAGAAGCTTGGGTAATGAAAGCCTGACCACTGGAAACTAGCAGGCCACAATCTCCATAAAGACATACAAGCTTGCTCATAGAGTGTCATGAAAATGGTTGATAAAGCATGAATGGAGTCCCCAAAATAAGATAAGCGTGCAGCCAACAAGAATCCATTAAGAGAAAAGAACATAGGAACAGTAGACTAAAAGCAGCCATATCAGTATAAAACTATGATCCCTCATTAAGTTCTCAGACTGTAGATTCAGGGCCATGAATTGAAGAGGTATTGGTATCTTTGGGAGGAAAATATCCACAGCAATACTGCAAATGTAAAATCTAATGACTACTCCTTCCTTCAAAGGGACCTATGATCATTCAAGTAACTGTGCTCCAGCAAGCACGATACTTAAGCATTTCCAGA